>NC_089516.1:116605841-117205841 GCF_036850995.1 Saccopteryx leptura
CTTATGAATTTCTTATATATTAAGGGTTAGAAATGATCAGAAGGGTTTGTATTATAAACTAGACCATTGATTGTTAGACTATCTTGAGTAAGTAGGGCCTGATACAGGATAATGGATAAAAGAGAATTGATTTGTGTAGGTAAATAGGAGGGGAGTATTGTGTGGATTAGGGTAAAGAGGAAGAAGTTTAAAGTTCATTCATAGATAACTGAATAGCTGACTCATGAAGTTTCAAGTCACTCAAAGGTTAAGGCCAATATTCTCTTTAAACATATCTATTCCACCTAGAATAGGTTTTATTGTTGTTTTAATCTTAAAAGCAGAGGAAAGCACTGGAGAAACAGGCTTAGGAGAATGTTTCTTCTCCAGTTGAGGATATTTTAGACTCCTTTACTGATTACTCCATCTTTCTTCAGGTTTTCCCAGTTAGTAATCAAACCTCTAATGCTAATTACTCTTTTACTTGGGATAGCCTGGAGATGGGATTTAAGAATGTAATTTAGCCTGACCAGGTGGTGGTGCAGTAGTAGCTAGAGCGTTGGCCCGGGATGCTGAGGATCCAGGTTCAATATCCTGAGGTCGCTGGCTTGAGTGTGGGATTGTAGATGTGACCCCATGGTTGCTGGCTTCAGCAAGGGGGGTCACTGGCTCAGCTGAAGTGGTGCCCCCCATCAAGAAACATATGTGAAAGCAATCAATGAACAACTAAGGTGCTGCAACTATGAGTTAATGCTTCTGGTTTCTTTCCCTTCCTGTCTCTCGGTTAAAAAAATGTAATTTAGCTTTTCATTACTCTAGTCATTAGAATATTGTGAAGGCTCATGTTTGTTTGCAGGCTTACTGTAGTTACTGAGCCAAGAGAGCTGGTGTCCCACAAATATATTGGGAAGAAAGAAGTATTACTATACACCAAGATATTTTAAAACATTTTTAGTTTGTTTTTTTTTTGCAAGGCCGTCTAGGCATGTGAGAAGAATATTGATGACAGCAATCTTCTTAAGATGTAACAGGCATAAGTTTCAGGGTTAATATTATAGTAGTCATTCAGTTTTTGGTGCATTAGCTCTTGGAAATGTTATTTATTACAGGCTCTTTCCTCACAACATTATAGAACATAGTTAGGATTGCCACTATCTTCAATACATTGTTTAAATTACTTTGTAGATAAGTGCTATAAATAGTAACCCCCACCTGTATTTTGACCATTACTTTAGATTTATAAGGTATTCTTCCTACCTCACAGCTTCTGAACAATTGGTTATTATAGCAATAAAAATGGAAATAGAAGAAATATAGAGAAGACTAGCTTTAGAAAAATAGCCTTTTACTTTGATCCATATTTAAATTTTTATTTATTTATTGACTTTAGAAAGAGAGAGGAATGGGGGTGGGGAGAGAAACATCAGTTTGTTGTTCCACTTTTTTATACATTCACTGGTTGATTCTGGTATGTGTTCTGACCAGGGATCGAACCCACAACCATGGCACATTGGCACAACATTCTAGTCAACGGAGCTACCTGGATAGGGCTTGATTTATATATCTGAAGCAAATCTGGTACACATTTTGAGTGGTAAAACCATTATCTTTTAGGGTGTGACTCAATTCTGAAATCCATTGTGGCCCAAATACCAAGTATGACTTGCCTTACAGCAATTAAATGAGAGTATGTTATTATTAGTTATTACTTTGCTTTTTTATGTGTAAGAATATCCAGTTTATAAAAAACACTCCTCCTACAAACTATGGCACAATTCTTAGAATGACTGATTTATATCATGGAGATTGAAGACACTTTAGAGATTTCATTCTTTCCTACATACACATTGTTTACAGATGTGAAGATTGAAAGGTCATTTGGCCAAGATCACACTGTTTCTTAGTACTAGTACCAGTTCTCCTAACTATAGCTTACTACTTCTTTATTTATAAAGAATTTTGGTCAGTTAGCATACTTCCCTACTGTGTATCAAATGATTTTAGTTTGTAAAAATGTTTCATACCTATTCTTTCAAAAATAAATGTTTTATATGGTTACACCTGGATTTAGAAATATTTCTGAATGAGGTAGTAGAGGACAGAGTATCTTTAATGTTAAAATTTCCTAATAAAATTTCTCTAATGACTAATGTTAAAATACAGTTTTCCCTGAGCACCGTGGTCTTGGAATCAGAAAATGAAAACAGCCATTACAACAGAACAGCACCATAGTTTTTAGGATTAAAATTTTGAGAGCCACTGGTTTCGTCTTTATGCTTTGGTTGTAAATTAACAAAATAAAGGAAGATTTAGACATTTGTGCTTCAGATTATTGGTTTTGTAGTTGGTTATGTAATTTTATATGTTTGGTAGTATGCTATGGTATGATTTGGGAAATTGATTGCATTTAATGCGAATAAGGAGTTTTGTAATGAGTTAACCAAATCTTTCTTTTAGAAAATATGGCAAAAATTAGAAACCACATCTACATTTCTGTGGAAGGTTTTAATAATTGTTTATCTTTCTATCACAGGGAGTCAGAAACACATTTTTCTTCTGACACAGATTTTGAAGACGTTGAAGGAAAAACCCAAAAGCAAGGCAAAGGAAAAGTATGTATAGAATTTGTGACTTTATTTTGATTTGTAAGGTCATTAAAAAACAAACAAACATATATATAAATAAATAATTATGTATATAACATAGCTGTTTTAGTTATATCTGAGATGATGTCTTTTTAAAATTAGTATGGTAGCCCTGGCCGGTTGGCTCAGCGGTAGAGCGTCGGCCTAGCGTGCGGAGGACCTGGGTTCGATTCCCGGCCAGGGCACACAGGAGAAGCGCCCATTTGCTTCTCCACCCCTCCGCCGCGCTTTCCTCTCTGTCTCTCTCTTCCCCTCCCGCAGCCAAGGCTCCATTGGAGCAAAGATGGCCCGGGCGCTGGGGATGGCTCCTTGGCCTCTGCCCCAGGCGCTAGAGTGGCTCTGGTCGCAACATGGCGACGCCCAGGATGGGCAGATTATCACCCCCTGGTGGGCAGAGCGTCGCCCCATGGTGGGCGTGCCGGGTGGATCCCGGTCGGGCGCATGCGGGAGTCTGTCTGACTGTCTCTCCCCGTTTCCAGCTTCAGAAAAATGGAAAAAAAATTAGTATGGTAAGCCTTCTGAACATGTGGTTTTGGGGCTTCTAGATCAAGTATCTTTTATCTATTTTCATGACTGTAAAGATAAAGTTAATACATTGTAGTTTCTACTCGTGTATTTGCAATGTACAGTATACTAAGCAAAATGTGATATCCTGTTGGCTTTATTTTTATTTACACATGAGTAGTCAAATATAATTGCAAAGAAGTTAAAAAAAATTTCTTATTCCAAAGCACCCTAAAAATGTAACCTACAACCATTTCCTATCTAATGGATTATGATGGACAATAGTTTTATTCTTTATATGTAATGTCAAGTGAAGTTCTGAGTAAATAGAATGCAAGTTTAGAATATGAGTGGGTACCTTGAGGGCTCTGGGTAACTTGGCTAATGGTTAAATCATTTTGCTGTTTTGGAAAAGTACATTTGACTCTGTGCATGTGTGTATATGCATTGGGCAAAATACGGCTTGTTTTTGTCCAGCAATTTCTTAACCATGATGAATTTTATAGTTGTATTTTTTTTCTTTTTTTTTGGGGGGGGGGCGGAGACAGGGAGAGTCAGAGAGAGGGACAGATAAAGACAGACAGACAGGAAGGGAGAGAGATGAGAAACATCAATTCTTCATTGTGGTTCCTTAGTTTTTCATTGATTGATTTCTCATATGTGCCTTGACAGGCTGGGGGGGGATTGGCTACAGCAGACCGAGTGACCCCTTGCTTGAGCCAGCGACCTTGGGCTCAAGCTGGTGAGCCTTGCTCAAACCAGATGAGCCCTCGCTCAAGCTGGCGACCTCGGGGTCTCGAACCCGGGTCCTCCGCATCCCTGTCCCACGCTCTATCCACTGTGCCACCACCTGGTCAGGCTGTATTTCTTTATGACACATTTAATTTTAAAAAGTTTAATATAGAAACATACAGTAACAAAGCAAAAATTTCCCATAAATTTAACATCCAAGGTAATTTATTCTTTAACATTTTGGTAAACATACTTTGGTACATATACCTATGTATAAACACGAACATACAGTTCTACTTAAATAGAATCATGCTATGCAAACTATTTAATTTGCTTTTAAAATTCAATGGTATATTATCAGTAATCTTCATATATTAGATTTTTTCTGTCATTTTCAATGATAGCATCCAATTTTATGTATGGGACATAATTTATTTAACTAGTTCATGGAATACTATGCTCATGGAATATATTATAATAAGAGCTACCATGTTTCACACTATACTATACACGCTCCATGGCACTGTGAAAATGCATTTACATATTACCTAATTTATTATTTGAACAACCTTGTGGATTAGGAAACTTCCTTATTTTATAGATAGGAAACGAAGGTCCAGAGAAATCAGTGGTTAAAGAATATGAGCCTATAACTGTTTAAAGATGGTGCTTTTAATCCATAATAGCAGTGATTGTCAACCCATGTGTCTCAAGACTTTTTAAAACAGGCAATACCTAACTATTTAGTCAGGGGCAATGACTACTTTTCCCTTAGATTGTCAAAAGTAAAGAGTGAAAGCAGCCAGTGCGACAATTGTCATCTACTATGAGCACCCTATCTGGAACCATAAATATATAGGTTATATAATAGGGTTGCATCTTATTAGTTACATTGCATAATAAAGTTGTGTCTGGTTTGTTAATTCTTGGTACCAGAAATCATTATGTACAAATACAGGCACCTGATTTTTTTATTTATTCATTTTTAGAATGGGGGGGGAGAAAGAAGGTAGGGGAGGAGCAGGAAGCATCAACTCTCATATGTGCCTTGACCAGGCAAGCACAGGGATTCGAACCAGTGACCTCAGCGTTACAGGTCAGTGCTTTATCTACTGCGCCACCACCGGTCACGCTAGGCACCTGATTTTTTAAAAAGTCACTTTGGACCAAAAAGGGTAGGTGATTACAATTATTTTTTGGTAAATCAATCAAAATTATACCTATTTTTTTATTTGGTCAGACTGGAAAAAAAATTTTTTTTGTTGTGCTGTAGAATTTTAGTAATGAGTTTTTATTTTTGTTTGTTTGTTTTTTGTATTTTTCTGAAGCTGGAAACGGGGAGAGACAGACAGACTCCCGCATGCGCCCGGCCGGGATCCACCCGGCACGCCCACCAGGGGCAAAGCTCTGCCCACCAGGGGGCGATGCTCTGCCGCGACCAGAGCCACTCTAGCGCCTGGGGCAGAGGCCAAGGAGCCATCCCCAGCGCCTGGGCCATCTTTGCTCCAATGAAGCCTTGGCTGCGGGAGGGGAAGAGAGAGACAGAGAGGAAGGATGTGGGGGGTGGAGAAGCAAATGGGCGCTTCTCCTGTGTGCCCTGGCCGGGAATTGAACCCGGGTCCCCCGCACGCCAGGCCAATGCTCTACCGCTGAGCCAACCGGCCAGGGCCTTAGTAATGAGTTTATGTGTGTCTTGAAATGGAAAAGGTTGAGAATCACTGCACTTTAGTATATGTAATGCCGGTGGCTTAGGCCAGGCAGGTCCACACTGGATTTGGGCAGACGGTAGAGAAACTGCAGAGCTGGAAAGGGTTGGGCCATTCCGTTTAATAAAGCCTCACAACGGACAAACACACAGGCAGGGGGAACCGCCCGTCAGGCAGACAAACAGCAAAATGGCCCCTCGCAGTGGCGGGCAGGCAATCTGCCATCCGCGATCCCCCATCTCTAGAGTGCAAGCACCCCTAGCCTTATACAGGCCATACACACGTGGCGCTGCCACGCAGTCACATACCAATCAGGCAAAGTGCTTGCAGCTGGTAACCCCGCCAGCAAGTCTAACACGGCTGCCGCACAGTGTACTACCTCCTAGTCTCTTTTTAGAGATTTTTTCTTCTCCATGATTGAACCCGGGTTAGCATGTTTACTTCTTGTACTTCCCTGCATTATCACTCCTTGCACATTGTTTTTTCTAGCTCAGCATATTCACTGAGCCATTTCCATTGTATTAATTAGTTTTTCATACCAACAGGGAATGGGAGGCATATGATAGATAAATTGCAAATATATAGCTCCGTGTTAATTAATATTAGCATTTTATACTTTTCTAGTGTACTTCTTGTAGTTGATCTTTTCTTTCACCCTTATCTCTGAAATTCCTTTTATTGGGGACAAAAGCCTTTCATTCTACAATTAAGAATTAATGACTTAGGTTCACAAAGACTGAATATTGTTAACACAATAATGTAAGTTAAGCAGTAAAATCTTTTAGTTGTTAGGAAGGGATTTGAAGAAGTTAAGAGTAGGGTGGTGTTGGACTCTTAGAGGAGGAGGAGGAACCTTTATGGGACACAATATAGAAGCATACAGGCTGTCAGTGGGGATACATTTGTAGACCTGCTTGTAGATCAGGGAGCTGCAAACTGGCCTTTTTTGTACTGCCCACCAATTAAGAATTGTTTTTACATTTTTAAAGGTTTGTAACAATAAAGAAATTATGACAGATCAGTTATGTGCCCCACAAAGCTATAAATATTTTCTATGAGGTTCTTTACACATAAAGTTTGCCTACCCTTGCTTTAGTTCAGTGTTTTTCAACCGACAGTTCATGAACTGGGGCTGGTTTGCCAGAAGTGGTGGTTAACTCTTTCATGGACCAGCACGAAATTTCTGGCAGACCGGCAGTTGAAAAACACTGCTCTAGGTCATAGAAATGTGTTAGTTTAAAAGATACCTTAGAAATCATTTATTCTATTCTGTAAAGATTTTAGTACATTTCTAGCATTTTAGAAATGAGAATGCTAAGTTAGGGAATGACTTATTTTTCTATAACAAGTTATAAAAGTTGTGGGAGGTATTTTATAACTCAGGTGTTATAGACAGTCTTTTCACAGGTTTAGGAAGCCCCTCACACCAGTATTGATAACTTTCCTATAAAGGGGCCTCATTTCCATAGTGTTCACATAAATTGAATTTTCCTGATAAGTTAGTGTTGGAGGGAGGGCCCAGATAAGAGTGAGGTTGATATGCCTATTCTATTTCGAATTCCTTTGTCAGTGTACTGCAGTGATCTATGATGACTAACAATAGGTGTCAAGCTAAATGTTAAAACTAAGTGTGAGTGGCTTATTTGATAAAGCAGCAACCCTATGGGGTAGGTATGGTTTTATTCTCAATTTACAAATTCAAAATCTCTCTGAAGCACAGTGTGGTTAAGTAATGTGCTTAAGAGCACTCAGCTAATAGAAGTTTGGCCCCATGAAGCCTGTCACTCTGCAGAGGCTGTGCTGCTACCTACAATGTCATGTGTGGTACATGGCAGTATAAATGAAAAAAGAGGCTGCCACAAGCACACCATTTTATATGGCGGGTATGGCATGCCCCTTTAGGTTTAAGCGTGTTTATGCATCTTTTCAGCTGCTTCTGTACCTTTAATTTGAGTTCTCAAAGATAATGATATAATTTAACTAACTTGTGTTTTTATGCAGACTTGTAAAAAAGGCAAAAAGGGCCCAGGAGAAAAGGGCAAAGGTGGAAATGGAGGAGGAAAACCTCCTTCTGGGGCAAACCGAATGAATGGTCATCACCAACAGAATGGAGTGGAAAACATGATGTTGTTTGAAGTTGTTAAAATGGGCAAGAGTGCTATGCAGGTAATGTTTATCACGTTCTTCCCAGTTTATTTGTACATTGTGAACATTAGTCAGTTAAATGAAATATATCCCTAGTTTTTTTAAATTGTGTTGAAAATATTTCTAGCACTGCTTATTAAAAAAAAGCATCAATCTATTTAGCAAACTAGAGATTTGTCTATTCAGACATAAGACCTTTAAGCTGTGTATTGAATTATTTTCTGCTGCATTATTTTTCCCCCTAAATTTATTGATTGCTTTTAGAGAGATAGAGGGGGGAGAGAACCTACTGAGCTAACCAGCCAGGGTTGCATTATTTTCTTTTAATGATATCTAAAAATAAATTATTTGGTCAAAACTATGCTGATGTAAACCCTGATGATGAAGTTTCAATTTCCCCTGAATTTAGATAGCTGCCATTAAAATATGAAGCCCTTTGCCCATATAGAATTCCTAGCTGAGTGACCTAATATAATCACTATCTGCATTGGGTAATTGATTTTTTTAAGTGAGAGGAGGGGCTAGAGAGACATGTACCCTCATTGCGATCCACCTGGCAACCCCTGTCTGAGTCTGAGACTAGAATCAACTGAGCTATCCTCAGTTCCCTGGGCTGATGCTCTGACCAGTTGAGCCATTGGCTGTGAGAGAGGAAGAAAGAGAGAAGGGGAAGAGAGCGGGGAAGAGAAGCAGATGGTTGCTTCTCATGGGTGCTCTGACCACGGATTGACCCTGGGACTTCCGTATACCGGGCTGAAGCTCTAGTCACTGGGAAAAATGGCTAGGGCCAAATTGAGTTATTTTGATCACTGTTCTCTATTACAAATTTTATTACTTATTTCTTAGCAGAAGGCAAAAAGTTATATCCAAGGTTAAATAATTAATACTAATTATGTTTCTTCATAATGTTATGACAGTAGCATTTATATTTTATAATGGAGGCTAAACTCATGTGGCTTTTAAATATTGAATCAACACTAGTCAAGGAATATACATGCTTAATAAAGTTATTTAATTTATAAAAGCTATAGGGAATAGGTATTTCCTTTATAGAATTAACTTGAATCAATAAAAGGTACACATGGATGGGTTAGGGAGAACTAGCCATTTAAGTTTTTTTAAATGAATAACTTAAAGTCAAGTCTTGTTTATAAATATGGACTTATCTAAATACTTGTGGTTTTGTAAATGAAATTTAAAATTATCACTAGGAACTGATAAAGATCATTTTTACATGTAAAACTAAAAAGAATGCTTAGTTTCGACACTATTACCAGTTGTGCAGAACATTGTATTTTTTCTCTTCCCCTCTCTCCCCCTTTTCCTTCCCTCCTTTCTTCCTTCATTCCTTCCTTTTTCTTTCCTCCCTTCCTTCCTTCCAGGAAGGGAGAGAGATGAGAAGCATCAACTCCTAGATGCATCACTTTAGTTGTTCATTGATTGACTCTAATACATGCCTTGACCCGTGGGCGGGGGCGGGGAGTTCCAGCTGAGCTAGTAACACCTGGCTTAAGCAAGCCAGCTGCTATGGAATCATGTTGATGATCCCATGCTCCAGCTGGTGAGCCTACACTCAAGCCCTAGCCGGTGACCTTGGGGTTTGAACTTGGGGCCTCAGCATCCCAGGTCGACATGCTATCCACTACGCAACCATCAGGCAGACCATTGTATCTTCTAAATTTGAATCCGCCTTTATTTATTCACATATGGTTTGCTTTCATATATTTGTGATTAGGATGTGGATTATATTTCTTATTTAATGTTTTAAAAGGTTATTTTTTGTGCATGTTCGTTATTTTAAAAAATATCTATGTTACTATGTTAATAGTTTATTTAGTCATTCTCTAATTTAAAAATTTACCCCCCTTTCTGTAGTTTCCATTTTTGGTTAATTTTATCTAAGAGATAAATGATTTTATTTATATTATGGAATTTTTAAAATTTGTATTGATTTTAGAGAGAGGATGGAGAGAGAGATAGAGATCAATTTGTTGTTCTACTTATTTATGCAGTCATTGGTTGATTCTTATATGTGCCCTGACCAGGGATCTAAGTAGTTAAATGCATTAATTCTTTTTTGGTATCTTTCATTTCTGTTATATAAGAAATCTTGACTTATATTCATGCTAATCAGGATATTCTATTTTTGTATAGTCTGTAGTCTATTTTTGTTTTAACTTTTTATGTCATCAAAAATTTTTACTATAAAATATGAGGGGTTAAGCTTTCTATTTCCTTTGTTAACAAATATCTCAATATTTAAAGAGTTTTCCTTATTTTTGTGTTGCTTATGCTTTGTAATGTATTAAAATTATACCTCTAAGCCATTTGTTTTTCTGTTTCTAAATGTGTTTTCCCACTTAAAAGCAGAATGTACACAGTACCTCTGCATTGATTCCACTGAATCCCCTGTTCATCTCTAGTTTATTTTGTGTACTTCTACTTGCATTATCTAACACTAAATTTGATCAAGGAAATGTACTGTTTGCAAACTTTTCAGAGTTCTTCCTTACCTAAAGGTTCCAGCTCAGATTTCCTTTTGGGATACTCGCTATTCCCCAGCTATACAGTATGTATTCTTTCCCTCTCTCTCTCTCTTTTTATTCTCTCTGTAGCCATTTTTCCTCCTTTCTATATCACTTAGGATTGACTAAATCAAATGTCACTCTTTTGAGAAGCATTCTTGGGCTCCATCTCCTTTTTCCATTGAATGTATTTCTTACTCTTCTCTTTTCATTATAGCACTTAGTGTATTGTATTACAGTTATGCATATGTCTGAATTTGCTTCTAGATCATTGATTCCTTGATCAGGTACCATATATTACTCAGTTTTTATATCCCCAGTTTATATCTATTTCAGTAATTATAAATGAGATTGAATAAGTACAAGACTAGCTGTTGGTTTTAAAATAGTTTTTACATTTTAAGAAAGGCAAACCCATGCATATGCCCCTAACTGTTGAATTTTATTTATAGATATTAAATTTCAATGAATAAGTTCTTAGCATACTATTTGATTAAAGTTTTTAAAGTGTATTTCAGTGTGATAGCTTGTATTTTGATTACAAGCAGGCTTGTATTCCTGGTATAAACCCTATTTGATCTTCATAAATAGCTTTTTAATGTGATGTGATCTTCTTGTAAGATTTTACTAAATATTTTTATCTTTATTGATGAAAATAGTCATTGTTCCATTTATTTATTGCTGCATAACAAACTGCTCTAAACTTAGTGATATAAAAGAAAAACCATTTTATTATGTTTAATGATTCTGTGGGCCTAGAAGACAGACAGAACTAAATAGGGGATGGCTCATCTGTGTTCTTGTCTATAATGGCTAGGGCTTTAGCTGAGACAGCTTGACTGAAACAGGGACTAATCCAGAGGCTTCTTTATTCATGTTTGGTACCTAGCCTGCAGAGACTTAAAGGCTGGACTCAACTGGAACTATACCTGGAACACCTACAACTGGTCCTTCCATATGGCTTCTGGGTTTGAAGATTATCCTGTGCAAGAAGGAACAGCTAATTCTCTAGTGCTCCAGGAATGCAGTGCAGAAGTTGAATGGCCTTCTGTGATCTAATTTTGGAAGCACCATTTCTACTGCACTCTTTTAGAACAGGGTTTATACACTCCACTTCTTGGGGAAGAATGTCAGAGAATTTGGAAGCCACGTTTTAAAACTCTGAGAGTCATACCATGCATTCTCTTTATCTATTTCCTGTATCATATTTGGAATAATCTGTAACACATTTCTTTTATAAATCCATTGCTTAACATACACAAGCTGTAAATTATAGAAGAGGACTGAATTCTAGAAATTGAGTCTAGTTTTAGAATATCTCCAATCTTTGAGTCAGGTAAAACTTAGATAATATTTTCTTTTTCATTTCTATATTATATAATCCTATTTGTTTTTGTACATCAAATTGTACATATTTTATTCACTTTGTACCATTTTTATATTTATTGGTATATAGCTTTAAACATTTCCCACTGACTTTTTGTTCTTTATATAGTATTAGCTATTATTTATCATCACAATTTAAAAAATTTGGTTTATTTAAAAATTGTTTTTATATGTTTTGTGGTTTCCTTTTGTGTTCACAAAGGAATAAAGTACTGCTTTTATTTTTTCTGTCCTAATTTAAAAAAAAATCCTGTATTGGGGTATATTTCAGATGCCGTGAAATTCACCCTTTCTGAGTGTAAATTCAGTGGTTTTTAGTGGTCCTGTTATCACTACAGTCTAATTTTAGAATATTCTCAATACCCCAAAAAGAAACCATTAGCAGTCACTTTTCCCTCATCTGCCACCAGTCTAAACCACTAAACCTACTTTCTATAAGCTTGCCTATTCTGGCCAATTCATATAAAAGGGATCATACACTATGTGGTCCTTTTTGAGTGGTTTCTTTGACTTAGCTAATGTTTTCAAGGTTCATCCATGTTGTGGCATGTATTATATATTTGTTCTTTTTTAATGTCAAATAATATTTCATTGTATGAATATATAATATGATTTGATTCATTCATTCTTCAATGCATGCTTGGTTTGTTTCTACTCTTTGGCTGTTAAGACCGAATGATGCTGTTAAGAGAGTATTGTTGTACAAGTTTTTATTTGGACATACATTTTCAATTCTTTTGGGTAATTATACCCTAGAATTTGAGTTGCAGGGTCAATATGATAGCTCTATTTAATTTTTAAGGAGCTGCCAAACTTTTTCAAAGTGGTGGCAGCATTTTTTAATGTTCTCACTGTGTTTTAGCATGCCATTTCTTCACATCCTTGCCAGCATTTGTTATTGTCTTAATTTTTTATTATAGCCATCATAGTGGGTGTGCAGAACTATCTTTCTTACTATAGTTTTGATTTCCATTTCCTTGATGGCCATTTACATTGAGTTGAGCATTTTTCATGTTCGAATAGCCATTTGTATATCTTCTATATAGAAATGTCTATTCAGATCCCTTGCCTGTGTTTTTAATTGGGTTATTTACATTTTATAAATGATTGAATTATGAGTTCTTTTTATATTGAATTTATTGGGTGACACTGTTTAATAAAATTATAAGTAAGGTTAAGATGTACAATTCTATAGTACACCATCTGTATATTGTATGTTCACCACCCTAAGTCAGGTCTCCTTCTGTCACCATTTATCCCCCATTCTGTAGATTGTGTTTTCATTTCCTTGATATGGAGTCCTTTGAAGCACAAAATGTTAATTATGAATAAATCAAATCCATTTTTCCTTTTGTCTCATGCTTTCGCTCTAATATCTAAGAAGCCTTTTTGCTCAATGCACAGTTCTGAAGTTTTACCTGTGTGTTTAGGGTTTTAGCTGTTATACATTTTATATCTTTGATCCCTTTTGAGTTGTGTATGGTGTGAAATAGGGTTCAGCTTCATTTTCTTGCACATGGGTATCCATTTATCCCAGCACCATGTTGAAAAGACTAGTCTTTCTTTGATTTGTCTTGGTATTTTTGTGAAAAGTCAAAAGACCATTAATGTAAAGCAGGGGTCCCCAAATTTTTACACAGGGGGCCAGTTCACTGTTCCTCAGACCGTTGGAGGGCCAAACTATAAAAAAACTATGAACAAATCCCTATGCACACTGCACATATCTTGTTTTAAAATAAAAAAACAAAACGGGAACAAATACAATATTTAAAATAAAGAACGAGTAAATTTAAATCAACAAACTGACTAGTATTTCAATGGGAACTGTGGTCCTGCTTTTGGCTAATGAGATGGTCAATGTCGGTTCCATATTTGTCACTGCTAGCCGTAACAAGTGATATGACACACTTCCGGAGCTGTGACACGTACGTCCGGCGTCACCAGAAGTAGTACTGTGCATGAGTGACGCCGCGCTTTGCGGTGTCGCCATATATAGTACTCCAGGAGCACAGGATGCAGATGCAGAGAGAGAAGGGGGGAGCAGGAAGCATCACTGACCACTAATGAAAGAGGTGCCCCTTCTGGAAGTGCGGTTGGGGCCGGATAAATGGACTCGGGGCCGCATGTGGCCCGCGGGCCGTAGTTTGGGGACCCCTGATGTAAAGGTTTATCTCTAGACTCTCAGTTGTATTTCCCGACTTTCATTGGGTCTACATCTTCATCCTTACGTTAGTACTCTGCTGTCTTGGTTACCGTAGCTGTGCAGTAAATTTTCAAATCATGAGTGTGAGTCTTCTAATTTTGTTTTTCTTTTTCAAGATTGGCTGTTCTTAATCCCTTGTATTATCAGAAGAATTTTAGGATCAGCTTTTTGTTTCTTAATAAGAATCCATCTGCGATTTTTGGTAGGGCTTGCACTAAATCTTTAGAACAATTTGGAGAGTGTTGTCATAAACTTTCTGTCCTCTCTGGTTTGTTACTCTTCAATTTGCCTTTCTTACTAATACACGACTAGGAGGATTCACTGTTGAAAAATTATTTTGTTCATTTTCTCATTGACCCAAGCATTCACTTCTTTAATTTTCTTTTTACTTTGATTCTATTGCAGTGTTAATGTTTAAGTATTATTTAGTACAATATTTTAGTCAAAAAAATATGTATGTGACTTCTAATATTTTCTAGAATATCTTTAATAATGTCACTAAAAATAAGTATTCATGCTTTATAAGGTGATATTATTGAATTTGATTTAATTTTATTATTAAAATGTAGATATAAAATAATATTCATTGACTTAGACAAAAGTGAAATGGTTTTTAGAGGGAGAGGGTTGGGAGAGCGGAGTAATGAGGGACCAATATTCGGTGACAGAAAATGATTTGACTTTGGTTGATGGACACATAACACAATCAACAGTTTAAATGCTATAAAGATGTTTGCATGAAACCTGTGTCCAATGTCACTCCATTGAGTTTAATTTCTAAATATAAAAAGAAAATATAATTAAAAATTTTATATATATGTATATATTACATTTGAAGTAAGTGATAGCAGTTGGTGTTAAATTTTAATGATTTTGATCAAACTGAATTCTTAAAACATTAGAAAAAGCTAATGGTTTCTTTTTCCCTTTGTTGTAGTCGGTGGTAGATGATTGGATAGAGTCATACAAGCATGACCGAGATATAGCACTTCTTGACCTCATCAACTTTTTTATTCAGTGTTCAGGCTGTAAAGGTAAGGTATATTTGTTTTGGGAAGCAGAATGTTTTCAAATGGTCTCTTCTGTTTTGTTCCTCCCTAAAGATGTATCAGCATGGAAGTAAATGCCGAAATACTGAATTGTTTGCATTAAAACTGCACAAAATGTTTGAGGAGAAAAGAGCAAAGAACAAAGTGAGAGACTCTGTAGAGACAATTTGTATTCATATGTGAAGTTAACTAAAAAACTTGGCAATTTATAATTGTTATGTTACTTTTATTAGGTATACTTCCCAAGTGGGAAGATCTGCTTTTAGGAACAAAGAAATAGAATAAGAAAGGAAGAGAAAGATAAAGAAGAGATACAAGTTCAAATGGCAGGAAATTGTAAAGTGTAGTGAATTAAAAAGTATAATGAATAAGAGTAAGTAAGTTAAGGTAGGGTGACATTTCTAGTTTTTCTTTTTTTTCCCCAGAGAAAGAGAGAGAGGGATAGATAGGGACAGACAGACAGGAATGGAGAGAAATGAGAAGCATCAATCATCAATTTTTTGTTGCGACACAGTTGTTCATTGATTGCTCTCTCACATGTGCCCTGACCACGCGCCTTCAGCAGACCGAGTAACCCCTTGCTCGAGCTAGCAACCTTGGGTCCAAGCTGATGATCCTTTGCTCAAACCAGATGAGCTCGCGCTCAAGCTGGCAACCTCGGGGTTTCAAACCTGGGTCCTTCCGTATCCTAGTCCGATGCTCCATCCACTGCGCCACCGCCTGGTCAGGCTCTAGTTTTTCTTCTTAAAGGTAGAGAAACTAGATTGGGGAGTGTGGTCTTGTTTAAAATGTTTTTGTGTAAAAATATTTTGAAGTAGGAATGGAGAAAGTATAAAATATAGAAATATTGTCTCTAGGCCAAAAAATATTTAGTGCAGACATTGGGCAAGCGGATAAAATTATGTAAGTTGAGGAGTCATGTATCCTGATTTGGATAATTAAATGAGTCATTCAAGATTATGGACAGATTCTGATCTATCCCGTGTTTCCCTAATACTTGATCCATCCTTGAAATTCTAGAAGATGCCCAGGCAAATAAATGTTGTTAACATAGTTTTCTAAGGGCATGATATATTTTTTAAACAATTTTACTTACTGACTTTAAAGAGAGAAGAGAGAGAACAAGGCCGGGTGGGGGTAAGGGGATAGGGGGAGCTGGAAGCATCAACTCAGAGTAGTAGCTTCTTGTATTTGCCTCGAGTAAGCAAACCTGGGATTTTGAACTGGCAGCCGGGCATTCCAGGTCAGTGTTCCATCTACTGCGCCATCACAGGTCAGGCAGGGAATTACATTTTTTAAAGAAATGGCACCAAAAACCATGGGCATTAATTAGGTCAGGAGGAAGGAAGTTTGCTTAAAAATAGGAAGAATCCCAAGAAGCCATTTATTTAAAATCTCTACTCATTTACTTCTATAATACCCCTTAAAAATAGTCACTGGAATTGGAAAACAAGAAACATTGTAAGAACTGATGCATTTTATTTGAGGTTGATTACAACATTTAGTGCATGATAAATATATTAACTTCTAGAGTCTAAGATCTTCATAATGCCATTAATGAAGTCAGTCTGAAGAAATTTAAAAAATTGAGTAATTAAAATCAACTTTAGAGCAGTGGTCTATAATCTTTATACAACATCAGGGTGGTTAACTCCTTTGTGGACTACCAAGGGTCTGTAGAGCTGCGGTTGAAAAACACTGCTTTAGAGTACAGAGAGTTTCCTAGTTGACTTGACTTCTTAGTTAAGGTAGCTGCAAATATGTATTAGAAAATTCTGCTGACTGCTCAGAAAAAGTATTGTTGTAATAATAATATGATGAGCCAGGTTAATGTTCTAAAAATCAAAATAGGTTATTTTTATTTTGCCTGTGTTAAGTCCATCTTTTCACAGTAGATGTGTATAGCTGCCTTTTTGTGTTATATTGTTAAGGACCATGTCCTTCCTTCCTTCCCTCCTTGCTTCCTATTTATTTATTTAATCATTTATTTTTTATTTCTCTTTACATTCTTTGAAAATGGAAGGTTGATTGCAGAAAAACCAAACAGGTGCCAGAAATAATTTGATGAGTTGAAATTCTAATTGTTTATTTTCAGTCTTCCCTATTAAGCAATAGTTTGGTCAATTTTAGTTTTCTAATTAGGCTTCTGGATTGTAGATTTTTAAATTTTTATTAAAGTTTTTTTATTGCTTTGAAATAAGCAGAGAGAGGCACATTTATGTGTTGTTTCACTTACAGTAGTTATGCATTTGTTGGCTGCTTCCCGTATGTGTTCTGACTAGGGATCGAACCTCTAACCAGCCAGGGTTGAATTGTAGTTTTAAAGCAAGGCCATAGTCAAAGCATTTTCCCTTCATTAGATTCCTTTCTGGCATCAGTCTGATTATAATTCAGGAACTTACCAACTCAACATACCTTGTCATAAACCAAGTTGTCAAGAATTGTAAAAATTCAAAGTGTTGAAAACTTAAATTGCAATAATATATTTATATATTTTTTAAAGAATCAAGAAAGCCCCATTAAAGGAAATTTACTATGTAACAAAGTTAGGGTTTTTAAAGTCCTTTAAAACACACTCAAAATTATTTTGATGGACTTTTATAAATAAGTTAGAAACTTTTTAAAGTATATATAATTGTGACAGCTACTTTTCTGCTTATTTTTGGGTTTTGGCTATTGTATGGCCTATGAGATGAGAGGAATAGCTTTAGAATTGGGCATTTTTCAAAATATATGCAGTATGTTTGCTTTGAGATTTATTTATATATAAATGTTTATTTCATAGAAATTGTTTCAGGGATTGAGTTACTTGTGCTTCTCTAGCACTGCCAAGTTTGCAGCACCTGGACATAAGTTATGGGAAGGTTCTGAAGATAAATCTATGACTCGAGATTAAAATAAGAAAGCCCTTCAAAAGATTTCTGAGAATGTGCTTTCTTTAGCTAAGGAGATGGTGGTTTCTTCCAAATGTGCCATGTTTTTATTTTATTTTTTTAGCACACACTCACAAGAAAGAGGCAGAAAGGGAGAGAGATGAGAAGCATCAGCTCATAGTTGTGGCACTTTAGGTGTTCATTGATTGCTTCTCATACGTGCCTTGACCGGAGTGAGCCAGTAACCCCTTGTTCTTGCCAGCAACTGTGAGATCATGTAATGATCCCCAGCTCAAGTTAGTGACCCAGTACTCAAGCTGGTGAGCCCTTGCTCAAGCTGGCAACCTCAGTATTTTGAACCTGGCACCTCAGCATCCCACGTTGAAACTCTATCCACTGTGTCACCACTGGTCAGGCCAAATGTGTTAATATTTTTAAACAATCATTTGAGTCTTTGATGTTGTGTTAAATACAGGCTCTTGCACAGCACTATTAGCAAATAGATCTCATCTGTGGTTGAGCAGTGTGATGTAGGTGAATAATGTAAAATTATTTGACTTCTTTTTGCCTTAGCCTTATTTTTCTTATCTGTAAAGCCAGGATTCTATAGTACCTGCCTCATAGGCATGTTATCAGGGCTCATCAAATTCGAAGTGGCTGGCACATAGGCAGCTCAGTAGGTGTTAGTTATTGGTCTAGCCCTGCTGGCTTGTTTTATTACTGGAAAGGCTTTAATTGCATGCCCATAGAGAAGAAGCTCAAGAATCAATTGTTCTTTTCAGGTTTTGGGTTAGAAAGAGAGTATGATTTTCTTCGTTGCAGCTCCTTAGTTGTTTGTTGATTTCTTTCTCATATGTGCCTTGACCATGGGCTATATAGCAGAGCGAGTGACCTCTTGCTCGAGCCAGCGACCTTGGGTCCAAGTTAGTGAGCTTTGCTCAAACCAGATGAGCCCACGCTCAAGCTGGTGACCTCAGGGTCTCAAACCTGGGTCCTCCGCATCCCAGTCCTACTGTCTATCCACTGCGCCACCGCCTGGTCAGGCAGAGAATATGATTTTTTATTGTTTTACAAAATATAGCTTAACCTATTGAAATAAATATTTATATCTATATAATAAGTTTCATCTTCCTAGCTAAGACATTTTTTTAGATGTTACTACTATATTTATGATACTCCTAGTGATAAAACTGGCAAGGAGTAAATAATCCAACAATAGAAATATGTTATTGAAAATCCAGTTTTCACATGGTGTTTTTTTTATTATTATTATTATTATTTTTTATTGATCTTAGAGAGAGGAGAAGGGAAAGAGAGAGACAGGAACATTGGTTTGTTTCTGTATGTACCCTGACCCGGGAATCGAATCAGCAACCTCTGTGCTTCGGAGGGACACTAACCAACTGGGCTCTCTGCATTGGCCAGACATTTGCTTTTTTGTTTTTTACAATCTGACACCCCACCAGTGGAAATTCATGTTCATATTATATTATCCCTGCAGTATCTCCTACTTCTAATTTTCCCCTAGAAATCTTTCTGATATTTGATCTGTATATGGCTGACCCTTACTACTTCTTGAAATGTGCCTTTCTTCTTCTATCCTGCTTTATTTTAAATTCCTGAATGTCCTTATCAGATTTCTTTGGAACACCTAACTTATACTAATCTCTCTCTCTTTTTTTGGTCTGAGATATAGCCTTGCCATTGCCATTCATTAGGGCATTTATTATGTACATCTTAATATTTTCTTTTTCTTCCTTTTGGAGGTTATTATTTTTTAATTTATTTATTTTGAGAGAGAGAGAGATGAGAAGCATTAACTTGTAGTTGTGGCACTTAAGTTGTTCATTGATTGCTTCTCATACGTGTCTTGACTGGGGGGGCTTCAGCCGAGCCGGTGATCCCTTGCTCAAGCCAGCGACCTCAGGGTTTGGAACCTGGGACCTCACCATCCTAGGTCGTCAATACTCTGTCCACTGTGTCAGCACTAGTCAGGCTGGAGGTTATTCTTTATTTAAACTTGCAAGTAGATTATGGGCTTCTGGATGGGCAGGAACTATATAGCTTTTGTTTATTTGAAACTCTTAGAGAAACGATGGGATGTAGTTGTCTTATGTGGAGTAGTGCTTAATGAAGCAACCTGGCTGAAGTGAACTCTACCCCTTATTACCTTTTGGTTCATCATTAAGGTTTTAAATATGACCCTGGATGCTGCCTTATTATTGATGGCATATGTTTTATATTAAAGGAACTAAGTCAGTATGTTGGAGACCAAATAAGTCAACAGGGTATTTTGCAATCTGGATATCTAGTGGACAGAGGTGTTGGGCCCAACCCCCCACCTCACCTGCCTAGTTAACGATTCTCACTCTTTCCTACCATGTTTCTCTGGAAGAGACTGGAAACCGGTTTCTTATTGGTGTAAAGTTTGATTGACTGGTATGGTGAGGTTTGTCTTTGAGTTGCCTTGGAAACTTAATTGAATTTCTAATGAACCACATTTTTCCTGGGAATAAAACGGATGCTCTTCTGGGGGCAGCCATTGTCTTGGCTCAGGAACAGTAGTGACTGATCGCCATGACATCCTCCCAAACCCATCTGTATGTTATATATCTTTAAGTCTCATCAAGTCTATCATTAATTCAATTTCATACCTTTTCCCGCTCGATATCCCGGAATAGACTCGTCGTGGCTGGTTCATGACATCTGTATACATATTATAGGTAAGAGTAAAGCAAGTCAGGCAGGAATGTCCAAGGCAGATTTCACTAGGGAGAAAGGTATCTTTCAGAAGTACGGAGTTGCTTTTTGTACACATTGAGATTAGGATTTGTGCTTTATTTATAGGGGTAAGTAGCACAGTGAAGGTCACATGATAAAATATTATGTGACTATAGACATTTTAGTACTAGAGACTGGCTTAGAAGTTCTATTGTTTGTTTATTCTTCATTTTACCGTGTATTAACTTCTCACACTTGCACATTTCAGGAGTTGTCACAGCAGAAATGTTCAGACATATGCAGAACTCTGAAATCATTCGAAAAATGACTGAAGAGTTTGATGAGGTAATATTACTCAAATGTTTTGATAACTTTAAGTATGTTGATCTTGAAAGTATTCTTAAATTCTGAGTATTAGTGTTATGGACAAGATATCTGACATCAGATTCAATCAGATGATCACTATGTGACCTGGGTAAGTTGTTTTAGCATCAGTTCTATCATCTGTTAAATGGGGCTAATAATTATCTTCTAACACTGTTGTGAAGATTGAATTCAGTAATGTTTGAAAATTCCTTAGTATTTTTTAATGCCTGGTACATAGTAAGAACTTAATAAATGATAGCTGTTGTTATAGTAAAAAAGTTAAAATATAAAGGAAGAATAAAGTTTAGAGCCTAAAAATATTTTTGGAATATTGTTAAAAGAAAATTTGGTCAATATCTGAGGAACCAGTTTTTAGACCAGGGGTCCCCAAACTTTTTACACAGGGGGCCAGTTCACTGTCCCTCAGACCGTTGGAGGGCCGCAGTATAAAAAAAACTATGAACAAATCCCTATGCACACTGCACATATCTTATTTTAAAGTAAAAAAACAAAACGAGAACAAATACAATATTTAAAATAAAGAACAAGTAAATTTAAATCAACAAACTGACCAGTATTTCAATGGGAATTTTGCTCCTCTCATTGACCACCAATAAAAGAGGTGCCCCTTCTGGAAGTGTGGCGGGGGCTGAATAAATGGCCTCAGGGGGCCGCATGTGGCCCACGGGCCTTTGTTTGGGGACCCCTGTTTTAGACAAAGGAATATATGTATATACACACATATATAAATAATTTTGTTTTTAAAATCTCCTTTATGTTTCAAATATAAGTAACAAGAACAATACAAATAAAATTGAATAGTAGCTTAGATGTGAGTTGATCCTTTATCAAAGTGATGTTTTTGTAGTATTGTTATCAGTCAAGACATACTTAGATTTACTATAATGTAAGCTTCTTCAGAGCAGGAATTTTTGTTCATAGCTACATTCCAACACCAGTGGTTTTTACTCTTTAAAACTTTTCCCTGTGTACTATCAAGTAGAAAGCATTGTCTCATTTGAGTTTTATTTGATCGTTTTTCCGTGTTTATTGTGCTGAAGGGACTTTCAACTATCATTCTAACAGATAGATGAGTTATTAAAATGGCTTTGTTGATCTCTAAATGCTATTAATCAGCCTTCAAGTACTTAAGAAGTAATTATGAGTTATGGTTTTATTTTAGTATTTTAATATTAAATGTTTTAGTGAGAACCTTACTAAAAGGAAACAGCTTTTTGAGGTAAGAATCCTGAAATATGACTTGAAAACAATTAGCAAATCAAGTTACTAACAACAATTAAGATGACACATTTTAGTGTAGTCACTTAAATGAGCCAATCAGAAAATATGTAAGAAAACATTTTTGTGGAGTATTAGGACCTTATTCTCAGAGGACAAATGATACCATTTATTTATGACATAGCTTAAACTTTTTTAAGAAGTACTGTTGTAACGACAACTTAACTGTTAAAATTCTTGACTACGCTACTGATAAAATGTTGTCTCTAGGATACTCTTCTCAGAAATTCTTTTAGAAGTTCTATCTGGTATTGGTTTCTGCTTCTATTTTTAAGGACTTACTTGCTTTCAATTATTTATGCAGAATCTCTCTGGAACTACAGTGAAGAGCAGCCCACCTTTACATGGGAAGAGTCCTCGAGTAGTAGTCATTTCAGGCCATTCTAGCTACATTTCATTTAAAAAAAAATTATTTATGTCTGTGGATTATTTGATGTTCTGTAGCTAACAAAAACGTACATTTTAAGGTTTTTGATTATAAATGATACATCAATCTATTAGATTGAGACTAATTTCATCAGTTTGAATTCATTATAGTTTAAATATGACTTTGGCTCACTTTTGTTTTAAAGCAATTTAGTAAATATTATCTTTGTTTATCAGAGTAGTGCATTGCTTTGATTGGAGATGCTTTTTACTTTTAACCTTTGAGTGATTGGCACATATTTTCATTGGTTAAAGTGAATTCAGAATATTCATTTTGGTCTTAAATAAAAACAGTGGCGTTGGAAGGTATGTTTGCCTTTGCACATTGTTCTCCTACCTTCTCTGAGGATATTATTGGAAAAGAAAGCCGAGATAAAAGAGTCATTTCATGTCAAATACTTCTCCCTAGGGTATTTGAAAATCAAAAAATATTTTATTGTCATGTATTTTTAATGAATTTTTTTTTTCTTTTAGGATAGTGGAGATTATCCACTTACCATGGCCGGTCCACAGTGGAAGAAGTTTAAATCCAGTTTTTGTGAATTCATTGGTGTATTAGTACGGCAGTGTCAATATAGTATCATATATGATGAATATATGATGGATACAGTCATTTCACTTCTTACCGGATTGTCTGACTCTCAAGTCAGAGCATTTCGACATACAAGCACCCTGGCAGGTCAGTATTTAGAAATATTTTCTGTGTATTTCCTAAGATTCAAGATGAAAACGATTTCCATGGAAAGAAATGAAATAATGGTGACACAAATTAATTTTGTTTATTAAATAAAACCAGTAGGAGGATACTCACCTCTCCTCCATCCTCCATGAATTACTGGGAATGGGATAGTATTTTAAGTTTCAGTTCTGTAAAGTCAATGCTATATTATATAGTGATTTTCTTGTGCTAAACCTACTCAAATGTTATTCCACAGAAAGGGAAAAGAGGTGGATAGGAATGTACTGATTATTGAAAGATGAGATCTTTTATCAGGGAGGATATGGACACAAATTTGGAGAGACCGTCAGTCATTTTGGCTTAGTAGTCCTAATGACTCTTATTTTGTCTTTGGTATGCATACTTCTTGCTATGATGGTCCCTACACGATGATCCTTACTCTTTAAACACAACTACTCTTTAACCACATCACAAAAAGTTGATTTTTGGTATGTTTCTGAGTGACTTTAGACTGAGTCACATTTTAAGATTGTATTTATTTTACAAGTGGGGGGAATTGAGAAGTATCAACTCAAAGTTGCCACACTTTAGTTGTTCACTGCTTGCTTATTGCTTGTCATATGTGCCTTGACTGGGCAAGTCTGGGGTTTCAAACCAACGACTTCAGCATTCTAAGTCAACACTCTATCCACTGCGCCCCACGGGCCAGGCTGACTCACATTCCTTGATCTTTAAATTTTAATGAAACAAGTTGCACAATTCTAGAACAGTGCTTTTTTATTTGGTGTTGATAAAATCTTTTTTGCTAAAGGTAACATTGTTAATATACTATTACAGGCTACTTGCTTTTTGATATGTTTGAATAAATTGAATAAGTGTTAATTATCTACAAAATATTTTATTCTCTAAATGTGGGGATATTTTTTCCTTTTAGGGTATTTTCTCAAATAATTAAAGCTGTGATTAAACATGTACTTTTACTAAGTCCTCAATTTATAAAAATAAAATGCAGACAATCTTCCTGTAGGTTTTTTTAGACTCAAAGTCACAAAATATGAATGTGATCATGTCCAATGGATTTAGGTAGTATTGTTACAAACTTGTTGGGTAAAGTAAATTAAAAAAAGTATGATGGTATAAAGTGAATAAATTTAGATCAGAATAACAAACTGGTTTACTGACAGTGTGAAAAACTCAGAGCAGAAAATTGTGAATTTCTTAAAAAGAGCCAGGAGCCACAAATTAAAATTTAGTTTTGAGCTTGACCAGGTGGTGGTGCAGTGGATAGAGTGTTGAACTGGGAAGCAGAGGACCCAGGTTCAAAATTCTGAGTTAGGGCCCTGGCCGGTTGGCTTAGCGGTAGAGTGTCGGCCTGGCGTGCGGGGGATCTGGGTTCGGTTCCCGGCCAGGGCACATAGGAGAAGCGCCCATTTGCTTCCCCACCCCCACCCCCTCCTTCCTCTCTGTCTCTCTCTTCCCCTCCCACAGCCAAGGCTCCATTGGAGCAAAGATGGCCCGGGCACTGGGGATGGCTCCTTGGCCTCTGCCCCAGGCGCTAGAGTGGCTCTGGTCGCGGCAGAGCTACGACCCGGAGGGGCAGAGCATCGCCCCCTGGTGGGCAGAGCTTCGCCCCTGGTGGGCGTGCCGGGTCGATCCTGGTTGGGCGCGTGCGGGAGTCTGTCTGACTGTCTCTCCCCGTTTCCAGCTTCAGAAAAATACAGAAAAAAAAAAAAAAAAAAAAAAAAGCTCTGAATTCGCCAGCCTGAGCGTGGGCTCGCTGGCTTGAGTGTGGGGTCATAGGCATGACTCCAAGGTTTCTGGCTTGAGCAAGGGGTTACTTGCTCTGCTGTAATCCCCCCCCCCCGGGGTCAGGGCACATATGAGAAAGCAATTAATAAACAACTAAGGAGACTACGGAGCTGCAATGAAGAATTGATGCTTCTCATCTCTCTCTCGTCCTGTCTGTCCTCTCTGTCTCTGTCACCCCCCCCCATAAAAAAGATTTAGTTTTGTGTTCTGTAATGCATTGAACTAGGTCTGGGAAATAGTCTGGAGTGAACTAAAGAAAGCATAAAATGGTCAGATATTTCAATTAGTAAGTTTTAAATCATAGGCAGTGGGTCTTGTCTCAGGAGCAAGAAGTTAGTAACAGAAGGTAGGGATTTGGAGGTTTGTTATCAGTTTATTATTAAAATATCACTTTACTTAGTGATATTTTACTTTTATTTTTCTAGATGTTCTTTGTAATATGACTATTGTCTTTATGTATTGGAGTAGACTGAAAGGAAATTAAATACTGATAAAATTCTTCAACATTTTTATACACTGTATTTGACGTAAAGCATTCAGGCTCCCTCTCTTTTTGGTTACTGACTTAACTAATTGCTGTACGAACCACAGTTTGCTTAGAAGGTGAATCATGATCTAGAAAAATATCATTGTAGGGGACATAGAGTCTGGAGACAGATTACCAAGTTTTAGATCCTACTTATATGAACTGCATAATCTTAGACAAATTTCTTAATCTCCCTGAGCTTCAGTTTCCTGCTGAATGTAATGAGGATAATATTAATTTTGAGGGCTGTCGTAAGGATTAGGAAATAATCTGTGAGAAGTACTTAACATAGGTAACCAGCTGACATACAACAAATTCTAGTCAGCTGTTTTATTGTTGTCATTTATGGCAGCTGTACTTTTCTGTTTGAAGCTGAACAGCCCACTTTATTTTTAATTTCTCTTAATTTGTAATATTGTTTTTGTATCTGAGACTAAATTCAGCATTTTTCCCCTTTAAAAACAGCTATGAAGTTGATGACAGCTTTGGTGAATGTGGCACTAAATCTTAGCATTAATATGGATAATACACAAAGACAGTATGAGGCAGAACGGAATAAAATGATTGGAAAGCGAGCCAATGAGAGGCTAGAACTCCTGCTACAGAAGCGGAAAGAGGTAAACTTCTATATTGAACATTTTCATGGTTGTATGTGACTAACTTGGACACCATTATCAGGCGTCCCGAAACTACGGCCTGCGGGCCACAATGCGGCCCCCTGAGGCCATTTATCCAGCCCTTACTGCACTTCTGGAAGGGGCACCTCTTTCATTAGTGGTCAGTGAGAGGACCACTGTATTTGGCAGCCCTCCAATGGTCTGAGGGACAGTGAACTGGCCCCCTGTGTAAAAAGTTTGGAAACCCCTGCCATTAATGATATAGCTAGTTCATCAGATAAAATGTTTTGAAAGATTTAAATTTAAATAACATATTTTAGCTCATTTTTATTTCTATCTTAGTTTTGTTGACTATCCATGTCAGCAGGACTTTTGCATATATTATCTGTGTGGAATAGTATGAAGAGTTCAAGCCTTCACAGAAGGAGTCCTAGGCAAGTTCATCAAGTTGTATTAAGCTGTAACATTATTCATCTCCACTGTGAAGCTGTCTCATCACTTTTTTCAGTTTGATATCTGGATGAAATCACTTTGAAAAATAATTTTTAAGCTGTTTATGGTGTCTTGGTGGCTTTTTTGTGTAATGTCTAAGCACTTGGTTAATATTAAGGACTGACCACTAAAATCAGCTTTGAATGAGGAAAATATTTTTTCAGCCTTATGGTAAATAGTGATTTTTCGATGTTGTGTTTGTGATTTAAATTGGTCCTTCATTGATGATACAGCTTTTCTCTATCTGATATTAAGGATGTTTATAGGCAAAAATGATGTTTCGAAAAATATTATTAGTGCTGTTGAGTTAAAACACTTGGCATGGTAACCCATAAATTAGTTCCTTGATTTTGACATGGAGAGGGTAGTTGAAATTTAAAGTTGCTTATTTCAGAGATAGTCAATAACTTTTAAAAATGCCCTGACTGAAGGAAAAGCCAAAAGAAAATCCTCCTTATATTTCCCGGAAGCCTGAATACTTCATTGTTTTCATATGGTTTGAAATGAAGAGTTGACCTTTTTGCCCTTTAATTTAGTTAATAAATTTCTTCAGATGATTTATTAGGTGAACATAACACATGGCTTAATGTTTGAAATTATGACCTAGTTCTTAGACATAAATTTACGATTGCAAACACAGAATGAGTGGATTTATGTAAAATAATTTTGAGGTTAAAATTTCTGTTCAAATAGAGAATATTAATACTTCTAGGATAGAGTTCAATTTTTAAACATGTTGAAAGACCACTTGTACCTTTGACTGTTTATCCGTGCTAATGAACATAAGTGCATGCTGTTAGCATTATTTGGAAATGCAAGATTATATTTATAACAAGAAAAAGAACATTTTACAAAAGCACAGAACATAATCTAAAAGCTAATTGATACTCAGTTTGGGAAAGATGTGTCTCTTAACTCTCAAGCTCTGAAACAATTTTCTCTTAACTCTTGATTTTTGAATTGGGGGCAGTGAGTAAAACATCAGAGTAGATAAGTCAGCCAAGATTTGAAATGCTGCCTGACCTGCGGTGGCGCAGCGGGTAAATTGTTGACCTGGAACACTGGGGTCACTGGTTCAAAACCCTGGCTTCCCTGGTCAAGGCACATTTGGGAGTTGATGCTTCCTGCTCCTCCCCCTCCTCTCTCTCTCTCTCTCTCTCTCAAATCAATCAGTGAATACCTAAAATCTTAGGGGAAAAAAAGATTCGAAATGCTTATTATTATTTTTTTGGGGGTGTGTCCTGTTTCCCTCAAAAGAATTTAGCAGGGAGACAATCTTTTTTTCTAAGTTATCTTTCTCAAATTCCTTTTGTTTTTTGAACAGATACTAGTTAATACTACTCATCTTTTTCCAGAAGATAAAGTCCAAGATAGTCAATTCTTGTTATACTTCATTGATATGAACATTTTATATACTATATAGATAATATGTATTATAATAAATTACTTAACAGTTCTTTACATACCTTTACACAATGAAAATTTATAAGCATTATAATAAAATAATCTACCAACCAAACATAAAAAGCCAAGTCAACTATTTCAGATAGCAAGGGACTTCTTATAGAATAGCTCTTGATTTTTCTATGTGGTTACTGTTGTCTAGTGGAATTAAAAATTAGCTGTAACCACCAAAACACTGCATTTGTACTTAAAAACAAATTAGATGTTCATTTGTCTTCCATTACATTTTAAAAGAAACTGTGTCTTTTTTTTCAGCTTCAAGAAAATCAGGATGAAATAGAAAATATGATGAATGCAATATTTAAGGGAGTGTTTGTACATAGATACCGGTAAGTCTGGACAGTTTTTTCTATGAAATTCTTACTCTGTTCAAGTTTGGAAGTGATTTACACAGTGTAAATTAGTGGAATGGTGGAGTGTTAGAATCTAAGCTCTTCCATGGAATGAGATGATCAAGGCAGTTATTTAACTGCTCTGAACTTCATGTTTTCTATTTGAAAAATGGTTTAGTGCTGTTCTTGACCTGTATCTGCCCAGCAAATGGAAGCTACTGCAGCTACTAAGAGTCAGTCTAGACTAGAGAATATTTCATTGCTTTTGGTGGATATATTGTTAGTAGAGCTTGTACATGCTCACTTCGACTCTCTTCCATTTGAATATCAGTGGGAAAATTTGGATATGTGTGAGATGTTTTCTTTTGCTATTTTAAATGAGTAGAAGAAAAACGAAGATAATCTTACCATTTATCCTGTAACCTGTTCTTTAAATGTTGGTGGCATTTTTATTCGACTTTTTCCTCATTTCCTCAACTTGGCAGTTAGTAAATATGTTCCTTTGTCCGTTCTTTTATTGCTATTGTTGTCATTACCTTTGTCCATTCCCTCTTTTCATGCCCAGAGATTTTTGAAGTTTTCCTACAATGTTCTTTTGTTGCAGTATTTTTCTGCTGAAAGCATTCAATGACTCACCAGTACCTACAGGGTGAATTAAAGTAATTTAGTCTGACATTCAAATCCAAATTGATCTTGGCCTCAGAGTTATGTATAACTAATTCTCGCCTGGAAAATTGTGTTCTAACTAGAATAATGTGCCTGCTGTTTTCTGAACACACATGCCCAGCAGGTGTGAGCAAAGGCTGTGATATGGCATGGTTTAAAAGGCGGGGATCAGATTTTGTTTGTAATTTTATTTAATTTAAAATATTTATGTGGTGATAATTATGCTTTGCCAGCTAAACTGTAAACACTTAGCATTCAAAGGCCATGCTTCAGTTCTACTTAAAAAAACCCCGTAATACTTACTATAGTGATATACTCACAGTAGGTTTGAATTATTCGGCATCTCTTGAAGAAACAAGTCTTGTGGTAATAGTGGTACTAATATGTGTACTTATTCCTTCCCTCAGCGATGCAATAGCTGAAATACGAGCTATTTGTATTGAAGAAATTGGCATTTGGATGAAAATGTATAGTGATGCCTTTCTTAATGACAGTTATTTAAAATATGTTGGTTGGACTATGCATGATAAGGTAAGATATGCCCTATAGAATGTTTGTCTACCTGTAGGAATAGATAGCTGTTTGTAGCTGTCTTTCATAAAGAGTTATGGAGGTAGGTGTACCTTGGACCATATTTTTATAGGCCTGTGCCTCTTATTCTGTTCCATTTGCTTCATGAAAACATCATCTCTATCACATAAAGTCCAGTAGATTTTTAATCTTGGCCACTGATTTAACCTTTAATCTTGAATTATTTAGTGCTAAAACATTAAGTTCATGTAGGTAGGCATGGTGAGACATTTCTTAAAGCAATCAGCAGCATCCTTTGTTAGTGTATGAGTGCTGTATTTTTTAAAAACCCTCTTTGATAAGCATGTGTCTTAACCAGATTATAAGTTACAACTTGGCCTCTGACCATTTTATTTTAATTTTTTAAATCTACCTTTCTCTTAAGCTGCCTCTTTATTGGCCTTGAAATTCCTTGTATATAACTCTTACAAATACTACTTTCTATAAAGGAGAAACTTGGTATGAAATATGCTGCTATTATCTTTCATAGTAGTAGTTCTCTGAATAATTTTTAAAATATTTTCATTAGATCTACAAAAATGGTAACCCCAAAGGATTTTAGTCTTAGATGTTCGTATTCCTATTTTCGCATTATCATAGATGAGTTTCTGAAGAAATGCTGTTGTATGGAACCTTTAATATTTTTGAGTAGAAAATATTGTATAGATCTTGGTTGCAAACATACAAAGTTTTAATTCATTATTTATTGTTTCATGTAGCAAGGTGAAGTAAGACTCAAATGTCTCACTGCTCTGCAAGGGCTTTATTATAACAAAGAGCTTAATTCCAAACTGGAGCTTTTTACCAGCCGGTTCAAGGTTAGTATTACTTTAAGTACTTTAAAATGACCAATTATTTGAAAATATTTTTCTCTTGCTTTTCCTTTAATAATCTTTCTTTTCTTTTTTTCCCCCCTAGGATAGAATTGTGTCTATGACCCTTGACAAAGAATATGATGTTGCAGTACAAGCAATAAAATTACTTACTCTTGTTTTACAGTAAGTATTTATAGCATTTTACTAATGTCCAGATTATCTAAATAATATATTAGAGAACTTGGTTTTAACTATCTAGATCTAAATTTTAATAACTTAAGTCATGGGATTTTGCAGCTACAAGTTTTAGTTTCTCCTGTAAAGCTGAGGAAATAGGAGAAGGAAATCATTGGACTAGAAAAATTCTGAGATAGGAATTCATGTGTACTCATTCCCTTTGTCACTGTCCTTCCCATTTTACTGTCTTAGATGCTCTGAAAAGAAAGTTAAACATTTTAGTGTATTAAATGTACTTACTGTATTTGTCACACTTTTAGAAATTAGTATTTACTTGAAACTTCCATAAACAATCTGAATTTAAACATGTTAAAATGTAATAGTGATGCAAATCCTTTTTTTTTCTTCTTAGAAAAGTTGTAATAATATATATAATATAAAATTTACTATTTTAAACATATTTAAGTGTGCAAGTCAGCGGCATAATGTATGCTCGCCGTGTCGTGCCGCCCTTAGCTGTGTCCAGCCGTGCTTTCATACCGACTCTCTGGGCCCCTTACACACTCGCCTTTCTGTCCTCCCTCCCGCTCCCAGTCCCAAGTGTCCACTGTTCTACTTTCTATCTTTATGAATTTGATTATTTTAGGTACCTCATGTAAGGGGAATCATAAAATATTAGTCCTTTTGTATCTGGCTTATTTCACTTTAGTACATTGTCTTGTTTGTCCATGTTGTAGAATGTATCAGAATTTGATTCCTTTTGAGATTCAATAATACTCCATTTTGTATTTATACCACATTTATGCATGTATCTGTCAGTGGACATTTAGATTGTTAACATGGTCCAAAAATTCCAAAAGAGTTTTTATCATAACATGTTAATTTTGACACTCATGGAAAATTTATCATGTAAGAATAGCCAACAAAATTCACTAAAAACTAATGAGAGATGACTGTCCAATATGATTATAAAGCCACAATAAGTTTTAAATTTCAGACCTGTGAATAGGCAGAGAGATTGGTGACACAGAATAAAGATACTGTAGAGACAAATACAATGCATCCAGAAGCCTAATACAGGGTGAGGGTGGCTTTTCCTATCGGAAAACAAATGGGTTTGTGACAAACAGGTTCTCTTGGGGAGGAGGATTAAAGTACACTCCTATCTCAGTTTTTCTACAAAAATTATTTTCAGATGGATGAATTGTTTAAATGTAAATAAATGAAACCATTAAAGTTCTAGATGGAAAACTTGGGAAGATTATGTTATATGTAAAATGAGTAAAAAATACCTTTCTGAGCATGTTATAAAACCTAGACCAAAAAAATCATTTAACTACATTAAAAAAAATGTGTGTTAAATAAAATAACAAGTAAACTCATGAAACAAATGGTAGGTTGGGCAAAATATTTGATTCATAAGAGTCAATTTCTTCCCCTCCCCCATTCAATGAGAAGGGGAGTCAGAGAGACAGACTCCCACATGTACCCCACACAGGAAGTCCACTAGGGGGCGATGTTCTGCCCATTTGTGGTGTTAGTCAGCAACGGAGCTTTTCTTAGTGCCTGAAGTGGAGGCCAAGGAGCCATCCTCAGTGCCTAGGGCCAACTCAATGGAGCCATGGCTGCGAGGGAGGGAAGATAGAAAAAGAGAGAGAGAGAAGCAGGAGGGGGAGGGGTGGAGAAGCAAATGGGTGCTTCTTCTGTGTGCCCTGACTGGAAATTGAACACAGGACATCCACATGCCGGGCCGACACTCTGCCACTGAACCAACTGGCCAGAGCCAAGAGTCAATTTCAACAAATTAATAAAAAGAACAGAAACCGCCCTGGCCGGTTTGCTCAGTGGTATAGCATCGGCCTGGCGTGCAGAAGTCCTGGGTTCGATTCCTGGCCAGGGCACACAGGAGAAGCGCCCATCTGCTTCTCCACCCCTCCCCCTCTCCTTCCTCTCTGTCTCTCTCTTCCCCTCCCGCAGTGAGGCTCCATTGGAGCAAAGATGGCCGGGCGCTGGGGATGGCTCCTTGGCCTCTGCCCCAGGCGCTGGAGTGGCTCTGGTCGCCACAGAACTACGCCCAGGAGGGGCAGAGCGTCGCCCCCTGGTGGGCGTGCCGGGTGGCTCCCGGTCGGGCGCATGTGGGAGTCTGTCTGACTGTCTCTCCCCGTTTCCAGCTTCAGAAAGATTAAAAAATAAAAGAAAAAAAAAGAACAGAAACCAGTAGGAAAATAGTCAAAATGTAGTAACCAACCAGACCATTGACAGAAACATAAAAAAAAATTATTTTTATTTATTTACTTATTTATTTTTACAGGGGGGGGGATAGACAGGGACAGACAGACAGGAACGGAGAGATGAGAAGCATCAATCATTAGTTTTTCATTGCGCATTGTGACCCCTTAGTTGTTCATTGATTGCTGTCTCACATGTGCCTTGACTGCGGGCCTTCAGCAGACCGAGTAATCCCTTGCTCGAGCCAGCGACCTTGGGTTCAAGCTGGTGAGCTTTACTAAAACCAGATGAGCCTGCGATCAAGCTGGCAACCTCGAGGTCTCGAATCTGGGTCTTCTGCATCCCAGTCTGATGCTCTATCCACTGCGCCACTGCCTGGTCAGGCAGAAACATAAAAATTTAAATGTATACGCCTAGCATATCCACATTTATATGAAATGGACTATATTATAGTCATTATCAAGGAGGCAGCTCAGGATGTACTGAAATTTTCTGAAAATTTACTTAAATGGGAGAATTAGAGCAGTCTTAACCATTGTAGTTTTTTAAAGTTTTTAGTTTGTTTTAAAAATTATAAATATTATATATACACGTATTTAAAAATATTGAAAAAAATCCTGAAATAAATAAGAAAGTAATAGTACTCTATATATGTTGCTGTAGTTTCCACCTTCCATAATACACTTATACATGTTTTCCTTCTTTCTGGTACCAATGTTTTTATGAAGGGCGAGAGTCTTTTATGATGATTCAGCCATGAAAATAACTAATAAACTGAAATGTAAAGGAACTTCCTTCTCAAACAGTTAAAATGAGTAACCTGATTTGGTTCAATAAATGTTTTTTCCTTATAAACAAGTGGTTTTTCCAAAAATAATACAATATTATACATACAATAGTTTAAATCAAAGTGCTATTGAAAGTTGAATTTTAACGTTTTGGTTTTGTGTCTGTCAAAAAGAAGTAACATTTCCTTATATGACAAAAACCAAACTGATCTGAGAGTCTCTAACCACCTAATATATTCAGGCTTTTTTGTCTGAGGTGATCCTATGATTCTTAATTTACATATAATGGTAAAAACCTAGATTGTCTTATCACTATAGACTAAAGCATATAAGGTCTTTGGCACCTAAGTTTTAATTAATTAGTAAATCCATTTCCATTGCTTCATATGGTATTCAGTACATGATGAAATATTCTTCATCACTGTGTGATAAAGTGGGGTGTTAGTATATTTTAATGATGCAGTACTTTTTCCTTGATTCCTATGAAATATATGCAGTGTTCCCTGTGATTATTAACTAAGGTCTTAGCATGCCAGCACTATTGTCTATATTAGTTTATATTATTTTTTCTTCATTTTCTTGTTGTTTTTTATTTGTATTTTTCTGAAGCTGGAAACGGGGAGAGACAGTCAGACAGACTCCCGCATGCGCCCGACCGGGATCCACCCGGCACGCCCACCAGGGGCAACGCTCTGCCCACCAGGGGGCGATGCTCTGCCCCTCCGGGGCATCGCTCTGCCGCGACCAGAGCCACTCTAGCCCCTGGGGCAGAGGCCAAGGAGCCATCCCCAGCGCCCGGGCCATCTTTTGCTCCAATGGAGCCTCGCTGCGGGAGGGGAAGAGAGAGACAGAGAAGAAGGAGGGGGTGGGGGTGGAGAAGCAAATGGGCGCTTCTCCTATGTGCCCTGGCCGGGAATCGAACCCGGGACTCCTGCACGCCAGGCCGACACTCTACCGCTGAGCCAACCGGCCAGGGCTCTTCAGTTTCTTTTAGCGTCCTTGTCATGTTATAACTTATCTTCACCATATAGGTCTTTACTTTCATTATCATTATTATTATTTTTATTGTGACACAGAGAGAGAATCAGAGAGAGGGACAGACAGGTGGAAGGGAGAGAGATGAAAAGCATCAATTCTTTGTTGCAGCACCTTAGTTCATTGATTGCTTTCTCACATGTGCCTTGGCCCCAGGTGTGGGGGGCAGCAGCAGAGCAAATGACCCCTTGCTCAAGCCAGTGACCGTGGGCTTCAAGCCAGCAACTTTTGGACTCAAGCCAGTGACCATGAGGTCATGTCTATGATCCCACGCTCAAACTGGTGAGCCCATGCTCAAGCCGGATGAACCCACACTCAAGCTGGCGACCTTGGGGTTTTGATCCTGGGTCATCTGAGTCTCAGTCTGATGCTCTATCCACTGTGACACTGCCTGGTCAATCCTTTACTTTCATTATTGACTCTTAATTTTACCCCCCCATTGAATCTAGATCAGGGGTCCCCAAACTACAGCCTGAGGGCCTCATGCAGCCCCCTGAGGCCATTTATCCGACCCCCGCCGCACTTCTGGAAGGGGCACCTCTTTCATTGGTGGTCAGTGAGAGGAGCACATTGACCATCTCATTAGCCAAAAGCAGGCCCATAGTTCCCATTGAAATACTGGTCAGTTTGTTGATTTAAATTTACTTGTTCTTTATTTTAAGTATTGTATTTGTTCCCATTTTGGTTTTTTTACTTTAAAATAAGATATGTGCAGTGTGCATAGGGGTTTGTTTATTTTTTTTATAGTCCGGCCCTCCAACGGTCTGAGGGACAGTGAACTGGCCCCCTGTGTAAAAAGTTTGTGGACCCCTGTTTTAGATGTTAATAAAATACTCAGCTCTTTTGACAGGGCAAGCTTTTACTGATAGATGATAAATAAAGTTGGTGTCTTTTAAATTTTTCTTAGCACAAGTTAGTGAAAGTATGAACATAGATTTTTATACTCATTATGCTTAAAATGATGACATTACTAAAAAGATTGCTACTGCTTATTTCATTTTAGGAGTAGTGAAGAAGTCCTTACTGCGGAAGATTGTGAAAATGTCTATCATCTGGTGTATTCAGCTCACCGGCCAGTAGCAGTAGCAGCTGGAGAATTTCTCTACAAAAAGTAAATTTATATTTCTGTTATTTATTTTCAAAGTATACTTTTGTGATAGTAATTTGTGTTATAATTTATGTTAAAATGTATATAACTTATTTTCTAAAAATTATCCAGTACAAGTAAAATTAAAACTTTCACAGTTTACTATTTTCTTTAAAAGGTTCGACTTACCTTCTTCAATTCCTTTAAGTTAACTCTTTAAAGGGAAAATGTACCCAAATCTTTTTTTTTTTTTTTGTATTTTTTTCCCCTGAAGTTGGAAATGGGGAGGCAGTCAGTCAGATTCCTGCATGCGCCTGACCGGGATCCACCCGGCATGCCCACCAGGGGGCGATGCTCTGCCCTTCTGGGGCATTGCTCTGTTGCAACCAGAGCCATTCTAGCGCTTGAGGCAGAGGCCATGGAGCCATCCTCAGTGCCTGGGCCAACTTTGCTTCAATGGAGCCTTGGCTGTGGGAGGGGAAGAGAGAGACAGAGAGGAAGGAGAGGGCGAGGGGTGGAGAAGCAGATGGGCACCTCTCCTGTGTGCCCTGGCCAGGAATTGAACCTAGGACTCCTGCACGCCAGGCCGACGCTCTACCACTGAGCCAACCGGCCAGGGTCTGTACCCAGATCTTTTAATGAATGTGTTTAAACAGGTACCCAAGTGTAGCACAATGCTAAGACCTTATCCTAATTTTCCTTTTTTTCTCTGATTCCAACTTCAAAAAAAAATTGCCTGACTTAGCAACGAAGTATTTATTAAAAAGAGTATATGATGCAAAACATTAATTCTACGGTTTTCCCTTTATTGCTGTTCATTGTTAGTTCTGTTTTTCCTTTTTTTAAAAAAAATTATTTATAAAGAAAAACAAATGCAATGTCCATAGAAAGAGGTCACTAAATCTAGGCTTTGGGATAACTATATAAGAAAGATAGAAGGCAAACATATTTTCAGTTTAAAGAGAAGAGTATTTATCATAAATTTATATGTATAACTGGTATAAGTTAGTCATTGTAATACTTTTATTAAAGGAAATGGTTGTATAAAATGCAGCAAGGTTTATAAAAAATTCACAAATTGGTACACAGTGGGGCAAAAGTAGGTTTGCAGTTGTGAATATGTGAAACTCAGTTTATTCTTGTATTATTATTTATTAATGTATTGTGATCTTTATGAACAAGTGGAAACCTACTTTTGCCCCAACTGTACAATTAGCTTGAAGTTAAAAGGGCTTGGAATGTACTAGAAAGGTTAATTGCAGTTACTCACCTGGGTATCACGTTGTACAGTATTACACCCACCCAGCTCCCATTGACTCCTTTGTTCGGTGCTTCAGTAAGCAATCCAGTCAGCTTTCTTTATTAGGAGATACTGTTTTTTGTTTTAAAAGTAAACATTCTGCATTGCTCACAGGCTCTTCAGTCGTAGAGATCCAGAGGAAGATGGAATGATGAAGAGAAGGGGGCGGCAAGGTCCAAATGCCAATCTTGTTAAGACATTAGTTTTTTTCTTCCTGGAAAGTGAGGTTGGTTGATGTTCATTTCTACTTATGCCAGTTTTTTAAAGGATATTCCTTCTATGTTCATGCAGGAGGAATCGTGTGTATATTTTTTATTCGTAATGTTTTTGACAGGTTTTGGTATCTTAGTAATGCTGTCCTCGTACAATGACTTGGGAAGCCCTAGGGCCATTTAAACTTCAGAATGAAAAGAAATGATTTGCTTATATATTGAGTTGATTAGTAAATATGTATTTTGTTTTATGCAACCATAATCGCTCCCATTCAGTTAAAATAAATTTGTCGTTTATTTTATAATAGAGAGTCGTTAAGTCATGTAATATTGATTCCAAATAGGCTCTAAATATGCATGCGTGCATATAAGTTTTTCAAAAATAAATTTCATGGTAATGATTATTGTAAGAAATGTTTAATGATACTGCCTAACAAGCTTTACTTATACACAGCAAGCTAAGGCAATTTCTTGTCTGTTCTTTCTTCCATCTGACCTCAAAAAACAGATTGCTGTTTGAGTTTGTACATGGTGTCCCCAAAGCTTCCATTATTTTGCGTTAAGGCTAGTATGCTATTTGTTTAAGAGCACATTGCTCTTTTTTCATTTTAGTTACATGAGCATGCAGCATACCTTGTGGATAGCATGTGGGACTGTGCTACTGAGCTGCTGAAAGACTGGGAATGTATGAATAGCTTGTTGCTGGAGGAGCCTGTTAGTGGAGAGGAAGGTAAGAATGTTTAATTATGGTATTTTTGTTGTCTAGCCAGTTTTGAAAATAGATTTTACTTATTCCATTTGTTTTAGTGTTAAATTAATTGAGTGGAAACCTTACTTTGTGAATAATCTTGTTTTTATATACATGAATATTATGCTATGTAGACAGATGTAGTTGCCATCAACATTCTTGATTTTTTGTTTTTAATCTGTGTTCATATTTTCTTTCCTCAAATTGTGGATCAGTGGCATACAGATTTGTAATGTTTAGGAAGGTTTAACTTGTTGTTTTGTTTTGTTCCCTTTCTATGATACAGTAATGGAATTTTCTTTAATATGTTAGGTCAGATTCTATCCCAGGCAGAAGGAACTGTTACATAATAATTAAAAATGGCATATAGGGAAAAGAAATGGATTAAGTCTTTCTGATTTTTTTTCAGCACTAACAGACAGACAAGAGAGTGCTCTGATTGAAATAATGCTTTGTACCATTAGACAAGCAGCTGAATGTCACCCTCCTGTGGGTAGAGGGACAGGAAAAAGGGTATGCCAGTATATTTTTAGTATTTTCAACTATGTTTCTCTTTCTTAATATGGTATAATAAAGTTATTTGTAACCATAGAAGCAAATTTTTGAAACCTTTTATTTTTCCAGGGGATCTTTGCTTGTACATAAATGTTAGAAGTAAAGTTTAAAGCATTAACAATTTTGGAAATTTCTTCCATAAGATATTTTGTTACTTACTACAGAGATTACAATGTTTACAGTTCTTACCTTTAAGACTGAATCTAGTGTTTGCCATTATAGAGTGGTGCATTTGCCTGTTCTGGTTTATTTTTAGATTTACTTTTAATAAATAAATTAATTTAACTGAGGAAATTCCTATTTCCTGTGATTAGATTTTAATGCATTATTGCAAAGTTTACATATATTTGCATTGTAGACCAACAATTCCATATATTTTCATACTTTTTTCTCTTTGAACTTAAGGTATATGATACATTCTATGTTTTTTTTTATTTTTTATTTTTTAATTGCTGGTAGCAACTTATTATGTTAAATTCAGAACCCATGGATCATGGCCTACAGCTTAGAGTAGGCTGAAATGCTATTCAGTGCCATTATTATATAAGCTCTTAAACTATATCTCCTGTTACTAATTGTTGCTTCTTGATTAGTCTAATTGGGTATTGATTTCCCATCTAGAAATATTCAAAGTTTTTTTGTTCTTGTTTTTGTTTTTCTTATAATGTATAAGTTATTCTCCTGGTCACTTTTGGGTTTCAGGTTTTATAGTAGAAATTTTTGTATCCATCACCTAAGATGTAGTTTTATTATTTATTTTGTACATCTTAAACTTGAGCACTGAACACTATCAGTGGCTTAATAAGTATTTATAAATATTGTATTACTTTAGGTGCTGACAGCAAAGGAAAAGAAGACCCAGTTGGATGACAGGACAAAAATCACTGAGCTTTTTGCTGTGGCCCTTCCTCAGTTATTAGCTAAAGTAAGTTTGAATGAATATCAGAATTTTACTAAGAAACAACAGGTTTTGTTTGAAATGTTACACAGAATTTTATCATGCTTACTTACCATTATTGTGTTTTTGACTCTTTTTAATTTCAAAGTACTCTATAGATGCAGAAAAGGTGACTAACTTGTTGCAGTTGCCTCAGTACTTTGATTTGGAAATATATACCACTGGACGATTAGAAAAGGTATGCTGTTTTCTGTGTTTGAAAATAAACCATGAAGAGTTACTAGGTTGATTCATCTCGTCATATTATTTTAAAATACTTTTAAAGTCTGTGTTTGTAACTTCTGATGGTAAAGTAAACATACTTACATGTCTTCTGTATTTTAGTAAGTTGGATTTAGAGTATGGCACTAATGAGGCTTCCCTTTGATTCATATATTACCAGCACACTCTCATTCCTAGCTGTTATGTGACTGCCACTGATCATATATAGATATTGGGGTTGGGTAATAGGATGATGGCAACTACAGAATTACAAAAGAAAGCAGCTAATATTCATTGCTGTTTCTATGATCAAAATTCTCACTGAAGCCCTATGCAGTGGGTGGTATTCCTATTAATGTTAAGGAAATCAATATGGGTAGATCAGTGTATTTGTTTACCATGACTAGAAAAACTCCTTAAAGTGCATGTCCTCGTTGTAGAATTACTTTATTTTAAGCTTTTCACTTTAGTTTTCATGGAAAGAAAAACCACTTTGATTTTGCAGCATTTGGATGCCTTATTACGACAGATCCGGAATATTGTAGAGAAGCACACAGATACAGATGTTTTGGAAGCATGTTCTAAAACTTACCATGCACTCTGTAACGAAGAGTTTACAATCTTCAACAGAGTGGATATTTCAAGAAGTCAACTGATCGACGAGTTGGCAGATAAATTTAACCGACTTCTTGAAGATTTTCTGCAAGAGGTATGTATTACAAATATATTGTCAGTTGGGCCCCTTTATTCAGTAACTGAATTTAGCCACTAGTCCTGGTGATGGTCCCTCACAAGTATGTTGAAAAGACGTTCAAAGTTTTTTTTTTGTTCTTTGATTTCATCATGATACTATTATTCTTCCACCAACATATATAGAAAGGTGGTAAAAGTTTGAGTTGGAGAAGGTGAATGAATGCAAAACTAACATTTTATTTAAAAAAGAAATGATCTGGGAAGTTACCAGGGTTTAGTTGAGTAAGGCATTGAAGGAATTGAAACCGTTAGGCATGATGACCAGGACAGTAGAGCTAGTCTCTAACCATGTAGTCTCAAAAAGAAAGGTGGTTCTTAAGTGCATGGTCTTTGATACTTTAAAGCCTTGAGAAATTGCTGTTACAGCCAATGTTGATTTTTGTGTTTTAGATGTTTTTCTGTTGTATTTCCAAAGAGGCTTAAAGTGTGGCACTCAAATACACTTGGATTTTTATTGTAATTTTTATCATTTCTGGAAATATGTTTAACAGTCTTCTTGGTTTGCATAAATAAAAACTTACACTTCTCAAATGACAACGTATCAGACAGGTTTCAGGTGCACATCTCCATATCACTGTCATTAATGCTGCAAAAAACATGGACTTTGTAATTTTCAGGTTTCTTGTTTAAGAATTACTTTTTCATCTTTCTTTTGTTGTGTGTCACATATTCCATGCTTACTAAGTTTTTCTTAATTGGCAGCTGTGCAAATATGTTGGTGTTCAGTGATCACATTCTTATTTAAAAATTTTAAAGGATCTACTCTTGTCTGGATATGATTGTGATTAGGACAAGTTAACTTAAAAACAAACAACTTTTTATTAATTTTTATTACTTTGTAGAAAAATTAAAGTTTAAAGAAAACTAAGGAGTTTTAGAGAGATAAAGGGTTTGTTTGTTTGTTTGAAGAAACTTAAATTTAATGGGGTGACATTGATCCCTAGGATCTCACAGGTTTTGTGGGGAACATCTGCATGGCGCTTGCTCTATACATTGTATTGTCAGCTCATCACCCAGAGTCAAACCAGCTTCTGTCACTGTATGTTTGGTTCTCTTACCCGCCACGACTCCCCCTCCCCTCTCCTTCTGACAACCGCCATACTTTTGTCCATGGACAGAGCCAGGGGTTCGATAGATAAGTTGGTAGCAGTTAATAAACTTTGAAAGTTTTATGTATTATGACTTACAAAATTTTTTAATTACTTGAGTTATCTAAAATTAAAGACTAGGATGTCTAGTCCTTACTTGTCCTTTAGGTGTTATTTTTATGATCTCTTGTTCTCTAGTGTATTTTTCATTTTTTTGTGTCACAGAGACAGAGAGAATCAGAGAGAGGGACAGACAGACAGGAAGGGGGAGAGATGAAAAGCATGAATTCTTCGTTGCAGCACCTTAGTTGATCATTGATTGCTTTCTCATATGTGTCTTGACCCAAGGGGGCTACAGCAGAGTGAATGACCCTTTGCTTAAGCCAGCAACCTTGGGCTCAAGCTGGTGAGCTTTACTCAAACCAGATGAGCCCACGTTGAAGCTGGTGACCTTGGGGTCTCGAACCTGGTTCCTCCAGGTTTCAGTACAATTGTCTGTCCACTGTGCCACCACCTGGTCAGGCTCTAATTTTTTTTTTTCCTTTTATATTTTTCCGAAGTTAGAAGAAGCAAGGAGGCAGCCAGGCAGACTCCCACATGCACCTGACCAGGATCCACCCGGCATTCCCACCAGGGGGTGATGCTCTGCCCATCTGGGTTGTTGCTCCATTGTGGCTGGATCCATTGTAGTGCTTGAAGCGAGGTCATGGAGCCGTTCTCAGTGCCCGGGCCAATCTTGCTCCAATGGAGTCTTGGCTGCGGGAGGGGAAGAGAGAGACAGAGAGGAAGGAGAGGGGGAGGGGTGGAGAAGCAGATGGGCATTTCTCCTGTGTGCCCTGACTGGGGAATTGAAACCTGGACTTCCACATGCTGGGCCGACACTCTACCACTGAGCCAACTGGCCAGAGTCTATAATATATATTTTTTATTGTCCTAATATATTTGTTACTGTAAAAGAGCAGATATCTTCTTATTTTGGAGTAAGGTTACTTAAAGAAAAAGGGAGAATGTCCTAACAACTGTGTGGACTCATTACTCCAGCCATATTCTTTTAAAGTTTGCCAGGTTTAGATATTGAATGACACAGTTAATATATGGTTTTTATCAGGTTTTTTCTTTTGAAGGGTAGTATCTCCAATATGATAGCCTCTAAAGATTCATTTGATGGTTACTAATGTTTAATATCATATAATTAATATTTATAGGGTGAAGAACCTGATGAAGATGATGCATACCAGGTATTGTCAACATTGAAGAGAATCACTGCTTTTCATAAGTAAGTTTCTGATTTGTTTTTTTTTATTTATGATTTTAATTTATTGTGTTTACATAGATTCAAGTTTCCCACCAAATATATCACTCCCCACCCCCGGTTTTTAATTTCTTAAAACTGTAGTGAAACTAGTTAGGTTGGTTTAAGCTTTGTCTCGAAAGCACAGAGGCTGCAGAGGTTGCCAGTTTGATCCCCAATCAGGGCACATACAGGAAGTTAGCAATGTTCCTGTCTGTCTGTCTGTCTCTCTCTCTCTCTCTCTCTCTCTCTCTCTCTGTCTCTCTCTCCTTCCCTCCCTATAATCAATAAATAAAATAAAAAACTAGCAAAACCAACTTGCATGTTTTGAGGTTACAATCTTCTCAGATTCTTTGCTAGGTTTCTTGTGTTTTAGAAGGGGGGAGAGTATTTGCTAGAGTCACGTTTTGAATTGGATAATAGCTGAAAAACATGCTTTTTAAAAAATACCCATTTCTTTTGTTGTGATGCATGTTAAAACGTTTACTTTGGCCCTGGCCGGTTTGCTCAGTGGATAGAGTGTTGCCCTTGTGTACGGGTTCGATCCCCAGTCAGGGCACACATAGAAGCAACCATTTGCTTCTTTTCCCCTCCTTCTACCCCTGTTTCTCTCTTACCCTCTCACAGTCAGTGGCTTGATTAGTTCGAGAGTTGGCCTTGGGTGTTGAAGATAGCTCGTTTGAGCCGAGCATCGGCCCCGACGGGGGTTGCCGAATGTTTTCTGATCAGAGTGCATGTGGGAATCTGTCTCTTTCTCCTCTCCTCTTACTTTAAAAATAAGTTTACTATATTTTAACAGCATTCTGTTAACATTAAGTCTAAGACAGATGTGATTAAACTTTTTAATATAATTTAATTTTTTTTTTACAGTGCCCATGACCTTTCAAAGTGGGATTTATTTGCTTGTAATTACAAACTATTGAAAACTGGAATTGAAAATGGAGACATGCCTGAGCAGGTTTTTTTTCTTTTTATTTACAATTTCCATACTTAACTTTGACAATGAAGGCTTGTGACTTTTAATTTTAACTGTATTTTCTTGGCTCTTTTTACAGATTGTTATTCATGCCCTGCAATGTACTCACTATGTAATCCTTTGGCAGCTTGCAAAGATAACTGAAAGCAGCTCTACAAAGGTTTGTGGCAGTTCAGTGGAGGTTCTATGAGATTAATATCATTAATTGTTTTCAGCAGACATAAATCTAATAGGACCAGTTTATTTTTTAAAAAAGTCTTGCTTACTTCTGACTTACTGTTTAGGCATATGTTCTTTTTAAAGAGCCCTGGCTGGTTGGTTCAGTGGTGGAGCGTCGGCCCAGCATGTGGAGGTTCTGGGTTTGATTCCCGGCCAGGACACAAAGGGGAAGCGCCCATCTGCTTCTCCCTCCTTCCCCCTCTCCTCTCTGTCTCTCTCTTCCCCTCCTGCAGCAAAGGCTCCATTAGAGCGAAGTTGGCCCCGGGTGCGGAGGATGATTCCATGGCCTCCGCCTCAGGCACTAGAATGGCTCCTGTTGCAAGGGAGCAACACCCCAGAGGGGCAGAGCATCGCCCCCTAGTGGGCATGCCGGGTGGATCCCGGCTGTGTGCATGCTGAAGTCTGTCTCTCTGCCTCCCTTCTTCTCACTTCAGAAAAATACAAAAAAAAAAAGTAATCGTGTTTGTAGTTTGATGCACTGGTTTTCAGTCACTGGTCCATGGACAAGTGCAGGTCTGCAGAAATTTCGTTCTGGTCTGCAAAAGAGTTGACTACCTTGATGTATGAAAGTTATAGAAGCCAGTCCATGGACAGGTGGTTGAAAAACCACTGGTTTTCATATACATTGATTGAAAACATGTTTTACTTGGGGGTATGATTTAATATTGAAAAACTGTTCACAATTGAGGGTGGCACAATTTAAGGATTTTCATATTCTCAAAAGTATTTAGTATATGATAGAAATAGAGATTTTGTAAATGACCAAGAGCCTTGGAGTCAAGCACATGCATCTGTTGGATTATATAAATTGATGATATACGAGTTACCTTGGAATTGTTTTTGCGATCACTTTGTTCATACTCAAAATCTCTCTGCTGATGTTTCGAATTGATAAATCACTTTCTGATCGACTGTAATATTCTAGCTACCATGTCTTAGAGCTTTCAGAATTTTATCTGTAATGGTAATCCTTGATCTGTTCTTTATTGACTGAACTAAACAGGACTGCCTTTTCCATTTGAAAATTGTAAGCCTGAAACACCATATTTATAGTAGATGTTGCCTTAAATATTATTTGTGCAATTTTTATAAATATTAATATCTGGACATTATAGAATTAGTTTTTTAGGTATTTTCCTCATAAAAGATCTGTCTCCCTTCTTTTCCTTCTCTCTCTTCCTTTCTTCCTCCCTCTCCTCGCTCTTTAAAGATCTAATTGGCTTTATTCAACAGTTCATGAATCGGACAGCATCCCTCTAGAAAATAGCAAGATGCTCCCAGGAATTCTCTTGATAATACATTTCTTTTGCATAAAAAAAACCCAAATTTTAAATGCTTAGAATTTTGTTGTTAAAATAGATTACTTTTTGTCAAACACTCAAGAATAACCAAACTTATAGTGGAAACATTGACCATATTAGAAAATATTACTGTTCATCTAAGTTGAAAGTACTAGGTTAAAAATTAAAATGGGGAAAAAGTTAATCCTTTTATTAGGGAAAAAGGGTAAAATGAATTAATTGGATACAGAATTGTTTATGCAGAAGATTGGTTGAGTTTTCCTCAAATCAATGTTCAAATAAGACCAGTTTATATTGAACTAGTCCGTTACATATAACAAATATGCACTGCTGTTCTATCATTTAGCATTCAGTACCAGAAAATAGGTCAAAGGTGATGCCTTAAATAAACTAGTGTATATGATCTTTATAGAGTGGTTTTCTGTTTTAACTTAACCGATAAATATTTAGAAATAGAGAAAATGCAAGAAACAGTTTCAGTTTTTAATATGCGAGTTTGAAACATTTGTATTTTTTTTAATTGGTGTAATACCACAAAGCTGATTTTTTAAATGTTTTTAAAAAGTACAACTAGTATCCTTTAAGTGAGAAATGAAAGGTGTAGTTTTTAAAAATTAGTTTCTCCCATTCATAAGTTGGCCACCCTTCAAATTACAAAGTGAGGTTGGAGTATAAATCTTGACTCTTTAAGCATTTTGAGTTAATGGATTTATTAAAGATAGCCACCTATAGAGTCAGATAAGTTTTCTTATTCTGAGAGACCCAGACCACTTCAGATGTTATCCATTAATGTACCTGACATTTCTAAGACTGCAATTTGTTGCGATTTTTAAGAAAAAATGGTATCATTTGTTTTTGTTTTCCTTTCTGATGAATCCTAAAGAGGAATTTAAATTTAAAGTACAAGCAGAGTGAATATATTTAAATGTATGATAATGTTTATATAATTTAAAATATCTTAAATAGTGAGTTTTTAATACAGTATTTTTAAATGTGAATTTTTTTAAAGGACGACTTGCTGCGTTTAAAGAAACAGATGAGGGTATTCTGTCAGATATGTCAGCATTACCTGACCAACGTGAATACTACTGTTAAGGAGCAGGTTAGTAATTACTATAGATAGCAAACTTTTTAAGCAATGTTAAAAAATACCTGAACTAACATAGAAAATTGATCAAAATACAAATAATTTATATCCATCCATTTATACCATGCTCAAAAAATGGATTAATATATTACTTTCATATAGAGTTTATAAATTGCATTATAGGTTCCCCTCATTGTAGTTATTCTGTGTTATCGTTTTTTTATGAGACTTGGTAAACAGACCCATATATCAAATGAAATATATGAAATCACAAGTGTTATTCCTGAAAGCAACAAGTATAACAAGTATGCCTCAGGAAGGAAAGGTGCATACAGATTTCTCATCTCTGAGAATATTATCAGATTTTGACATTCCTGACTGTCCTGATTGTGTACGTTATTTTTTCTTATGTGGACTATTTCAGTCAGTCACTTCCCTGCCTTCAAAGTATTACCTTCTTACCCCATACATGCTCATGATTCTAATACTGCCAACTTCACTCATTTTGTATCTATATAGCTACCTGGTGCCATAGATAGTTTTCCCACCTATAAAATAAATTCTGATCGTGGGACTAAGAGCTTACTTAGCTCTGCTTCCCTAATAGAGGATTAATCTTTTTGGGCACATGCTTTTTAAATGCCTTTATGAGATAGATGTTTTTATAATCATTTAATTACAATAATCATGCCTCGCATAAATCACATTGGCTATGATGCTGCCACTGCACAAAGCTTTTATAATCATTTAATAAGAAATAATAATTATACAGTTAAAATGTTTATGATGATTTCAAGGTATGACCATTTCATCTTGCTTAGCCTTTGTATATTGGATTTAGAGATCCATTAGTCATTGTAAGTGCTATTTTAGCTCGTGTTATATTGGGTACTGTTTGTTTTAATTTAGGGTGTAGTTGCTTCTTAAAGCTACCAAGATAGTTGTTTAAATATAAGTGTTCCAACTATAAACCTACCAAGTCAGTCATTCCTTTTGTTTGACACTTTATTTCACTTAAAAAAATGAAAACTAGTATTAAAGAAACACATTTGGATTGTTATAGCTAAAACTTTACATTTGAGACTAAACTGTTGGTCTCATTTTTCTTCTTTTTCCCAACTCCCTGTTATTCCTCCCATGTATGCATGCTTGGTCACAAATAAATTAGAATATACTACATAGACAAATCCATTTACTGGATTTTTTATTTTCTTGTAAAAGTATAAAGTATGTTGCCACAGTCCTTGGCCAGGTAGCTCTGTTGGTTGGAGCATCATCCAGATGTGCCAAGGATACAGGTTCCATCCCTTTTCAGGCACATACAAGACTCAACCAGTGAATGCACAGATAAATGGAACAACAAATCAGTGAATGTCTGTCTCTCTGTTTCTCTCTAAAATAGAAAAAAAAAGGTTTATTGCCACAATTATTGCACTACTGAGTTCTTTCCAGTTTTAGGTATATAGTTTTGTACTGCAGGAATAATAAAGTATTTGGGAATTTAATTTTCATCTGTATAATTCAGGTGAAAGGAACAAAATTTCTGAGGGTAGTAAATTGAGTTTAGAGCTAAACTCTTAAAATGGGATTTTAATGAAATATGCACTGATCCAAACTCAGTACACAAAATATTACTTGATATTTTCATATGCCATCAAGTTATTCAGCTTAATATTCCCGATTCTTTTTCTACAGTGTTGACACATAATTGTTTATATAATTTGTTCAAGTCTTGGGAGAGGATTTAGTCATTAAATAGCTTGTGTGCAGTCTTCCTAACAAGCTTCTGGGCTGTGTCCTGATCAGCTCTCTTGGCCTGCCAGCTCACCTAATTAACATCACCGTATTTATCATGTTGTGTTATTACTATGTATGTTGCAAAAGTTTTTGTAAATCATATCAAACTATAACTGTAGTAGTAAAATAAGGAGAAGAGACTTAAAGAAGAGGGAAAATCATAAAGAGAAAGAAAATAAATGTGGTTAGTTCCCAAAAGGTAAAACTAGTATTAAGATCTGCTCTGCATTTTATAATCTGCATTTCTAGCATTCTTTCTTTAAATGTAATTTTCTGTTGACTTGTGACAACAAAATTCTATTTTCATTAACCCTTCCTAACAGATAACTTTTTCTAGTTACCTTCTGACTGTATAGTTTTGTTAAGCTCCTTAAAATATAACTTCAACTGTAAGTTTATTATGCTGTGAGGTTTGACTGATGATTGGTAAGCAGGCCCATACCTGCTTGTTTTTTTCTGCCTAAGCACCACATATATTAATAATGAGAGTGCTTAAGAAATACTAGAGAGTTTGTGATTTCTCTTCTAAGATCTTCTATGAGCTATTCATCTTCTTGGCATCAAGTTTCCCTTCCATAGAAGAAAAGAATGATACCAAGTTAATGCATTATTTCATATTTGAGAATATATACCACAAAATAATTTATAATATAGAACAGTGTTTTTCAACCACCAGTCCGTGAGAAATTTTCTGTCTGCAAAAGTGTTAACTACCTGCTATTGTAGGAGCATTATAGACCCTATGATCTTAGTCGAATTAGCTTTTTCTCAGGGTGATTTCTGCCTTAGCGGTCCCTGAAATACTTCTATTTTCACCTGTCCCCAAGCGTAAAATGGTTGAAAACTACTATTAGAGAGTGTAGAATTTGAGGTCTGGAAACCTGAGGTTGAGTCCTGACTGCATGTTTTGGTGTTGTTAGCATGTTACACAAGTTATTTTAAGTAGCTTAAAAAAAAACAAACAAAAAAAAAACTTTTTGTGAAATTATCTTGCAGTTAGTAAGGCATGATGTAAATATTAGTAGTCATTATTACAGAAATTACACTGCTCGGGTTTCAAAATCTTAGGAAAATACTATATATTGATTTTTTCCTCAGAATTTCAAATACAGAAATTTAGATTGTATTTCCGTATGAAATGTGTAAGTTACTTGTGGCAGTTGATGAGAAACCTTGATTTATATCCTATCGTCTTTTTTTTAAAATAGGCCTTCACTATCCTATGTGATATTTTGATGATCTTCAGCCATCAGATTATGTCAGGAGGCCGTGACATGTTAGAGCCATTAGTTTACAGCCCTGATTCTTCATTGCAGTCTGAGCTGCTCAGCTTTATTCTGGATCACGTCTTCATTGAACAGGACGATGATAACAACAGTGCAGGTGATTTTACTTCCAGCTGTTTGTTAAGTATGTATATCTACCGTAAATAAAATTTCAGTTGCAACGATGTGTAAAGTGCTGCACTGCTACTTGCTATTTTATTCCCCAAACAGGAAACAGATCTTCCAGCGTATTTGTGTTCATCTCCTGTAACATTCAAAGGCAGCGTGCTGTCACAGAGCATACACTTTGGAGTCAGATCTTTGCATCCTACTAGCCTGAGCCTGTTTTTGTCATTTATAACTAGCTGTTTCACAGAATATATGAGCTAATTAAACTGGTCAAAGTGACCAGTACAGTGCCTGGGCATATAGGTACTCAATGAAATTTATTCTCCCTTCCCTCTAATCAGTGGTCATACTAATGTACAGGTAGTTTGATCAGAATGAAGTGTTTCTTTAAGTGATATTTTTGTTGTAGACTTTTATTAAATAAGTTTTTATATTTTAGTGAGGGTATTAATCTGTATAATTTATCCATATTAGAAATGTTTGAAACTATTCTGTAAAAGTCTACAAGTTCAAAGGATCTAGCTTTGCCTAGGGTTAAGTTACTCTTGATACCCTAATTGTATACACAGTTTCTTGCTTAAGGCAAACAAAGGTCATGCAAACCAAATAGTATTTGGTGGCTTCTTTATGTGTTTTTTTTTCTCTAAATGCTTGGTGATACTTTATTATTAATGGGCATTAATTATTTTAATGCCCTTTATTTTGTCTGTGTTTGTGTGAAATATTATTTATTTGTTTTTACATTTTTATTTTTTCAATTACAGTTTACAAATATGGTTTCTTATTAGTTTCAGGTATATAACATAGTGGCTGCACAGACATATACTTTAGAAAGTGTTTTCCCAATACCTCCAGTAGCCGCCTGTCAACATACATAGTTATTACAATATTGACTGTATTCCCTGTGCTTTAACTGCCAACTTGTGCTTCTCTGTCCCTTCACCTTTTTGTTTCTAGGTTTGTTTTCAAATTGAAGATATACTTGAAAGACACTATAACATCAATATATATATATATATATATATATCCATACATAAACTGACTCATCAGTGTAAATTAGTGTCTGAATAAATATATGTAATTCTAGACAGGGTTCAAAATTCTTAATATCTCAGTAATCCAGTGTCTACGGAGAAAAGGCTATATATCTCTAGTTCCAGAGAGTAGTACTTAACAATGTTGTATAGAAATCTGTCACAACCACAGCATCATCATTAGTAAAAGCTAGCTTATATATTCATTGTAATTTTGCAGAGTAAACTGTGTTGTTTCTTAGCAAATGTTTTGTCATTCCGAAATGTGCACTGTAATAACACTTTTTCTGAGGGTCTGTTTTATTTTCCTATTCTCAAAATTTAGTTCTAACTTATTAGAGCAGTTATCAAGGATTATCAGAGACAAGGTAAAATAAATAGTTGTTTAAAAGAGGATTCTTATTTCACACACACAAAATTTTTTTTAGCTTGACTGGTGGTGGCACAGTGGATAGAGAATCGACCTGGGATGCTAAGGTCCCAGGTTCAAAATCCTGAGGTTGCTGACATGATTGGCTTGAGTGTGGGATCATCGACATGATCCCATAATCTCTGGCTTGAACCCCAAGGGCTGTTGGCTTCAGGAAAGGCTCACTGGCTCAGCTGGATCCCCCTGTTCAAGGCACTTAGGAGAAGCATTCAGTGAACAACTAAGGTGCCGCAACTACTATGAATTGATACTTCTCGCCTCTTTCCCTTGCGCCTCTGTCTCTCTCAAAAGAAAATGTGTGTGTGTGTGTGTATAACATTGAGAACCTGACATTGAAGACCTAACAGGATATGCACCTCTTGTTCACAAAAGAGGAAATAGAAATGGCTAAATAAACATAAGAAAAACTTCACTGATGACCAAAGAAATGTAAATAAATATATATATTGTAAGTAATTTCATTTGTAAAATTTGTCCAGAGGAAAATTCCTTACATAGCTTTTTATGTAAGAGGCTTCATCATAATTTTATTTTCAGCATCAAAAAATTAGAAACAACCCTCTGGCAGTGCATGGAGGCTGTTGTCTGTCCTCTTGATAACTGAATGTCAAGATCTCACATCAGAGCAAATATAATTTCTGAGGTTGGTGACCCTCAGGTAACAAAGGGCCTTAATCCAGAGACATTGAATAGGTAGAACCTATCCTATTAGGAAAGTAGATGAATGTGTTAGACCAAGTCTAGCCTGGCTTAACTAAACATCAGTTCCTCCGACTCACTCTACCTGTTCCTGTTCCTGTTCCTGTGCACCAGGTAGCCTTCTATTTCTTTTACTTCACAAAAATTTTGTTTACTGAAATGAATGGACTGGTCATTCACTAAGATACTGAAAGTGATAATTTTAATTGCATTTAAATGTTCTTTTTTATTTTTTTAAATTCTCCAAAATAAATGTATTTTTTTAGTGAGAAATATATATATATATATACTTGAATTGAAATACAGATGGTTTAATGTTTGGAACTCTTCCCCCAGATGGTCAGCAGGAGGATGAAGCCAGTAAAATTGAAGCTCTGCACAAGAGGAGAAATTTACTTGCTGCATTTTGTAAGCTGATTGTATACACTGTCGTGGAGATGAATACAGCTGCAGATATCTTCAAGCAGTATATGAAGGTAAGGTTGGAAAAATGAATACAAGACATTTTTATAATGTTTAAAAGACAATGTAAAATTGGCTTTTATGCTTGGTTGTTGTTGACTTTTTTAAAATTGTAAATCCCTTTCCTAGTATAAAAGAAATCTCTTTTAAAATATTTAACGTTTACAGTAGCATTTTCTCTTATCTGTACTCCATTATAATGGACATTTTAGGTTTATTGAGTTCATTTGCATTTGGAATCTAAGACAACTTAAATTGTTACTGTTAGAAACATAAGATGGTATCCTGCCCTGCTTGATGGAGCATTAACAGGTCTTGTTTTAGCAGTCAGGAGACCTAGATGTTACAGTTTTGGCGTGGTGACTATGCAGCTTGTGGTCTTGAATAACTCAGTGCTTTTTGTGTGTGCCTTTCTTCATTGGTTCTTTAGGGTCTCAGATTCTGATTTGACTCAAAGTAGGTTATTCACAATTTTCATAAATTCACATGAAATTTTCTAATTTTTAATTGGTAGTAGGAAAGGATATTAATTGTACTAATGAAATATGACTACATGTGGTAAGTGTTTTTCTTCACTCATTTCTCAAGTAAAATCTAATTATAAATGTATGTATTTATTTATTTAGAGACAGACATACTAGGAAGGAGAGAGATGAGAAGCATCAACTTGTAGTTGAAGCACTTTAGTTGTTCATTGATTGCTTCTCATATGTGCCTGGGGGGGGGGGCTCCAGCCGAGCCAGTGACCTTGGGCTTCAAGCTGGCTTACCACATGCTCAAGCTGGACAAGCCCACACTCACGCCAGTGACCTAAAGGTTTCAAACCTGAGTCCTCAGTGTCCCAGGTCAGGGCTCTGTCCACTGCACCACTGCCAGTCAGCCATAAATGCGTGTTTGTGTTTATTTTTAAGTCTTTTATGAAATAAAATAAATTTGTCAAAATCTAATTCTCTTTGGAATACTTTCCTACATATGGAGCCCTATAACCATTGTAATGGTTATATAATCATTATAACCATTATAAGATATTTGGCATAATAATTGATTTAAAAAACTAAATTTGTTTATGAAGTCATTTTGTAGGTTTTAAACTTTTATACTTAAAATTTAGGTATTTTAGATTAAAGTCAATTTTTTTAGTCATAAGAGCATGGTTATCCTGTGTTAACTTTAATAGTTGTGTGCATTTTAAAACAATCTTGAATTCAAAAAAATTATGTGCACTGTGTGATGTAAATGTTCACCTGCAATGTTTTCTTTTAAATATTAACAGATTATTAGTTTGTATAAGACAAGTTAATAAAGTTGGAAACTGCCAGTAGCAATGTTATGAAGTAACTGACTATATTCATGTTTTTAATAGTTCAGAAAGAGCACAAGAACTTTGTATCCTTTGTGTTATTTCTGAAAATAACCTAATTATTGTTTTATAATAAAGTTACGGTAACATTCTTTTGTGTTTTTAAAGGCATGATTTTAGCCAGATATATAACTTTGTGACATGCTTGCATGATTAACCTAAAATTAGTTTTATTGTCCAGTAGTTTTAAAAGCTAAAGCTCTAATTTGTACAAATTTCCTTTTTAGTATTATAATGACTATGGAGATATCATCAAAGAAACAATGAGTAAAACAAGGCAGATAGACAAAATTCAATGTGCGAAGACCCTTATTCTCAGTTTGCAACAGGTAAGACTTTAAGAGTACCAGCTTTACACTAAGACAATTAACAATAAATATACTGCTCATAAGAATTAGGGGATATTTCAAAATGAGTATGAAGCTATAAAACATCCCCTAATTTTTGTGAGCAGCATAGTTCTCAAAGTAATAGTGGAAAAATGGGTAAAGGATGCAGTGGACAATTCACAAAAGTAGAAATAAAAGATATTCAGTCTTCCTAGTAGACATTGTGCAAGTCAGATTTTTTGTTTCACACTGGCAAGTTTAGCAAAACCTATAGCTAATAGGTCTTATCAGTGTATATTTGTACAACCTTCCTGGTAGACACTTTGGCAGTATATGTCAAAATTTCTCTGTGTGCCATTTGAGACAGCAGTTCTCCATTAAAAAATTTATCCAAGGTAGTAATAGGACAAGTTTGCAAAAATGAATGTATAGGATTGTATATAGCAACACTGTATATAATAACAAGGAATTAGAAATAATCTAAATGTTCACCCATAGGATATTAAGTGAATATATTATGGAATACATTTCTGCAGTGGCTGTTACATAGCACTTAAAATAGGTTTTAAGTAGGTTTGATTTCATTAATGTGAAAAGATTTCCACAGTATATATAGTTTAAATGTAAAGGAAACAAGATGACAATACAGCATCCCTATAAAATTGTACATAGCTCTATGTCTAGCTGGAAAAATAATCACTAAGCTGTTAGCTGTGGTTTACTTGCTTTGGTAGGGTTCAGATGAATTTTACTTTTTTCTTTGTATATTTCCATATTTATTTTAATTTTTAATTTAGTCTTATGATCAAAATTGAATAGCCATTTTCATTTTGGTAGGCAGCTTTAATTAAGTAAAAATTATTTGCTTAGTGTACTTTTGTCTAAGAGGCCAAATGCATTCTAAACATAGCCCATTTCAATTTTGATAAACTTTATTCTTTTTCAAAATCTAGGTATGAAAGTTTTAAATTCATTTGCATATTCTTAAAAGGTTTTAAAGGTAGCATTTAAATAACTTCTTTTTATAAAATAATAGCTGCTTTCTGTAGAAAGTTCGGAAAATACAGGAACTAGGGACAGTACAATTTATCTTTAATTTTTTCTCAGTTAGCAATGCTTTTAGGTTTTATAGCCTTAGCCTTTCTTATGCCTATATGAAATCTTGTTCTTACAAAATTAAGTCATTTTGCATTCTAGTTTGCAAGCCTTAACAAAGTCTCAATACTTTCATGCCATTAAATACTTCACTCACCTGACCTGTGGTGGCGCAGTGGGTAAAGTGTTGACCTGGAATGCTGTAGTCACTGGTTCAAAACCCTTGGCTTGCCTGGTCAAGGCACATATGGGAATTGATGCTTTCTGTTCCTTCCCTCCCCCCCCCTCTCTCTCCTCTCCAAAATGAATAAATAAAAAATATTAAATATTCTATTTTATAGAAGGACCTTAATTTAACCAAGATCTCTTTTTGTTTGTTTGTTTGTTTGTTTGTTTCTTTCTTTCTTTCTTTCTTATTTATTTATTTACTTATTACAATTTTTTGCCATTATAAATAGCTAAAACAAACTTTGGGAGGTATTTTTCTAAAGTGAGAAGCAGGGAGGCTAAGCAGAGAGATAGACTCCTGCATACACCCTACTGGGATTCACCCGGCATGCCCACTAGGGAGCAACAATGCTCTGCCCATTTCGGGTGTTGCTCCGTTGCAACTGGAGCCATTGTAATGCCTGAGGCAGAGGCCATGGAGCCATCCTCAGCACCCAGGCCAACTTGCTCTAATGGAGCCTTGGCTGTGGCAGAGGAAGAGAGAGAGAGGGCAAGAAAGGAGAGGGGGAAGGGTGGAGAAGCAGATGGTCACTTCTCCTGTGTGCCCTGGCTGGGAATTAAACCCAGGAATTCTACATGCTGGGCCAACGCTCTATCACTGAGCCAACTGGCCAGGGCCAAAGCAAACATTTTTGTACTTGTGTGTGTGTACAGTTAATATTATTCCTCTTGCATAATAAAGTCTAATAATTAGAAATGTGTAGTCCAGTGGTTCTCAAAGTGTGCCCCAGGGCTCACTGGTGCGTCCTAGAAGATTTCCAGGTGTACCCTATGGTATTTCAGAGAAATATGTGCCTGTTGGGGACCAAAAAACCAACAGGGTTTTTGGAGTTTAGATTTTTGGGGGACAGAGGTGTGGGGAATTGGCTGTAAGCTGACAGTCTGCCCAAACTCCCAACTCTCACTTGCCCGATTAGGTTGCAAAAGGCTGTTAAGTTGTGGTGCTGGATTGTTTAAACTACCCCCCATGTTCCTCAGAAAGACTGGAGGCAAGTTTCTTCTATACCTTCTTTGGTGTAAAGTTAAGATGATATGTATGGTGGGGGTTTTCTGCATTCAACACAATTAAGAGTAAAAAGAGAGGGATTCTTCAATGTATTGACGAGGAAATGAGAGTTTTCTTTTCAGATAGATGCCCAAACATTGAAGAAATCACTAGGACACATCAGGCTCATGTTTCTCATAAACACAAGAATGAAAAACCTTAACATATTTGCGCTGGGACCTCCCAAATTTACTAAATCTTACTAAGAATATATCTATATATATAAAAAGATAACTTTTATGTTTTAATTTTTTAACCCCTCTATGAATTCTAAAAAGCATAACTCAAAAAATGTAACAAAAATGTTTTTTAATGTCAGAACAAATTTAATTTTGTTGTATTTATTTCATTTAATTACCATAAAAGCACTGTTGGATTTTATATTTTTTCTTTAATATTTGACTTAATGATTATAACATATTTCTTAGAAATTTGTATATTGTGTGCCTACAATTATTTTTAGGATTTTAAATGCGCCCCAACTTCAAAACGTTTGAGAACTACTGGTGTAGTCAAAGGACATCAAATTCTAAAGTTACATTACCGTTTGCCAGGTTAGCTATAGAAAGGAAAGTTATCTCAATTGATGTTTCCAACAAATCAAAGTGCTCATTGAACTATATTCTTATAATAACCATTATCTGTTTAAAAGCTTGACAGTTTGGTAGTTGAAAAGTTACGCATTCTTTTGCTTCCATTACAATAAAAGTTTTTGTGAGATTTATTGTATAAATGTAAATAGCAGAGCATGGTTGTCTAATAATTTAATGGGCTTCCTTTTTCGTTATATTTTTATATGCTATCTTAATAACCAGTTAATTTCAGTAGAATAGAATGCTGTAGCTAACCCAAAGAGTTTCTAATCTCTAGTGTATGAAGTGCTATATAATTTTTAATTTTGGTCATTAGTATCATATGTTTTAAAAATCTGTGTTTTTGAATAAGATACAATGTCTCATTTATGGATCATTGACTTTAAGTATATCTTAAATAGGAAATATGTTATTTTTAAAAATGTTAACATGCTTCCTTTCCTTTTTTCCAAACAGCTTTTTAATGAAATGATACAGGAAAATGGGTATAATTTTGACAGATCATCCTCAACATTCAGCGGCATAAAAGAACTTGCTCGACGTTTTGCTTTAACTTTTGGACTGGATCAGTTGAAAACAAGAGAAGCCATTGCTATGCTACACAAGTAATCTCCAAATATTTTATTCAGCTCTCCTGTTTTTTAGTCATGAAAATTTTCAATCTAGCTCTTATGTTTAGAATAATTAAATTCAGTTGATGTTTAATTATTTGTTTGCAAATGTGTGGCATACCTCTTAAAAAAAAGATTTTATTGATTTCTAGAGAGAAAGTGAGCGAGAAGCATCAGCTTGTAGTTGCTTCACTTTAGTTGTTTATTGATTGTTTCTCTTTGCCCTGATGGGCAAGCCTGGGGTTTTGAATCTGCCACCTCAGTGTTCCAGGTGAATGCTCTATCCACTGCGCCACCTCAGGGCAGGGCATATCTCTTATTAAGAGTCTGTTGTAGTGCTATCCATTAACACATTAGCTGGTAATAAAACTCCTTTCATAGAAAGTCTTTGCTTGAATTAAAACCATAGAAGCCCTGGCCGGATAGCTTGGTTGGTTAGAGCATCGTCCCAAAGTACAGAGGTTGCCGGTTTGATCACTGGTCAGGGCACACACAGGAGCAGATCAATGTTTCCTTCTCTCACTTTCTCCTTCCCCTCCTCCTCCATCTCTCTCTCCCTCTCTTCCTCTCTCTCTCTCTCCCTCTCTCCCTCTCTCCCTTCCTCTCTCCCCCCTCTCCCTCCCTCCTTCCCCTTTCCCCTTCCTTCTCTCCCCCTCCTTTTCTCTATCTCCCTTCCTCTCTAAAAGCAATTTAAAAAAACACACAATTTTTATAAATTAAATGAAGAAGAGCAGCATATATATTTATCAAGCGTATCTCCCTTAACAGCTTTTGTCATAATTTGACTTCTAGTTAGAGAAATTTTTGAGATTTGAATCCTTTATTTCAAGTTGTCCCTTTCTGATTCTGTTCTCTGTATTGTAGTAACCTTTCCTCTTGTTTTGATCCACATTCTTTTTTTCTGTTTGCATATTTTCTTTGTGTTACAAAAATTGAAAATGATCTAACTTTATCTGAAGCATGTGATTTAGTGGTCAGTTTTCCTTTTGAGTGTATTTTAGACCTTTAACATAACCAACAGGCGGGTGTATACCCTGGATCTGTTAACTGGGGAAATCAAGAGGCGTGGACTTCCATTGGAAGCTCTGCTTTATTCGTGTGTGTCTCTTCTCATCTTAATTACAGCATTGAATATATCTCCTTCCAGAAATGTTCTTTTCTTTAAGTTGATACTATACTTGCCCCAACTTTAATTTACTCTTTCCTTTTCCACCTTGCTTTAAAAATCTGGAATTTCTTTATGCCTTTTAATAGATTGGATGATACTTTTAGGTATTATTTAAAGATCATATATGTAATAATAATTTTATTACTACAGCTTTATGTATAATTATTGGTATATTAGAATTCTTTATATATTGAAATAATGTTATTTCCTTTATGTAATAGCCTTTTTTGTTGCCTCTGCATTATCATCAGGATTATTTTTTAATGTTTTTGGTAGAGTATAATGTTGGGTTGTTATCTTGATTTATAGAGGTTTTATTGTTAAATAGAGTTAAAATGGGCCCTTACTGTAGTTTAACTTTTAAACTTGACTCTTAAACGGGTCATTACAGGCCTGACCTGTGGTGGCACAGTGGATAAAGTGTCGACCTGGAAATGCTGAGGTCGCCGGTTCGAAACCCTGGGCTTGCCTGGTCAAGGCACATTTGGGAGTTGATGCTTCCAGCTCCTCCCCCCTTCTCTCTCTATCTCTCTCCTCTCCCCCCTCCTCTATAAAAGTGAATAAATAAAAAAAATGGGTCATTACAAATAGTCTTAAATGATTATTTTTATGTTAGTCCTGTGTGTTATAGTAGTAGTTCTACTTTATGTCTTAAAAAATACAGAAAATGTTTTGATCATTACTTGAGAGCATTTGGGGTATTTTCTGTGGAGAGGAGAAGCAAGGAGAGAGTGGAGATATATCAAACCATGTTCTCTCTAGGGACTAGCTGGTGTGCTGTGGGCCTTTGTTTTGTTTTGAAGATGATAACGGTGGCATAAAATATAAATATATTTGCTTATTATCACATTATAGTCTTCTTAATCTCTCTCTTCCTCATATTAAATGCATGACAAAGAAAACATCTAATAGAGGAATGAAAGTATTTTATATAAAGAGAAATTTTCTTTCTTAGTTGTTAAATTTTGTACTGTAGTCCCTTAAATACTTACATGTCTTTTTTTCTTGCAGAGATGGCATAGAATTTGCTTTTAAAGAACCTAATCCACAAGGAGAGAGCCATCCACCTCTAAATCTGGCATTTCTTGATATACTGAGTGAATTTTCTTCTAAACTACTCCGGCAAGACAAAAGAACAGTGTAAGTGTTAGAAATACTCTATACTTAATTTTGTTTTATCTTTTTTTTTTTTTTTTTGTATTTTTCTGAAGCTGGAAATGGGGAGAGACAGTCAGACAGACTCCCGCATGTACCTGACCGGGATCCACCCGGCACGCCCACCAGTGGGCGATGCTCTGCCCACCAGGGGACGATACTCTGCCCCTCCAGGGTGTCACTCTGCTGCGACCAGAGCCACTCTAGCGCCTGGGGCAGAGGCCAAGGAGCCATCCCCAGCGCCCGGGCCATCTTTGCTCCCATGGAGCCTTGGCTGCGGGAGGGGAAGAGAGAGACAGAGAGGAAGGAGAGGGGGAGGGGTGGAGAAGCAGATGGGCGCTTCTCCTGTGTGCTCTGGCCGGGAATCGAACCCGGGACCTCTGCACGCCAGGCTGACACTCTACCAGTGAGCCAACCGGCCAGGGCTGTTTTATCATTCCTAAAGATCAATAATTGTACTTGATTTTTCTCCCTTCTACATGTAGAGATTAGAATTGTAGCCTAATTAAATAGGGAATAAAAAATTTCAAAAGGGGAAAGCAGGGAGGAGTTTGACTAACCAGTGTAGGTAGGACACAGACTAAGATGTTCCTAATGCATCAACAATATTATTATCTATTAAATATTTTTTATTGACAGACTGAGAGAGAGTCAGAGAGAGGGACAGACAGGCAGCAAGGGAGAGAGATGAGAAGCATCAATTTTTCATTGCGGCTCCTTAGTTGTTCATTGATTGCTTTCTCATATGTGCCTTGATCAGGGGACTACAAGAGAGCTAGTGATCCCTTTCTCAAGCCAGTGACCATGGGGTCATGTCTATGATCCCACACTCAAGCCAGCGACCTCAGGGTTTCAAACCTGAGTCCTCTGCATCCCAGTCAGACGTCCTGTCCTCAATAGGTCATTTAAACAGGATACTCAAAATTGAGGAGAAATAAAATTGTGACATTAATATATATAGCATGTTGGTTTTATATATGTATACACTGTGAAAGGATTTTCATAATCAAGTTAATTATTATTTTTATCACCTCACATGTTTACCTTTTGAAAAAGCACTTCAGTTCTATTTTCAATTATACAGTATTATATTATACAACATCATCCAGGTGTAATCACCATGTTATGCAATAGATCAGATCTTATTCATCTTTTCTAAAAAATTATTTTTCAACTTTATTGAGATATGGTTGACATAATGTGTAAAGCTTAAGGTATACAACATCTTGATCTGATACACATATCCTGGGACATAAGCAGCACTGTAACTCTCTCTGGTGGTGGATACACGGTTGTGCCTCTGCCAGTTATTATATACTGCTCACAAAAATTAGGGGGTATTTTATTGCTTCATACTCATTTTGAAAGATCCCCTAGTTTTTGTGAGCAGTATATTTTGGCTCAAGTTCCATATCTTGTCGTAGACTGGTAATACTTCTCATACTTTCAGCTAGTTCACAGACCACACTTTGAGGAGTGCTGCACCACTCACTGTATATAGCTGAAATATATTGCAGTTAAGAAGAAATACTGAACAGATAATAAAAGCAGTGTGCTTATAACTGATACCTCCTGTTCTCTCTTTTTAATAGCATTCAAAACCGGTAATTTTGAATTTATTGCAATTAGTCATTATGCCAGAAAGTATTTGAATTGCACCTTATAGGTAGTTGACAAAAAATTTTGGTTGTGTATTTAAAGCATAATTTAGACAGTAAAGCACTGAACTCTTATTGTCAGAAACCTGGGATTTAAATCATGGATATACCACATTTTCATTTTTTCTTCATCTGTTAAATGGGGAGATTGTCTCCCTCACAAGATTGTAAGAATTAAGTTAAAGCATCCAAGAGAAAACCATCTAGTACATAATAGTCACACAAATGTTAGCCAAATTTTGATTGCTGTATTACATATAAGCATAGAATCCTGGTGATACTTTGGATCCCAGGGAACATAAATGTTTGACTTCCATCAGGCTCAAACTTTTTTTGCAGGCAGCACCGATGATATCTCATTCATCTTTATATCTGTCCCCAGTGCCATAGTAGATACTTCACAAATACTAAGCTGAAATTCCCTGAATTGTTTTAATGTGAGAGTCTGAAATACATAATTACTCTTCAGTTACTGATGAGGCAGAGATGGAACGGTCAAATAACGCTGGTCTCACACAGCCGGGAGTTGATAGAACTAGACCCCAAATTGTGTGTGATTTTTGAATCCAGTTCTCTTTCCATAAATACGACTTCAGTTTGTTCTAACAGAGGGCCTGAAAAGTGAGGTGGAAAGGAGACAGCTTGAGAAAGAAAAAAATAATATTCTTTAATTGTTACTGTATACGTTTATTTATTTTTATTAGAAGGAGTTTTATTATTAAGCCAGCGACATACACGGGGTATCACCAAAACCAAAAGGTGAAGCATGGATCACAGTTCTGAGGCTGCTTTTATACTGGTTGGGGAAAGGGAGGAGGAGCATGGTATAAAAGTCATTTACTAACAAGCTTATTGAGTTTTTGCTGTCTTGTTGCAGTGTTTATCTATAGGATCTATCAAAAGGAAAAAATATTCTTACACATTAAGACTATAAGATAACATAGTAGTGATGATTGTTTTACATGTCTGAGAAAGACATTCCCTCACCTTTTAGGATTTACAACCTATCCCTGTCGCTACAATAGTGGGAAATGTTTAGTCGGCAAACTCATTAGTCAACAGAGGCAAATATCAACAGTACAATGATTGAAATTTCTTTTGAGAGCCAAGTTTTTTAAACTTAAACTGTATAGGAAGGTACATTCCTTATCGAGGTAGCGCCGGCACATGGTATTTTGTGGAAGAGCCACACTCAAGGGGCCAAAGAGCTGCATGTGGCTCACGAGCCGCAGTTTGCCGACCACGGAAACTTTAGGATAAGGAGAGAAGCTAAATGAAGTTACTTTTGCTAAGAGCATTGGGGTTAGCTTATTAGGAAGTCTAAAGCTAGTCTCCGTTTGCTTAGTTTACAAGTTTTGCACCTGCAGAGAATTTCAAAATGATGATTATTAGAAAGCATATAAAATGTTACAGAATACAGGTTTCCATGTAAGGGGCTTGTGATCCCTTTGTCTACAGGTGTGCGTCACTCTCATGACTCCAGGAGGGGAGGAAGAGTCAGGATTAGTGTAGGAATTTTTTTTCCTGACCCCTTCTTTTTTTTTTAATTTAATGGGGTGACATTGATAAATCAGGGTACATATGTTCAGAGAAAACATCTCCAGGTTATTTTGACATTTGATTATGCTTCATCCCATCACCCACAGTCCAGTTGTCTTCCGGCCCCTTCTAACTGGTTCTCTACTGTAGATGTTTGGAGGAAATTGGGCTTATTAACCAGTATTTTGTTTCATTCTAATTTACTTCACTTTTTTATTCAATTCTAAGTAAATCATTGAATGTTCCACATGGTATGTGAGTCTTAAGGTACTAGGAGTAATAAAGAATAAAAATCTAGTGCAGTTTTATCTATCAAAGCTAATGGTTTCTACTTCTTTTTAAGGTATGTTTACTTGGAAAAGTTTATGACATTTCATATGTCACTTCGAAGAGAAGATGTGTGGCTTCCACTGATGTCTTACCGAAATTCTTTGCTAGCTGGTGGTGATGATGACACTATGTCAGTCATTAGTGGAATCAGCAGTCGGGGGTCAACTGTGCGGAGTAAAAAGTCAAAACCATCTACAGGAAAACGGAAAGTGGTTGAAGGCATGCAGCTCACACTCAGTAAGAATACAGTTATTGTCTTCATTGTTTTAGTTTTTTTCTGTTTATATTTATTCCTTATGTTTACCAGCTAAAGCATCACTAAGATTCACTTTATTATTATTATTATAATTTGAGATTTGTCTTGTTAAATAATATTTGGCATCTCTTGTCGGCCTTTTGGGTAGTAAGATCAAGTGTAAACATTATCTTGCGCAGTGTGTTCATTATATGTGAATGTGCTGTTTCAAAGCATTTTTTATACATAAGCTCAGTTCTTACAACTCTAGGTACATCCTCATTTTTCAGATGAGCAAACCAGTACAGACAGATTGAGTGACTTACCTAAAATCACTCCGATATTAAGTAGTAGAATCAGGCAGTCTTACTCCAGAGTGCCTGCTTTCAATCACTGCGCTGTTCCGTACGCACAGGGCTGTGTACTGTGTCACAGAGCTGGGTAGTGCCTGAGAGATCGGATCCATCTAGTTCAACTGGAGCAGCAGATCCAGAGGTAGCAGCTTTTGGGTTTCTATAAAGAGTTTCATAATTCTAAAATTATGAAGACCTTCATAGAAATACAAATTGCTGTCTCTAATCTTAGAGGTAGTAATGCATTATGACACATGAATCTCTTGGACTCCTAGCACTGCAGGGTTGGTTCAAAGTGGGCCTGGGGACTTCCTTCCTTTCTTTAGGAACTTTTAAACAAATTAGCATAGTTATCAAAATTTGTTCCGGTTATTATCACCGAGTAACACACTACCTCAAAACTTAGGACCTAGTGACTGACACTGCTTCAGTTAGGAAACCTCAAATGCTGCTGACTGGCGTTGTACGGAGGCATTTGCACTTACAAATAGATCTCATGCAGGCTGCCAGCTGGGACCTCAGTTGGATTGTCTCCCAGAACACCTGCATGTGACCTCTTCATGTGGATGTTTGCCTTCTCACAGCCTCTGCCTGAACTCTTAAGAGTAAAGGTCTCAAGAGACAGGAGAGGAAGTTGCCAGTTTCTTCAGGCCAGACACGGGCCTAGCATGATGTACACCATATTCCATTTGTCAGTCATGGGGCCCAGGGTCAGGCGATGGGACGCAACTCTCCACCTCTATGTGAGGAGCGGCAGAGATTTGGGGGCCATATTTTAAAATTGCCAAATAACTTTTTAGCCATTATCAGGTGTATAGTGTTTAAAACTTGATTGTTCCATGGAACAATGGTTTTAATCTTTTGTCCAATAATATAAAGACATAAGTTTATAATTTGTACAACATTCGATTATACTTACTTTGTCATATAGTTCCATTATCCCAGTCAATGGGAAAATCTCTTTTACAATTTTCCCAAGCATTTAAAGTAGTGAGGGCTAATGGTTTATAGCGAGTTAAAATAAACTTGCCTTATTTTAGTAGAGGACTTGTCAAAACCAATTTTTTCTTGTATATTACTATAACTAACTCTAAAAGTTTTTTTTCTCATTTGAATAAATAGTTAATAGTTACATATTTGTGCTGGGCCATCAAACCTCATATTCCTTAAACTTTATAGAACATGTATGAATTGGTATTTATATAACATCTTAAAGATAGATTATCAAACCAGATATTTCAGTTTTTTAGAAAAAGTGAGTACTCTCTTTGTTTAGATTCTTGGAGAGTGTCATAGAAATTGAGTCATTAGTAAGTTTGAAGAAGGAAGGATAAACACTGATAGGTTGTCCAGATTAGTGCGCTTTGGAAAACGTAATTGGAGTCTAAACATAATAGAACTTAAGGTTGATAGAATTATACTGCAAATTGTGAAATTTATGTCTAATCCATCTATTATTATTATGGTTTTTAGCTATTAGCACATATTTTTGTACTTTTCCCTTAAAATCATCTATATATATGCACATATATATATCCCCATATCATATTAGGGGATATTTCAAAATGAATATGAAGCGATTAAAAAAAGAAGCATCTGATTTTTTTTAATCTTATTTTTATTAATTTTAATGCAGTGACTTTGATAAATCAGGGTACATATGTTCTGAGAAAACATCTCCAGATTATTTTGACCTTTGATTATGCTGCATACCCCTCACTCAAAGTCAAATCGTCCTCCATCACCTTCTATCTGGTTTTCTTTGTGTGCCCCACCCCTCCACCCCTCCCTCTCCTTCCTCGCCCCCTCCCCACCCCTCTCTCCGACATCTCTCGCAGCGATATATTTGCTGATTTATCTCCATGTGCAAGGGAAATAAAAGGATAAACAAATGGGACTATATCAAACTAAAAAGCTTTTGCACAGCCAAAGACAATAAGAACAGAATAAAAAGACAAACTACACAATGGGAGAACATATTTGACAGTATGTCTGATAAGGGGTTAATAACCAAAATTTATAAAGAACTTGTAAATCTCAACACCAGGAAGACAAACAATCCAATCAAAAAATGGGCAAAAGAAATGAATAGACACTTCTCCAAAGAGGATATACAGATGGCCAATAGGCATATGAAAAAATGCTCAACATCATTAATCATTAGAGAAATGAAAATTAAAACCACAATGAGATATCACCTCACATCGGTCAGAATGGCGCTCATCAACAAAACAACACAGAATAAGTGCTGGCGAGGATGTGGAGAAAAGGGAACCCTCGTGCACTGCTGGTGGGAATGCAGACTTGTGCAGCCACTGTGGAAAACAGTATGGAGACTCCTCAAAAAATTAAAAATCGAACTGCCTTTTGACCCAGCCATCCCACTTTTAGGAATATACCCCAAGGACACCATAGAACGGTTCCAGAAGGAGAAATGCACCCCCATATTTATAGCATTTGATTTTTTTAAAAAAGTAAACAAAAATATCAGAAAAGCAAATGACAAGTCAAAGAAAATTGTTCAATTTTGCAAGTGAGATGCAAATCCAACTTTCATTTCATTGGTGAAAATACACTATACAAAGGCTGAAGGTACTGGAGCATCTGCACGTTCCCTAGTCCCCTAATTTTTGTGAGCAGTGTATTTTAAAGATTTTATTGATTTTAGGCAGGGGCTGGGGGAACAAGAAGCATCAACTTGTAGTTGCTTCACTGTAGTTGTTTACTGATCGCCTCTCACGTGTGCCCTGGCTGCTCAGCACTCCCGGGGGACACGCCATGCACTGCGCTGCCACCCAGCAGGCTCTCTATGCACAGATTTGATCTTCTAATAAAATAGTTTTCCTCCAAACTCAAGTTCAATCAATCGCTATTAATTTCCCATCCCAAATCAGTGATTTTTCAAAATGACTGTGAATTCAGTAAGATTTGCATTTGAATTTATCTTTTATTAATTATGGCAGCAACTATAGACATTTGAAAATAGGTAGGTTTTCCAGACTTGAAACCTGGTCTTTTCAGTCCAAGGTTTAATGGATATGGATTTGGGCTTCCCTTGAAGTTGTTCTTAGACCTGCTCAGCGATGAACATCCTACAAACTGGGAATCCTTTTTTCTTTTCTTTTCTTTTCTTTTCTTTTTTTTTTTTTTTTTTTTTTTTTTTTTGATGGCAGAGAGAGGGACAGATAGGGACAGAGACAGTAAGGGAGAGAGATGAGAAGCATCAATTCTTCGTTGCAGCACCTTAGTTGTTCAGTGATTGCTTTCTCATATGTGCCTTGACCAGGGCCTTCAGCAGACCGAGTGACCCCTTGCTCGAGCCAGCGACCTTGGGCTCAAGCTGTTGAGCTTTGCTCACACCGGATGAACCCGCACTCAAGCCGGCGCCCTCGGGGTCTTGAACCTGGGTCCTCCACATCCCAGTCCAACACTATCCACTGCGCCACCGCCTGGTCAGGCGGGAATCATTCATTCTTTTTTTCTTCTCTTTTCTTTAAAGAAGTTAAGAGAAGGGGGAGATAGTGAAACAGAACTCATGCGTTCTGATTCGGATCCACCTGGAAACTCCTATCTGGGGCTGATGCTTGAATTGACTGAGCTATTTTTGGTGCCTGAAGCTGACACTAGACCAGTCTATGAGCCACTGGCTGCAGGAAGGGGAGAGGGAGATAGAGATGGAGCTGGAGAGACTCAGATGGTTGCTTCTCTGGTGAGCCAGCCATCCAGGGCTGGGAACCATTCTTACTGTCTCCATTCCCATTCTCCCCTTTGACTCATCTGGACTACACAGTTAGCCTCCTAACTGGCCGGTTTGCTCGCTATTCTTCATATTCTAAAGTCCTCCTTCTACACTGCCCCATTGTATGCTTTCCCTGAAACATGTAACTTTCACATTGATTCCTTAAAACTTTCAGCAGCAGTTCTTGTCACCTTAGCACAGCTTACAAAACTTTTCATAGACTGATTCCTGTCTCTTTTTTCATTCAGCATTACCTTTTGCTGCTTACCACAGGAATACCAAACTCTTAGTTTGAACCACATGAACTTAACATATTTTTAGTCAAAACTGCTAAGTAACAGTATATTGGTATGGTTCAGTTGTTTAGTGCCCCAGTGAGTTTGCTTATGTGTTCCCCCTGACTAGTGCTCCCAATATCTACTATAGTTAGAAGTCACTTCCAGGTATTTGGCTCTGATCCTTCTTATTGCTTTCATTCTACCTGTGCTTCCCTCTCTGCTAGCACTTCCCACACTGTCGTAATTTCCTTGTTTTCTTCCTTCGTACCTAAATTATAAGGGCAAGGTAGGGGGCTGCACCTTACCTACCTTTGCATCCTTTCTTTCAAGCTCTTGGCATGGGACAAGCAGGTGTTTTTTGACCTGAAGAGGTTGTGTTAGACATCTGATTAGTCAAAATTAGTGGCTGAACGTCAGTGCCGTTGATTTTCTTTTTCAGCTGAAGAAAGCAGTAGTAGTGACAGTATGTGGTTAAGCAGAGAGCAGACACTGCACACTCAAGTTATGATGCAGACACCACAGCTCACCTCAACAATTATGAGAGAGCCCAAAAGATTACGACCCGAGGACAGCTTCATGGGTGTCTATCCAATGCAGACTGAACATCATCAAACTCCTCTTGATTATAAGTAAGTACATTTGATCATTTTCTGTGCTAGAACTTTATGAATTACATAGAAAAAAGTTAAGTTAAAAGAAGAATAAAATTCTTCTTGAAGCACGCAGGTAACATGGATGTTAGCTCAAAGACAGCAAGAGGAAGCCAGGCAGCAGCAGGAGAGAGCAGCAGTGAGCTATGGTAAACTGCGAACTAACCTTCAGCATGCCATGTAAGTGCGAGTGCCTTATTGTCTGAGTCTAGGAAGCTCGCTAATTCATGTTAACATATCTCAATGTGTGCCTTATTAAAAATGTCAGCAAACTCTCTAGAGTAAGCTGAAATAATCAAGGAACTAAAAATTTGTCTTTCCAACAGATAAAAAAAAAGAAAAATTTAAAGTTAAATATTAACCAGTTAGCTAAGGACCAAACTTAGGTTGATCTGTTGGAAAAGTTTAAACCAGAATCCTTGTTTATTTTGGTACACAAAATTATAGCTAAAATACCTAGTTTTTGTTACATCTTAATTAATTCCCCACCTTAGTTCAGGCTCTCATCTCTCACCTGAACTATTATATGAGCTTTCTAACTCGTTTTCTTCCCTCAAATCTCCCATTGATCCTCTCACCAACTCCTCCCTCACTCCCACTGCCACCACTCCAGCATTCACGCTGCCACTCAGAATTACTATTCTAGAATAAAAGTCTAGTCATGTAACTCCTTCACTGAAAACCTTTTGATGGCTCCTCATTGCCTACAGGAAAAAGTTCAAACTCCTTAGCTCATGGCATGCAAGATCTTCCAGAATATGGCCCCTGCCTACATATTAGTGTCATATCCCATTCCCTGACAACTGGTATTATAAAAGGACAAGCTCAGGTATCGCCTTACAGGAAGCTGTGCTCATCTATGTTCCCATCACACTGTCTATATTTATATTTCTTATAGCACTTACCACATCATATTATAGTGATTTGTTTATGAGTTTTTCCTTTTCTCTAGACTGTGAGCTCCTTAAGGGCAGGGACTGCTTTCGTTGCCTGTCGGTGCTTGGCACATAGAAAGTGCTAAGTAAATGTTCATTGAATGAGTAAATGTCCAGTGCTTAAAAAAATTATAGTTTAACATTGAAATACTTTGTTTTTACTGGAATCTGTATGAGAGCTTTCAAAATCTTTATTAGCTTTGGCTCCAAAAGAAATGTCACAATCTGTAGATGATTTGCACAAAGGGAAAGATGGTGATTCTGATTATTTTCAGTTTTGGGTTTGAAAGCTTTGATTTTAACATAATGTTGTATATGTTTTAATATTGGGAGATAGTAATTGTTACCTCTTTAAATGGCAGTTTGTTTTGTTGGTTTTTAAATGATGAGAATTTCACCTATTTTGCTTAAGAAGTTACCATTTACCAAATGAATAGTATCGTATTTAAATTCACTTTCTTTATCTCTGGTGGCCTTCAGAACCTCTACAATTGTACACACTGTCACATCTATAGATTCTGATCCCAACTTGTTTAATATGGTCAGCATCTATACTGTCACTTGGTTCTGTTTCCTATGCCTGGTTCTATGGCCACATTCCCCTTCATATGTGCTCTTATTTCATGTTGGAGTCAACAGCTAGTTTCTTAGTGTCCAACCAGTCACCAGTCAAAACATTCTGGGATTTTGCCTGTAATCATTTGGTCTGTATTTCTTCCCTGAAGACTTTCCACCAGTTTCCAAGATCTTCCACAGCATCTCATTGTGCAGTATCATTTGTCGTTTGTCTTTTGTGGGGTCTGTTTTAATTCCCCTTAGAGATAAACTTCCCCTGCTGACTACACAGTTAAATAATTATTACTGGAAGAGTATTTTCATTGTACCATAAGTGGTCAATTACTTGATACCTTAAAATATTTTTGTTTTACAATGATTTTTCTGTAATGATATCTGCCCTATAACTGAAAATACTTGCAAGTTCTCTGATTTTATTTATTTATATATATAGTTTATATCATATAATCTTCCTTACACTCCAAATGAAATTCAGACTGATTTTTTGTTTTCTATAATGTTGTCCACAAAGCACATACTTTCCTTTCACAGTTGCCTCACCTAAGACTCAGCATAGTATTGTATGTGTATAAATTCTAGGTAAAACTTTCAATAAATAATTGATTAGGGGAGGAAGGAGTAAGATCATTCACTAAGTGAGAAAAGAAGGAAACAGCCAAACTGGGGGACTAGACCACCATCAATATCACTATTACATTGACTTTTTTATGCTGATCTGGGCTAATTTGTGAACTTGAAATTTCAGTTTATTCCTTATAATTATGTGATAACAATTTTTATTTTACTTCCTTATATATGTATTAGTTTGAGTTTCCTAGAACACAGAATAAATTTTAGCATAAATGTTGCTTATTTTTTCTTGAAGCAGAATTAATCTTTATAGTACTTAATTCATATTTCTCGTGCAGTATTTATCACATTTTGTCATAATTATTATCTGTTTCCTATAGTAGACTGTGAGCTCCTTGAGGGCAGGAACCATATCTTAATTCATCCTCTTTGTTTTGGTTTTGTTTTCCCCCCCTTGTTTGCATCCATAGGACAAAGTAGAAACCTGCCACATAGTATGCATGTGAGAATGAGTGGGTTGAGTGCCTGGTGCATGTCAGGAACTGAGTGAATGAGTGCGTGATGGGCACAATTAACACTATATAGTAATGAAAATATCTATGTATTCTTAAAATGTTATTTCTCTGGTCTCTGTTTTATATTTGTTTATTAATTTGTACCCTGCCTACTATCAAAAAGGATTTGAGGTATCTTGTTTGTTCCCATGTGGGATATTCTCATTGAACTTTAATATGGGATATCAGAACTATCAAGTTAAATGTACTGCATTTTTAGACAAGTGAACATTGGGGTTTTGACATCATTGCGACATGATCAATGCCTAATCATTTTCCCTGACCTTTAATTCCATCATTTTCCATTACACTTGAATATAGAGAGCCACATAGTTGCTGCCGATATATTAACAGTCACAACATTGGTTCAGATCTTGACCTTGTTTTGTATTTCTCTAGTCGGCGTGGTACAAGCCTAATGGAAGATGATGAAGAGCCAATTGTTGAAGATGTTATGATGTCCTCAGAAGGGAGGATTGAAGATCTTAACGAGGGAATGGATTTCGATACCATGGATATAGACTTGGTAAGAAACTTAGTGGTTTCTGTAAGATTTTCCCAAAGTTTAGGTCCTTTGGAAATTAATTTGGATATTTACTAGAGGTAATAAATACTTGCCATGAGAAATTTTGCAGAATTATTAAATAAAATAGTTGTTAAGTGTTTGGGTATATGAGAAGGGATTGAAGAGAGGGTGAGGTTGGTTAGAGTATCAGATCCTAGTTTACAATGGTTAACTTTCAGGTTAATTTACAAATACATAGGTTTAAAGAATATATTTTGCTTAATATTAATACTAAGTATCATGTCACCTTATAATTTTCCATTTATTTACCATTATTAAAATAATATATAACTTGATACTACCCTGTTATTGAGACAGATTTCCATATCAGATAATAAAATTGCTTAAACTTGGAAGTTCAATATATGTATGGGTATTTTTAAAATTATCACATGATATTATGATTAGGGCTTTGTTGTATACAGAATGCTTCCACAGACTTCATTTTGCCATGTGTCTCATTCAGCTTTGTAAGGTAGATTGAGAGGATTGAGGATATTGAAGCTTAGACAGTTAGCCTCTCCAGGGAGACAAAACTGGTAAGCAGTAAAGCTGCAAGTGATAAGCTAGGTCTTCTCATTCTGCTCCTCAGTGCACCACAGTGTATTCTCCTTAAAGGAAGAAGACTATATTGCCCCATATATAAGACGCACCATTTTCTGAAAAATTTGGGATCTAAAAACTGGGTGCATCTTATACAGTGCTTGTACTTTTTTGTTTGTTTGTTTTTTACTTGCATTTCCCGCTTTTTTACACTTTTTGTCTTTGAGCTCATTGTTTAGCACTCACTTGTTACTGGTGTATTACGGTAGGTTACGTTTGCCACACTCTGCCTAGAAATGGCTCAGAAAAGATTTTCGTACTGTGCTGAATTCAAGTAAAAAGTGATATAGTTTTCAAAAGTGAATGGAAATTGTGCTGCTGAATGTAAATTGGGTCTTCCTCCAACTGAGAAATCAATCTGAGACTGGCTGAAATCCTACTGGAAACACCACAGCAGAAGAAGGCCATGAGAAGCAAGTCAGCAAAATGGCCTGATATAGAGAGGGAATTAAAGATATGGATTGAAGAGCAAAGGACAGTTGGAATTCCTGTGTCCACAGTGCTTCAGGTTCATGAAATGGAATGGACTAAGCATGCGTATATGCACCAGATTTGCTCAAAAGATGCCTGAAAGCTGTGAGTAGAAGGTCCTTGAATTTCACTGTTTTGTTACTTGATTTCAGAAGACACATCAGTTTGAGTTGGGACAGATTGCAAGTATGGACGAAGTCCTCCTTCAATTTGATGTCCCAAGTAACAGAACTATTGATAAGAAGGGGGTGAATACTGTAACTGTGAAGACAAGTGGACAGTTGTTCTAGTTTATTGTGCTCACGAAACCAAGCTGCCTCCTATGCTGATTGTCAAATGCAAAACAATGCGAAAAGAAGACATTCCTCCAGGAGTGATTGTCCACATTCATGACAAGGGTTGGATGGATCAGGATGGGAAGATCTGGTTTGAGAAATTTTGCAGAAGAAGACCAGGTGGACTCTTATGCAAACCTGCCCTATTGGTGCTTGATCAGTTCAGGGCACACATAACAAAGAACACAAAGAAGATTGCTGCAAAGCAAAAAACAAACTTGCCGTCATACCTGGAGGCTTGACATCCAGCTCCAACCACTTGCTCTCAGTATTAACAAACCCTTCAAAGCTGCCATGAGAGATGAATGGAACCAATGGATGAAGTCTTCTGGGGACCATTTGACACCAGCTGGAATAGTGAAGAAGCCAACTATAGGAGAAGTTTGTACCTGGGTGAAAAGATCCTGAGATAATATCAAGAATGAGATCATTGTCAAGTCATTTAAGAAGTGTGGCATTTCAGAGGTCATAGATGGACTGAGGACGAGGCAGTATATGAAGACAGTGATTCGTCATCAGACACAGATGAGGCCAAGCTAATGGATGGGAGTTTTGACAGTGATGAGGAGTTGTGTGAATTTTATGATGAATACATTTTTCCCCCAAATTTTGGGCCCCAAAATTAAGGTGCATCTTATACATGGGAGCATCTTCTACATGAGGAAATACGGTAACTTAAAGTTCTCTCTACAATGTAGTGTACTCTGGTGCATTTATAAATAATTTGAGAGATGATTTTTTAAAATGGAAAAAATGAGTTTTCATCTTTTAGAATAATTTATCATGAATAAATTTCATTTGCTTATATTTAAACATTCTGTAGTTTGAATATACTGTACTTAACATATTGCAAGGCACACTTGCCATTATATACTTAATGTGTATATTTAATGCTGATTAATTACAATATCTGCAGTCACTTCTGGCTTATAGATAAGACAATTGTCAACTTCCTTTTCTTTCCCCTTTAGCCGCCATCAAAGAACAGACGAGAGAGAACAGAACTGAAGCCTGATTTCTTTGATCCAGCTTCAATTATGGATGAATCAGTAGGTTTAATTTAAATGTACACCAGGATTGCAAAATCAAGAATATAGGCAGCCCCTAAGTTTAAGGTTGAAGAGCTGAGACAGCACATCAAGAATGGATTAGAACAATTGAACAGGAGAAAAAGAGGCAGGCAGGAGGGATTCCAGAGGAAAGGGGGGAGGGTGACCGACTAGTAGTACCATGAATCCCTGGCCAAGGGGCACTTAAAGAATTTCAACTTTTCTTTTAGGCTTGAGTTATCCAATGAAGGATTATTTTTGTTTTTTAAGCAAGAGAGGGATAGACAGGAAGGGAGAGAGATGAGAAGCATCAATTCTTCTTGCGGTACCTTAGTAGTTCATTGATTGCTTCTCATACATGCCTTGACAGGGGAGGGGGGCTACAACAGAGCGAGTGACCCCTTGCTCAAGCCAGCGACGGTGGGATCATGCCTGTGATCCCTGCACTTAAGTTGGTGACCCCATGCTCCAGCTGGTGGTCTCGTGGTGTTGAACCTGGGTCTTCAGCATCCAAGACCGACCGACACTCTTATGAACTGCACTTCCGTGTGGTCAGGCCCCAGTGAAGGATTTTGAAAGGAGTGACATGATCAGAATTATGTTTCAGAAAGATTTCCTTGGCATTTATGGATGGATAGGATGAATGGGAGGAATAATAATCATATGACGACATAATGGAAAATAGAACTGAACAAGGAGTTTGATAATAAAGAGAAGGGGATTGAGAGAATTGATTATTACATATTGCCAATTTTATTTCTTAAGTATCTCTTATACCCCTTCCCACTGCTGTATTTTCCCCAGCGATGCCTCGGTTCATTCAGCTCCTCCTTTGTTTTCACTTGGACTGTTGCCTTAGCCTTTAAATTGACCTGCTGTTGCACCCTCCTTTATCTCTCTTGGAGTCATTTTTCTAAAATGCAGATCGGATTCTCTAACTTAGAGTTTTAGTTTTTTCACTGATATTAAGAAAATATTCTGGCTCCTTAGCCTAGCAAACAAAGCGTTCTGTGATCTGGTTCCTTCGCTGGTTATTAGCCTCGGCCCTTTCCTGACATGCATCCTATGCTCCAGCCACACCAGCTCCTGTACTTCCTCTCAAACAGACTCTGCTCTTTCATGACTCCATGACTTTGTATAAGATTTTCTTTGTCAGAATCGCTCCTTTTCCCCCCTCCTAGTGAGGTCCTTGTTTGGTAGTTCTGACGTTGCCTGAGGAGTTTTTGCTGACTTGTCTAGATAGATGCTTCATTATCAGCTTCCATAACACATTGTATACACTTTTATTTTGATAACTACCAGGTTGGCATAGTGAAATAGGATATAATGCTCAATAGACTGAACTCTAGGAAGTGATCATTTTATTGATTTTGATTTCTGCCTGGCATAGTAGGTGTTTAGTTTTACTTGTCAAATGAATAAATCAGTTAAGTGCTCTTTTCATTCCCTGTTTATGCTCCTCCTAACAGCTACTGCCTCACGCGGCCCCACCCTCTGAGGCCTGCCTTCAATGCCCCATTTCTAGCATTCTCTCCTGGCCCTCACTTCATAATTTGCTTTCAGATAGAGCTCTTGGAAGAATTTTGAGTAACTCATGCTAACATATTATATTAGTAAGACCTGTTATTTCAGCCAAAAGATAGTTTCATAGAGCAGCCGGTATAGAAATCTTTTGACAAGCCACCTTGGGATGTTTTTAAATTAGTGTTTCTCAGTCTCTAATGTGCATATGAATCATCTGGCGGCCTCATTAAAATGTAGGTTCTGTTTGAATAGGTCTGGAGTGTGGCCTCTGAGTCTCTTATCTCGAGCAAGTGCTGTCAGTGCTTCAGGTCTGCCGACTGTACTGAGTAGTATAGGTGACCTAGGCTTACTCACAAGTCTATTTTTTAAATGCATATTAAAATCCTGATTATCTAGTAGTATGTATCTTCCCAATTTGTTAAATAAAACATGAAGGTAGTTATTGTAATGAGGGTTGAAATAGAATCTTTTCAAGCAGATAAGATGAAATGTATTAATATTGAACAATTTATTGAGCTATAAGTTGTTACTAAAGTCAGTGACATACTCTTCCTGCCCTCAAGGAGTTCATATTACAGTCCGCCTTGACTGTCACTTTGAAACGAAAAAGCCAGAAGAAGCTAGTGTTTGGGAGCTTGAGTACCTAACACTGTCTAAGGCATGATTTAGTTTGGTCTTTTCAGCAACCTCACAAGAATGGTTGTGGGAGCCCAGTGTACACCCGAGCAAACTCAGACTGAAGAGGCGGTTCAGGGACTCGCTCAGCTACACCAACTTGGCGTCAGTGTTAATTCAGTCTGAGTTCCTTCTGATTTAGAAATCTTGTGCTGTCTCTAGTATTGTATTTTCCAGAACTGAAATTGGTCTTCATTTGGAAGAAACACCAAGAAAAGTAATTTAGAAATGGAAATGATTAACTATATTCAAAACTGATATGAGCAGTTAGAGATTTCCAGTCTTGTCAAGAAAACCTTAGACATTTGTTTCCTTAGTCTCTTACTAGAGTTGCAAAAAGCTGTTCTTTAGTTCAGATTCACTAAAACAATGAAATAGCTCTGTAAATGATGTGTACATATTTTTGTCACTTAACATTTAGAAAAAAAAAACCCCTACAATCTGAGCGAGGCCCAAGGTAGAGATATAATGATTATTGAAAACTTTGGGCATTCTTGTTTTTATTGAATATGTTATAACTAAGGGGGTAGTAGTTTAATTGCTTCTACTAAAATTAGGAAAATGAGCACTTGAATCTATCGCTGTATTTTTACAGCATCACCACATGATGGCAGCAGTCACATAACTGAGTAGTGCTCAGTCTTTCAAGATTCGTGATGCTTCTTTAGAAGTGTTGGACCATACAAATATATTTGTTAATACTAGTTTGTTTTTAATATGCATTAAACTTGACCTCAGATTATCTCAATAATAACTTAAATGTAATAATGGAATATTTTAATGCAAAAATCTGTGTTTGCCCTTATATAATAGCTTACATCTGTTTGTACTTAAGTCTGTGATAAGTCATTTCAAACAACAGTAAAATTGGACCTTAAATCTTTTTATAGCCAGTTCTAAGGTTCTCCAATTCTAAGTGAAACAACCCAAAGCAGTCTAGTCTAGACACTTTAGGTTATTATGAAATAAACCCTAAATCTATCTTTTGTGACATGATATCCACATAGTTCAGAAATGTAAATATAAACCTGCAAGCAGATCAGTGTCAGATTCCGTGTGCGTTCTAGGTTTATGACTTAATTAGTTTTATATCTGGAGACCACATCACTGGTTGCCCTGGCACATTACTGGTTGCTTCCTGACGCTAGTGGGCCAATGTTCCACAGCACACCAAAGCTTGCTTTTTGTACTTTGTAAATATCTGCTTAAGTGTTCATTATTGTTAGTGCCAATTAATTCAGGTCAGCACAAAAAGAGAAGGTGTTGTTAACGCCGTTCTTCTGTGTTGAGAGTCTCTTAGTACAGATATCTGTAGTATAAAATTAGTAAAAGAATGTTTCAGTATGATGGAGCTAATTTAGTGTTCTAGTAGAAGAATCTACATGTAACCCAGTCTATACCCCAAAAAATCTATTCAGGTGGTTCCTAATTAGGCATTCTGTTTGGCAAGAGCTTGAGTTAACTTCATGCTACACTCGACGCTAAGAATTTTTAATTAAGATTTTACCTTCACTCATCATCAGACCTTCCCTTCCACAGAGTCCCAAGTGTTAGAGCTAGAAGGGACCTATAGACATGTAGGCTTCTTTGGTGAAAACATCTAACCACCCTGATTTTGACTAACCAGAAAAGGAGGACCTGGAACCTTGTTGGTGGGTGCGGGGGACGGGCTGCGTAGTAGTGGTGGATGGCAGGTAAGAAGTGGGGTGCATCAGTCCTCTGTTCCCATCACCGGGGGTTCCAAACACTTAACTGTTCACTACGGGCAAGCCGCAATCCGGCAGATACTAGTTTCCTGGTCTGGAACTGCACAGCGCCTTTAGATCAAAACAATTCATGCGTTCTATGACTTTTGCTGAAGTGAGATTTAATTTACAAGTAAGAGCCCTCTGGAATCCCATCCTGAATTCATTACCTCGCCTTTTAATATCAGTTCTTACTAGCTTATTATAGTATTTACAAATACTACTCAATTCTCCTAGTTAAGTATAGAGTTATAATTGAATAGCCTGACTTTTAGTATACAGCCCAGAGGTCCATCTCATTCTCACTTAATGAACGAGGGGAGTAACTCCATTCATCATCTGCTTTTACTTTTTTTTAGCTAATGACAAGGAGTTATCAGAGTTGACATAAATTCTTTCCCTGAATGGGATGTAAAGAAAAGAAAGTATCACTAGTATGTTTGCCTAGCTTTAACCATACTTACTGGATTTCTTAAAATTATAGTTCTGTTCTTTCACTCAGGCCAGATTTTCTAAAGAAAACTTCCTATTTTCTACGTACTTGTATTATTTTTGGATGTTTTCAGTCTGTGAGTTCAGATGTTTTGTCTTAAGAACTATACCCACTTCACAGACAGGTGAGCGAGTTGGCCACTTTCTTAAGCTCTTTTCAGTACACCTGTGCCAGAAGCGTCTGTCAGGAAGTACGTGGTTTGTTCCTTCAGCCAGTGTTGCGCGCTAGTGTTCAGGCTGGGATCTAGGCAGTGGGGTTTGTGTAAGCATAGGACAGAGACATGGTTCCTACTCCTAGTTAGATTTGCCAGGTAAGTAGCATCTTGATTGGGCCTGTTGTTACTCCATTATCTATCAATGGCCATTATAACTTGAAAATAACATATCTAAAGAGGGAGATTTTTCAAAGTGATATTATTAGCATGTTATTAAAATTAATGTTAATCAAGTATTGTGATAATTTACAGATATGTATTACAAAGAAACGAATGACAATTTTTAACGAGATTTTTTCTCTCTCTCTCATTAGGTTCTTGGGGTGTCAATGTTTTAATACCAGTACACAATTAAATCTGGTGAAGTCATTTTCTAAGTGGAAGAGGAAATTTTAAAATAAAGTGTGGTAGATACAGTGAAATTCTGTACAGATTTTTCTCTAAGGAGAATATGACATGCTTATGCTTACCAAGATCAAGTGCATTGAGGGGCAGTTTTATTTGCCTGAAAAAAGTAAAGGACAAGTAAACAATTTGATGATAAGCTACAGTTTTTCTTAGAAAGTAAATATTTTATTTATGCGCTGTTAGTTGGCTTTTGAATCAATTATTTCATGCTTTTTTAAAAAGAAAATATAAGAATCTGAAGAGGCATTTGGTACAGACATGAATACTCACATTTATTTACTGGGTGTACTGAGTAATGATGACCTCTGCTGGATTTCCTGTTTACATCCAAGAAATAAAGTTAAGGATGGATTTATTCCCCTGCCCTAAAATTATAGGATAGAATTGTTTTTAGCATTCTAAATTTAAATGCTTCAGACATCAATCAACAAAGCTTTCTTTTAAATATTGTAATTGTGGAGAAAAGTAAACTTATAAGCAGAACTTTTACAATTTTTTCATCTAAAATGTATTTTAAGATATTTTTAAAATTCAAGAGCTTCTCTATACTTTTCAGAAATACCCAGACGCAGTGAACTGCCAGAAGGTAACCAGTCTCAAACATGCTTGTCCCATCCTCAACCCTGAAAAGTTTGCTTGTCCTTTAAGATAAAAATGTAATGTTGTGATATTCCTTCCAGTAGTGCCACTGTATTTTGTCTCCAAATAAAAGAAGCTTATTGTAGTATGTTTGCAGAAAAATTCTAAACAAAAATTATACAGCTTATTAGAGTGTGGGAATAGGGATCTAAATTTTAAATAAAATTATATATATATATAAATTGGTGCTGATTTTATAATTGCGCAGTTTGTTTAGTTTTTTCTTACTTTTAAATTCCAACTTAAAATTATGAGGTTTCAGAAATATATTGAAAGTTTAACAATGTTTAAAAATAGAAAAGCATGAGTGTTCATGCTTTAAAATGATTTTTAAATTTGTATTTTATATTGTTTTATCTATCTGTCTTTGCAAGCAGTCTTCAGGTAAAGATAACTTCTAACAGGTTACAGTACATTTCCTCTGTATGTAAATTAGATGGGATAATAGAATTCATAACCCATAATATTCTTTGAAAGCTAAGCTTTAAACTTCATTTTATGTCCTTTCACAATAAATTAGTTTAAAACAGAAAGTGGCCACTTGCCATTTTGACATCAACTCATTTTGCGAGGCTTAGGCAGCTAGACATCATTTAAAACAAAATATTAACTTATATTACATGTGTATCTATCTTTCGTCAGTCATCTCTCAGTTCTTGAGGTATATTATTTTAATCATTCCATGCCTTAATATGCTTGCAATACAAGAATATCTTCAGATGGATGAATACCAAAAGGCTTCCAGTTCGTAGACTCAGAAATCAACAAGCATTGGGGCTGTGGTAGCCAAAAACCATAGGTTAGCTCAAAGATTGTGATGAAGTACAATTATTTTATTAAATCATGGTTAATAACAAATGAAACCAGACTTGTCTAGCAGATTTTCCATCAACAAATGCTGTTAATGTGCGAAAGTATTGCCTATGTTGTTTTTCACACCACTGCATTTACTAGAACTGCTGAGAGGACTGTATATATGATTTTAAACCTAAGTTGATTTTTTTTTCTCATTCTTGAAAGAAGTACTTCTTTGTGAAAGCAGTTCTTACAGCTTTGTTTTCAACCAGCTAAAAATGTTTTATATATTACTCTAACCTGTTGTCCTCCACATTCTATTGTCCTAATTGTACTGTTTTCTGATTTGTATTTATGTCTTGAGACAGTAACTTTTTGAATAAAAATAAACCTACAGTGTGTTGTATGTTTTATCTTTTCTAATTGAAAGAGGGTGGCTGTAAATGGTTTAGAAAGTATATCTAGGACACCTTTGACATGTTCGAGTAGGAATAATTTATAGAAAACATTGCCATTTCATAGTTTTAATAAATCATGTATTTTTAAGGGAGACTAAATCCCTAATTGGGTTATTACTTTAAAGTGAGAACCCATGACCGTTATTGCTTTAATTTTTCTCTGGTACAGGTTAAACACTTTTTGAAATAGTTGCATTGATCATCCGGGATACATTTGAGTGCCTATGATGTACTAGGCATGTTGTTAGAGACCCAACAGTAAACAAGGTCGACAAGGTCCTCCCTAGTACATCTAGTGGGGTTAACAAGTAAGGAAAGAAAACAATAAATTTGTAATAGATGCTGAGCTAGAGAGTTGAGTGAATGTGTGTGTCTGTGCCTAAATAAAACTTCCCTTAGTTCAGAGGGGTGTGCTTGGAGGTGAGTGAAAGTGAACATTTGAAAAAAGTATTTATTGAATTCTTACAGTCTTCATTGTGTTAACAAGATTTGTGTCATAAACTGATTCAAAGCAGTGTGACACTAGCACATTGTCATTTAGACTGGTTTGTAGAGCATAGTGTAAGACCAGTCTTCTGTCATTGGGGATTCAGAACTGAAGACATTAAGTTGGTAGTGAATAATAGCTAGTCATTCTTTTAAGTGGTTTACATGCGTTAACTTATAAAACATGATAATATATAAGTGACACATGTTATTTTCCAATACCCCCCCCCTCTTTAATAAGGAGGCAGTAAGGAAAATGAGGCAGAGAAGTTAAAACACCCTGGGCAAGGTTCTGTGACTAGTGATGGCTGTGTTGAAGTCCCGAGAACAATGATGCTGACAGTGATGCATGGGATAACAGAGATGGTTACATAAAAGTAAACTAGCACGTTCCTCATTGTGCCATGGTGAGGAGCATCTTGGAGTGATGTGAATCAGCATTGCCCTTAACTATGCTGCCCAGCTGGCATTAAATCTGAGCCATAAGCCCATCAATAGTTTCTAAAGTTGAGAGGGGAAGAAAGGATAATCCAAATGAGATGTCTTCAATGTCTTTCCACAAAGGTAATTTGTAAGGATTTACATAGATGAATTCCAGGTCAAATAGATTATTCTGGTCACTGTAATGACTCACCAAAAGGAAATATAGCAATAAAGCCCAAGGCCTCTGGTTATGAGGAAACTAGGTGATGACATTCAGTAAATATCACTTCAGGGCAACAAGTCTTTTGACCACTGTACCTGGCCTTGTAGCTGCTTAGCAAAGACCAGTAAGACAGATTTTGTTTGCAAGTTGCTTACAGTTCCACTTGAGGTTGGGATGCATTCAAAACTGACCAGGCGGTGGTGCAGTGGATAGAGCGTCTGACTGGGATACGGAGGACCCCGGTTCGAGACCCTGGGCTCGCCAGCTTGAGCGCGGGCTCATTTGGTTTGAGCAAAAGCTCACCAGCTTGGACCCAAGGTCGCTGGCTCGAGCAAGGGGTTACTCTGTCTGCTGTAGCCCCACAGTCGAGGCACGTATGAGAAAGCAATCAATGAACAACTAAGGTGTTGCAACAAAAAACCTGATGATTGATGCTTCTCATCTCCGTTTCTGTCTGTCTATCCCTCTCTCTGTCTCTGTAAAAACAAACAAACAAAACTTATTAAAATGTAGTAAGTTCAATGTTTTTACTGGGTGTTAAGGTAGCCCAAAGGTATTCATCTTTTTCCCCTCTTTTGGTATAAAGTTCAGATACAATGAAATGCTTTAAAACATGTATTTTTGAGGTTTTACAAATGCTTAGAGCAGTTTAACTGAAACCCCTATCAAAGATACTGAAGATTATCATTAACCCAATCAATTCCTTACTAATTAGTTTCTGCTTTCATCCTTTCTATGGAGGCGGCAGCTGTCGCTTGGACCACATATCAAATTTGGCTCTTCTAGAACTTGATACAAATGGGATCATATAGTAGATATTGTTGTGGAAGGTTTCTTTCAACCAGCATGTTTCTCAGATTTATCCATGTTGTATCAGTAGTTGATGGACATCTGCATTGTTCCCACTTTTGGGCTTTTATGGAGAAAACTGCTTCTTGAGTGTAATTTGAAAAGCTGAGCAGTGGGCTAGGCAAAAGCTGGGCGGGGGAGGGGAATAGGGTGAACAAGACAATTCCTGACAAAGGCGACAGCATACACCATCAGGGATGCAAGCTATTTCCTAACTGCTGCGGGGTGGGTGGCAAGACTGGAAGAGAGTTGGCCGTCCACGATCACACATCACCTTGACAAATGAAGGGCATTCACAACTGGTACTTCTGTGGTGTCTCCAGTGTACATGTATTGTTCCTGGAATTGTCAAATATCCAAAGAAGTAGAAGTAGGGTACCTTTAGCTTTTTAAAAAAAGTTTGCTTTGGTTTTGTTTTTGTTTTTGGTCCTGGCTGGCTGACTCAGTGGTAGAGTGGCGCAGCATGTAGAAATCCCAGGTTTAATTATCCACCAGGGCACACAGGAGAAGCGTCCATCTGCTTATCCACCCTTCCCCCTCTCTCTCTTCCTCTCCCACAGCCAAGTCTCCATTGGAGCAAAACGTTGGCCCCGGGAGCTGAGGATGGCTTCATGGTCTCCCCCTCAGGCTAGAATGGCTCCTGTTGCAATGGAGCAACAGCCCCAGCTGGGCAGAGCATTGTCCCCCTGGAGGGCATACTGGGTGGATCCCGGTAGGGTGCATGCGGGAGTGTGTCTCTGCATCCCCGCTTATCACTTCAGAAAAATTTTTTTTTTTTTTTAAATTCATTTTAGAGAAGAGAAAGGCAGAGGTGGGGGCAGTAGGAAGCACCAACTTGTTGCTTCTCACATGTGCCCTGACCAGGCCAGCCCAGGGCCTCGAACCGGTGGCCCTAGTGTTTCATGTTGATCCCTTCTCCACTGCACCATCACTGGCCAGGCAGAAGTAGGGTGCCTTTTAAATGAGTTGTGATAAATTTGTTTAATAATATGGATGTTTTAGTCACATTAGACTTTATTCTACCATTGAGAAAAATAATGCAGTTTATCAGCTGTGTAGTTGTAGTAAAAGTATGCTGTATGGTTAGAGCATTGTTTTGAAGGGCAGAGGTTGCTGGTTCAACCCCCGACAGGGCACATACAGGGACAGATCAATGTTCCTCTCTCTGTCTCTCTTTTCTGTCTCTCCCCCTAAGGTCAATAAAATAAACAGGAAAAAAAGCTGTAAATTTCTAAAAAAATAGGTTCCTTCATTGAAGTCAGTTTGGGGCTTGATAGTGTGAACTTAAAATGTCAGCTACCATAAGTTTAATTTTTACCCTCTGCCATCTTAAGTTTAGGATAGGTGTGAGGAGTTGAGTGACTGGCAAGTTAGCTTTTAAATGATTTTTGCAGTACGTAAGGCAAAATTATAACTTATTTTTAAGGGAAATAGTTGTTGGGTGTTTATTGTGGCCCAAACGCTATTCTAAGTGCTTTACTGGTTCTTGCAGCAAGTTTATACAATAGTTGATATTACCCACATTTTACAGATCAGGAAATTGATGCACAGGTCAAACTAACTTGCCTATCGGCACTTAACGTGATAGAATCTAGATACGACGAAGCTAGGCCATCTGACTCCACAGTCCTTGCTGGTAACTTCTCTTCATATTTGTGCTACTAAATATACCCACATACTATCCTCTGTATTCCTATCCTATACACTGTTTTCTTTCCAGTGCATAAACTATATCTAAGACTAAATACTCCTTTCCCCGCTCCCCAGCATTATTAGTTTCACCCTCAACTGGATCATTTCTAACATGCAGACATTCCCATCTTCAAAATTAGGGGAAAAAACATTCTTTTAACTAAACATGTCCTTCTAGCCACTGCCCCATTTCTTGCTCTTTACTGCCTGGACTTTCCCCCTAGTCTCTTTTTTTTTTTTTTTTGTATTTTTCTGAAGCTGGAAACGGGGAGAGACAGTCAGACAGACTCCCGCATGCGCCCGACCGAGATCCACCCAGGACGCCCACCAGGGGCGATGCTCTGCCCCTCCGGGGCGTCGCTCTGCCTTGACCAGAGCCATTCCAGCGCCTGGGGCAGAGGCCAAGGAGCCATCCCCAGCGCCCGGGCCATCTTTGCTCCAATGGAGCCTTGGCTACGGGAGGGGAAGAGAGAGACAGAGAGGAAGGAGGGGGGGTGGAGAAGCAAATGGGCGCTACTCCTGTGTGCCCTGGCCGGGAATCGAACCCGGGTCCCCCGCACGCCAGGCCGACGCTCTACGGCTGAGAAAACCGGCCAGGGCCTTCCCCTAGTCTCTTGAATGCATTTAATCAGGCCTTCTTTCCTACCACTTAACTAAAACTTCAAACGTCCAATGACCTTCATTTTGCCAAATTTTCTCATCAGTATCTAGAGAGTCTAGTTTGCTCCTTCAGATCTCTTCCTCTGTGCCCCGGGCTAACCACCGATGGCAGGGTGAGAGTTGTGTCCTTCTGGCGGAATTCGGGGGATGCCTTTATCTGGCAGCCATCTCTCAGGGAACTGACCAAAGGTGTTCCCGCGTGGCTTTCCCAAAGCCCGAGCAATAGCAATTGAAGTTGTAACTGCTATATTAAGTCCCCAATCTCCATAGCTGTCAGAGTCTGCCTTCTGCCATGTGGAAACTTCCCTTTATTTCTCCGTTTCCTTGCTAGTGAAGCAACCAATTTCATCACCTTCCCTTCTGCAAATGGCTGTGCTGGTGAATTGAGAGGCGACTGGATGGGGTGTTAAGATTAAGCCTGGAACAGCCTGGCACTCAATTTCACACCTGCCAAAACCTGTTTGACTCAGATTCATGTTTTCTGATTTGAAATATCTTGGGATGAGTGCCCTTTGTACCAAGTTTCAGTGTAAGTGTAGACACATTTAACTAGCCTTTCCATAGCATGTAAAGGTTTATCGGGTATGTTCTTAGGGGTTTAGCACCTTCAAATCCTTTTCTTAAAAAATCTCTACTTTGAGGCTCTGGCTGGGTAACCCAGTTGGTTAGAGCATGATCCCTACATGCCGAGGTTGCCAGTTCAATCCCCAGTCAGGGCACACAGAAAAATCAACCGATGATGGCATAAGTGGAACAGCAAATCAATGTTTTTCTCTCTTTCTTTAGGTCTGTTTCCTTTCCTCTCTCTAAAAATCAATACATTAAAAATGTCTACTTAGGCCCTGGTTGGTTGGCTCAGTGGTAGAGCGTCGGTCTGGCGTGCAGGAGTCCCAGATTCGATTCCCAGCCAGAGCACACAGGAGAAGCGCCCATCTGCTTCTCCACCCCCCCTCCTTCCTCTCTGTCTCTCTCTTCCCCTCCCTCAGCCAAGGCTCCATTGGAGCAAAGTTGGCCCGGGCACTGAGGATGGCTTTTTGGCCTCTGCCTCAGGCACTAGACTGGCTCTCGTTGCAACAGAGCAACGCCCCAGATGGGCAGAGCATCGCCCCCTGGTGGGTGTGCCGGGTGGATCCCAGTCGGGCGCATGCGGGAGTCTGACTGACTGACTGATTACCTCCCTGTTTCCAACAATCAGAAAAATACAAAAAAAAATGTCTACTTTGAGAGCCCCAATGGCCTCTATTCAGAAGGCTAAGCTGTTGTAAGGGACTGAATAGCAATTCTGTGACTTATATTTATTCTCCCTTTGGTAGCAGTTCAGGACTTCGCTTCCAAATTGGCAGATGCTATCTCTCTATTCGGTTGTAAAGGCAGGAAATTGTATCATCTTTAACCCATGGCTTCCAAGATTGTTTGGTTCACCATTCTAGCCCACAGGAGGTGGAGAGAGAGAGTGGTAGAATGCACGTGGGAGGTTTTTATAGGTCAGTCCTGAAAGTGGCACCTGCCATTTGTGTTCACATTCCATTGGAGAGGACTTAGATGGCCACACCTAACTGGGGAAGGGCTGGGAAATGTATTCTGGCCCTTGCTCAGGAAGAATGGAAGAATGAATTTTGGCAGACCACTCACAGTCTCTGCCTCTGTCCTTCCCCTCTGGCTATCCATATACTTCCTTCTTGCCATTCCTAGGACATACTCTCCCTCTTTTCCAAGGGAAACAATCCAAAAGTTCTATCTAGTTACCATATGCAGCTCAAAGTCCAGGTTCTCCAGGTTATGCTCAGTCTTCTCCATCAGGTCAAGATATGGAGATAGCTCTAACACCCACCATAGAGTGGCAGAGCATTGTCGGAATCAGCACAGTAACTCAGAAGGAGGAAGGATGGAAAACATCAGTCATTGGTCCATAGGAAACTTACTAGACAGAAATTGTGCAGATTTGCTGCCCTAGCAATGGAAGATGTGCTTTGGTCAAATTCTGGTTCTGCTCTCTAGATGGGATTTCCTTATCCTTTGTCTTTTTGTCCCCCCCCCCCCCCCGTCCATTATCTTCCAGGGCCACCTCTGAATTGGGCAATGCCAAATAGTTTATTTTGTTTGTCAGCATCCCACTTAAAGTTTCCTGATCTGTATTGTATCAGTTGGCGTAAGATAATACGCTGCTGTAACAAGACGCCACAATGGCTCACCTCCATTGGGTCACAGAAGAGTTTCTTGCTTTTCTCCAGTGCATGGTAGTTGTTCTAGGTTAGGGTGTGTCTCCTATGTGATTATCTGTACTGAGTGTGGGAAGTTCTGTCATTTTTTACTACTATATTTTTCAGCAGGCATATAATTAATGAGTTCAATATTTAGTTTCTTCTTTTGATATAAATTTTATACATTAAATGTTTTCTTTTGAAATAATGTCAGACATACATACAGAAATTTTACAAGAATTAGTGCAAAGAAGTCTTATATATCCTTTACCCAGATTCCTTAAGTGTCAACATTTCACCATATTTATTGTTTCTCTCAATGTGTGCAGATTCTTTCCTGAAAAGTTTATGTTGCAGAAATGATGCCCCTTTAGCCCTAGGTAATGTGTATTTCCTAAAATAGAAGTTTCACTCACATAACCACAGTACAATTAACAAAATCAGGAAATTAACATTGATGCACTCTATTATTTAACCTACAGACCTTATTCAAATTTTTTCTATCGTCCAAAATGTTTTAGCAAGAGAAAAAAAATAACCTGTCCAGGAACTAATTCATGATGACATACTGCATTTAATTTAAAAGCCCCTGTATTACCCACAATTATTTCTGTCCCATTCATATCCATTCTTTCCGTCCTGTTTCCATTCACCCCCTTTAGACAAGCAGTTCTTTCAGTTTCTGATTTATGTTTCCTGTACTTCCTTTTGCAAAATAAGCAGAAACATGGTTATTTTCCTCCTTTTTATTGCTCTTTTGCATGCTTTTAAAACTTAATGTTTCCTACAAATCACTCATATCATTCAAAGATTCTCATTTTCCTACAGTTACATATTACTCCATTGTATGGGTATGCTATAGTTTAACCCAGGGGTCAGGAACCTTTTTGGCTGAGAGAGCCATGAACGCCACATATTTTAAAATGTAATTCTGTGAGAGCCATACAACAACCCGTGTACGTTACACATTATCCAATAAAAATTTGGTGTTGTCCTGGAGGACAGCTGTGATTGGCTCCAGCCACCCGCAACCATGAACATGAGCAGTAGGAAATGAATGGATTGTAATACATGAGAATGTTTTATATTTTTAACGTTACTATTTTTTTATTAAAGATTTGTCTGCGAGCCAGATGAAACCATCAAAAGATCCACATCTGGCTCGCGAGCCATAGGTTCCTGACCCCTGGTTTAACCACTCTTATGTGTGAATGTTCAGGTTGGTTTCATTGTTTTGTATTCACAAAAAATGCTACAACGAATAGTGATATATATATATATAATTTTTTTTTTTGTATGCTGAAGGTATATTTGCAGGGTAAATTCCCTAGAAGTGGAAATGATAAACGCGTGTCGATTTTGGTTAAATATTGCCAGGTTTCCCTCTCCATAAGGGTTGTACAAATGCACATTCCCGCCAGCATGTAGTACTGACCTACAAGTGCCCGTTTCCCTGCAGTATCACCAACAGACTGTTGTCTTTTAAATTTTTGCCAATTTGATAGCTAAGAAATGGAGTCAGTATAATTTCAATTTGCATTTATTTAAGTGAGGTTGAAAAATTTGTATTGAGGAAAGTTTTTATGTCTGAGTGAATTGTCTATGTCTTTTGCTATTTTTAAATTAGGTTTTTGGTGTTTTCCCCTCAATTTTAAACAGTTCTTTAGATATTAGATATATTTACCCTTTATGATATGCATTGCAAATATTTTCTCCAAGTTTAACATTTGTCTTTAAATTTCTTTGCTTAATATATATATATATGTATGTGTATATATATATATATATATATATATATATATATATATATATATTTGCATGTGAATGCTTTAAAATTTTTTTATGTGATCACATGAGTCAATCTTTTATTGCAACTGGATTTTGAGTCATAGTTAGAAAAGCTTTTCCTACACCCAGGATATACAGGAATTCACCAATTTTTTTTCTAGGACTTACGTAGCTTAATTTATTCAGAGCTCTGACCCATTTGAAATTTATTCTTGTGAATGGTGTGAGGTATGAATCTAATTTTATCTTTTTCCAAATGGCTACACTGCACTGTTTATTAAAAGTTCATCTTTGCCCCAGTGACTTGAGATGCCACTTTTATCATACACTAAATTTCTCTTTGTACTTGGCTTGTATTTCTGGACTTCTTGTTCTGATACCCTGGCCTGTCTGTCTGTTTCTGGGGCAGTACCACACTTTTATTTATAAAGCTTTTATAGTATGCTTTTATATTCCATATGTGATTTCCTTTTCAGTGTTTTCCTAGCTATTGTTGCATGTTTATTTTTCCATGTGGACAGTATCAACTTGTCTAGTAAAAGGAACTTTTTAGTGTTTTATTTGCATTGTGTTAAATTAAAAAATTAACTTGAGGAGAATTGATATCTTTATGCTATTCTAGTGAAGAGCAGAGGATATATTTCCATTTGTTTAAGTCTACTTTGTGTCTCTGGAGTATTTGAAAAGTTTTCCTTACATGGGTTCTACACATTTCTTAAGTTTATTTCTAAATATTTAATCTTCATTACTGCAATTTTAATGGGGTTTTCCTCTACCATTGTCTTCTCTAATTGATTACTATTTGTGTGAGGGAAAGATATTGACTTCTGTATATTAATTTTATATTCTGCTGTCTTACTGGATAAAATGTGTTGGTACCCAGTTGAAAAAAATATTAACCCCAACCCCTATCTCACACCATGCACAAAATCACTGTGCGATGGATTAGAAAACCAAAGGTTTTAGAACAAAATGGAAATCTCTTCATAATTTGGCAGTAGGCAAAGGTTTGTTAGGACATAAATAATATCTATCTATGAAAAAATTGTTAGAATGCACCATCAAAATTTAAAACTTCTGCTAATGAAATGACACCAATAAGAAAAAATATAGGCAAGCCATAGCCCGGGAGGAAATAGTCACAAAACCTATATCTGAAAAAGGACTGGTGGCCAGGATATATAAAAAACTCCTGGCAACTCAATGATATAAATAAGTGGCCGATAAAAGTGGGCAAAAATGAACACCCAGAGTGAAAGGTGAATGGAAAACAAAATATACATTTTAAATAAGTGAATTTTATGGTACATGAATTATATCTCGGTTTTTAAAAAAAGCAGTTATGGCGGGGGGGGGGGGGGACAATTCCATCCAGGGAGTTTTTTTGCATTTCAGAACGCCGCGGCAAATTTTAGGCTAGAGAAATGGATGAACTTCTGGCCTTCAGGCAGTCTTCCATAAATTGATTTCTTTCAGCTGAGCTTTTGATAAGTTGAGCAACTGTGGATTTGAAGGTATGCTATCTGACAGTCCTTAGAGCACAACAATTCTGTATTTGCCAAAGTACAGAGCCATGTGTTTTGAAAGTCAACCCAAGTGAAAAAAGACCCAGACAAGAACCTGTCCCGGAATAGAAAGCTGCTGCTCTTCAGCGTGGAGTCAGGCCAAGGGAATCCTCCCCGTTGGGGCCAGTATAGCTCTCAAAAAGGAAGTTGGAATTTGCTGCAGCACATGGGTGAAGCAGACCCCCAAATTCTAAGCTAGAGAACAACACTACTGTAATTTTAGGCTGGAAAAAATGGAAAGGCATAACCAAATCTTGGTCATGAAAAAGAACATCAGGAAAGATTTAGCTTTGAGCAATGTAACTTCTGGATCAGCCTGCCACCAAAGAGGAAGTAGTGAGAGTGTGCCTAGGTAACCCAATAAATTAACTTCTTGAAAGGGATTGTTAATGTTGAACTTGGTAAACGGTGGGGAACGTCTGCCAAAAATGTTGACTTCGGTTTTCTAAGGGTTGGTTTGAAGCCCCTCTTTTATTAATGTCATTCCTAGTTTGTGACAATACCTTGTGCATGTGGAGATAGATAAAGCATCTATATTCTTAGTTCAAGGTGATATTAAGCTATGAAGGCACACCTAAAATTGAGAAAGAGCTAGAACACATGCCTGATAGTGGATCAAAAAATTCCCAGCACGTTACATAAAATACTCCTAGTGATGCTGATGTTCTCGTCTAATTGGTGACTAGAGGTGCACTGAATGCACATTTAGGCAAAATGCTAAATGGCCAAATATTAAAATCAGTATTACCTGAAACCACAAACCAACACTACCATAGGGGGAAAAAAGTTTCTAGAATATAAAAATAGATCCAAAATTTTATTAAAAAATTATTAAAACTTTTTTGTTGAAAATGAGATTTTCACATTTTAAAAATTTGATATTACAGTGCGGAAACACTGATTTCTCAACCCTATCAGTTTTGTGCAGAGGCTCAAAGAAAATGCTTTCTGAATATTGTTTTTTTTGTTGTTGTTTTTTTACAGAGACAGAGAGAGAGTCAGAGAAAGGGATAGACAGGGACAGACAGGAGCAGAGAGAGATGAGAAACATCAATCATCAGTTTTTTGTTGTGACACCTTAGTTGTTCATTGATTGCTTTCTCATATGTGCCTTGACCAGAGGCCTTCAGCAGACCGAGTAACCCCTTGCTCGAGCCAGCAACCTTGGGTCCAAGCTGGTGAGCTTTGCTCAAACCAGATGAGCCCGCGCTCAAGCTGGCAACCTTGGGGTCTTGAACCTGGGTCCTCCGCATCCCAGTCCAATGCTCTATTCACTGCACCACCGCCTAGTCAGGCGCTTTCTGAATATTTTAAAAATGAACTATTTTTAGGGCAGTTTTATATTCAGCAAAATTGAATGGGATATACAAAGGTTCCCTATATACTTCTTGCCCCTCACATGCACAGCTACCCTCATTATCAACATCGTCTACCACAGTGGCACATTAGTCACAATCAATGAACCTCCGTTGATGCATCATTATCACCCAAGGTACATAGTTTACATTAGGGTTCCTGATTGGTGTGTTGTACATTCTATGGATTTGGATGCATGCATAATGTATTCTTACGTGTATCCATCACTGGAATATGATTCACTGCCCTATAAACCCTCTGTGCTCTTACTATTCATCCCTCCTTCCACCCTAGCAGCCACTTAACTTCTTACTGTTTTTTAGTTTTGCCTTTTCCAGAATGTCATACAGCATGTAGATGTTTAAGATTGGCTTTTTTTACTTAGTAATATGTATTTACATTTACTACATGTCTTTTTATGGGTTTATAGCTCATTTTAGGGCTAAATAATATTCCATTGCCCAGATATACCACAGTATATTTAGCCATTCACCTGAAGGACAAACATCTTGGTTGCTTCCAAGTTTTGGCAATTATGAGTAAAACTGCTATAAATATTCACATGCAGGTTTTTGTGCAGATATAAGTGTTCAGACTTGTGGTGAGCCTCTTCTTCTGGACTGCAAATTTCAAATATGCTTCTTGGATGTTTTTCTTCTCTTAGGTGGGACAGAATGGCAAGAGTGGGCTGCAGTTGAGGATTTCCCTTCTCCAGGTACATTAAGCTCTGATAAACCTCAGCTGTAGGCTCTGCTTTATTAGTTTCTCCTGAGGGCAGGCCTGTCACGGAGAACAGAGTGCTTTTGGCATTTTTATTTTATTTTATATATTTTTATTTTTTGTATGTTTTCAAAGTGAGAAGTCAGGGGTGGAGGGTGGGGAGGCAGGCAGACAGATTCCTGCATGCGCCTGACCAGGATCCACCTGGCATGCCCACCAGGGGGCAATGCTTGGCCCCTCTGGGGTGTTGCTCTGCTGCAACTGGAGCCATTCTAGTGCCTGAGGCAGAGGCTATGGAGCCATCCTCAGCACCCGAGCCAACTTTGCTCCAGTGGAACCTTGGCTGCGGGAGGGGAAGAGAGAGACAGAGAAGGGGAAGAGAGAGACAGAGAAGAAGGAGAGGGGGAGAAGCACATATCTGCTTCTCCTGTGTACCCTGGCTGGGAATGGAACCTGGGACTTCCACACGCCAGGCTGGCACTATACCACTGAGCCAACCAGCTAGGGTGCTCTTGGCATTTTAAAAATGGATTCTTTTACACTCACCTTGCCAGAAGGAGGAAGGGATTGTTCTCTGATAATCACTGTGAAAACCTTATAGAGATCCAGGAGGTAAAACTCAAGAAAGTGTAGAGGACCCCTGATGGCTGGATCCCCTTGGAGTTTTTAAGTTTCAGACTTGTCCACACTGAGCCTCCACCGATTCATCAGTTACAGTTCAGGTTTCCCCACTCCAGGACTGGTTCCCATGGAGGTTTCTGTTTGGGTAACTTGGGGTTCTCTGTGGAGATTTCTACTTGGGGTAAGTTGTGATTATCTGTATTCACCTGTTGGTCTCTCCCTTTTTGTGAGCAGCAGTTTGCCCTATGACCTTATTTCACTTATGGATCTAAGAATAGTTGTTGATTGTTCAGTTTGTTCAGATTTTTACTTGTTAGGATGGAGGAATGACTTCCAAGCTCCTTACATGCTAGACTGAAAACTAGGCCTGTGTTATTAATAATCTCTGAGATCATTTAGGTCACAACTGTGTCTTGACCTTTTCTGTAAACTCAGCAACTTACATAACCTGGAACATAATAGATGCTCAGCTAATATTTGTTGAGTAAGAGAATAAATGAATAAAAGAATGAGTGTAGGCAAAACAATTTAGAGATGTTTTCAGCAAGACCTTCAACATCACTAATCATTAGAGAAATGCAAATTAAAACCACAATGAGATACCACCTCACACCAGTCAGAATGGCACTCATTAACAAAACAACACACGATAGGTGTTGGAGAGGGTGTGGAGAAAAGGGAACCCTCCTGCACTGCTGGTGGGGATGCAGACTGGTGCAGCCACTGTGGAAAACAGTACGGAGATTCCTCAAGAAATTAGAAATGGAACTGCCATTTGACCCAGCCATCCCACTTATAGGAATATATCCCAAGGACAACATATCACCGACTGAAAAAAAGAAATGCACCCCCATGTTTATGGCAACATTGTTCACAATAGCAAAGATCTGGAAACAGCCCAAGTGTCCGTCAATGGATGAGTAGATTAAAAAGCTGTGGTACATATACACAATGGTTTACTATGGGGCTATGAAAAAGAAGAAAATATTACCTTTTGCAACAATATGGAGGGACCTGGAAACTATTATGTTGAGTGAAATAAGCCAGGCAGAGAAAGAAAAATATTATATGACCTCACTCATTTGAGGAATCCAAGGAATAATGAGAACTGAGGAATGGAATTGAGACAGAGGAGAGATCAAAGGGACCAGAGGAAAAGAGGACAGAGGGAAAGAGGATTATAGGATGTGATAAACCTGAAGGGAAGGGGGAGGGCGCTGTAGGGAGGGGGGCAAGGGAGATGTTGAGGGGAATAGGAGGGAGGGGGATGCATTCGGTGTGACCCTAGAATCTATGTAAACACAATTAATTAAATAAAAAAAAAGACCTTCAATAGCTTCATAGATTCCTCCTGAACTCCCAAATTCTTTGCCCAAATATATAGAATCAAATATGAGAAAATAGCTCTTTTCCTCCTAGTGGCAACTTATAATCTTCTTTGGTGTTGTATCGCAAACTGAAAATCTTGCTTTCTGAATATTTTTAGAGGCAGTTTTAAGATTGTTGCCCTCATTTGTGTTTTTATTTCTGGTGTTCTGTTTGTCCTTGGTGTTTTTTCTTTTGATTGATTTTTATTTTAAATTGCATTTCTCTTTTTTTATTTTATTTGCTAATTTAACATACAGTAAAATTGACTTTTTTACTGTACACTTCTTTTTTATTATGATATTATAATTTTTAATTTAGAAAATTAAATTTAAAAGGGTGACACTGATCAACAAGAGTACATAGATTTGGGGTAAACATCTCTACATCATTTGGACAGTCGATTATGTTGTGTACCCATCACCCAAAGTCAAACCATCCTCCGTCATCTTATATTTGTCCCTCTTTATATCCTTCCCTCAAACCCCTTCCCCCTCCGCCTCCCCCTCCTTCACATCATCCTTCCCCTAATAACCACTACACTCTTATCTATATCCAAGAGTCTCAATTTTGTGTCCGACCTATGTGTGGAATTATACAGTTTTTAGTTTTTCTGGTTTACTTATTTTACTCAGTATAATGTTATCAAGGTCCATCCATGTTGTCGTAAATGATACTATGTCATCATTTCGTATGGCTGAGTAGTATTCCATAGTATATATGTACCACATCTTCTTTATTCAATCTTCTATTGACGGGCATTTTGGTTGTTTCCGTGTATTGGCCACTGTGAATAAATGCTGTGATGTACATGGGGGTGCATGTGTCTTTACATACCAATGTTTCTGAGTTTTGGGGGGAAGTACCCAGTAGAAGGATCGCTGGGTCATATGGTAGTTCTATTCTTAATTTTTTGAGGAAGTACTGTACTTTGTTTTATAGCAGTTGTACTAATTTGCATTCCCACCAGCAGTGAATGAGGATTTCTTTTTCTTCACAGCCTCTCCAACACTTGTTATTACCTGTCTTGTTGATAATAGCCAATCTAACAGGTGTGAGGTGTTATCTCATTGTGGTTTTGATTTGCATTTCTCTGATAGCTAGTGAAGATGAGCATTTTTCATATATCTGTTGGCCATCTGTATTTCTTCTTGGGAGAATTGTCTGTTCATGTTCTCTTCCTATTTTTTTTTTTTGATAGAGATGGAGAGAGACAGAGAGAGGGACAGACAGACAGGCAGGAAGGGAAAGAGATGAGAAGCATCAATTCTTCATTGTGGTACCTTAGTTGTCCATTGATTGCTTTCTCATATGTGCTGTGGCCAGGGGCTACAGCAGAGTGAGTGACCCCTTGCTAAAGCCAGAGACCTTTGGACTCAAGCTAGTAACCATGGGGTCATGTCTAGGATCCCATGCTCAAGCCAGCAACCCTGTGCTCAAGCTGGTGAGCCCATGCTCAAGCCAGTAACCTCAGGGTTTTGAACCTGGGTCCCCTGTTTCCCAGTCCAATTCTCTATGCACCGCACCATCGCCTGCTCAGGCTCCCCATTTATTATTTGTATTGTTTGCTTGTTTGTTGCTGAGTTTTGTGAGTTCTTTATATATTTTGGATATTAAACCCTCATCTGAGGTGTTCTTTGCAAATATTATCTCCCATTTAGTTGGCTGTCTGTTTTGTTGTCAGTTTATTTTGCTGTGCAGAAGCTTCTTAGTTTGATATAGTCCATTCATTTAGTTTTGCCTCTGCTTCCCTTGCCTTTGGGATCAAATTTATAAATTGTTCTCTATGTCCAAGATCCATGAGTTTAGTACCTATGTTTTCTTCTATGTAATTTATTGTTTCAGATCTTATATTTAGGTTTTATCCATTCTGAATTAACTTTTGTGCAAGGGGACAAACTGTAGTCAAGTTTCATTCTTTTGCATGTGGTTTTCCAATTTTCCCAGCGCCATTTATTGAAGAGGCTTTCTTTCTCCATTGTGTGTTTTTAGTTCCTTTGTAGAAAATGATTTGCCCATATACATGTGGTTTTATTTCTGGGCTCTCAATTCCATTCTGTTCCATTGGTCTCTGTGTCTTTCTGCCAGTACCAGGCTGTTTTGATTATCATGGCTCTATAGTATAATTTGAAGGCAGATATTGTAATGCCTCCTGCTTCATTTTTTCCCCCTCATCATTGCTTGGCTATTCAGGGTTTTTTATGGTTCCATACAGACCTGGTGAATTTTTGTTCCATTTCTTTAAAAAATGTCATTGGAATTTGGATGGGAATTGCATTAAATTTATATATTGCTTCGGGTAATATGTTCATTTTAACTATATTTATTCTTTCTATCCAAGAACATGGGATATTTTTCCATTTCAGTTTTTGTTTTTCTATTTCCTTGAATAATGCTTTGTACTTTTCAGTGTATAGATCCTTTACATTTCTTGTTATGTTTATTCTTAGGTATTTTATTTTTGTTGCAACTGTAAAAAGGATTATTTTTTGAGTTCATTTTCCAAAGTTTCACTGTTGGTGTATATGAAAGCAATAGACTTCTGTATATTAATTTTATATTCTGTGACCTTACTGTATTGGTTTATTGTTTCTAATAGTCTTTCTGTGGAGTCTTTGGGTTTCCTATACACGGGTTTATGTCATCTACAAAAAGTGAAACTTTTACTTTTTTTCTGATACGAATGCCATTAATTTTTTTCTCTTGTCTGTTCTGGCTAAAACTTTCAGCACTATGTTGAACAGGAGTGGAGAGAGTGGGCAGCTTTGTCTTGTTCCTGATTTTAGAGGAAACACTTTCAGATTTTTACCACTTAGTATGATATTAGCTGATGGTTTGTCACATATGGCCTTTATTATGTTGAGGTATTTTCCTTCTATACCCATTTTATTGAGTGTTTTAAACATAAAATGGTGTTGTATCTTACGAAATGTCTTCTCTGTATCTATTGATAGGATCATATGATTTTTATTCTTTGTTTTGCTGATATGGTGTATTATGTTAATTGATTTACGTATGTTGAACCATTCTTGTTCTCTTGGGATGAATCCCACTTGATCGTGATGTATTATTTTTTAATGTGTTGTGTTCGATTTGCTAATATTTTATTTAAGATTTTTGCATCTGTACTCATTAGAGATATTGGTCTGTAGTTTTCTTTTTTTGTATTGTCTTTCCCAGGCTTTGGTATGAGACTTATGTAGGCCTTATAAAATGTGTTTGGAAGTATTGCTTCTTCTTCAATTTTTTGGAAGACTTTGAAAAGAATAGGAATCAACTCTTCTAGGAATGTTTGGTAGAATTCACTAATGTAGCTGTCTGGTTCTGGACTTTTATTTTGGAGGAGGTTTTTGATAGTTGTTTCTTTTTTCTTTTTTCTTTTTTACAGAGACAGAGAGTCAGAGAGAGGGATAGATAGGGACAGACAGGAACAGAGGGAGATGAGAAGCATCAATCATTAGTTTTATGTTGCAACACCTTAGTTGTTCATTGATTGTTTTCTCATATATGCCTTGACCATGGGGCTACAGCAGAACGAGTGTCCCCTTGCTCGAGCCAGCGACCTTGGGTCCAAGCTGGTGAGCCTTGCTCAAACTAGTTGAGCCTACACTCAAACTGGCGACCTCGGGGTCTCAAACCTGGGTCCTTCGCATTATAATCTGATGCTCTATCCACTGTGCCATTGCCTGGTTAGGCAATAGTTGTTTCTATTTGCTCCCTGCTTATGGATCTATTTAGGTGTTCTACTTCTTCATGACCAGAGGTGGATTATGGTCAGTTGAGGACCTGGGCACAAAAGAAAATATTGGGCTTCTTAAAAAAAAAAGAGAGACAGGGAAAATAAAAATACATGTTAACCATATTTTTAAATAAATAAAAAATATTATGTACCATTAATGTTAAAATTGCACATATGAAACCAAACTGTCATTAGAAAAAAGTGTAAAGTTGGGGTTTTGTGGAGCCCTTCAGAAGTCGGGGCTCAGGGCATGTGCCTGGTGTGTCTGCTATTAAATCTGCCTCTGTTCGTGACTCAGTCTAGGAAGATTGTATAGTTCTAGGAATTTATCCATTTCCTCTAGGTTGTTGAATTTGGTGGCATATAATCTTTCATAGTATTCTACTATGATACTTTGTATATCTATGATGTCTGTGGTAATTTCTCCTCTTCCATTTTGGATTGTGTTTATGAGTTCTTTCTCTTTTTTCCTTAGTGAGTCTTGCCATGGGTTTGTCAATTTTATTGATCTTTTCAAAGAACCAGCTCTTTGTTGTATTAATTTTTTATGGCTTTTCTGTTCTCTATTTCATTTATTTCTGCTCTAATTTTTACTATTTCCTTTCTTCTGCTGGTTTTGGGTTGCCTTTGTTCTTCTTTTTGTAGTTCCTTAAGATCTGATGTTAAGTTGTTTACTTGGGCTCTCTCTTGTTTCTTGATATAAGCCTGTAATGATATGAACTTCCCTCTTATTACTGCTTTTGCTGCATCCCAGACATTTTAATATGTTGTGTTGTCATTTTTGTTTTTCTGTGTATATCTTTTGATCTCTGCTTTTATTTCTTTGACTCAGTCATTTTTTAGAAGTATGTTATTTAATTTCCACATTTTTGTGGGTTTCTTTATTTCTATTTTGCCATTGAAATCTAATTTCAAAGCCTTGTGGTCAAAGAATAAGCTTGGTATAATTTCAGTCTTTCTAAATTTGTTGATGTTAGTTTTGTGGCCCAGCATATGGTCTATTCTTGAGAATGTTCCATGTACACTGGAGAAAAATGTATACTTTGAAGTTCTGAAATGGAATGTCCTGTAGATGTCTATTATGTCCATTTGCTCTAGTGTTTCATTTAAGTCCGCTATTTCTTTATTGATTTTCTGTTTGGATGAATGATCTAGAACTGTGAATGGTATATTGAGATCTCCAAGTATGATTGTGTTTTTGTCTGTTTTTATTTTCTGATAAGTTAGTAGATGTCTTATATATTTTGGTGCTCCCTGGTTTGGTGCATATATATTAAGAAGTGTTATGTCTTCTTGATACAATGCCCTTTTTATCGTTATGAAATAACCATCTTTGTCTCTGGTTACCTATGTTGTCTTGTAGTCAGCATTGTCAAATATGAGTATGGCTACACTATCTTTTCTTTGAGTGTTATTTGCTTGGAGAATCACTTTCCAACCTCTCATTTTAAATCTATTTTCGTCCTTGAAGCTTAGATGTGTCTTTTGAACACAGTGTACAGTTGGGTTTTGCTTTTTGATTCAATTTGCTACTCCTTGTCTTTTTATTGGTGAGTTCAAACTATTTACATTTAGTGTAATTATTAACACTTGAGGATTTTCTATAGCTGTTTTATATATTGCTTTCTAATAGCTCTGTGCTAGTTTGGTTCTTCTCTTTTGTTTTTCTGTCATTTGTTTTTGTTTGGTGGTATTCCATACTTCTTTCCATTTTTTTTTCTTTAAATTTTATTTTTTTTCACAGAGACAGAGAGAGAGAGTCAGAGAGAGTGATAGATAGGGACAGACAGACAGGAATGAAGAGAGAAGCATCAATCATCAGTTTTTCATTACAACACCTTAGTTGTTCATTGATTGCTCCTCCACATGTGCCTTGACCGCAGGCCTTCAGCAGACTGAGTAACCCCGTGCTCCAGCCAGTGACCATGGGTCCAAGCTGGTGAGTTTTTTTTTGCTCAAGCCAGATGAGCCTGTGCTCAAGCTGGCGACTTTGGGGTCTTGAGCCTGGGTCCTCAGCATCCCAGTCCGATGCTCTATCCACTGCGCCACCACCTGATCAGGCTCCACTTTTTTTTTAATCTTTTTTTTAATTAAAAAATTTTTTTTTATTTATTCATTTTAGAGAGGAGAGGGAGAGAGAGAGAGAGAGAGAGAGAAGGGGGAAGGAGCTGAAAGCATCAACTCCCATATGTGCCTTGACTAGGCAAGCCCAGTGTTTTGAACCGGCGACCTCAGCATTTCCAGGTCGATGCTTTATTCACTGCGCCACCACAGGTCAGGCCTCCACTTTTTTTTTTTTAAGCTATGTGTTGTAGTAATGATATTTTTCCGGGTGGTTACCATTAGGTTATTAAATGAAAAATTATCATATTTACAAGAGTCCATTATCTCATGAGTGCTTCTGCACTCCACCCTCCTTTGCTACTGTTGGTCTTGGTCCTCTCCCCTTTTATGTTATTGTTGTCACAGATTATCCTGGTTTTTATTGTGATCTGGTTGGAGCTTTTACTTTTAGTCTTGTTTTGTTTTGTTCTTTGTATCTGGTTGGATAACCCCCTTTAGTATTTCCAGCAGTGAGGGTATTCTGGTTATAAATACCCTCAGCTTCTGTATGTCTGTAAATGTTTTCATTTTCCCCTCATATTTGAAGGATACCTTTGATGGATATAGTATTCTTGGCTAGTAATTCCTTTCTTTCAATATTTTGAATATTTGGGTCCACTCTCTTCTGGCTTGCAGAGGTTTGGCTAAGAAGTCTGATGATAACCTAATGGGCCTTCCTTTATAGGTATGTTCTTCTTTTCCCTAACTGCTTTGAGAATTCTTTTTTTTTTTTTTTTTTTTAAATTATTTTTTTTTTTTGAGAATTCTTTCTTTGTCATTGATTTGTGATAATTTCATTAAGATGTGCCTTGGAGTAGGTCTGTTTGGGTTGAGGTAACTTGGTATTCTGTTTGCTTCTTGGATTTGAGGCTCTAACTCTTTCCATAGGCTTGGAAAGTTCTCTCAATTATTTGTTTGGATAGTCTCTCGATTCACCTTTTTCTCTCTTCTTCTTCTGATATAGTCATTATTATTTTTTTGTGTGACAGAGACAGAGTGAGAGATAGAGGGACAGAGAGGGACAGACAGGAAGGGATAGAGATGAGAAACATCAATTCTTTGTTGTAGCTCCTTAGTTGTTCATTGATTGCTTTCTCATATGTGCCTTGACTGGGGGGTTCCAGCAGAGCCAGTGTCCCCTTGCTCATGCCAGAGACCTTGTGCTTAAAGCCAGTGACATTTGGGCTCAAGCTAGCAACCATGAGGTCATGTCTATGATCCTACACTTAAGTTGGTGACCCTGTGCTCAAACTGGTGAGCCCACACTCAAGCCAGATGAGCTTGCACTCAAGCCAGCGACCTCGGGGTTTTGAACCTAGGTCCTCTGTGTCCCATTCTATCACTCTATCCACTTTGTTACCACCTGGTCAGGTCCATTATTCTTATATTGTTCTTTCTGATGGAGTCAGACAATTCTTGTAGGGTTCTCTGATTTTTTTTAATTCACTAGTATCTCTTTCTCTCTGTAGTATCTCTAATTGCCTGTGTCCGATGTCACTGATTTTCTCCTCTATCTGGCCTGTTCTGTTAGTTAAGCTTTATACCTCATTTTTCAGTTCATGTATTAAGTTTTACATCTATTATTGGTTCTTTTTTATAGTGTCAATTTCCTTGGTGAAGTACTCTTTTATTAATTTGTTTTTTGAGGTCATTAAATTGCCTGCCAGTGTTTTCTTGTATCTCTTTAAGTGTTTTTGAAACTTCAACTTTGAATTCTCTGTCATTTAACTCCAAGGTGTCCATGTAATTGAGAATTTTTTCTGGAGATTTTTCATCTAGCTGAGCTACATCTCTGTCTTGTTATCCAGATATTTCATTTCTTCTTCTTTGACAGCATTTGAGAGTGGTATTGTTAATAATGTTAACCATAGATAAATAAAAAATGAAAAATAAAAATTGAATTATTACAGTGAAAAGATAAAAATTCTATAAATAATTAGTAGAAAAAATTACAGAGTTCTTGCTCTTCATCAAACTTCATCAAGAACTGAGAAAAAAAGAAAATATGAAATCAACACTACAAAAAATATAAGTAAAAATATATTAATATGAAAAAAAAATGAAATTCATGTAGGGGGGAAGGAAGAGGAAGAAAAGGGAAAAGAGAAAAAAGAGCAAAAGAAAAAGTATCAGAAATAAAACCATCACAAAAAAAAATAATAATAAAAAGTATAACAACAAAGGATAATGAAGTTCAAATGTGAAAAATAGAAAGAAGAGAAATGAAGGAAGAAAAAACAAGAAAAAGAAAAAAAATATTTTTCAGTTTTGAGTAGTTACTTTTTCCTTTTTCTGGTAGGTGGCACTGTACTACAAGTTTTTGGGTCTGTGAGAATCTTGGGCAGAGCTCCCCTGAGGCATTGCTGTGGAAATGATGTAAGCAGGGCTGCAGTCACATTGTTGGGTTGGGTTTTTTGTTAGGGCTTTACATTTTTAGCTTTTTTTTTTTTACTGCTTTACTGATTTACAGTTATATGGCTCTAGCAATGGCAGTCTCAGGTCTCAGGGCACCTCTCCCTACATTCCAACTGACTAGGGGATTGAATTCGGGGCACCTCTGCCTCTCACAGGAAAGAGCGGCCTGGAGATTCAGCTGTGGGGTATCTACCACTGTCACTATCTGCACCACGAGGGGACTAACATGAGACCTGGGAGGCATGAGGGGGGACCCACAACCTGGTCCACCCTCTGGTACCACTCAAAGTGTGGCTGTGTGGAGGGCAGTGGTGTGCATGCCACCATTTGCACCCGAGCATCGGGCACCCTGAACTCCATGAACGCCATATGCACAGATTGCAGATCAAGCATGCCTCAGCACCATGCAGATTGAGGGAGTGCTGCAGGCTGTGTGTGTGTGTCCAATGATCACAAATAGAGCCCAGTGATGTGGGTACACCATGGAAACCTGGGCTGTGTCCCTGTTCTTGGTTGCACCCGCCTTAATTCATTTCCTTCCCTCCTTCCCCTCAGTCTTTCCACTTCTCCCAACTTTGAAACAATACCTATGCTTAAAGTGCCTCCCTCCCTCAAATCAGCGAGGAAAGAGAAAAATTTGTTTCCTGGTTTTTGTCCTTTCCAGAGTCCTCCATGAATGTGTTTTATCTTCCACCCTCCTTTTCTTTCTTTCTTTCTTTTTTTTTACAGAGACAGAGAGTCAGAAAGATAGGGATAGATAGGGACAGACAGACAGGAATGGAGAGAGATGAGAAGCATCAGTCATTTGTTTTTCGTTGCAACACCTTAGTTGTTCATTGATTGCTTTCTCATATGTGCCTTGACCGTGGGCCCTCAGCAGACCAAGTAATCCCTTGCTCGAGCCAGCCACCTTGGGTCCAAGCTGGTAAGCTTTTTGCTCAAGCCAGATGAGCCCATGCTCAAGCTGGCAACCTTGGGGTCTCAAACCTGGGTCTTCCGCATCCCAGTCCAATGCTCTATCCACTGCGCCACTGCCTGGTCAGGCTCTTCCACCCTCCTTTTCAACCTATTCTACCTTCAGTCCCTTCAGTGCACGGATCTTTCAGGCACAGCTGCGAGCCCCTCTGAGGTTAATTCTCTGCATTATAGTTGTTCAATTTGTTGAAATTTCAAGGGGAGAGATCAGGACTATCTCTCACGCTGCCATTTCTCTGATGTCACTCTGGTGTACACTTCTATATGGACTTCATAAACCACTTTATGGAGTCATTTTCCTGAGCACCTCCCTCTCTACCATCTCCCTGGTACTTTCCGGCTCCTGGAGTTCCCCTATTTAGTTCTCTGACCAGAAATCTGGGACTTTAGTTACCTTGTTCTGCTATGTACTTCTTGTGACTGTGCTCATGTCTGGGAAGAGAGAAAAAAAGCAATAGTGGTCTTTCCTACCCTGTTGGTACTACTTCCTCCTATAGAGAAAGGTTCCCCTCTTTCAGAGCTTTAGGCCCCTGTGGGTGTCTGTTACTGCTACTGTCAGTGCTGCTGCCATTTGCCATTGCCACCATAGGACTTCTTAGTGGTACCAGTTTGGTCATACTTTAAATTCTTGTATTCTTTTCTAAGATGTATGCTACCACTTACTTTACAGAGTCCTCAAATAGCTGCTCCATGCATTACATCCAGGTTTTACAGCAGTATTCATAGGGGGAGATGGGGTAGAATGTGTTTCTACATCTAAGCAGGAATGGAAATAAACCCTTGCTATTTTATAAAATAAATTGAGAAAAAATTGCCTTTCAAATATGGATGTAGATATATGTGACTATGGAGCAAAGTAGTTGACTCAAGATATGAAAATCAGGGGATCCAAGTAGTGGAGTAGGTGGAAGTTACACTCACCCTCTCCTAAGACCAAACTGGAATTACAGCTAAATTATAGAACAACCTGAATAACCAACTGAATACTAGCTGAACAGGAGTCTCATAACCTAGGATTTAGAGAAAAAGCCACATAGAGACTGGTAGTGAGAACAGAGACACAAAATGGGCCGGCCCTGCTTCCATGGGCAACATCTGAGAATCCAGAGGGACATCTCAGCTGTAAAGGAGTCCTCTGAGGAGTGAAGGGTCTCAAACCCACACCAGGATCCTCATCCCAGAACCCCAGAACTCGGAAGAGGCACCCATATAACATCTGGCTGTGAAAATCAGTGGGGAGTCTGACCACAAGGGTAAGATGGTATTGTGCTAGAAATCCAGGTACCCTTTTAGAGAGAAATAATAAAATTTCATTCACAACCACTCACCCTGAGCTCCAGTGGAAGGAAGGAGGATCGCATGAAAATCCTGTGAGAAGAAATTGGGTTGTGTGGCTCAGGCATACAGCTTAGGGACAGCTGCCAGGGTTTCCATGCTTGGCCACAAATGCCATCTTTCCTGTGTCAAGAACTACTCTCCATAAGGCATCAACCTGGGGGAATGCAATAGCCCTAATCTCCTGACTCCCTATGGCCCAACCCACTGAACTCACACTCTGTGGATAAAGTTGTAGAGGTCCAGGTGAACTAAGAGGGTGTCAGTGACTGAATTCTATACCTCTGGTGTGGGAGCCATCTCCCTACTTCCCAGAAGACTGACCAGTGCCTCCCACCATGAGAGATCCACTAACCCCACTCTCCCAACTGCCAACGACCACACCCTACTAAGTTCCAGCTCCTGGCAGAATTTGGGACAGATTGAGTTTTGTGGCTTTAGTGTAGGGTCCATTTATCACTCACATGTCCAACTGCTACCATAATTTCTGTGCAGAGATCTACTTTTACACAGTCAAATCTTGGTCTATTTGGGCCTGATAAACTTTTCTGGTCTTACCCTAATGATTTTCTGAGACCCTGCCTCAACACAAATGTCTGTGGGCACTTGGTGGCAGTTAACCTTGGTGTACCCTGAGACTTTTGTTGCATGGCCTCAGGCCCAGTACTGGCACGTCATTTGAATCTGGATTAACCTGGTAAACACCATTCACACCTACCTAGTGACTCACTGAGAATCTACCTCACACAAATCACGTACCACTAGAGGTTCTTTCAGTGAACGAGCCTAACAGTCAGTAAGTGGAGGCAGATCTTAGAGTGACTTAGGCTTTTTGATGACCTGCCCCCAGACTTGGTGCTGGTAGTAGCTGGCCTTGGTGCACAGTTTGACCATTCCCACATACACCCAGGCCCAGCAAAGGCAGCTTCAAACTGAAGAATGCTTTGTAGCTACAAACAGATTTCCCAGGGCCAGCCACAAGCAGCATCTGACATTGGCCTGTACCAGAGTCCCTCCCAAGAGACCCAGAGCCAACATACCCAGTGGAAGGCTTCAGACAACACCATAGCAGGATCCAATTAGCTTCAAAAGTCACACATCCAAAGGGGAATTTTTGCAGGTACTAGATGTTGCTAAGAAAAATTTTACTTTATGTGGTCAGCACCTACATAGCAGCTCATACACTGAGGTCAGGGTCGATCCTCACTCAGACAGTCAGAGGGTATATCCAATGCACAGACAAGCCAACAGCAATTAAGTCTCAAGTACAGGGGTCTAGCCAGGTAGCTCAGTTAGAGCATCATCCTGACATGCCAAGGATTCAGGTTTGATCCCTGGTCAGGACACATGAGGATCAACCAATCAATGTATAAATAAGTGGAAAACAAATCCTCTCTCTCTCTCTGTCTCTCCCTATCTCTCCTTCCCTCTTTCTCTAAAATAAAAAAAACTATAACTGGAGGGCTCACATTACACACACAAGGGACATTCCTGGAGCACCCAGCTCAAGTGATCAGGGAGACTGCACCACTGGGTCCCACAGGACATCTACTACAAAGAGCACCATACTAAGACTAGAAGATAGATTTACCTAATACACAGAAACAAACAAAAAGAAGCAGCCAAAATGGGGAGACAAATAAACAGGTCCCAAATGAAAGAACAAGAGAAAAAGAACTAATGAAATAGAGGGAAGCAATCTACCAGATATAGAGTTAAAAACAATGGTTATAAGCATGCTCAAGGAACTTAGTGAGAACATTGACGGCAAAAAAAGAAAAGAAATCACAGAAAAGATCCAATCAGAAGTGAAGAATACAATATCTGAAATGAAGAATGCACTAGAAGGAATCAACAATAGGTTAGTTAAAGTGAAAGATTGAATCAATGATTTGGAATACAAGGTAACAAAAAACATCTAGTCAATGCAGCATAAATAAAAAAGAATTTTTAAAAATAAGGATAATGTAAGCAACCTTTGGGGCAATATGAAGCATAAAAAAACATTTTCATCATAGGGGCCCAGAAGGATAAGAGAGAGCACAAGGAATTGAGAACCATTTTGAAGAAATAATGACTGAAAACTTTCCTAACCTGGTGAAGGATAAAGACATACAAGTTCAGGAAGTGAAGAGAGTCCCAAATAAGATGAACCCAAAAGGCTCACACGAAGAAACAGCATAATTAAAGTGCCAAAGGTTAAAGACAAAGAGAATCTTAAAAACAGCAAGAGAAAGATAGTTTCCTGTAAGGGAGCTCCCATAAGACTGTCAGTTGATTTCTCAACAGAAACATTTTTGGCATGAATTCATGCCAGAAAGGATTGGCATGAATTGTTCAAAGTAATGAAAAGCAATGATCTACAATCAAGACTGCTTTACCCAGTAAGGCTATTATTTAAAATTGAAGGAGCAATAAAGAGCTTCCTAAACAAAATAAAAGCTGAAGGAGTTTGTTTACCACCAAACCAGTATTACAAGGAAAGTTAAAGGGTTTTCTTGAAGAAAAAGAAGAAGAAACAAAAGAGCATAGTTAAAAGAATAAAATGGCAATAAATATATACTTATTAATAGTCACTTTAAATGTAAATGACTTAAATACTTTAATCAAAAGACATAAGGTAGCTGAATGAGTAAGAAAACAGAATTGCTATATGTGCAGTATGCAAGAGATGCTTCTCAGAATAGAAAATGCACACAGACTAAAAGTAAGGGGTGGAAAAAGATATTTCATGCAAATGGAAATTAAAAAAAAAACTGGGTTAGCAATACTTATATTAGACAAAATAGACTTTAAAACAAAGATTATAGTAAGAGACAAAGAAAGACACTATATAATGGTAAATGGGGCAATTCAACAACAGGATAAACATTTATGCACCAAACATAGGAGCACCTAAATATAAAAAGCAAATCTTGATAGACATAAGAGGAAATATGGACAATAATACAGTCATAATAGGGGATTTTAATAACACATTGACATCAAAGGAAAGATCTTTCAGACTGAAATTCAACAAGGAAACAACAGCCTTTAATGACACACTAGATCAGAGAGATTTAATTAGTATCTTCAGAGCACTTTACCCCAAAACAATAGAATATACATTTTTTTCAAGTGCACATGGAACATTTTCTAGGATAGAACAGATAGTAGGACACAAAACAAGTCTCAGTAAATTTATTTTTTTTTTACATGACAGAGAGTGAGTCAGAGAGAGAGATAGACAGGAACAGACAGACAGGAATGGAGAGAGATGAGAAGCATTAATCATTAGTTTTTCATTGTGCGTTGCAGCACCTTAGTTGTTCATTGATTGCTTTCTCATATGTGTTTTGACCACAGACCTTCAGCAGACTGAGTAACCCCTTGCTGGAGCCAGCAACCTTGAGTTCAAGCTGGTGGACTTTTGCTCAAACCAGATGAGCCCGCACTCAAGCTGGCAGCCTCGGGGTCTTGAAGCTGGGTCCTCGACATCCCAGTCTGATGCTCTATCCACTGTGCTACCATCTGGTCAGGCCAAGTCTCAGTAAATTTAAGAAGATTGAAATTATATTAAGCATCTTCTCTCACCACAATGATATGAAACTGAAAATCAATTATAAGAAAAAAATGAAAAACATGCAAACACATGGAAGCCAAAGAACCCCAAATCTATGGGCTACAATAAAAGCAGTCCTAAGAGGGAAATTCATAGCATTACAGGGCTACTTCAAAAAATAAGAGAAAAATCTTAAACACTGAAAAGAATGATAAAAACAACAGCTAGCAATGCCCAAAAGGAACAGAAGAAAGATCAGAGCAGAAATATATGAAATAGACTCTAAAAAAAAAAATAAATAAAAGACTAATGAAACCAAGAGATGGTTTTTTGAAAAGATAAATAAGACTGACAAACCTTTAACTAGACTCATCAAGAAAAAAAGAGGACCCAAATAAATAAAATCAGAAATAAAAGAGGAAAAGTAACAACTGAAACTACAGAAATACAAAGGATTATAAAAACAAATTGGACAGATGCATGCAAAAAATAAAAGTAGACTACTGTCTTAAACCACATACAAGAATAAACTCAAAATGGATTAAAGACTTAAATCTAAGACTCAAAACCATAAAACCCCCAGAAAAAAAATAAGCAATAAAATCTTGGACATTTCTCTTGGCAATATTTTTTTCTGATATATCTTCTTAGGCAAGGAAAGCAAAAGAAAACAATTTAAAAATGGGACTACATCCAACTAAAAAGTTTTTGCACAGCAAAGGAAACCATAAACAAAATGAAAGGAGAACCCACTGAATGGAAGAACGTATTTGCCAATGATACATCTGATAAATGCTTAATATCCAAAATTTATAAAGAATTCATACAACTCAACACCAAAAAAAAAGCAAACAATCTAATTTAATAGTGGGCAATGGACCTGAATAGACACTTCTTTTTAAAAAAGTTCTTTAAAAAGTTTTAAAAATTGATTTTAGAGAGAGAAAGAGGAAGGGAGAGACAGAGAGTGAGAGAGAAACATTGATTTGTTGTTCCACTTATTTATGCACTCATTGGTTGATTCTTGTATGTGCCCTAACAGGAGATCAAACTCACAACCTTGATGCATTAGGGTGATACTCTAACCAACTGAGCCCATGGCTTGACACTTTAAAAGCACATACAAAAAAAAAAGAGCACATACAGATAGTCAATAGACATATGAAAAGGTGTTCAATGTCACTAATCACAAGAGAAATGAAATTAAAACCCCAATGAGTTATCTCTTCACACAGTCATAATGGCTATTATTAATAATTCAACAAACAACAAGTGTTAGCAAGAATGTAGAGAAAAGGGAATCATCATGCACTGTTGGTGGGGATGCAGATTGGTGCAGCTGCTATGGAAAACAGTATGAAGATTTCTCAAAAAAAAAAAAAATGGAACTGCCTTTTGATCCAGTGATCCTAGTTTTGGGAATATATCCTAAGAATCAGGAACACTAATTTGAAAGAACACAGGCACCCCTATGTTCATTGCAGCATTATTTATAATAGCCAATATGTAGTAGCAAACCAAGTGCCCATCAATAGATGAGTGAATGAAAAAGTAGTGGTACACATATATATGTACAACAGACTATTACTTGGTCATAACAAAGGATAAAATCTTACCATTTGTGAAAGCATAGATGGACATAGACGGCATTATGCTAAGTAAACTAAGTCAGTCAGAGAATAATAAATACCATATGATTTCACTTATATGTGGAATCTGAAGAACAATATAAAGGACCAAACAAAATTGAGACAGACTCACAGATACAGAAAACAGACAGAGAACAGGTTGCCAGAGGGGAGGAGCTGGGGGAGCTGGGTGAATAAAGTGAAGGGATTGAGAAGCAGAGATTGGTAGTTACAGAATATTCGTGGGGACATAAAGTAGAGCAAAGGAAATGTAGTCATTAATATTGTAATAACTATGTATGGTGCCAGGTGGGTATTGATAGGGGTGAACACTTTGTAAAGTATATGATCATCTAACCACTATGCTATGTACCTGAAACTAATACAAAATAATTTTGAATGTTAACTGTAATTGAAAAAAAAAGTCTTAATTAAACAACAAAGAAAGCCTGATCAGTGGTGGCACAGTGGACAGATCGTCAACCTGGGACACTGAGGACCCAGTTTTGAAACCCTGAGATCGCTGGCTTGAGTGTGGGCTCACCTGGCTTGAGCACAGGCTTGCCTGCTTGGGCATGGGGTCACCAGCTTGAACATGGTATCATCAAAATAATCCCGTGGTCACTGGCTTGAGCACAAGGTGGCTGGCTTGAGTAAGGGGTCACTGGCTCATCTTCAGCCTCCCTGTGCCCCATCAAGGTATGTATAAGAGGCAATCAATGAACAACTAAAAAAAAGGGGATGTAACTATAAGTTGATACTTCTCATTTTGCTCTCTTCTTCCTATCTCTCATAAAAAAAAGAAGCTCTTCTTGAAAGTGGTCTGAGGTGACCTGCGAAAAGGTTCACTATTCACTTGACCCAGAAAATTTCACAAAGTCATGTTAATCAAGAGGTTCAAATCTTCGTGTTTGCTTTAAGACCTCTCATGAAACTTTCCAGGCTATCAAAGGTATGCATATTCAAAAAGTCACCAAGTATCTGAAGGATACCAGTTTACAAAAGCAATGTGTGTCATTCCAATGTGACAATGATGGAGTTGGTAGGTGTGCCCAGACCAAACAGTGGGGCTGAACACAGGATTAGTGGCCCACAAATGGTGCTAAGTTTTTGCTACACATGCTTAAAAATGCAGAGAATAACTGAACTTAAGGTTTAGATATAGATTCTCTGGTCACTGAGCACACCCAAGTGAACAAAACTCCCAAGATGCAGCGCAGAATTTATTGAACTCATGGTCAGATTAACTGGTACCTGAGCTCTCTCGGCGACCCTGAGAGGACTCTTTTTTTTTTTTAAATTGTTTTTTTTATTTAAAAAGAAAAATGAAGAACAATTAGTTCTCAATACCTAATTTTTGTAAAGTAATTTATAAAAAAATGGACAAAACAACAGGCAGAACATTATTTGATGTACACTGCTCATAATAATTAGGGGATATTTTATAGCTTCACATTCATTTTGAAATATCCTCTATTTTTTTTTTATTAAATTGAATGCAGTGACATTGATAAATCAAGGTACAATACATATGTTGAGAGAAAACATCTCAGATTATTTTGACATTTGATTGTGCTGTATACCCCTCACCCAAAGTCAAACTGTCTTCTGTCACCTTCTATCTGGTTTACTTTGTGCCCCTCCACTCCCCCATCCCCTCTCTCCTCCCTCGCCCCTTCCCCCTCCCCCCACTCCTCCACCCCCATTGCCATCACATTTTTGTTCATGTCTCTGAGTCTCATTTTTATGTCCCATCTATATATGGATTCGTATAGTTCTTAGTTTTTTCTGATTTACTTATTTCACTCCATATAATGTTATCAGGGTCCATCCATGTTATTGTAAATGATCCGATGTCATCATTTCTTATGGCTGAGTAGTATTCCATAGTATATATGTACCAAAACTTTTTAATCCACTCGTCCTCTGATGGACACTTGGGCTATTTCCAGATCTTCGCTATTGTGAACAATGCTGCCGTAAACATGGGGGTGCATTTCTTTTCATACAGTGCTATGGTGTTCTTGGGGTACATTCCTAAAAGTGGGATAGCTGGGTCAAGAGGCAGTTCGATTTTCAGTTTTTTGAGGAATCTCCATACTGTTTTCCACAGTGGCTGCACCAGTCTGCATTCCCACCAGCAGTGCAGGAGGGTTCCCTTTTCTCCACATCCTCGCCAGCATTTATTCTGTGTTGTTTTGTTGATGAGCGCCATTCTGGCTGGTGTGAGGTGATATCTCATTGTGGTTTTAAGTTGCATTTCTCTAATGATTAGTGATGTTGAGCATTTTTTCATATGCCTATTGGCCATCTGTATGTCCTCTTTGGAAAATTGTCTATTCATTTCTTTTTCCCATTTTTTGATTGGATTGTTTGTCTTCCTGGTGTTGAGATTTACAAGTTCTTTATAAATTTTGGTTATTAACACCTTATGAGATGTATCATCAAATATGTTCTCCCATTGTGTAGTTTGTCTTTTTATTCTGTTCTTATTGTCTTTAGCTGTGCAAAAGCTTTTTAGTTTGATATAGTCCCATTTGTTTATCCTGTCTTTTATTTCACTTCCCCGTGGAGATAAATTAGCAAATATATTGCTCCGAGAGATGTCGGAGAGCTTACTGCCTATGTTTTCTTCTAAGATGCTTATGGTTTCACGGCCTACATTTAAGTCTTTTATCCATTTTGAGTTTATTTTTGTGAGTGGTGTAAACTGGTGATCTAGTTTCATTTTTTTGCAGGTAGCTGTCCAATTTTCCCAACACCATTTGTTAAAGAGGCTGTCTTTACTCCATTGTATTTCCTTGCCTCCTTTGTCAAATATCAGTTGTCCATAGAGCTGTGGGTTTATTTCTGGGTTCTCTGTTCTCTTCCATTGATCTATATGCCTGTTCTTATGCCAGTACCAGGCTGTTTTGAGTACAATGGCCTTGTAGTATAACTTGATATCAAGAAGTGTGATACCTCCCACTTTATTCTTCTTTTTTAAGATTGTTGAGGCTATTCGTGTTCTTTTTTGATTCCATATAAATTTTTGTAATATGTGATCTATATCTTTGAAGCATGTCATTGGTATTTTAATTGGTATTGCGTTGAATTTATAGATTGCTTTTGGTAATATAGACATTTTAATGATGTTTATTCTTCCTAACCATGAGCACGGTATATGCTTCCACTTGTTTGTATCTTCCTTGATTTCTTTTATCAATGCTTTGTAATTTTCCAGGTACAAGTCTTTAGTCTCCTTGGTTAAGTTTACTCCTAGGTACTTTATTTTTTTGGTTGTAATAGTGAAGGGGATTGTTTCCTTAACTTCTATTTCTGACTGTTCATTGTTGGCATATAAAAATGCCTCTGATTTCTGAGTATTGATTTTATATCCTGCCACTTTGCTGAATTCATTTATCAGGTCCAGTAGTTTTTTGACTGAGACTTTACAGTTTTCTATATACAATATTATATCATCTGCAAATAATGATAGTTTTACTTCTTCTTTTCCAACTTGAATGCCTTTTATTTCCTCTTCTTGTCTGATTACTGTGGCTAGGACTTCCAGGACTATGTTAAATAAGAGTGGTGAAAGGGGGCACCCCTGCCTTGTTCCTGATCTTAAGGGGATTGCTTTTAATTTTTGCCCATTGAGTATGATGTTGGCTGTGGGATTCTCATAGATTGCTTTTATCAGGTTGAGGTATGTTCCCTGTATTCCCACTTTACTGAGAGGTTTTTTTGTTTTCTTTTTGTATTTTTCTGAAGCTAGAAACGGGGAGAGACAGTCAGACAGACTCCCGCATGGGCCCGCCCGGGATCCACCCGGCATGCCCACCAGGGGGCGACGCTCTGCCCACCAGGGGGCGATGCTCTACCCCTCCGGGGCGTCGCTCTGTTGCGACTAGAGCCACTCTAGCACCTGGGGCAGAGGCCAAGGAGCCATCTCCAGCGCCCGGGCCATCTTTGCTCCAATGGAGCCTTGGCTGCGGGAGGGGAAGAGAGAGACAGAGAGGAAGGAGAGGGGGAGGGGTGGAGAAGCAGATGGGCACTTCTTCTGTGTGCCCTGGCCGGGAATCGAACCCGGGACTTCTGCACGCCAGGCTGACGCTCTACCACTGAGCCAACCAGCCAGGGCCTTTACTGAGAGTTTTGATCATGAATGGGTGCTGGATTTTATCAAATGTTTTTTCTGCATCTATTGAAATTATCATATGGTTTTTTGCCTTCTTTTTGTTTATGTGATGAATCACATTGATTGATTTACAAATATTGTACCAGCCTTGCCTCCCCAGAATAACTCCCACTTGATCATGGTGTATGATTTTTTTCCATATATTGTTGGATCCGGTTTGCTAATATTTTGTTGAGGATTTTAGCATCTATATTCATCAGAGATATTGACCTATAATTTTCTTTCTTTGTGTTGTCTTTGCCTGGTTTTGGAATCAGAATTATGCTCGCTTCATAAAAGGAGCTTGGAAGTCTTCCTTCCTCTTGAATTTTTTGAAATAGTTTGAGAAGAATAGGAGTTAGTTCTTCTTTGAATATTTGGTAGAATTCAGTTGTGAAGCCATTAGGCCCCGGACTTTTCTTTATTGGGAGTTTTTTGATAACTGTTTCGATCTCATTTGGTGTAATCAGTCTGTTTAGGTTTTCTGATTCTTCTAGATTGAGTTTTGAAAGACTGTATGTTTCAAGGAATTTGTCCATTTCATCTAGGTTGTCTAGTTTTTTGGCATACAGTTCTTCATAGTATTTTCTTACAATATTTTGTATTTCTGTTGTGTCAGTTGTTATTTTTCCACTCTTATTTCTAATTTTATTTATTTGAGATATCTCTTTCTTTTTCTTTGTGATTCTAGTTAAAGATTCATTAATCTTGTTTACCTTTTCAAAGAACCAGCTCCTAGTTTCATTGATCCTCTTTATTGTTTCTTTAGCCTCTATGTCATTTATTTCTGCTCTGGTCTTTATTATTTCCTTCCTTCTACTACATTTGGGCTTTCCTTGCTGTTCTTTTTCTAGTTCTTTTAGATGCAGGGTTAAGTTGTTTATTTGACCTTTTTCTAGCTTCTTAAAGTGTGCCTATAGTGTTATGAACTTCCCTCTCAGTACTGCTTTTGCTGTGTCCCATAAATTTTGAGTTGTTGTATGCTCATTGTCATTTGTTTCTAGGAATTTTTTTATTTCTTCTTTGATCTCATTCTTATTCCATTTGTTATTTAACAACCTGCTATTTAGTTTCCATGTGTTTGAGAATTTTTGAGCTTTTCTGTTGTGGTTCATTTCTAGTTTCATGTCATTGTAATTGGAGAAAGTGCTTGATATGATTTCAATCTTCTTAAATTTGTTGAGACCATTTTTGTGCCCTAACATGTGGTCTATCCTAGAGAATGTACCATGAGCACTTGAAAAGAATGTACATTCTGCTGCTTTAGGGTGAAAGGTTCTGGAGATATCTATTAAATCGAGTTGATCTAGTGTGTCCAATAAGTCTGCTGTTTCTTTGTTAATTTTCTTTCTTGAGGATCTATCCAGTGATGTTAGTGGGGTATTGAGATCCCCTACTATTATAGTATTGCTGTTGATCTCGCCCTTTAAATCCATCAAAATCTGCTTTATATATTTAGGTGCTCCTATATTAGGTGCATAGATATTTATAATAGTTATATCTTCCTGTTGGATTACTCCCTTTATCATTATGTAGTGGCCTTCTTTATCTCTTACTATATCCTTTGTTTTAAAGTCCAATTTGTCTGATATAAGTATTGCTACCCCAGCTATTTCTTCATTTCCATTTGCATGTAATGTTTTTTTTCCATCCTTTTACCTTCAATCTATGTGTATCTTTTGTTTTAAGGTGTGTCTCTTGTAGACAGCATATGTATGGGTCCTGTTTTCTTATCCACGCAGCTACCCTATGTCTTTTGATTGGGTCATTTAACCCATTTACAATTAAGGTTATTATTGATATGTAGTTGTTTATTGCCATTTTATTCTTTAAAGCTGTATTCCTTTTTTGCTATATTTTTTCCCACTTTGATTTGTTTACAACAGGCCCCTAAACATTTCCTGTAGCATTGGTTTGGTTGTAATGAATTCCTTGAGTTGTTTATTTTCTGGGAAGCTTTTTATTTCTCCTTTGATTTTAAATGATAGCTTTGTTGGATAAAGTAGTCTTGGTTGTAGGTTCTTGTTCTGCATTACTTTGAATATTTCTTGCCATTCCCTTCTGGCCTCAAGTATTTCTGTTGAGAAGTCGGATGTCATCCTTATGGGGACTCCTTTGTAGGTGATAGCTTTTTTTTCTCTTGCAGCTTTTAATATTTTCTCTTTATCACTTAGCTTTGGTATTTTAATTATGATGTGTTTTGGTGTAGGTTTCTTTGGGTTTCTCTTTAATAGAGTCCTCTGTGTTTCTTGAACTTGTGAGAGTTTCTCCTGCATTAATTTAGGGAAGTTTTCAGCTATGATATGATTGAACAAAGTCTCTATCCCTTGTTTTTTTTCTTCTTCTTCAGGAACCCCTATCATGCGGATGTTATTTCTCTTCATGTTGTCACAGAGCTCTCTAAGAGTTTCCTCAGACTTTTTGAGTCTCTTTTCTTTTTTCTTCTCTGCTTTCATGCCTTCATTTTAGTTGTCCTCCAACTCGCTGATTCGATCCTCAGTTCTATCTATCCTGTTTTTATTTCCTTCCATTGTGGTCTTTATTTCTGATATTGTATTTGTCATCTCCGACTGATTCTTTTTTATACTTGCTATTTCTGGTTTTTGGTTTTTTTTTGTATTTTTCTGAAGCTAGAAACGAGGAGAGACAGTCAGACAGACTCCTGCATGCGCCTGACCGGGATCCACCCGCACGCCCACCAGGGGGTGACGCTCTGCCCACCAGGGGGCGATGCTCTGCCCCTCCGGGGCGTCGCTCTGCCGTGACCAGAGCCACTCTAGCGCCTGGGGCAGAGGCCAAGGAGCCATCCCCAGTGCCCGGGCCATCTTTGCTCCAATGGAGCCTTGGCTGTGGGAGGGGAAGAGAGAGACAGAGAGGAAGGAGAGTGGGAGGGGTGGAGAAGCAGATGGGCGCTTCTCTTGTGTGCCCTGGCCGGGAATCGAACCCAGGACCTCTACACGCCAGGCTGACACTCTACCACTTAGCCAACCGGCCAGGGCCTATACTTGCTATTTCTTTATTTAGGTGTTCATAATGACCATCCATTGTTGTTCTAAGATCCCTAAGCATCCTTACAATCATTATTTTGAACTCCGCATCTGGAAGTTTGATTATTTCCATATCACTCAGTTCATCTCCTGACGGTTTCATTTGGATTGCACATTTTTTGTCTTCTCATTGTCTCTGTTTTGCTTGTAGACTTGGTTGAGTCTAGGCTTGGTGTTGTCTGCCTCCAGTTTTCAGTTGTGTTATTTCTAGGTCTTCTTGAGTTGGTATCAGCTATTATTTGTAATCCACTTTTGGATTTGGGCAGCTTTGAAGTTTTGATTTGTTTGTTTTCTTAACAGGTGATAGTCTTGTTTACTGATCTCAGCAGGGGGCTTCCTTGAAACTGTATCCAGGAATGCGGTTGGTGTAACCTGAGACTCTGAAGGCCTCTTCCACCAACTAATCTCTCTGGGGGCAGGGTGTTTTCTCAGCTTCAGTAGGGGGAGGTGGATCTCAGATCTCCATGGAGACCTGAGTTACTGCCCCTCCTCCCCACTTCTTGTTTTCAGCTGTGCCTTGTTGTGCTGATTGGAGCTGGAGAGATGTCTGGAGATCTCTGATCTGGAAGCAATTCAGTACTGTTTTGTGGGGAAGGATCAGTCCCTCCCCCAGCTATAGCCACATCCAGCATGGATGAGTCAGCTTTTTTTAGATCGTCTCTTGCATTCTTTAGCCCCTCACAGTCGGTCCCTCTCTCTTTCCTTTCCACTTGGGAGATAAGCTGGTCTTTTCAACACATCTCACTCCCTGGTTGCCAGGCAAGTGGCTGTGAGCAGTATTTTCTGCTCTTTTTCCTGGGGTGAGATCCCCTATGGGCTCTCAGCCTCACCCCCCTCCGTTCCTGTAAGCAGGGGAGATTCAGGCGCTCCCTACCAGGTTTGTTGTGGCTTCTTCTTTGCTCCTTGGTTTTTGAGAGCTGTTCTTGTAGTCCAGAGTTGGTTTTTCACACTGATTTTTCCTAAATTGATTTGTATTCCAGTTTGGTGGTGAGAGCTGGGTGTCTGTGCATCCGCCTACTCCGCTGCCATCTTCAGGATCAAGAGGACTCTTGCTGAGCAAGAGTAGATTGTTCCTAAACTGGAAGAGGAAATTGGACAGAAGAAAAAGATATCCCAGAGGAAACTAAAGCAAAAAGAAACAAAACAAAACATGGTCTGGGAGTAAATTCAGCATAAAAGAAATACTAATAAAAGTAAAAAAAAATCATCTATGAATTTCCACCTCTATGTTAGCATTCATTGCATATATATATAGACACACACACACACACACACACACACATACACACACACACACACACATCCAGTCAACTCCCAGAAGCAGATTTGACTAGCTGACCCACAGCTGCCCACAGGCACATGGGAACCCAGGGAAGCTCAGACCAAATTGCTAACCTGAAGAATTGTGAGCCAAAAGGTGAAATGATTGTTATATTAAGCCAGTAAGTTTTGAGGTAGTTTTTTTTTTTTTTTTACATAGCAATAGTTAACTGATACTGTAGGCAAGTAAAACAAAAGCATTAATCTATTGTGCTGTCTAATTAAAAAAAATCTGAATGTTTCTGTGTGTCCAAGTGTATGATGTGTAAAATGAAAATGGTAGCACATCTAATAGTATCACTCATCATTTTATGCACAGTTGAATATAATTTGTATAAAACCTTTTCCAGCAACTTAATTTCTAGTAGAAACTTTGTACTTGGAATTCATAGCTTAGGCAAATCTCAAAAAACTTTTAATTTCAAGTACTAAAAATGGTGTGCAGTCTATAAGCATCATTTTCACAAGTTTTGTTTAGATTTTTGAAGTATGATAATCAAACAAGCTTTGGCTGCCACATTTGTCTCTAATACTTTCCTCTCTTTATTGTCATCCCATTCTTTATTACTGTATTTGGATATAACATGATTTATCATGGGTATAATGCATGATTTTGGAGTTTTTCTTCCTTATAAAATTTTGAGATGGAAAAGTTGACATTTAACTTTCATTTCATTCACATAAGCTATGAGGATTTCCAAATGAAACTTTCTTAAAACACTCATGGTCTTATTTATAATTAAATGAAAATTAAATCTAATTCTTAAACATTATCATTTATTGTTATGAATGCTAGTACAAAAATTCTACAATTAAAAATTACAATTATATCTAATTTTTATTTTTGTCTCATATTTAATTAAAAATTATTGGTTTAAGAGGATATAATTCTCTTAAATTTATTTGGTCACTGCACATGTTTCTTTCTTTCTTTCTTTCTTTCTTTCTTTCTTTCTTTCTTTCTTTCTTTCTTTCTTTCCTTCCTTCCTTCCTTCCTTCCCTCCTTCTTTCCTTCCTTCCTTCCTTCCTTCCTTCCTTCCTTCCTTCCTTCCTTCCTTCCTTCTTTCTTCCTTTCTTTTTTTAGAGAGAGAGAGAGACAGGAAGGTTGAGAGATTGAGACACATCAACCTGTAGTTGCATCACTTTAGTTGTTCATTAATTGTTCCTCATATGTGCCTTGATGGGTGGTGGAGTGTGGGGCTCAAACCAAGCCAGTGACCATTTGCTCCAGCCAGTGACTGTTGGGTTCAAGCCAGTGTCCTTGCAATCAGGTTGATGATTCTGTGCTCAATCTGGTGACCTCAGGGTTTTGAACCTGGGACCTTACCATCCCAGGTCAACACTCTATTCACTGTACCACCACTGGTCCAGCGATCACTGCATATTTTCTTAATATTTGTATTGGCTTATCTATTTCCCTATTTCAGTGTAAGTTCCTAATAATTATGTTTGTACATAAAATTAAAAGCTTTCAGAATCATCATAGCATTTTAGTCCTGCCATAATAAATATACATTTATACTTCAAATGACCAAGATTTCAGTATATGAAGCCTACAGGGAGATTTTCACCTATATGTGAAAATAAATATTCAGATATTAAAAATAAATCTAAGTGATACTCTTTGTTCATATAACTGACATTTTAATATTGATTATATGTAATAGTAATGCATGGTTACATCCTGTACATGTTCTGAGATGGCAGAAGTGATGATGAGATAGACATTTGGCCTTCAAGAGGGTGAGGCAAGAGCTGAGAGATTTTGACCAAATACTTCAGTGCATCCTCGATGTGATTTGGAAGAGTGCTGATGATTTAGTGCATAGCAGTGCAAGAGGAACATAAAAGACTGCTTGATCCTGCTCCACTTCCACATAGCATAATGTGTTTTCATGCCACACTTACCTCGAGAGACATAATTTTTTTTCCATTTGTGAGCTGGGCTCGTTTAAGATGAATAGAGTGGACAAATAGGTGGAGAGTACACCTTTAGTGGGAAAAGAGAGATTCCAATAAAGAAAGACAAAAGAACTTGACTAGGATAAGATACAAGAACCAGAAAGGAAGGATTGTTGTTTTCTTTAAAGAAAGGCTGCAGAGTTAAGAAGAGCATCATCTAAGTTATTGAGTGATTATTGGAGGCTACTCATTATTTCTAATTTCCCCTAGGTATGGGTGTGAAAATGTTAAATTTTAAGGAAAAAACTCTTTGATGGAAGAAACTATGTTAAATGTTGGAGAAAGTTACTGAGGAAGGATCTCGGGGGTGGGGTGGGGAAACCAATGGAATGATGAATTCTCTGACACCAGCAAACATACTGGGCAGGCTTTCCAGTTTGATGTATTTTTAAAAATTTCTTTATTTTAGAGAGGGAGAGAGAGAGAGAAGAGGGAGGAGCAGGAAGCATCAACTCCCATTTGTGCCTTGACCAGGGAAGCCCAGGGTTTTGAACGGGTGACCTCAGTGTTCCAGGTCAAGGATTTATCCCCTGCACTATCGCAGGGCAGGCTGATGCCTATAGTTTCATAATCTTGGTCAGTTACCTCAGTTGGTTCGAACACACCAAGGTTGTGGATTTGATCCCTGGTCAGGACACATATGGGAAGTGACCAAATGAATGCACAACTAAGTAGAACAGCAAATTAATGATTCTCTCTCACTCTGTCCTTCTCCCCTCCTTTTTCTCTCTATCTCTCTAAAATCAATCAGTAAAAAAAGTGAGAATCACTTTTCTATAACAAAAGGAGTCTTGGACAAGAGATGGGATTCCTCAAGCTCCTGGTTGTCTGTTGTAGACGAAGAGGAAAAAGCCTGCTAAATGTGTTGTGGCATTCTGGATTAGATCCCAGAACAGAAAAAGGACATTAGTAGTAAAACTGGGGAAATCGAAGTCCAGAGTTTAATAAATTGTAATGCATCAATGTCAATTTCTTGGTTTTGACAAATGTACCATGGTAATGTAAGATATTAACATTAAGGGAACTGGTTGGAAGTATATGGGACTCTCTGTACTATCTTTGCAAATTTTTTGTAAGTCTAAAATTACTCAAAAATTAAATAACTAAAGCTGAGCTGAGGTGGGAAAGGCAGCTTTAATTGAAAGTAGGATACTGTTTTTGGTTAGAGAGGTGCTACTTCTGGGGCAAGGCAACCCAACAGAGAATATCAGGTTAGAAGGATGTAAGGACTGCTCCAGATATGGACAAGGGAGTAAGGCAGTGGTACACAACTAAGGAAACTAAATAAATAGATATATCCACATCAGGGTACTTTGTATAAATTTAGGGAAAATTATCTCAATAGTAATTTTTTATTAAGGTTAAATGGTAATGATTGGATTAATACAAACTAATTCTCTAACATAAGTTATCCTGTAGTCTTTAGCCAATGTTCAATTCATGTGGAATTGACACCTTCTCCCTTTGGTGATAGTTACAGGAAACCAGATGGATTTCTCCTCTTCCCTGTTGATGTGAGCTGTAGTTAAACCTTAGTTTTTGAATGAAATGGCTCAAATTTTTCTTCTTAGTATGTTCTTTCATACCATCAAAATTTGCATTTAAAATATGATGATTTTAAGCTACATCCACTTTTTTTTAAACCACATAATTCAAGAAACATGTTTTTGGTAATGAGATTGGGACTTCTTCATGTCCCTTGAGTCTGTAAATGATAGCTAGGCTTAGATCACAACCTCTTGGATTTCTAAGTGGTTACTACTTAGAAATGTGTAACAAGTCACAAGCCATTCTACCACCCAACCTGTACTCCAATACCAGTTATGTAAACTGTGCCATCCAATCAGTTTGGTTGCCTCACTCTTCTTTGGTAGACTTGGATAATGGAAGGTAGATTGGGTAAGGTTTTGGTTTTAAGAAGTGAATAGTATCTCAAGACAGCTTAAGCAGAAGTCCATAAATGGTCATTTATAAAGAGGAAATGGTGATCTCACGGTATCAACAGGTAAGAGCATGACTAGACCTCAGGAAAAAACTAAAACCAGGAACCAGAAAGCCAGCACAGGAACCCAGGAAGCATATTGTTTTGGCATCTTATTGTTGCTTTTCTCTCTTTGTAGAATGACTTTCTCACTTTCTCTGTCTACAGAGACTGACTGGCTGGCTCTAGGCCTCATGAAAAATTCTCAGGAGAGAGAATCTGATTGGCTAACTTCCTGGCTAGCACTACCCTAATGTAATCAACTGCAAGCATGGAGGTGGAGTCACGTAGTGTAACATGACTTTCTATCTGGGTAGGCAGAAGAGTAGTACTGATAAAAGCAAGAAGTGCTGTGAGCTGTGCAGACACTTCAAAGGTTGTTTGCTATAGGAAATGGTGGTGGCCATGACAGAGAGAAGAAAGAGATTTGATTGTTGTGTGAAACACAAACAAGTATACAACCCATGTGATATTGAACATCTTCTTAGAATTAATCATCAGGTGTTGCTTCAATTCCTCAGAAAATATTGAATGTGTATGCTGTGCACATGTTGGTTGAAGTACTGTGGGCAGAAATATATGAGGTATGGTCTCAGTGCTCATTTGAGTTAGGAAGATGTGTCTATGAGAAAATGAACCAACATCAAGGAAGTATAACATGAAATATCAAGTATGGATATCAAGTTTTATCGAAGGTCATGTCAATAATTAAAACTTTTTGCATTCTTTTCATTGAGGGTCCAATTTAATAATGGTGAAAATGTATATTGGTGTTTATTTTACCTTGTGTAGTATGATGGTAGTAGGGGCTATGGAAGGGCATTTGGTTAAAAGTCTAAATGTTATGTCCTTCAAGGAAGTGCTTGAAGATATTTGTGCAACAATCATCTATAATAATTAAGCCCAGTGCCTCCAGGCTCTGCCCCATCCGTAGGTGAACTGAAATACACAATCTCATTTCCCCCGGTCACTTTTGTAGACATAGCCCCACAAATTCCTTTGGTAAAGCCTATGCCTTCTGGAGTATCTTATTGAAGTGCAATTGCTCTTTGGAATACTATATAATCAGGCATTGATACCTTAGCTTAAATTGGTTTGTCTTATCCTAGAGATTGGTAAACTTCGATAAGAAATCACAAAAGATCTTGAGTGCAGAGGATAGGCAGTAACCCCTCTGAGGGACTGTGAAAGTGAATGACAAGATGTAGAATAAGATGGAGAGAGGCCACTGGAAGTTTCATCACTTAGTTTAGGTTGTTGCCAAGAATTCGGAAGGTTTCCCCAGCAACTTCATTTACCAGAAAGCTTCTGTAAAAATCCTAATGGCAAAGATTAGATCTTCTGTTTTACCTTTAAACTCCCAGGAGGCTATATTCATCCTGACCATACATATTTTTGTGAATAAATCTTCATTTGACTGAAGGCTCAAATTAGGGAATATACTGAAGAAAACAGGAACTGCAGAACACTCTAACTCCATCAGAAGAACCAGTCTTCTGTACAGCCTCTTTCTCCCACCCCAAAATAGCTCTCTGGATGGTCTGATGCCAGGAAATTTCTTTATTAGAATCCTTACTTATAGACCTTTTGGGTATTATTAACCAGGCCTGGCATGTAGATGTCATTCAGTAGTGTTTATTGTAAGATATGGTGATGACATAAGGATTAGCATAACTGTTTCTCAGTTTAATGCGATCGGTTTACCCATATAAAAGATGTTGGGTAGGGGAAAGCTAGTAAAATAGAAATCATGGTTCTGTTTATCCTGGGACATTTTAAAAGACCAAGATAGAAAATAAAAAACCAGACTCTAAGCACCATGTCATAGAGAGGCTTACCACTACCACATTGCTTTCCCTATCTTCCATGACATCTTAGCCACCTGCTGATTGATGTCTGCCGATAAGACCAGTGGTGGGGACTGAAGGCTCTGCCAAAGTGAAATATCCAAAACGACTGATCATCCTTCCTCAGCTGCTCCAAACAAATCTCAGAGGGTAGAAATAACTCACTGCTAGATATCCTGAGTTGACTTTGTTCAAAGCAATTTATCCAGATAAGGCTTCTTTTTTTTCTCCATCATTCTGAAGAAATAACACCAGAAAAATTTATGCAAAGTAAATATACACAATTTTAAGGAAATCCCTATATATTCCACTTATAAGAAATATATTTAAAATAAACAAAATAAATTAGAGTTTTAAAAATTAAATTGATTTTAAAAGAGAGAGAAACATCAACTTGTTGTTCCACTTATTTATGCATTAATTCCCTTCTCCTCCCCTCCCCTCCACTCCCCTTCCCTTCCCTCTCCTCTCCTTCCCTCTCCTCTCCTTTCTTTTCTTCCCACCAGAATAGATAAGGCTTGGGAGGTGGGCAGTAGAGGGTAAGAAGGCAGACTAGACCCAAGAGCAGGGCATGGGCAGTGAACAAGGCTGACTGTGGTCAGCCCTGCGGTTTCGATCCAAGGCTAAGACAGGAACTCTCCCAAGGCAAAAACAGGGTACATTAGTGAAATCTACCAACATCTGAAACAAAACAAAGAGTCAGAGGAAGGGCATGTATATTGCTTCCAGCAATCCAAGGAAGCAAGTGGAGTGGGTGCAAATACTCAGCATCAAAGCCAAATATGGAGATGGAGGGGGTAGAACTTAGCCTTTTGCTAAGCCTCGAATCTAAAATGGCTTTTTGCCATTTATGGTCCACAACATATCCCCCTTTTCTTTTTTCTTTTTAATTTGTGTGCTGAGATTTGCACTCATCTGATTTCCTAGTTTCCCAGATTCTAATTTGGAGGCAGATTGAAAAAATACAGAACAAACACAAAATTAGTATAGTCAATGCTAACAGATACCCAAATAAACATTCTAATACATTACAGTGATTAAAGCCTTTAAGCAAACTCTTGGCCAATACAACAAGAATCCATAAAAGAGTAGTGTCCTTAACATGTTCACCAAGTCCAAGTTGGCACCAACACCATTCCAAATTTCTGCAAATGCAACCCAACCCCAGTTCAGTCCATCAAAAGCTGTCACAGGAGAAGGAGTCCAGGAAATAAATCCAGGAAAAGTCCGCATGGCACTGGAATTGCTGTCACACTTCTATACTTTGCAGCTCGTGTCCAAGTCCCAAAGACCACTGCTTCTAGCTGGTAATGACCCAGGTAGACTCGAAAAGCCATCCACAGCATGCATGAAGACAGAGCTTCTGTTTTCTTTAAACTGGAAAGATGAGCCCAGGGGGCCTTATACTGGAGCTTTATAGCCATGGGGTGGTAAGGAGAACCTTGGGATACACTAAGCTGGTTGGCAGAGGTAAATTTGTAAGTTGGCAAAAAAGGAAAAAAAGAGCTCTAAATTAGGAGTAGGTCCTAGCCTAAAATATGGGTGGGGCATTGAGGCAGGAGGAATAAAGGAAACACTATATATTAAACAAAGCAGCAGAAAATAGGACCATCAACACCCGCAACAGAGATCTTCGAGGGAAGAATTAAAAACCTGAATATTCAGGCAAGACATAGTTAAGTGGCCCTTGTGTAAATGAGATCAGTTTACCTGCTACTTGGAAGAAAGACCCTAGGTTCGTCCACAGTGTCATAGATGGGGCCAACAGCCCTGAGCACCTTCAACCTTCCATGGCAAACCCCAGCATTCTGGGCAAGGTTAGGTCACAAGTGGCTGGAGCAGGGCTGGAAGAGACTGAACTCTCCCTTAGAGGAGCGAGGGGGCAGCTTACCTTCCAGTGTCCCTTTTTCCTCACAGCAAAGGCATGTAAGCCTGGCAGGCTTTGGCTTAAATGACCATCCTTTCCACTCTCGAAGCAGGGCTCTGATGGAGTCCTATGAGGCCCCATTGGGGTGTTGGAGCCTTTTGAGTGTGTATGCCAAGAGCTAGTATTTCACCTGATCTCTTTTGAGCTTTTTCTGCTTCTTGGTACCTTAAAAGCCATGCTCAGAAGATCTCACTGAGGGGTTTGAGGATCCCCATCTGCCTATATAAACCTTTTCCTTATATCTGGAGCTATTTGGAAAAAGACAAAACAGTGTTATTAGCTGGATCAAATAAAAGAGGGTAGAAGTTTGCAGGCGAAAAAGATTTGGCATCTCCTGTTCATCATCTGCATTCAAAAAAAAAAATTTTTTTTTAAAGATAAGGTAGATTTGCAGGAATTCCAGGATATGACTCCCCCTTTTATATATATATATATATATATATATATATATATATATATTTAAATTGACCTTAAATATTTGCTGGGTACACTTTAATAATACCTTGACTTTAAAGATTTTAAGAAATACCCATAATTCGAAAGGTTTGACAAAGTAAAGTAAATGCTTTTGCTCCATATGCAGGAGCATTGTCAGCTTTAATCACATCAGGAAGTCCAATAATAGAAAATGCATACTGACAATGAGCTATAACATGCATAGCAGCCTCTCCTGTTCTAGTAGAGGCTACTATAAATCCAGAATAAATATCCACTGTAACGTGGACAACGGACTGTTTGCCAAATGAAGGTGTACAAGTAACTTCCATTTGCCAAAGTTGTCCTGGTAGGAGTCCTTGAGGGTTAACTCCAAATGAAGGGACAGATTATAGTATAGGACACCTCGGACAGGATTTACCAATCTGTTGTGCTGCTTCCCGAGAAAGTTGAACCTATTTATGTAGGGCTCAGCGTTCTGGTAATGAATAGTATGAGACTGAATTGCTTGATCTGTCATGGTTGCTCCAATAATTTTCTTTTGGGTAGTTTGATCAACAAGGGCATTCCCTTGTGCTAAAAGCTCCAGGGAGCATAGAGTGAGCTCGAGTATGTCCTATAAAACATGGAGCTCTCTGTTGATGTACAAGTCTTTGAAGAAGGAGGAAATGCTGAAATAGTTCATCAGCAGTTGTCCCTAAGATAGCAGTCTCTATAGTGGAAACAACCATAAGTAAATAGTGAGAATCAATTTGGCCTGTAAAATTTGCAAAAGCAATTTGCCATTTAGTGGAAGTTTCCCAGAGCCATTGTTGTTGATCCTTTGAAAAAAGAAACAACAATAATTTTGAGGCTCAAAACCTATAAATTGTAAGGGTCGCCTATACCCCTTGATAATCAAGGAGGCGACAAGATCAAAATATGGAGAACAGCTAAATGAATCCATTCAATAGGACGTGAAGCTTGCCACAATAGTCCTGTTGGAGTGTAACTTGAGGGACAAATTAGTAAGGATTTATGCATTTTAGTTGTGCTTGTTGCAAGGCTTTTTCTACAAGTTTTAAAGCTTGCTGTCCCACAGGTGTAAGTAGCTGAGGAGAAGCTGGTTCAGCTGAGCCTCTAAGAATGTCAAAAAGCGGCTTCAGTTCTCCAGTAGTTAATTTCAAGGAAGGTCTAAGCCAATTAATGTCTCCTAACAGTTTCTGGAAATCATTTAAAGTTCGCAAATGATCTGTCCTGATTTCTATTTTCTGTGGGTGAATTTGTTGTCCCTCAATAATTTGGCCTAAATAAGAAAAAGGTAAAGATTGCTGTACCTTTTCAGGAGCTATATAAAGTCCTAATTCTTTCAGAGAATATTCTAATTATTGCAAAATGGTCCACACAGTGTCTTTATCTGGATGAGTAATAAGAATAAGAATAAGAATATTATCCATATAATGAATTATGTACATCTTAGGGTGCTGCCTTCATACTGGAGAGATAGCTTCAGAAATGTATTTTTGGCACAAGGTAGGACTGTTAGCCATAACTTGAGGCAAAACTCTCCACTGGTATTGCTCCATGGGAGCCTGGAAATTAAGTGGAGGAACACTGAATGCAAAATGCTTGCAATCATGCGGGCTTAAAGGAATAGTAAAAATGCAATCCTTCAAATCAATATTTACAAGGTGATAATTCCATGGAATGGCAGTAGAAGAAGGAAGTCCTAGCAGAAGAGGACCCATAATTTCCATAGTCTTAATTATTGCTCTCAAATCTTGTAATAGTCTCCAGTTTCCTAATTTCTTTTTAATGACAAATATAGGCGTATTCCATGGACTATTAGATGGTTCAATGTGCCCAAGCTGTAACTGCTCTTGTACCAATTGAGCAGCTGCCCTAAGTTTCTCCTGAGAAAGGGGTCATTGGTCTACCCATACAGGATAATCTGATTTCCAAGTACACACAATGCATTATTGGGGTAGCAGAAGCTACCAAGGTCCCTATGCTAAATTTTAATATCCTAATCCATGCCTTCTGGTATTGGATGCCACTTCTATGAGGGTGAGAATTCCCCGCTGTTCTTTTCCCTAGACCCTTAGTGGGCAAAAAATCCCTGATCAAGCATTTGAGTGCTAACCAAACTATTAGGACTGACAAGCAACGCTCCCATATATTTTTTTATAAATTCTTTTTTTAAAATTTTTATTTTATTTATTCATTTTTAGAGAGGAGAGAGAGACGGAGAGAGAGAATGGGGGAGGAGCTGGAAGCATCAACTCCCATATGTGCCTTGACCAGGCAAGCCCAGGGTTTCGAACCGGCGACCTCAGCATTTCCAGGTCGACGCTTTATCCACTGCACCACCACGGGTCAGGCTCGCTCCCATATTTTTCAAAACATCTCTACCCACAAATTAGCTGGCAATCCAAGGAGCACATAAGGCTGAAAAAATCCAGAATGACCTTCTTTATCTTCCCATTGTAAAAAACTAGAACTTTGTTGGGGGGATTTACTCTGCCCTATACCTTGTAATTCTGTGGCTGCTGCATGAGTGGGCTAGGAAGGAGGCCAATATAGCTTAGCAATAACAGATACATCAGCTCTAGTATCTAATAGTCCTTTAAATTTATGTCCTTGTATTGTTAGTTTCATTTCAGGGCGTTCCTGACCTATTTTTTTTTTAAATCCAATTGGCAAAATCAGAGGAGCCAAATTACTGGCTTCCTTGGAGCCTCCTTTGTAGGATGTGGCCTGAGAAGCTGAATTAGCATCCTTATACTATTCTTCTAACTGCCTGAATTAGCCGTGAGACAAATTCTTGAAATGACTTATTAGGGCCCTGCTTAATTTTGCTCAATTCCTTTGTTTTGCCTGAGTATAACCTTACACATAAACAAGACAATTTATGCACAAAAAACTCAAGTGTAACATATAACTTTGATTAATCCTAATACTTAAATTGCCTATTCGGCTCCTAACTCTGAACACACCCAACAATGCACTAACTAAAGCAATAAGTCTTAAGGATCTACATTCTATTCTATTTAAATTTAAATGAGCGCTCCTTCCAAGTTCTAAAAACATTTTATTTTTTCTAAATATTAGAGCCAGCATTTCCAATTTTTGCATGAAACAAAACCCTTAATTTAGGTCTTAAAAACAGACACATTTTGACAACATTAAACAAAGACTAAACAGAAACAAGAATTAGACGAACCAGACAAACCAGAGAGAAACCCAGGATTTCAGAGCACATCCAGTTTAGAAAGATGCCTGCCTGATGTTAGTCAGGGCATTTTCTGACAGAGGGACTGAAGGATGTGACTAAACAAAATCTCCCCGAGAAAATTTGCTCTTGGCAGCTGCTGGGATATTTTCTATAGTCAGATCCAACACAGGTCCCCTGCCTCAATTTCCAGGCAAAGAATAAGAAAGAAACAAAATGATAGTTCAGAAGATCATAGTTAAAACATTAATAAAAATCAGATCATGACAGGACAATCTGTAACTTTCCTAATACCTGAATCTCCTATCCATTCATATTCTATAGTTGCTGTAACCGGTGGCTCAGGTTGACTATGCTGAGATTTCTCCCCTACCTCAACAGCCCTTTCATGAAAATCCAACTTCCACAGCAAATAATCACCCCCGGAGAGACAAGCACAAGCGATCGCCTTCCAGTAATTTGGGAGAAGAGTCTTTTCCCTAATAGTATCTAACAAACCAAGTGAAAAAGGGGCAGTAAGCCCATACTGAACACAAGCAAGTTTAAGCTCTTTCAGAGTTCTAAAAGGTACAGGTTCATGTTCTCGCACTAGTTTCTCTGTATCATCCTGTCTTTCTACAACAGGAAAATGGGTAAAGCCATCCTCTACTGTTTCCCCTACATTTCAAGCCTGGTCTATAGATTGTTGGAGAGGGGATTTCCCAGATTTTGAGTTATAGACTCCGCAATCAGTCCAATAAGGGAACGGAGGAGCAGAGGGTTGAATGTAGGAAGGAGCTGAGGGCAGCGGAGGCCCCGGGGCTAAGGCAGCCATAGCCACGGATTTTTCATCCCCCCTGTCATCCTCAGATTCCAAGTTATCCTCGTATTCACATCCCTCTGTTTCCAGCTCATCCTGATACTCTTCAGACAACGATTTGTCTTCATATGGGAACATTTCTACATAAAGGTTCCTTATTTTTTACCCTATCTGTCCCATAATCTTTTACTCCTGACTACACTTTCCCCAAAAACTTTCTTTACTCACTGTGCACACTTCACTTTGGGGAGTTCTGTCATCTTCCTTCAGTTTTAGTTTCCTCGTACTCAAGTCGTCTGTTCGGGCGCCACTTGCCGGGGACCAGCGCGGCTCCTAATAACGGTGTGGAATTAAGGAAACACACTTATCAAAACAAAAACGATGGGACCAGGAGGACTCTTCAACATGCCTGGCAGTATCCGAGTGCCCCATAGCCCCAGTTTGCTTTATTATATAGCCATATGCAAATCAAGGACCTTTATACAAAGTTGCACATCCAAGGCTAAGACAGTAACTCTCCCAAGGCAAAAACAGGATGCATTAGTGAAATCTACCAACATCTGAAACAAAACAAAGAGTCAGAGGAAGGGCATGTATATTGCTTCCACCAATCCAAGGAAGCAAGTAGAGTGGGTGCAAATACTCAGCATCATAGCCAAATATGGAGATGGAGGGGGGAGAACTTAGCCTTTTGCTAAGCCTCGAATCTAAAATGGCGTTTTGCCATTTATGGTCCACAACAAAGTAAAATCATATATTTCTTTCTCTGCCTGGCTTATTTCACTTAGCACAATAATCTCCAGGTCCATCCATGCCATCGCCAAAGGTAAGATTTCCTTCTTTTTCATGACCACATAGTATTCCATTGTGTATATGTACCAAGCTTTTTTTTTTTTTTTTTTTTTTTTTTGTATTTTTCTGAAGTTGGAAACGGGGAGGCAGTCAGACAGACTCCCGCATGTGCCCGACCAGGATCCACCCAGCACGCCCACCAGGGGGTGATGCTCTGCCCATTCAGAGCATCGCTCTGCCGCAACCAGAGCAATTCTAGCGCCTGAGTCCGAGGCCACAGAGCCATCCCCAGCGCCCGGGCCAACCTTGCTCCAATGGAGCCTCAGCTGTGGGAGGGGAAGAGAGAGACAGAGAGGAAGGAGAGAGGGAGAGGTGGAGAAGCAGATGGGCACTTCTCCTGTGTGCCCTGGCCGGGAATCGAACCCAGGACTCCTGCACGCCAGGCTGATGCTCTACCACTGAGCCAACCAGCCAGGGCCTGTACCAAAGTTTTAAATCCACTCATCAACTGATGGACACCTGTGCTGTTTCCAGATCTTAGCTATGGTAAACAATACTGCAATAAACATGGGGGTGCATATCTTCTTTTGAATCAGTGATTTGAGATTCTTAGAATATATTCCTAATAGTGGAGTAGCTAGGTCAAAAGGCAGTTCCATTTTTAATTTTTTGAAAAAAGGCCATACTGTTTTCCACAGTGGCTGCACAAGTCTGCATTCCCACCAGCAGTGCAGGAGGGTTCCCATTTCTCCACATCCTTGCCAGCACTTACTGTGTGTTGATTTGTTAAGCACCGTTCTTACAGGTGTGAGGTGGTATCTCATTGTGGTTTTAATTTGCATTTCTCTGATGATTAGTGACATTGAACATTTTTTCATGTCTATTGCCATCTATATGTCCTCTTTGGAGAAGTGTCTGTTCAATTCTTTTGCCCATTTTTAAATAGGATTGTTTGTCTTCCTGGTGTTGAGATTTAGAAGTTCTTTATAAATTTTTGTTATTAACCCCTTATCAGACATATTGGTGAATATGTTCTCCCATTGTGTAGGTTGTCTTTTCATTTTGTTAATGGTGTCTTTTGCTGTGCAAAAGCTTTTTAGTTTGATAGAGTCCCATTTGTTTATTTTGTCCTTTATTTCACTTTCTTGTAGTGATATATCAGCAAAATATTGCTACGAGAGTTATCAGAGAGTTTATTGCATATTTTCTTCCAAGATGTTTATGGTTTTGTGACTTATATTTAAGTCTTTTATCCATTTCGAGTTATTTTTGTGAAGGGAGTAAGTTGGTGGTCTAGTTTCATTTTTTTGCAAGTACTTGTCCAATTTTATCAACAACATTTGTTAGAGACTGTATTTACTCCATTGTATGCTCTTACCTCCTTTGTCAAATATCTATTGACCATAAAGGCATAGGTTTATTTCTGAGTTCTCTGTTCTTTCCAGTTGATTTGTATGCCTGTTCTTATGCCAGTACCAAGCTGTTTTGATTATCATGGCCTTCTAGTATAACTTGATATCAGGAGGTGTGATACCTCCCACTTTATTCTTCATTTTCAAGATTGCTGAGGCTATTCGTCTTCTTTTTTGCTTCCATATAAATCTTTGGAATATTTGTTCTATATCTTTGAAGTATGCCATTGGTATTTTGATAGCAATTGCATTGAATTTATAGATTGCTTTGGGTAATAAAGATATTTTAATAATGTTTATTCTTCCTATCAATGAATATAGTATATGCTTCTACTAGTTTGTATCTTCCATGATTTATTTTTTCAATGTCTTATAATTTTCCAAATACAACTCTCTTACCTCCTTGGTTAAATGTACTCCTAGGTACTTTATTATTTTTTTTGTTGCAATAGTGAAGGGGATTGTTTTCTTAATTTCTCTTTTAGACACTTCATTGTTGGTGTATAAAAATGCCACTGATTTCTGAGTATTGATTTTATATCGTGCCACCTTGCTGAATTCACCACTGGTCCAGTAGTTTTTTGTCTCAGACTTTAGGGTTTTCTATGTACAGTATCATGTCATCAGCAAATAATGATAGTTTTACTTTTTTTCCAATTTGGATGCCTTTTATTTCTCCTTGTCTGATTGCTGTGGCTAGGACTTCCAGAACTATATTGAATAAGAGTGGTGAAAGGGGCACCCCTGCCTTGTTCCTAATCTTAAGGGAATTGATCTTAATTTTTGCCCATTGAGTATGATGTTGGCTGTGGGTTTGTAATTGGTGGCCTTTATCATGTTGAGGTATTATCCCTGTATTCCCACTTTGCTGAGAATTCTGATCGTAAATGTGTGCTGGATTTTATCAAATGTTTTTTTCTGTGTCTATTGATATTATCATGTGATTTTCTCCTTCCTTTTGTTTATATGATGAATCACATTGATTGATTTGTGAATATTAAAGTAGCTTTGCCTCCGCAGAATAAATCCCACTTGATCATGATGTATGATTTTTTCATGTATTGCTAACATTTTGTTGAGAATTTCAGCATCTAAATTCATCAGGGATATTGGCCTATAGTTTTTTTTCTTTGTAGTGTCTCTGCCTGCTTTTGGAATGAGGATTATGCTCACCTCATAAAAGACATTTGGAAGTCTTCCCTCCTCTTGAATTTTTTGAAATAGCTTGAGAAATATAGGAGTTACTTTTTCTTTGAATATTTGGTAAAATTCACCTGTGAAGCCATCAGGCCCAGGACTTTTGTTTGTTGGAAGTTTTTTGATAACTGTTTCAGTCTCATTTGTTGTGATTAGTCTTTTGTTTTTCTGATTCTTCCAAATTCATTTTTGAAGAATTATATGTTTCAAGGTATTTGTTCATTTCATCTATATTGTCTAATTTTTTGGCATACAGTTCTTCATAGTATTTTCTTACAATCCTTTGTATTTCTGTTGTGTCAGTTGTTACTTCTCCACTCTTATTTCTAATTTTATTTATTTGAGTCTTCTCTCTTTTTCTCATGGTGAATCTGGTTAAAGGTTCATCAATCTTGTTTACCTTTTCAAAGAACCAGCTCTTGGTTTCAATGATCATTTGTATTGTTTTTTTAGCCTCTATGTCATTTATTTCCGCTCTCATCTTTATTATTTCCTTCCTTTTACTTCCTCTGGTTTTACTTCCTGTTTTTTTCTAGTTCTTTTAGATGCAGTGTTAGATTGTTTATTTGAGCTTTTTCTTGCTTCTTAAGGAATGCCTGTAATACTATGAACTTCTCTCTCAGGACTGCTTTTGCTGTGTTCCATAAACTTTGAGTTGTTGTATGTTCATTTTCATTTGTTTCAAGCGAATTTTTGATTTCTTCCTTGATTTCAATGTTAACCCATTCATTATTTACTAACATGCTATTTAGTCTCCAAGTGTTTGCATGTTTTTTCTGTTTTTCTATTGTATAGTTAATTTCTAATTGCATGCCATTGTGATCAGAGAAGATGCTTGGTATGATTTTAATCTTTTTAAATTATTGAGATTTGTTTTGTGTCCTAATATGTATTCTATCCTAGAGAATGTACCATAAGCACTTGAAAAGAATGTATATTCTGCTGCGTTAAGGTGAAAGGTTCTGAAGATATTTGTTAAATCCAGTTCATCTAATGCACGGGTAGTCAACCTTTTTATACCTACCGCCCACTTTTGTATCTCTGTTAGTAGTAAAATGTTCTAACTGCCCACCGGTTCCACAGTAATGATGATTTATAAAGTAGGGAAGTAACTTTACTTTATAAAATTTATAAAGCAGAGTTACAGCAAGTTAAAGCATATAATAATAATTACTTACAAAGTACTTTATGTTGGATTTTTGCCAAGTTTGGCAGAATAAATCTTTATAAAACAACTTACTATAATTAAATCTATCTTTTTATTTATTCTTTGGTTGCTCCACTACCGCCCACCATAAAAGCTGGAATGCCCACTAGTGGGCGGTAGGGACCAGGTTGACAACCACTGATCTAATGTGTCATTTAAGGCTGCTGTTTCTTTGTTAATTTTTTGTCTTGAGGATCTATTCATTGATATTAGTGGAGTATTAAAATCCCTTGTTATTATTGTATTGCTGTTGATTTTGCCCTTTATGTGGATCAAAATCTGCTTTATATATTTAGCTGCTCTTATATTAAGCGCATAGATATTTATAATGGTTATATCTTCCTGTTGGATTGCTCCTTTTATCATTATGTAGTGACCTTCTTTATCCCTTACTATATAGCCTTTGTTTTAAAGTCTATTTTGTTAGATGTAAGTATTGCTACTCCAGCTTTTTTTTTCCTTTCTGTTTGTGTGACTTTGTTCCATCCCTTCACTCTCAGACTATGTTTATTTATTGTTCTGAGGTGAGTAGGCAACATATTAATGGGTTCTGTTTTTTTATCCATTCAACTACCCTATGTCTTTTGACAGGAGCATTTAATGCATTTACATTTAAGGTTATTTTAGTTGTTTATTGACATTTTATTCTTTTTTTTTTTTTGTATTTTTCTGAAGCTGGAAACGGGGAGAGACAGTCAGACAGACTCCCGCATGCGCCCGACCGGGATCCACCCGGCACGCCCACCAGGGGCAACGCTCTGCCCACCAGGAGCCGATGCTCCGCCCCTCCAGGGGGTCACCCTGCCGCAACCAGAACCACTCCAGTGCCTGGGGCAGAGGCCAAGGAGCCATCCCCAGCGCCCGGGCCATCCCCGCTCCAACGGAACCTCGGCTGTGGGAGGGGAAGAGAGAGACAGAGAGGAAGGAGGGGGTGGGGTGGAGAAGCAAATGGGCGCCTCTCCTAAGTGCCCTGGCCGGGAATCGAACCTGGGTCCCCCACACGCCAGGCCGATGCTCCACCGCTGAGCCAACCGGCCAGGGCCGCCATTTTATTCTTTAAATCTACAATCCTCTTTTTCTAGTTTTTTTTTTCTTTCTTTCCTTTGCTCTGTTTACAGCAGGCCCCTTAACATTTCTTGTAGCACTGGTTTAGTTGTAATGAATTCCTTTAGTTTTTTTTTTTTTTTTTTTTTTTGGTCTGGGAAGCTTTTTATTTCTCCTTCAATTTTAAATGATAACCTTGCTGGTTAAAGAAGTCTTGGATGTAGGCTCTTGTATTGCATTACTTTGAATATTTCTTGTCAGTCCCTTCTGGCTTCTAGTGTTTCTGTTGAAAAGTCGGGTGTCATTAATATGGGGGCACCTCTGTAGGTAATTGACTGCTTTTCTCTTGCAGCTTTTAGTATTCTTTCTTTATCATTTTCCTTTGGTATTTTAATTATGATGTGTCTTGATGTAGGCCTCTTTGGGTTCCTGTTCAATGGGACTCTCTGTGCTTCTTAAACTTGTGTGACATTTCCTTCACCAATTTAGGCAAGTTTTCAGCTATGATTTCTTCAATCAGGTTCTCTATCCCTTGTTCTTTCTCTTCTCATTCAGGAACCCTTTTGATGCAGATGTTGTTTTTCTTCATGTTGTCACAGAGCTCTCTTTGAGTTTCCTCAGACTTTTTGAGCCTCTTTTTTCCTCCTGCTCTGCTTCCGTGATTTCGTTTATCTTGTCCTCTAAATCACTGATTTGATCCTCTGCTTCATCCAGCCTGCTTTTAATTTCTTCTAGTGTAGTCTTCATTTCTGATATTGTATTTGTCATTTCTGTCTGATTCTTTTTTATAATTTCAATGTTCTTCTTGATACTTCCTATCTCTTTATTTAGGTGTTCAATATGTCCATCCATTGTTGCTCTAAGATCCTTAAGCATCCTAAAATCATTATTTTAAACTCTGCATCTGGTAGTTTGTTTATTTCTATTTCATTTAGTTCTTTTTCTTTGGATTTCTCTTATTGATTCATTTGGGTTGCATTTCTTTGTCTACCTGTTTTGTCTGTGTTTAGACTTCTCCTTTGGGTGTGCTGTTTGTGTAGCTAGCTGAGTCTAGGTTTCTTGCTGTCTGCTACCTACTACCAGTTGTGTTGGTTCTAGATCTTTTTGGGTTGGCATCAGCTGTTGTTTGTAACCAGCTATGGGCTACTTTTCAGCAGCTACTACTCTTTTTTGTGTGTGTGTCTGTGTTTCTGTTCCTGGGTAGTGTGGGAGTGCCCAATCTGTGTATAAGGATCAGCTTCCTCCTGGTTAGAGATCTATAAAAGCCCCAATCTCTGTAAGATTTTCCTCCATGTTTCAGCTGCTCCACCTCCTCTTGCAGCTGCCTGGTCTTCCCAAAATCTTCTATAGAAAGACAGTAGTGTGGGCTCAGACTGGGCTCACCCAACCAACCCCTCTACATGTTTTAAGCTTGTTGGGTTAAGGCAGCTGAGTTTGGGAATACAACATTAGTGGGACCCCCTACTTCAGGGTTCTCTAGGGCAGTAGCTCAGTTCAGGGATTATGGCCCCTTCTCCAGAGCCTAATCCATCAGCCACTGCTGGATACTCAAATTTTATTTCTTCTCAACAAGGTCAGCAGTAGGTTCAGATTAAGTGGAGCCAACAGTTGCCTCTGCACAAGTTTTTACAGCTGGTGAGACCTTGATCTCAAGGGAAAAGACTGAGAGAGTCCTCTCATGGGGCTGACTGTGCCCCCCCAGATAATGGATATGCTCCTCAACCAGATCCAACAATAGGCTCACAGGGACCCACTCTTTGAATGTCCATGCTCCAATCTTTTCACCCTCCTCCCTTTGGAGTCTAGCCCAGCAGGGCAGGATATCCAGCACCCAGGCTAGCTGACTTGGAGCTCCACTCTATCCAAAGCACATGAGCTGCTGTGTTGATGCTGATCACAGAAAGCAGAACTTGCCTCAGCTGGGCCAGGTGTAAGGAGCTCTTCCTTAGGATACCATTCTAGCAAGAGTTGTTATGTCCTGAACCAATGCTCTCCACAGCTTCCCACTGATGTGCCTGCCCTGGGCCTCCCTGGCAGGAACTCAGTGCATACCTGTTGGAGACACTGCATGTGACTGTCCCTCAGCAACCTTCTTGGAGGTACAAGCAATCTAGAGTTTGTGGCTGCCTCTGCTAGGCCCAGGAGCACATGGAAATACCAGCTGAACACCTAGGGTGGCTTTTACCCACTGTGTGCCTGGGGGAATGTTCGCTAAAAAGGCCAAGTTTCCCTAAGTCCCTCCTCCTGCAGCCTCTGTCTGCATCTTGGGCTCAGATGCTAAAAAAACCTGTGGTAGAATCTAGAGTCTGGGGCAATTCAGGGATTAGGAAGGGTGGTGGGTGTGGATTTGCCTCTCAGTCCCACATGTCAGTCTGTCCAGACTTTTTTCAGAGACCTCAGTAGTGTGTGGCCCCAGGACTCTGGTGGGTGTGGCCTCTGAAACCCCAGAGGTGTGGTCTTCCCACCCTCTGGACAGTTTCAATTGAGTCTCCCATGAGGTAGAAGCCCCAGTCATAGAGTCAGGAGCATGTGGGGGAAAGTTTCGGCCTCAACTCCAGAAAACTGAGTCACTGATGTGCCCCCTGTTTCCTGGCCTCTCAGAATGACCCATCACCATGACTGGGGTAGGAGAGACTCTGAGGGTGGAGCAGTTGCTTTTCCCCAAGCTGATGCTGCTCAGAAGGGATTGATCCACCAGGAAAGATGGCAACTAAAGTATTGGAGAATGACTCAGCACAGGGTTTCGGGTGGCCATCCCCTACAGTGTCTCTTCCTGGGCCTCCAACTTTACACTTTCCTCACGCAACTCTAGTTCTCTCAACTCTCCCTCCACTGGAACCCAGTTAAATGGCTGTGAACAAGATTCTCTGTGGGGGCCCTTTAAGACAGAGCTTGCATCTTCAAGAGCTCAGTCTCTTTCTCACAGACAGAAACCCAGCTCTTTTCACCTCCAAATGCTGTGTGGTCATTCCTTCTAGGCTCTGGGGCTTTAGGATGGGGCACTGTGCCTGGGGCTGAGGACCCACACCTTTCAGGGCAACTCTCCCCACAGTGAGAGTCCCTACAGAACCTCAGCCTCCACTCATTCCTGGGAGTGGGGCTGCCCTTCTTGCATCTCGGCTCTTCCCACCAGTTTCGGCTTCTTCTGTGATCCTTGGTTATAGAGTCCTTTTTCAAGATGGTTGTTCTTAAATTAAGTTTTAATCTAATTTGGTCCTGGGAGGTGGTAGTTGGAACGTCCACCTACTCAGTCAACATCTTGGAATCCCATATTGTATCTTATTGAATGCCTTTTTTGCATCTATTCGTAAGATCATATAATTTTTGTCCTTCGTTTTGTTGATATGGTGTATTACATTGATTGATTTTCATATGTTGAACCATCCTTGTGCTCTTGGAATGAATCCCACTTGATCATGATGTATTATTTTTTTAATGTATTGTATTTGATTTGCTAGTATTTTGTTTAGATTTTTTCTGTCTGTATTCAACAGACGTATTGGTCTACAATTTTCTTTTTGTTGTCCTTGCCAGGTTTTGGTTTGAAGGTTATATTTGCCTCATAAAATGTGTTATGGAATATTGCCTCTTCAATTTTTTGGAGGACTTTAAGAAGGATAGGTACCAAATTTTCTTTCAATGTTTGGTACAATTCAGTAGTACAGCCATTTAGTCCTAGACTTTTATTGTTGGGGAAGTTTTTGATAGTTGTTTCTATTTCCTTACTACTTATCAGTCTACTTAGGTTTTCTACCTTTTTGTAACTCAGTCTAGGAAGATTGTATCATTCTAGGAACTTAATTATTTCTTCTAGATTGTTGAATTTGGTAACATATTATTATATAATAACAGTATTCTGGTATGATCCTTTGTATATCTATGAAGTGTGTGGCTGTTTCTTCTCTTTCATTTCAGATTTTGTTTATATGAGTTATTTCTCTTCTTTCCTTGGTAAATATAGCCAGGGGTTTGTCAATTTTACTAATTTTTCAAAGAACTGGCTCTTTGTTGTATTAATTTTTTCTATAGTTTTTTTGTTCTTTCTATTTTATTTTGTTATGCCCTGATTTTTATTATTTCCTTTCTTATTCTGACTTGAGTTGCCTTTATTCTTCTTTTCCTAGTTCTGTAAGATGTGATCTTAGGTTGTTGACTTTAGCTCTCTTGTTTCTTGATATAAGCTTGTAATGATATGATATAAACTTTCCTCTTATTACTGCTTTCACTGCATCCCATAAATTTTGATGTTGTGTTGTCATTTTCATTTGTATGTATCTTTTGATCTCTGCTTGTATTTCTTCTTTGACCCAGTTATCTTTTTTTTTTTTTTCTGAAGCTGGAAACAGGGAGAGACAGCCAGACAGACTCCCGCATGCGCCCAACCGGGATCCCCCCGGCACGCCCACCAGGGGCGACACTCTGCCCACCAGGGGGCGACGCTCCGCCCCTCCGGGGCGCCGCTCCGCCTCGACCAGAGCCACTCCAGTGCCTGGGGCAGAGTCCAAGGAGCCATCCCCAGTGCCCGGGCTATCCCTGCTCCAATGGAGCCTCGGCTGCAGGAGGGGAAGAGAGAGACAGAGAGGAAGGAGGGGGGTGGAGAAGCAAATGAGCGCCCCTCCCATGTGCCCTGGCCGGGAATCAAACCCGGGTCCCCTGCACACCAGGCCGATGCTCCACCGCTGAGCCAACCGGCCAGGGCCCCAGTAATCTTTTAGACGTATGTTTTTTTAAAATTAAAAAAAATCTTTAGATTTTTATTTATTTATTTTAGAGAGGAGAGGAGAGGAAAGAGAGGAAGAGAAAGAGAGAGAAAAGATGAGGAGCAGGAAGCATCAACTCCCATATGTGCTTTGACCAGGCCAGCCCAGGTTTCAAACTGGCAACCTCAATGTTCCAGGTTGGTGCTTTATCCACTGTGCCATCACAGGTCAGGCAGAAATATGTTGTTTAACTTACATATTTTAGTAGGTTTCTTTACTTCCTCTTTGCAATTGAATTCTAAGTTCAGATTATGATGGTCACAGAATATGGTTGATATGATTTCAACCTTCTTGAATTTGTTGAGGCACAATGAATTTTAGATTGTGGCACACCATATAGTCTATTGTTGAGAATATTCCATGTGCACTAGAAAGAATGTATAATGTGAAGTTTTGGGATAAAATGTTCTGTAAGTGTCAATTATGTCTACTTGGTTTAGAGTGTAATTCAAGCAATATTTCTTTATTGATTTTCAGTTTGGATAACCGGTCTAAAGCTGTGGTGGTTGAGATCTCCAACTATGACTGTGTTTTTCTCTGTCTCTTGTTTTAATTCTGTTAGTAAATGGCTTTCATATTTTGATGCTCTCTTATTTGGTGCCTATATATTAGGGAGTGTTATGTCTTCTTGATATAGTGTCATTTATCATTATGAAATGTCCATCTTTGTCTTTTCTTACCTTTGTTGTCTTGAAATCAGTATTATCAGATGTAAGTATGGCTACACTTGCTTTTCTTTGAGTATTATTTGCTTGGAGAATCATTTTCCAGCCTTTTACTTTGAGTCTCCTTTTATCCTTGCAGTTTAGATTCGTCTCCTGAAGGCAGCATGTGGTTGAGTTTTGCTTTTTGATCCTATCTGCTACTCTGTGCCTCTTTATTGGTGAGTTCAGTCCATTTATATTTAGGATAATTACTGATGCTTGAAGATTTCTTATAATCATTTTATGTTTTGTTTTCGATTACTGTGTCTCTTTTGTTTTTATTTCCTTTGTTTTTCTGTCAGTTGTTTTTATTTGGTGGTACTCTATGCTTCTTTCCTCTATTTCATCTTTTTTTTTTAAGCTATACATTTCAGTTTTTGGATTTTTCATGGTTGGTTACCATTAGGTTACTGAGAAAAAATGTTTCATATATACAGGAGTTCTTTGTCTTATGAGTACTTCTATATTACATCCTACTTTGCTACTTCAGACCTCTATTCTCTCTCTCTTTTTATGTTTTTGTTGTCACAGATTATCATTGTTTATATTGTAACCTTGTTGGAGCTTTTACTTTTAGTTTACTTATTTATTTATTTATTTATTTATTTGTATCTGGTAAAATACCCCCCTTGAGTATTTCCTGCAGTGCAAGTTTTCTGATGATAAATTCCCGCAGCTTCTGTATGTCTGCAAAAGCTTTTATTTCTCCTTCATATTTGAAGGATAACTTTGATGGATATAGTATTCTTGGCTGGTAATTCCTCTCTTTTAGTACTTTGTTTGGGTCCACTCTTTTCTGGTTTGCAGGGTTTCTTCTGAGAAGTCTGATAATAACCTAATAGGCTTTTCTTTACATGTTTCTTCTTTTCCCTAGCTCCTTGAGTATTCTTTCTTTGTCATTGATTTTTGACAGGTTTATTACAATGTGCCTTGGAGAAGGCTTGTTTGGGTTGATGTAACTAGTGTTCTGTTTCCTTCTTGGATTTGAGGTTCTAATTCTTTCCATGAGCTTGGGAAGTTTTCATCAATTATTTGTTTGAATAGGATCTCTATTCCCTTCTCCTTCTTTTTTCTTCTGATATACCTATTATTCTTATATTTCTCTTTCTGATGAAGTCAGACAATTCTTGTAGAGTTATATCATATATTTTTTAAATTTGTGAGTCTCCCTCTTCTTCTCTCTGTAGCATCTCTAGTTGCCTGTCTTTGATGTCATTGATTTTATTGTCTGTCCTGTTCTATTAGCTAAACTGGCTAGCTCATTTTTCAATTCATGTATTGAGTTTTTCATCTCTGTTTGGTTCTGTTTTAAAGTTTTAATCTCAGTTTTAGCCAGCTGGCTCAGGTGATAGAGTGTTGGCCTGGCAAATGGATACCCTGGGTTCGATTCCTGGTCAGGAGAGGTGACCATCAGCTTCTCTCCCCATTCCTGTCTCTCTCCCTCTCCCCTTCTCTCTCTCTTCTCCTCCTGCAGCCAGTGACTCAATTGCTTTGCATGTTGTCCCTAGACACTGAGGGTAATTTGGTTGCTTTGTGCATTGACCCAGACAGGAGTTGCTAGGTTGATCCCGGTTAGGGTATATGTGGCAGAGTCTCTCACTCTCTCCTCTCCTCTCACTTAATAAAAAAGTTTCTATCTCTTTGGTGAAGTACTCATTTTGTTAATTAATTTGTTTTCTGAGAGCATTAAATTGCTCTCAGAAAATCAGTATGGTTTTTTTTTTCACATCTCATTGAACACTTTCAGAACTTCAATTTTGATTTCTCTATCATTTGACTCTAAGGTTTCCATGTGATTGAGATTGCTGTCTGAAGACTTTTTATTTCCTTTCTGAACTGCATTTCTTCCTTGGGAAGCCATGGTTCTTTTTCTTTCTAGATGTCATTTGAGAGTGGTATTGTTAAGAAATCAAACAAAAACAACAAAAGGATAAAAATAAAAAGGAAAAGCCACAAGAAAAGCAAATAACAAAAACAAAAGACAAAACAAAACAAAAGAAAATAAAAACAAAAATTACAGAGAAAAAACAAAAAAAAGTGTGGTATTATCCTTACAAGAGGTTTTCTTATTATTTTCCAGTAGGTGGTGCTGGATTACAAGTTTTAGCTCTGTAAAACCCCCAGGTTGACCTCTGCTGAGAAGCTTCAGCCAACATGATGGAGATTGGGCTGCATTTGGGATGATGGGGTGGGCTGTGCTGTGAAGGCTTTATGATATTCTTTGTAATGGTAATCTCAGTCCTCCTTGTGCTCCTTCCCACTTTCCAACAGACCAGGTACTAGGCAAAGAGCACCTCTGTTCTTTGGGGGAAACTGTGGTTCTGCAGAGTTCATCTGGGGTTGCTACTATTACTCTCTGTACCCCTTGAGAGGAAGAAAGCAGAATCTTGGATTCTGGATATGGGTTGCTGGGTCTGGGATGCTGGACCTGGGACACAGGATCTGGAAGGAAACAAGTGCCTTAGAGGCAGTTCTTACATCAAGCCCCGATTGAGAAATGCCTATGCCCCCTATGGCAATTCTCAGATGTTAGTGTGCACAGGAATCCCCAAAAATCTTGTTAAAATGCAGGTTGCATTTAGTAGGCCTGGTGTGGGGCTGGGGAGTCTGCATTTCTAACAACCTCCCAGGTTATGCCCATGCTTCTGATCCTTGGGCCACTTTGTATAGTGAGACTAGGTGGTTTCATCTATGACCATGGTTCCAATCACCACTTCTGTTGATAACTCCAGGATCTCTACCAGGATCTCTATCTTCCACTGGGTTTTCTGTCATTTTTTTATCTTTTTTTTTTTTTACAGAGACAGAGAGAGAGTCAGACAGAGAGGGAGGGACAGATAGGAACAGACAGCCAGGAACGGAGAGAGTTGAGAAGCATCAATTAGTTTTTCATTGCGACACTTTAGTTTTTAGTTGTTCATTGACTGCCTTCTCATATGTGCCTTGACCGTGGGCCTTCAGCAGATTAAGTAAGCCCTTAAGCCGGCCACCTTGGGTCCAAGCTGGTGAGGTTTACTCAAACCAGATGAGCCCGCGCTCAAGCTGGTGACCTTGGGGTCTCGAACCTGGGTCCTCTGCATCCCAGTCCGACGCTCCATCCACTGCGCCACCGCCTGGTCAGGCGGTTTTCTGTCATTTTTTTTAACTCCCCCATTCCTCCCTAGCTCAGTAAATGACACCACTCACTTCTCAAATCAGAGTCCTGCCATCTATAACGTCTCTTCCTCTTATCTAACTGATGACCAAATCTTGTCAAGTCTACTTTTTTTTTTTTTAAAAAAAGATCTTATTTATTCATTTTAGAGAGGGGAGAGAGGGAGAGAGAGCAGGAAGCATCAACTCCCATATGTGCCTTGACCGAGTAAGCTCATGGTTTTGAACCGGTGACATCAGCATTCCAGGTCATTGCTTTATCCACTGCACCACCATGGGTCAGGCCTGTCAAGTCTACTTTCAAAACACCTCTCAAAGTCATCATCTTCTCTCAGTCTCTACTATAACATCTAATATCCTCTTCCAGGCCATCATCATCTCTTGCCTGAACTACCAAACACTGCCCTGTAATTGGGCTCTCTTATTTTACACTTGCCCTCCTATAATCCCTTATCTATGCAACCAGACACAATGCTAAAGTACAAACCTCTTCATGCTACTTTCTTGCTTAAAACTCCTACTGCCATCCAGATGAAGTCTCAATTTGGATTTCATGGTTTGCAATGGTCTCTGATACTTACATGTTCCTTTATTATTTCTTGAGCTTTATGTCCCATCTGTCTCATAGTCCTCTGTTGCACTCTAAGATCTTACTACACAGTCCTTTTGCATTTCTTCTTTTTATTAAATTTTATTTATTAATTTTAGATAAACAGAAACATCAATCTGTTCCTGTAGGTGCCCTGACTGGGGATCAAACTGGCAACCCCTGTGTACTGGGACAATGCTCCAACCAACCAAGCCATCTGGCCAGGGATGCAGTTCTTGAATTGAGTCTTTTATCTCTGTGCTTTTGCACATACTACTGCTCACAAAACGGGATCAGGGAATGTGCAGATACTCCAGTACTTTCAGTCTTTTGTATAGTGCATTTTCACCAATGAAATAAAAGTTGGTTTTGCATCTCATTTGCATAATCGAACAACTTTCTTTGACTTGTCGTTTACTTTTCTGATGTTCTTGTTTAATAAAAAAATCAAATGCTTCTTTTTTTGAAATCACTTCATATTCATTTTTAAATATCCCCTAATTTTTGTGATCAGTATATTCACTCTGCCAGGAGCACTCTTTCACCAGCTCATTCATCTAGCCAACTCCTATTCATCCTTGGTTTCAGCTTAGATATCACCAAAATCTCTCTTCAAGTCACCTAAGTTGTGCTAACAACCCCTCCTCTATTTTTTTGTAACTGTCTGTATTCTCTTGTCATAGACATCATAAGTAACAGTTTACTTGTCTCCTTCACTAGGATGTGAGCACCATAAGGGCAGGGACCATATCTATCTTGTCCGGTGTCCAGCACACAGCTTAGAATTAATGGGTACTCATAAACATTTGTGATGAAGGACTAAAGAAAAGAATGAATGAATGTTAGGCATTCTGTGTCTCTCGGTGTCAGAATTCTTCTGATGCTTCAGCCTTTAACGAGTTTTCAAGCTTTTCCTGGGAAAGAACCCCACCAGTCTAGTTTGATTTGCCCCAGGCCTGCAGTGCAATCTTCCAGATACACTTAGCACCAAGCAGTCAAATTCAGGGCTTGAGGATGGGGCAAAAGGTGGTGGTAGTGTTCATGCCCCTAGTGGGTTAGTAGTATTGCTTGTGTAGTTGAAGGCTGTGGTTTTCATATTTATAATTATTTATATATACAATTTTTCTTAATATTATGTCTGTCTCACTCAAGTGGAAGGTCAGTTCCATGTGGACTGGTGCCAAGTGTTCTAGCACTTTTGGAGGCCTCAAAGGCTGATTGAAAGTTTGTATGCACAGAGATTGAAGGTTTTACTAGCTTACTTTGCCAGAAGTAGCAGAGTTTGGCTGAACATTGGTTGCTGATGATTTTGAGGCTCATTGGCAAAGATAACCAGACTAGAAGTGTGCTTTTACTCTTGTTTTATAGAAGTGTGAGTGTCCTCTTGAGTAAAAGACTTGCTATGTGCTAATACTGGGTTAGTATTACAACAGCTTTCCTGTCAGGTTTTTGTTATTCATTTTATTTATTTATTTATTTATTTATTTATTTATTTATTTATTTATTTATTTGATGAGAGGAGGGGAGACAGTGAGTCAAACTCTAGCATGCACCCCAACAAGGATCCACCCATCTGGGGCAAATGCTTGAATACCAAGCTAGTTTTAGCACCTGAGGCCAATGCACTCCAGTGGAGCTATCCTTAATGCCTAGGGCCATGTTCAAAGCAGTCTAGCCACTGGCTGCTGTTGGGGAAGAGTGAGAGAAGGGGGATATTAAAGGGGGGAGAAACAGATGGTCGCTTCTCTTGTGTGCCCTGACCAGGAATCAAATTCAAGATATCCATACGCCAGTCCTACACTCTATCCACTGAGCCACTAGACAGGGTCTGTTATTCATTTTAATGTGTAAACAGGTCAAGTATTGAGTCTCCTTAGAAAATTCCACTTTTAAAAAAAAAGAAGTGCTTTATATCTGGGGAAAAGAGATTACTCTTGTCCTACCCTTGTGACTTTCTTATTCTGCATGATTAATGTCATAGTTTTGATTTCACTGTACTGGTTAGTCTTCTTGAGTTCGACTAACTACAAACTCTTTATTCTTTTTTCTTTTTTAAATTTTTATTATTTTTTGTATTTTTCCGAAGTGAGAAGCGTGGGGGGAAGGTGTGAGGCAGACAGACACATTCCCGCATGTGCCCAATCAGGATCCACCCAGCATGCCCACCAGAGGGCGATGTTCAGGCCATCTGAGGCATTGCTCTGCTGCAACTGGAGCCATTCTAGCGCCTGAGGTGGAGGCCATAGAGCCATCCTCAGTGACTGGGCCAACTTTGCTCCAATGGAGCCTTGGCTGCAGGGGGGAAGAGAGAGATAGAGAGAAAGGAGAGGGGGAAGGGTGGAAAACCAGATGGGTGCTTCTACTGTGTGCCCTGGCCAGGAATCGAACCCTGGACTTTCACATGCTGGGCTGACGCTGTACTGCTGAGCCAACTGGCCAGAGCAAGACTCTTTATTTTTTAAAATTTGCTATTGTATTTATTGGAATAACATTGGTTAATAAAATTATACAGGTTTCAGGTATACAACTCAGTAATACGTTATTTGTATATTGTATTGTGTGTTCACCACCCAATATCCTCAGAGTCTTTAAAACTCACTCCAGAGATTAATTTATATGCTGTATTCTAGAAACACTGACACAGGCAAGATACTTTCAAAGTTCAAAGGTGTATGATGAGTTAACACAATGGTTGCAGAAATCTTTAGTAAATGAGTTGTAAATGAACATTTATATGCATTGAAGAGATTCTAAGTCTAGACTCCTTTGTAAATTACATAAATCATGCACTGTGAGTAAGTAACCCATACTTGATCTGGTTTAATAATTTGCATATTTATTGAATTTTTACTTATTTATTTATTTATTTTATTTTTTTTAAGTGAGAAGATGAGAGATGTGAGACAGACTCCTGCAAGCACCCTGACTGTGATCAACCCAGCAACCCCATCTGGTGCAGATGCTAGAATCAACAGAGAAATGTTTTAACACCCAAGGCTGATGCTTAAACCAACCAAGCTATCCTCAGCACCCAGGCTGATGCTCGAACCATTAGAACCACTGGCTATGGGAGAGGAAAAGAAGGGAAGGGGAAGAGAAACAGATGGTCACTTCTCCTGTGTGCCCTGACCAGGAATTGAACCTGGGATGTCTATATATTGAGGCAATGCTCTATCCACTGAGCAAATGGGCCAGGGCTTTATTGAATTTTTCTAAGATCAAGCACAATAATACTGAGAAATCACCTACCCATGTTGTTTTTTTACAAGTCTCAATCACTGACTTTCCAATATATATAGTTTTAAACCAGTTTTGTGTACATTAGTACTATTAAGCAAGTTTTTCTGGTTCTCCTTGGGCACCTGGTGGTATTTCACTTCCTCCCTTCTCTGGGGTTCGGTGGGGCCAGTTGAGTTGTGAGTAGTTACTATGGTACTGAAGCTTTTGTTTCCTCAGAATTCATATGTCGAAGCCCTAATCCCCATTGTGATGTTGTTAAGAGGTGGGGCCTTTGGGAGCTAATTAGGTAATGAAGGTAGAGCCCTCATGAGTAGAATTAGTGTCCTTATAAGAAGAGATATAAAAAGATAAGAAAAAATAAAAGAATAATAGAAGAAGAAGAAGAAGAAGAAGAAGAAGAAAAAGAGATACAAGAGAAGTGTTTTGACTCTGCCATGTGAGAACACAACAAAGAGGTGGCCATCTGCAAACCAGGAAGAGGGCTCTCACCCAGAACCAAATCAGCCTGACCAGGTGGTGACGCAGTGGATAGAGCGTTGGACTGGGATGTGGAGGACCTAGGTTCGAGACCTCAAGGTCACTTGCTTGAACGCAGGGTCATCTGGTTTGAGCAAGGATCACTAGCTTGAGCCCAAGGTTGCTGGCTTGAGCAAGGTGTCACTCGATTTGCTGTAGCCTCCCCCCCCCCCGGATCAAGGCACATATGAGAAATTAATCAATGAACAACAAAAAGCTGCAATGAAGAATTGATGTTTCTCATCTCTTTCCCTTCCTGTCTGTCTGTCCCTATCTGTCCCTCTTTCTGACTCTCTGTCTCTGCCAAAAAAAAAAGAACTAAATCAGCTGGCACCTGATCTTGAACTTTCCTTCCCCTAGAACTGTGAGAAATAAATGTCTGTTAAGCTACACAGTCTATGGTATTTTCTTTTAGCAGGCCAGGCCAAGCTGACTAAGACAGTGGTAATGGTATGTCACTTCTAGGCCAGAGCACTTAGTTACCAATGGTAAACTCTCTGGAGCTCTCTTCCCATCAGGCAGGGTCCATGAGTGATCATAATGAGCAGAGACCTCTGCAAATGCATGACAGATGTGAAGCATGAGTGAGAAATAAATATTTGTTATTTTAAGCCACAGGGATTTGAGGATTGTTACCCAAACAGATCCTAGCCTGTCCTGACTGTGTATGACATGAGACAGATGTAGCATGGGCCTTGCTTCCATGCAGAGGAAAATCAAGGATGTTAATCTTAAAGGATGTTGTGCTAGAAGAGCCATCTGTCCACCTGTAGTTTCCCTCTAAGGCATTTGGTGGCTTCACCTAATAATCTACCTGGGAAGGACTGTTGCCATTTCAGCCCTGTAACAACTTGGGGTGCTGGAAAGTAATCTTTAAGCTGGTACCATTTCCTTCCAGAAAGCCTCCAATCCTATCTCTTTCAGATCTTAAGTAAAAATTTGAGGGCTTATCAGAGCCATGAGTTCCTTAGTGACTATTCTTCTGTTTATAGACCACCTGACCAAAAGTGTGCTAATTGGAATCTTTCCCCATATCTTTTCATACTAATATAGGACACGAGCTATGAAGAGAAGCTCAGATCTGGGTTTTTTTTTTGGGGGGGGGGTTGTGACAGAGAGAGACAGAAAGAAGGACAGATAGGGACATACAGGAAGGGAGAGATAAGAAGCATCAATTCTTTGTTGTGGCTCTTTAGTTGTCCATTGATTGCTTTCTCATATGTGCCTTGACCATGGGCCTTCAGCAGACCGAGTAACCCCTTGCTCCAGCCAGTGACCTTGAGTCCAAGCTGGTGAGCCTTGCTCAAACCAGATGAGCCCGCACTGAAGCCAGTGACCTCGGAGTTTCAAACCTGGGTCCTGCATGTCCTAGTCTGACGCTCTATCCACTGTGCCACCACCTGGTCAGGCCCCAGATATGTTTTAAAGTCTCTTTCCTGCCTTGGGTAGAAAATCTGACAGCAAGAGGTAGAAAAGTGAACTTTCCAAGAGAAGTAGTGATGAGAAACAGAGGAATGAAGATCTATAGCTAGTGGGAGAGAGTGGGTTATTTTAAAAAATGTATTTATTGATTTTGTAGGTATAGGAAATGGGGGGGAGAGAGATAAACATCAATCTGTTTCTCTATGTGCCATGGCAGGAGATTGAACCCACAACCTCTGTGTATTGGGGACGATGCTCTAACCAGTTGAGTTATCCGGCTACGGCTGAGTAAATGGTATTTGTGTTCCTTTATTCAATCAACACCGATGCCAGCTCCATCCCGACCATTTACACATTTTTAGTTCTTGAGTTGATAAATGTTATCCTCAGTCTGTTGCTTATTCAACTCAAATCACTTCTAGTTGAGTTTCTGCCACCTAGGGATTAACTAGAGGGGATTTTTGAGTATCTATACAGGACTCATTGATAGCACTCATTACTTTTGTATCATATACTTATGACTTAAAAACACATAAATAAATAAATAAATATAACATTTAAAGAAGACCTTAAATTAGTGTGTCAAATTTATAAATAAAATGTATTCAAAAAAGTTTAATAAAAAACTTGAGCCTGCTTCTTTCACTATAACTTTTCATATCAAGTGTTGTGCTTGAAATGATTACACACCATTTCTTATCAGGATTTTAGTGATGACCCTGAATTCTTCATGGTCACCGCTGGCAAGAAATTGTATTCCCACAAATGGATGACAAAGACAATTTAAGCCTTGTTTTATAATCATTGCAAAATTCACAACAGTTGAAATTATATTTAAAGTGTCTAACAGCTGTTCCTTTTCTGTTGATAAATTCTATGATGAAATATCTTGTGATGACACAAATGGATTGCAAATCCAACTGAATATTTTCATGTCAAGCACAGTATTTCAAAATAATGATGATGCTACAATTTACAGAACACACATGCAGTCACCATGTGGCTAACTTGGATGCAACTAAAAGGCTATATCAAACAGTTGCTAGATATGTTGTATACGCGATGATAGGGGTTTGAGTCTGGTACCCGGAGCCCCTCAGCAGCTCCCCTCCACCCTCCTCTTCCAGCCTCCCTCCAACCCATGTCCTGATGGTGGAGCACTTCCTTGGGTATAGTCAGCATTGTGCAGTGGAACAGTGAAGGACGGAAAGTGCCCTTTTTGCTGGCTGCCCATCAAGACTGTAGGGCAAAATTCCAGATTCTGTACTAAAGGGCCTGTTTTCTGTAAAAGAAATCCATCTAGGCTGCTAGCGGCTGGTGGTGAGTGGCCTGGCTCCCCTAAGCTCTGCCTGATTGTTGTAAATATCAAGATGAGTAATTCTTGCCTACTTCCAATCCACTGGATGCACCTTAGTGTGTCAAGTCTTATCAGTTGGGAAACTCAGCTTTCTCTATTAAATCTTTCACTAGAACCACACAGGATGATAAGAAGGCCTTCAGAAGAGGGGAGTCCTACTTGCACACACTTTCTCTCACGTTCTATCTCAAGAGTCCCCTATTTGTTCTGCAGTCCCTCCATCATTCCTACCCCCTTTCTTGAGAAATTATGTTCATCTCCTCAGGAGAAAAGAATTCCAGAGCATTTTGGTTTCTTTTTCTTTTTTAATTTAAGTGAGCGGAGAGACAGAGACAGACTTCCACATGTGCCCCAACTGGGATCCACCCTGCAACCCCCTGTCTGAGGCCAATACTCTGCCCATCTTGGGCCAATGCTTGCTACCGATCACCTGAGGTGGAGGTTCCATGTAGCCATCCTCAGCACCTGGGGCTGATGTGCTCAAGTCAATCAAACTATGACTACAGGAGAGGAAGAGAGAGAGAGAGAGAGAGAGAGAGAGAGAGAGAGAGAGGGAGGGTAGAGGAGAAGAAGCAGATGTCACTTCTTCTGTGTCCCCTGTCTGGAAATTGAACCCGGGACTTCCACATACTGGGTCAATTTTTTTTATCACTGGGCCAACAGATGAGAGCTTGGTTTTTCATCTGGGTATGGATGGAGGCCTGCTGTAAGCCAGGCTTGACAAGGTTTGAGGCTGAAATTTGTGGTGGCATGACTCGGTAATGTCAGACTCAGCAGTGGACAGGTCACATTACCTAGAGAAGCTTCGGTGCCAGTGTAAGTGTCAACCACCACAGTATCAGGGACGGCGTTGGACTGCTGGACTCCTAGCAACACCATGTTGTAGCAACAGCAACAACAGCTGAAGAAAACATTTCTTAGGTGAACTGAACAGGCTTCCAGCTTTCTTTCCTCAAAGCAACAGAGGTCAGTACTGACCCTTTGAAGTGAGTGCCCCACCTCGAAATTCACAGAATACCTGTTAGAGGAGCTCCCTGGAGAGGGGGGAACCATATTCTGAGGGTAAGTAAGATGAGGGGCTAAGGATAATTTAATTGGGAAAATAATAGAAATGTAATTGTTTTACTTCAAGCTAAATAAGTGGTATTTTTTACACTTTTAATGTGTTCTGTCCAAAAACATAACTGCTTTAAGTTATTATCGGCTCTAGCACAGCTGTCCTTTGGAGAGAGGTGGTAACATAGTAGTGAACCAAAGCAGACCACTCCTCTCTGTTAATCTTCCTGGTGTGGCTTTCAGATCTCATTGTAAACCCCTCTTCCTTCAGGAAGCTAATCCTTGCTCCACCAGTTTCTTGAATACTGGTGCCCTTGTAAGAGTAGAGCAAAACCTCTGACTTTTTCTCATATTTGTTCATCTCTTTAAATCTACAGGATTTAATCTACCAGTTGATCACTGGGCTTGTTGAAGTGTTCCCCCTCCTGTGGCTCCAGTCTGTTCGGGGAACATGAAGAGAAGAGCCAAGTACAAAGGAATGTTGGCACCAGAGTCAAGGTCCTGGGAGTTGCCTTCTTTTCTTCTCCCTGGAATTATAAATATCATTTAGGTCATGAAACTGCTGCCGGGGTTAGCAGCCAAGTCACTGCCTACCCTCAGCTGGGCTGCTGTGTCAGCTGGCTGGTGCTGTGATCTATTTCTTGTTAACTCTCCTGTTTCCTCTCTGTGCTCCCCTAAGCCATTTAAGCTTTTCCCACCATAGCTCTTAACAGCCTGCTTCCTTTTCTGTCTTTCCCACTGCAAACAACAAACAACAAAACAAAAACAAAAAACCAAACAGTACAAAACAACAACAAAAACACCTCAGTGAGATCAGGGTCTACGTCTGCCTTGTACTTTTGGTACTTGGCATAAGGTCTGCCTGGCAAAAAGTCATTGTTCAATAAATATTTGTTGCATGAATGAACCAAATTCTATTTGGCTTGGTGACCTGAGCAAATTTATTCTTTTCTCTAAGCCTCAGTTTCCCAATCTGTAAAATGAGAGCTATGAGTGAGATACTCTCAAGGTCCTTTCCAGTTCTGACATTTTATGGTTTACTTGCCTGAAATGTCATTCCTACTCCCAGTATCATTCATTCTTCACTGTTGACTTCACCTCACATTTTGGTAATACCAATATTGACCGAAGTAAGATCTGGCACTATAGTCTGTCCATTTCAAAAATTATTTTCTATTGCTGCCTCTTCTCCCTTTTATTACCTCATTTCAAAGAAGAGTTCTTCATCTATTCAAAGCTCACTCCTCTATCCTTACTCTTTACCCCTCCCTGCTATTCTGCTCTGCAATCTTATGTTCATCCATTCATTCAACAAACATTTGTTGAGCATTTACTATGAATCAGACACTACACAGGGCACTGAAGATAGAACTATAATCAAGTATAATCCTTACCTTCAAAGATCAAGGAATTTATACTCTTCATCTATCATATTTCTACAGATGCTCTCAAATGTTTATTTTTAGCCTGGATACTTTTTCACTTTTAAACTCTAATAATCTAAGTTTCTTCTGGGTATGTCCCTATGGATGTCCCATCAACTCCTCATATCAAATGTAATATATCCCAAACTAAATTCTTCTCCAAACTGTTTTCTTTTTGATGGTTTTACTTTGATTAATTTTTTTCTTTTTTTCTCTCATTCTTTCTTTTATTCTTTCTTTCTCTCTCTCTCTCTTTTTATAGATGGGTAAACTGAGGGTTAAGATTCAGTGTCAAACATAGTACTAGAACCCAAGTCCTTTAATTCTTGCCCTGACTTCTTTTCTGGTGTTGAGTCCTGATTCAAATAATCAAGAGAGACTTAAATTAGAATTCTCTTTAGCCTGCTCTCTTTTGCTTCCAGTTTTCTATCTTAGTATGTAGGTTACTTTTGAGTCTATTCTTTTTTTTAATTTAGAAATTAAATTTAATGGGGTGACATTGATCAATAAAAGTATATAGGTTTCAAGTGAACATCTCTATAACATTTCAACTGTTGATTGTGTTGTGTGCCCATCACCCAAAGTGAAATCATTTTACCTTACCGTATATTTGTCTCTCTTTACTTCTCTTTCCCTAGACCCCTCCCCCTGGTAACCACTTCACTTTTATCTACGTCCATGAGTCTCAGTTTTATATCCAACCACAGTGTTTTTGTTTGTTTATTTTTTTTCATGGTCCGAGCCAAAGAAATTTGAAACCCCAGAGTTATACCTGCCTTCCCTCTTTGTGATAGACTGGATAATGGCTCCCCACAAAGTAACCAGGTCCTAATCTCTGGAACCTGGCAAAGAAACTATGCAGATATGATTGAGAATCTCGAGATGGGGAGATTATCCTGAATTATCTAGGGGAGTCTACTGTCATAAAAAATGTCCTTAAAAAAGAGAGGCTGAGGGAGATTTGGCACAAAAGAGAAGGCAAGTGATAATGTTGGCAGACATTGGAGTGATTTAGCCACAAGACAAGGAATGATGGCAGCCACCAGAAGCTGGAAGAGGCAAAAATCCCTTTGGCTACTGGTCAGGGTAGGTTTTAGAGCCTGGGACAGAGCTGAGGCTGTAGCTAAGGGAATGGATGGTCCCAGTGGTGGGATTCAAATAATCTAACAACTAGTTCTCTGCCCTAATGACCATTTTAAGTATAACAAAGCAGTATACTGAAAGGTAGTTTACTATTTCATGCATTTAATGTTAAGTAAGAACAATAAAAGAGGTACTCAAAACTAGATTGTTATAACAGTTTAAAAATATTAATGAAAAAATATTAAACAATACCTGACAAAAAACAATAAAATTGTTAAGATATTTCCATATTGCTTCTTGATTGACATCCTCACTTGCAATTTTATTTTCACCTATGGATAGAATGAACATTATTATGGGCACTTAGAATATGCTGTTGTGCAAATGAACATTAAAAAAAAGTAAGGAATGTAAATTTGTGATTTCCACATTGGGCAGCTGCCCAGGCACCCACCTTAGAGAGAACCCTGATTATAGGTACCATTTTAACAACTGGTTTGTGGAACTCAACAAAAAAATTAGGTATTGGGGCCCTAGCCAGTTGGCTCAGTGGTAGAGCGTCGGCCTGGCATGCAGGAATCCCGGGTTCGATTCCCGGCCAGGGCATACAGGAGAAGCACCAATCTGCTTCTTCACCCCTCCCCCTCTCCTTCCTGTCTGTCTCTCTCTTCCCCTCCCTCAGCCAAGGCTCCATTGGAGCAAAGTTGGCCCGGGCACTGAGGATGGCTCTGTGGCCTCTGCCTCAGGTGCTAGGATGGCTCTGGTTGCAACAAAGCGATGCCCCAGATGGGCAGAGCATTGTCCCCTGGTGGGCATGCTGGGTGGATCCTGGTTGGGTGCATGCAGGAGTCTGTCTGACTGCCTCCCCATTTCCAACTTCAGAAAAATACAAAAAAAAAAAATTAGGTATTGGTTCTGCCAAACTGGCATGAACCTACTGAATCCCACCACTGGATGATCCTCTAGTACAGGGGTCGGGAACCTTTTTGGCTGAGAGAGCCATGAACACCACATATTTTAAAATGTAATTCCATGAGAGCCATACAACGACCCGTGTGCATTACACATTATGCAATAAAAATTTGGTGTTGTCCTGGAGGACAGCTGTGATTGGCTCCAGCCACCCGCAACCATGAACATGAGCAGTAGGAAATGAATGGATTGTAATACATGAGAATGTTTTATATTTTTAATGATATTATCTTTTTTATTAAAGATTTGTCTGCGAGCCAGATGCAACCATCAAAAGAGCCACATCTGGCTCGCGAGCCATAGGTTCCCGACCTCTGCTCTAGTATATGGTCCAAACAGGAGGAGGACATCAGCCAGGGTTTAAATCAAGAAACAGAGCTGCTATTAGGGCTGGCAGTTGCCAAGATAGAGGTAAAGTGCAGAAGAGCAAGGATAAGCTGAAACCCACAAGCACAAGCTGGAGCCTGCAAGATAGGCTAAAACCTGTGTCAGTTCTCATTGGGTCTGATTTTGGTAGTATGGGGGTTCTACTAAACATACACCTGTCCCAGGAATATGAGAAACTGAAGAGAGATCCAGAGGAAGGTGGATCAGTTGCAGGCCCAGCTTTTGCCTTATACCAATGAGATGAGTCAACAGATCAGCCCCATAGATTAGCTACAAAATGGCTGTTGCTCTGTTCCCACTTTTTTTTTTAAGTGAGAGGAAGGGAGATAAAGAGACAGACTCCTGCATGAGCCCCGACCGGGATCCACCCGGCAACCTCCATCTGGGGCTGATATTGAACCAATTGAACTATCCTCAGCACCTGGGACTGATGCTGGGACCAATCAAGCCACTGGCTGTGAGAGAGGAAATGAGAGAGAAAGGGGAGAGGGAGGAGAAGAGAAGCAAATGGTCGCTTTTCATGTGTGCCCTAATGGGGCATCAAATCTGGGAGGTCTGCATGGCAAGCCAATGCTCTATCCTCCTAGCCAACCAGCCACTTTCACCCTTTCAATCTCATATGAGACTCTCTCTTGTGGCCCACACTGACGGAAAATGTAGAAGGAAGGGAAATCTGGGGAATTTAGCTCAGCTTAGCAAAGTAAACTGCACAGGGAAGACAGAAGTAGAGGCTGGGAAACAGCAACAGTCTTATGGGTAAACCTAAGTCTAATAGAAGTTGCAGGAATAGCTTTCAAATAACTTGAGTTGTCTAATAATTGTATTAACTATATTATAAGCCAGGAAGTTCCTCACCTCTGGATGTGTTCAAGGAGAAGTTTATGGCAAAATATTTGGAATATTTAAGACCTGTGGAAGGTTTGAAATATCAGCTAGGATCCACATTTTATTTTTAGAACAGTCACTCTGATAGATGAATTGGAGGAGGCCAGATTTAAGAAAGGGAAACAGACTAGAAAGCTATTTTAGTAACATGGGGTAAAGCTAATGAAACACTGAACTAAGAAGTGGTGGAGGTGGTGAAGAGAGATTGAATTTGGAAGACAGAAGTAGACTCAGAAGGACTTCACAGCTGATTTGAAGTAGAACACTGTGTTCATTTAGTATGGCTACTGTAATGAACTACCACTAACTTAGTGACTTAAAGCAACAGAAATACATTTTCTTACAATTCTGGAGACCAGAAGTCCAAAATGAGTGTTACACGGCTAAAATCAAGGTGTCATCAGGGCTGCTCCTTTCTGGAGGTTTCCAGGGAAGAACTTGATTTTTGTTTCTTCTAGCTTCTGGTGGCTTACATCATTCTTTGCCCTGTATTTAAGGAGGTGGGGACCAGTGATTGGCAGTACAGGGGATCCTAAGAAGTGCAGGTGAGGCAGATGCTGGGTGGACAAAAGTGAGATATTCACATTATGCTTGCCAGCTTACCTTGCCCCCAGTACCTTCAGCTCAATCTAGAAGTCCACCTTTCCTCAACCAATTATTTCTATCCCATCACAGGAGGGCTAGCGAATTCTCTGTTATAGTCCTTCCCAGTGATATATGTGAACTGTGTTTCTCTGTGTTCTCAAGGTATTACTTTATTCTGGCCTTTGAAATAACGTAGAATAAGTCAATCCCTCTTCTACACAATGTTCTTTTCCACAGTTCAAAACAAGCTGTAGACTCTGCTTGAACCCTTCCCTCCCTCTCACCTTGGAACCATATCTTTTTTAGATGAAACATACTTCTAAGTCCTTCAGTCATTGGTTGGGTTCCATGGTCCACTTGAGTCAGTTTTCAAGGGCAGAAACCATATCTTAAGGCCTGGAAGTAAATAAGTGTTTAGTAATTGACTTATTGATGTGGTTTCTATAGTGATCACTCTCCCGTTCAGTCAGGCTTCTGTGTAGTCAGATTGGCATTCAGTTCAATTGTGCACACAGGCTGGTGCAGAAAAGAGTGGGGGTGATTCCTTCTGAGACTGAGAGGCTATGCTTATCTACATGCAATCTAGTGAGCTCAGCCCATATTTGGGAACATGGTAGCAATAGCTCCATTATGACTTTCGGGCTGTCTTCTATCCTGAGCTTCACAAACTTCATTAAATAAGTCCAGAAGCTTGTTTAACTGCTTTTTTTCTAAGCTGCTTCAGGTGGGATGCACTGGCAGCCAACCACAGCTCCCATTAGCATATCTGCACTGGTATGCTGCCCAGGTATGTTCATTATAAATAAACAGGAAGACTAGCAAAAAGAAGAGACTACAACCCTGTAATTCCACCGTTGAGAGACACCCACTGTTAACACTTTGGTTACAATATCGTTTCTGTCTTTCCAAGTTTTGACTCTGCCTCTGCCATTGTTTTTTTTTTTGTTTGTTTTTTTTTTTTTACTTTGGATAAGTTTTTAACTTTTCCTGGCCTCACTTTCCTCATTTGAAAAACAGAGATAATGATGCCAATATAGCAGGATGGTTGTGAAGATCAGATGAGATAATTTATGGAAAGCACCTAACCCAGAGTTACTCTTAAAATTGTAACTATTGTTATCTGACTGGGTCATTACAGTTGTAAATAACAGTCTTAACCACTATCCTGATCTTTCCTGTGATATTTTTCTTCCTTAAAAACAAAATAGGAGCGTGATGGAACAAAATTGTCTGCAAGTTATAGATTACTGAGAATGTGGGCTCATTGCATTATTCTCTTTACTTCTGCCATGTGTGTGGGGATTTTCCATAATTAAAAGTTTTTAAAAAGACTGAAAACAAAACAACAACAAGAAGAAGCCCTGAATTCAGATGTTGCCCTTATCTACTGTTGCAAACTCATTTTCTCTAATTTAAAGACCAGCAGGCAGAGACCTTACAAATTGGAGCTTGCAACTATGAACGGAGGCCCATAACAAAGGTACTTTGAGATGTAACTGTGCGGCCATGAGCATTAATTTTAGATTATGTAGTTTTTTCTTATTGAGATGAGTGAGTTACTTTCCCGTGAGAGGTGGTGAGGGCAGCACAGAGGTTTGCGTAGAGAGGCTAAAGTAGTGATGACCTGACAAGACTGTGGAGAAATTCCTGCGCTGGAGAGCTCGTACCACCTAGATGCTGACCTTCTTCTGCCTCCCTTCTCTCCTGTAAGCTTTTCCCTACAAGCTCTAAGGGCCTACTATAAACTTTTCAGGAATTTTGTGAGCCAGGTGATGTCATACTAATAGCTTGCAATAGGTCATGGTAGGAGAATTTATATGATGAAAATAAGTAAACATTATAAATCATTATAAAACATTAAAAAAAGATTTTTTTTTGTCCTACAGAGGTGGATATTTAACATTTACCAGTACACCGCTAACCAGACCATATCAGTAAATTCCTTTTGACTCAAGTTAGCCAGAGTTGGATTCTGCGACCCCTCTTCTAGCTTCCTGAAGTAGAACAATTAATAAAATAAAGTGCACCTTGAAGAGAGAAAACAGCCTGCTACAGCTACTACTTTTAAGCACTAAACATGGCATGGGGCTCTGCCAAAATCAGTAACTCCACTGACACAGATAAAGCACTCTGTCTCCTTTTTAAATTGTCAAACAGCTTAGGGGATGGGGATGTAAGTGACAGGTACTAGCACTGGAGGCCTCATAGAAAGCAAAACTGCCCCAGCTTCTTCCTGAACACCTCCAACCCAGTACATCCCATGGTCTCCTAACAAGACTGTGGCCTTCTCTCTTCCCCTTTTCACTGAAAGGACTGGATGACCTGCAACTCTGTAACTGACCTCTGACACATTTCTCAGATTCAAGGGTTCACTGATTCCCACTGTCATTTCAAGTTTTCCTATAGCATTAAAGAGACCTGGATTGTCCACTTCAATCTGTCACTAATGCACTATGTCAACTTAGACAAGTCTCTTCTCTTGAGATTGTGACCCTTAGGTTCACTCTAGGCTCTGGCATTCTCTGTGTGTGTTATTGCTGGAGCAATGGTGCTACTACTGATTTCCCCATCCCAATTTGCTTTAATGTTGTTTAAAATTTTTAAATCAGTTTTTGAATTAGACAATATTTTTAGTGAAATGAACTCACTCCTGTTCTAAAAGGTCAAACAACACAGAGTCACATACAGTAAAATGTGAGAGTCTCATTTCTTCCCCATTCCTGCATTTTCCTTCCTGGAGGCAGCTATGGTTGTTAACTTCTGTGTTTCTATCCAGTTCTCTTACACACATGCATAAATACATATACATGTATACAGGACACACATACACACTTAGATAAATGGGACTATATACTATACATCCTATTTATTAATTGCCTTCATGTGCTGAATCTGAACTAGAAAAATACTGGAGATAAGGAACGTAACTCCAACTTCCCACCCCCCTCAATATGACTGCCTGCAGTCTTGCTATCTAATTTTGCTCTCCCTTCCAAGTCCCACCCCCCCCCCCCAACACTATGAGGTAAGACATTAGCCCTCCATATCTGATATTGGGCATATGAAGATGCCAATTGCCAATGATGTTATGTTGGAATTTGTTACCACTGGTTTTTGTGGTGCCATAATTGACTCAACCACTACCCTATTAAGCACCTTGTCTTCAGATTTCCATTACTACAATACTGCAAAAAAACCTTTGTAAAGATATCTTTATGCATTTCTATGTGCCTATAAGTTAAATTCCTTAAAACGGACTTACTGTGTCAAAAGGAATGCATATTGAAATATTTGAGAGACATTACCAATCGTACACTAAAAGTTATTTTTGTATACCACCAATAGTGTTTGAGTGCTCATTTCCTCATACATTATTGTCAGTACTAGGTGTTCCCAGTCTTTTTAGTTTTTGCGAACTGATGGACCAAGATTGTTCACCATAATCTCATTTTAATCAATGTTTCACTAATAATTACTGAGGTTGAACACCTATTCACAATAATTGATCACCCACTTTTCATTTTTGTTCTTAAGAATTGCCTGAAACATCAGTGAAATTTCAGAATAGGGAACTCTAAAAATCTATCCCTCTACAAAAACTATAAAGAAACTGGCCAAACTCTCAGAATAAACTTTTTCAAAATTCTGGAAACTATTCAAATTCTTACAGCAACCAGGTGAAGGCTTAATCAAGAAACTATATCTGAATCTTAGTAAGTTAGAATGAGAATTGTAGCATTCAAACTCACCCCCAGTACTGCCCCCCACCCCCAACCTTGGCAGTAGCCTTGAAAACAACATCCCACATTCCTGGTATAAGCACCTGGAACTAAGAGTCCTTATGACTGATTAAATTTAGCTTTAAATCCTAGCTCAAGAAATCATATGTCTCTCTATATATACATATATACCCCTCAGAGATCTAGCCCTCCCACCACAGTCAGCAACCTCCAGACAGCAGAAGACAGAGCTCAGTATGACTAGTGATCTCAAGGTCTGGACCTCTGGCAGACTAAAAATAACTTCTTGACCTAAGTTATGTTTCAGCTCCTGAACCCCAAGGTTGAAGGACACCCTTATCTCAGCATGAAATCAGACAGAAGGGCATGAGAACAGACCACAGAGCTGTTCTCAAGTTCTGAAGAAATGATTTTTTACCCTTACCTCACTTCCAACCCAATCAGCTCCCAGCACTACCAGGAAGAGGTGTCTTGTGATTTTGCCCTTTATCATCAGTAACCTGCATGCCTGTCAAGGGTTGGGGGTTTTAAACATTAACTTCCTATGCTCTTGGGTGTCACCATTTATTGATATAATAAAATAACTAATATTTCTCCACTGCAATTCTTAGTGTTTAGTGTTTGGCTCTGCTAGCCAGGTGGACAGACACTTTCTGTTCTGCAACACACCCAGTATTGGAGGGAGTAGAACAGACCTTATTTGCAAAGAATTGTGGTTAAGTTTTTGACCTGTTTGGTATCTCCCTGGAGTATTAGTTCAAAGGGTTTGCCTTTAGTTTACCTAACTTGGAACTCTCCCGGGGCTGAGGTGGTGTTGTTTGCTAGAAATATTGAAAGACAAATATTTTAGTTACTGCTGCCCAGAACAAGGGATAACAATGGTGGCAAACAATGGAAAATTGAAAAGTGAGGGAGAACAGGTTGGGAAATGAAATAGGTAGGGGTGCGTAAAGGGCTTCAAAGAGCTCCTATAAATTACTGGAAATCTAGAAGGCCCCATGTATGTCCAAGGCTGTGCACATGCTCAGGAAGGACCTGAGAAGGCCATATGCTCTCACCTCTGAGCTCTGAGCAAGCACAGTAGTAAAGGCTCAGGCAGAGTCATAGACTCCCTGATTGTTGATGGCAAACCACAGTAGTAAAGACTCAGGCAGAGTTATAGACTCGCTGATTGTTGATGGCAAACCACAACACATGGAGCCCCTCAACAAGAACTAGGACAGTGTTTTTGTTATTATTATTTTTGTAGGCATTTAAGGAATTCTCTGTTAAATTTCTGGCTGACCACTAAGTGTATGGAACAAAGAATTCAGTGCCACATGTGACAGAGAACTTGGACCTTACTAAATCAGTTCAGAAAATTTACTCAAGAAACAAACAATAACCTTTCTCAAACACTTCCAAAATATTGAACAGCAGAGACTATTTCTTAATTCTATGAAGCCAATATTACTCTGATACCAAAGCCAGACAAAGACACCACATCAGAAAAGAATACAGACCAACATCCCTTATCATTATAAATGTAAAAATCAATAAAATAGTGACAAAACGAATCCTGTAGCGTATTTAAAAGATTATATACCATGACCAAGTGGGATTTATCCAAGGTATGCAAGGCTAGTTTCGGCATATGAAAATTAAACAATGTAACATACCACATTAGAGACTATTAATATTCTCTAATTAATATTTCATATTAATAGAATGAAGGATACAACCCCACAAACTCCTCTCAATTGATGCAATAAAAGCATTGACAAAATACAACACCCTCTCATGGGAAAAACACGCAGAAAAACTAAGAATAAAAAGGAACTTCCTCAATATGATAAAGGGCATCAATCAAAAACCCATAACTAACATCATACTCAATGGTGAAAAACTGAAAACTTGCCCTTTAAGAGCAGGAAGAAGACAAGGATGTCTTCTTTTTCCATTGCTATTCAACATTGTACTCGAAGTTCTAGCTGGAGCAATTAGGCAAGAAAAAAAAGAAGGCATCGGATGATGTCAGAGTAATGGCACGGTAGGAAGTGATACTGATAAATCTCCCCCAAAACCCAACAAATCTTCAACCAGAAACAGAAAAACCTATCCTTGGAACCTCCAGATGTTTCGCAATACACCCGAAGGTATGGTCGAGCGAAAAATTGGCTAAATATATAATCAATCCCCGAAGGAATTAGGGAGTAAGAAATGCTCCGCCTTCCTCACTAACCTAAACAGGGCTGCTTTCACTGGGAACTGAGAATATAGAAACTAAGGCAGGCAAAGGGAGTGAATAGATCCAGGCCACGGCACAAACGGCCGAACCAGGCTGTGGCACAAAGATCGAAGCCGAGGAAAAACTGTGCCTGGGGCAACCCAGTCAATACAAGCTAGCACTCGCGCCAAACCCAGACAAAGAAAGACAAGCGGGGCAGCCATTTTCCCCAATCTCTGGGTCGGCACACAAAAATAGTGGGCGAGAGATTCCTCTGAGTGCCTCAGCAGTGGGTGCTCGTGTTACCCCACAGAGAGGCAGAGTCAGGGGCCTCTGTGTGTGGAATCTCCAGGCTGCCCCAGAGCCCTGAAAAAGCCACGCACGGGGAGGGAGTGAGAGCCAATTCCAATGCTGGGACTTTTCTGTGCGGGCAGGGGTTTCACTCAGAGGGTGAGGCGGCTGGCCTGATATCCTGGTCGGCGTGCACGGAGAGTGGGCAAGAGACTCCTCACAGCACCTCAGGAGTGGGCGCCTGTGTTATCCCACAGAGGGGCAGAGTCAGGGGCCTCTGTGTGCGGAAACTTGTGCCACCCAAGCACCCTGAAAAAGCTGCACACGGGGAGGGAGCGAGAGCCAATTCCAATGCTGGAACTTTTCCGTGCGGGTGGGGGTTTCACTCAGAGGGTGAGGCGGCTGGCCTGATATCCTGGTCTGCGCGCGCAGATAGTGAGCGAGAGTTTCCTCCAAGCACCCCGGGAGTGGGCACCCACCTGTGTTACTGGACAGAGTGGCAAAGCCAGAGGTCTTTGAGTGGGTGGAAGCCGCACCTGATTATACTAGCAGCTCTGACTGACTGAGCCTTACCCAGAGCCCTGTGCTGAGTGGGAATAGAGTGGGGAGTTGCCAGCTCTTTGAGCCTCTTACTATCCAGGCAGAGGCAGCAGCAACCCCATAGCTCGATTATCAGGCTACTAATTGAGGAAGGAAAGACTAGGAGAGGGGCTCCAGGAACACGGACTCTCTCACTGTCGGAGCCTATAAATTCTAATGAGCCTCGACTGCCAACGAGACTGAAGCACAATACATGACATCACCATAGAGACTTATCAACTGCAAACCTCTACCTGAGCATGCCAAAGGGAAAGAACCCGGGGTACAGAGTCACCGACCAGGAAGAGGGAGAGAAAAGAAAAAGCAAGAAGATAACCTCTCAAAATCAAGAATAATCCGCAGACTCTATAACCTATCCCATTTTATTATATTTGTTTGTTTGTTTCTCTTATCTTCATTCTGGATTTTTTTTCCTCCTTCAATTTGGTTGTTTAACTCTCTGCCAGTCTTACTCTCTCCTCTCCTTGAACTACACTACCCATAAGTGTTACATCTCCCATTATCTTTTCTTTCCTCTTCCTTTCTCTCTATGAGGGTTGCACTCCAAAACCCTTAACTCTCTCCTCTTTTTTCTTTTTTCTTCTTTTAGTGGTTCCCTATTTTTTTTTCTCTCTCTCTCTTTCTTTTCTCCCTCTATATTAGTTTCTTCCTTTCTCCTTTATATCTCTTCTCATTCAAACCTCAAAAACGAACAAATTCTCTTATCTGGGACTCAAACTTATGTTTGTGGCATTTTGGGGTTTTTTTACTTCACCTTTTTAACTCACTAGCAGTGCTCCCATCCCTGGCTCTCCATTTTATCTAGTTGTTGTTCCACTAAATACAATAGTAACTTTTTAATTTGTCCCCCCATTTTCCCGTTTCCCTCTTATTCCTCTCATCATAACTCTTAGTCAAGCAACACTTAAAAGCTAATCATTTTATTCTTGACCCAAATTTTTTCCTTATTTTCTTTTCGTGGGTCCATACCCCCCCCTTTTTTTGTTTGTTTGTTTTTTGTTTTTTGCCCCTTTATTACTTCTCCCATATTCAGCCCTCCATTACAGGCATTGTTTGTTCTATTTAGTACAATATAATTCACAGTTCACCACAAGATTTTCTCAAGAAAGAAGGGAGAGTAGAGGAGAGGAAATAAGGAGGGGGGGAATAATTTCCCTTTTTTAAATTTTAATTTAATTTTATTTTTCTTTATTTAATTATTAATTTTTAAAAAAACAACTCTTTTTTATTTTTTATTTTTATTTTTTTAACTTTTTATTCTTTATTAAATCTCAATAATACTATCAACAAAACCACCCTCAGATGCCATTAAGGAAGAGAAAATCGAATATCATGGATACAAAAGAAAGAGAGGTAACACAGATAGATAGATGAGGAAAAATCTATGGAGAAAAAATTTAATATATTGGAAACCTTGGAGTTAAATGACAGAGAATTTAAAATAGAAATCCTAAAAATACTCAGAGATATACAAGAAAACACAGAAAGGCAATTTAGGGAGCTCAAAAAACAACTGAATGAACACAAAGAATATATTACCAAGGAAATTGAAACTATAAAAACAAATCAAACAGAGATGAAAAACTCAATTCACGAGCTGAAAAACGAGGTAACAAGCTTAGCTAATAGAACAGGCCAGATAGAAAGTAGGATTAGTGAAATAGAAGACAAGCAACTTGAGGCACAACAGAGAGAAGAAGAAAGAGACTCAAAAATTAAAAAAAAAATGAGATAGCCCTACAGAAATTATCTGACTCCATCAAAAAGAATAACATAAGAACAATAGGTATATCGGAGGGAGAAGAGAGAGAAAATGGAATGGAGAACATACTCAAACAAATAATAGATGAGAACTTCCCAAGCCTGTGGAAAGAACTAAAGCCTCAAATTCAAGAAGCAAACAGAACTCCGAGTTTTCTTAACCCCAACAAACCTACTCCAAGGCACATCATAATGAAATTGACACAAACCAACGGCAAAGAAAAAATTCTCAAGGCAGCCAAGGAAAAGAAGAATACAACATATAAAGGAAGGCCCATTAGATTGTCATCCGATTTCTCAACAGAAACTCTACAAGCTAGAAGAGAGTGGACCCCAATATTTAAAGTCCTGAAAGAGAGGAACTTTCAGCCACGAATACTATACGCATCAAAGCTATTCTTCAAATATGAAGGAGAAATAAAAACATTCACAGATACAGAAAAGGTGAGGGAATTTATCATCAGAAAACCCCCACTCCAGGAATTACTAAAGGGGGTTCTCCAATCAGATACAAAGAACATTAAAAAAAAGAAAAACCAACAAAGCCACAAGTAAAAGCTCCAAGAAGAACACAATAAAACCAAATTTAAACTGTGACAACAACAAAAAGAATGGGGGGGGGAGAGGATGGAGATTAACAGTAGCAAAGGACGATGGAGTGCAAAAGTACTCACAAAATGGTGCACTACAATGAACAGGGTAGGAACGCTTTTCATTAATTAAAGGTAACCACCATTGAAAAAACCACCGCAGAAGCACATGATTTAAAGATAGCAACAGAGGAAAGATGTATGGAATACAACCAGATAAAAACAAAAGTTAGAAAAATGAAAGAGAAGGATCAAACAAGACACAAAACAAACAGAAAGCAATCTATAAAATGGCAATAGGGAACTCACAAGTGTCAATAATTACACTAAATGTAAATGGATTAAACTCACCAAGAAAAAGGCACAGAGTAGCAGAATGGATTAAAAAAGAAAATCCAACTGTATGCTACCTACAAGAAAATCATCTAAGTAACAAGGATAAAAACAAATTCAAAGTGAAAGGCTGGTCGACCTGGAAATGCTGAGGTCACCGGTTCAAAACCCTGGGCTTGCCTGGTCAAGGCACATATGGGAGTTGATGCTTCCAGCTCCTCCCCCCTGTCTCTCTCTCTCTCTCTCCTCTCTAAAATGAATAAATAAAATAAAAATTAAAAAAAATTCAAAGTGAAAGGCTGGAAAACAATACTCCAAACAAATAACATCCAAAAGAAAGCAGGCGTAGCAATACTCATATCTGATAATGCTGACTACAAGACAGCAAAAGTACTCAGAGACAAAAATGGCCATTTCATAATGGCTAAGGGGACACTGAATCAAGAAGACATAACAATTCTTAATATATATGCACCAAACCAAGGAGCACCAAAATATGTAAAACAACTACTTATTGACCTTAAAACAAAAACTGACAAAAATACAATCATACTTGGAGACCTCAATACACCGCTGATGGCTTTAGATCGGTCATCCAAACAGAGAATCAACAAAGATATAGTGGCCTTAAACGAAATACTAGAACACCTGGATATGATAGACATCTACAGGACATTTCATCCCAAAGTGACTGAGTATACATTTTTCTCCAGTGTACATGGATCATTCTCAAGAATTGACCATATGTTGGGCCACAAAAACAACATCAGCAAATTCAGAAAAATTGAAGTTATACCAAGCATATTTTCTGATCATAAAGCCTTGAAACTAGAATTCAACTGCAAAAAAGAGGGAAAAAATCCCACAAAAATGTGAAAACTAAACAACATACTTTTAAAAAATGAATGGGTCAAAGAAGAAATAAGTGCAGAGATCAAAAGATATATACGGACAAATGAATATGACAATACAACATATCAGAATCTATGGGATGCAGCAAAAGCAGTGATAAGAGGGAAGTTCATATCACTTCAGGTCTATATGAACAAACAAGAGAGAGCCCAAGTGAACCACTTAACTTCACACCTTAAGGAACTAGAAAAAGGGAGTGACGTCACGGAAATGGCACCGTGAGCAGCGCGTCGGACAGATCTCCCCAAAATCACAACAAATTTATCAACTAGAAACATAAAAATTTATCCTCGGAGCATTCCGGAGTTCCACACAAACTGAAAGAAGTTAATTACCGCAGGGACGTTCATTCAAGCCGCGGAGGGAGTGCGCCTGTGGTGAGTCAGCCCACACTCGGGAGCGGCGAGCAGCCACCGGCGCACGCCCGGTCGGGTTGCAGAGTGAGCACTGCTAGAGTTCCCAGCGGCCCGCGCACTGCGAGTGAGAGTCCCCAGCCACTGGTGCCCGGAGAACCCCATTCGCGCGCGTGCCCTGGGCATTCCACGTGCCCAGAGCGCCCTACTGGCCCGCACACCCAGGGTGCCCCATTATCCTGCGCCCGGTGCACCCCAGCCACCAGCGGCGGAGCGAGCGGGAGGCGCACCAGGGCAGTCTTCCCTACTTGGGAGATTCTCTCTGTGGGCGGGGAACCTCACCCAGCCATTCAAGCTAACAATCAAGTGTTGGGGGAGGGGCACGCAGGCAGCCTGAAATACCTTCGGGAGCACAGCTGTGGACCCAATCACTGAAATTAGCTTAACCCATGAAATCTGCGCACCCACGGGTTCTAATTGATAAGATCTCTCTCAGTTCAGCGATCCAAGACAAGAGGCGTGATATTTTTTAGAGCCTCTCGCTAAAGGGGCGGGGGCAACTTCTGATTGATAGAGCCTCCATATTCAGGGATAAACGCTAACAAGAGGGACTTGGCAGATAATAAGATCTATACTACACTAGTCGCAAGCAGAGACTAGTGGCTCTTCATCCCAGCCAAAACAGGCTACAAAGTGTGGAAAGCCTGGGTTGAGTGGTCCAACTGAATGCTAGGCGCTGAACAGTCACATTGACAACAATTGACTCCCACCCCCGCCTGATTACACTGGAGGCTCTGACTGCCAGAGCCTTTCCCAAAGCCTTGCGCTGAGTGGGGATAGAGTGGGGATTTCCTAGCTCTTTGAGCCTCTTACTCCCCAGGCAGAAGCAGTTGCAGCCTTATAGCTGGATCACCAGGCTGCTAATTCAGGAAGGGGGGACTAGGAGAGAGACTCCAGGAAAGCAAACTCTCTCATCGTTGGACCCTGCAAACGCCAACAAGCCTTGACTACCAGCAAGACTAAAGCCAATTATAGGACATTGCCATAGAATCCCATCAACTGCAAATCCCTACCTAAGGGTTACACAGGGGCAGAGCCTGGGGTACAGAGTCACCGACCAGGAAGAGGGAGAGAAAAGAAAAAAGAAGAAGTTAACCTCTCAAAATCAAGAAAAATCCACAGACTTTACAACTTGTTCCACTAATTTTTTTTTGTTGTTGTTTGTTTCTTCTATCTTATTGCCTTTATTATTATTATTTCTATTTCCTCCACCTCGGTCCTTCTATTCTCTGCCCATCTTATGCTTCCCTTTTCTTGAACTACACTACCCATGAGTGTTACATTTTATTTCTCTTCTTCATCCTCACCCTCCTTTAAGGTTATACTCCAAAACACTTAACTCTCACTCTCTCCTCTTTTATTTTTTTTTGTTTTGCTTTATTTTGTTTTTTTCTCTTCCTTCATTTTTCTCTTTTTCTTATTTTTTCCTTTCTATTAATTTTTCTTTTCTCGTTTAACTTTTCCTCCCATTTAATCCTCAATCACGATCAAATTAGTTAATTTGGGACTCAAGGGTTTTTTTTGGTTTTATTTTTCTTTTTTGCTTTTGCCTTTGTTTTTTTTTGTTGTTGTTGTTTGTTTGTTTCTTTTTGTGGCAGTTTGGGTACTTTTTACGTTGCTTTTTAACTCACTAGCATTTCTCCCAACCCAAGGTCTCCATTGTATTTAGTCTTCGCTCTACTTAATACAACAGACTTTTACTTATTATTTTTATTTTTTTCTTCTTTATTATTCTTTTTTTTCTCCTTTTTTCTGCTTCCCTCTTATCCCTCTCATTATATCTCTTAGTCGACCATCACTTACAAGCAAATCATCTTATGCTTGTCTAAGATTTTATTCCTTTTTTTGTATTTTATTTTTTTGCATTTAGTAGGTCCCTACTCCCTTTTTTTGCCCCTTGAACTCTTCACCCCAAATCAGGCCCTCCATTATAGGCAGTTTTTGTTCCATTTAGCATAATATAATTCACAGGTCATCACGATATTTCCCTGAGGAGGGGAGAGGAGGGAAAGAGAAGAAAGAAAAATGGGGGAAATAATAAATTATTACTGGGTTTTTTTTGGGGGGTGTTTTACCTTTTTTTATTTTTATTTTTAGTTTTTACTCTTTATTAATTCTAATTAGTGATATCAACAAGACCACCCTCAGATGCCAATAAGAAAGAGGAAATCGAATATTATGGATACAAAAGAAAGAGAGGTAACACAAATAGATGTGGAAAAATCTATGGAGAAAAGACTTAACATATTGGAAGCCTTGGAGCTAAATGACAGAGAATTTAAAATAGAAATCTTAAAATTACTCAGAGATATACAAGAAAACACAGAAAGGCAATTTAGGGAGATCAGAAAACAACTCAATGAACACAAAGAATATATTACCAAGGAAATTGAAACTATAAAAACAAATCAAACAGAAATGAAAAACTCAATTCACGAGCTGAAAAACGAGGTAACAAGCTTAGCTAACAGAACAGCCCAGATTGAAGATAGGATTAGTGAAATACAAGACAAACAACTTGAGGCACAACAGAGAGAAGAAGAAAGAGACTCAAAAATAATAAAAAACGAGAAAGCCCTACAGGAATTGTCTGACTCCATCAGAAAGAATAACATAAGAATAATAGGTATATCAGACGGAGAAGAGAAAGAAAATGGAATGGAGAATATACTCAAACAAATAATAGACGAGAACTTCCCAAGCCTGTGGAAAGAACTAAAGCCTCAAATTCAAGAAGCAAACAGAACACCGAGTTTTCTTAACCCCAACAAACCCACCCCAAGGCACATCATAATGAAAATGACACATACCAATGACAAAGAAAAAATTCTCAAGGCAGCCAGGGAAAAGAAGAGTACAACATATAAAGGAAGGCCTATTAGATTATCATCAGATTTCTCAGCAGAAACGCTACAAGCTAGAAGAGAGTGGACCCCAATATTTAAAGCCCTGAAAGAGAGGAACTTTCAGCCAAGAATACTATACCCATCAAAGCTATCCTTCAAGTACGAAGGAGATATAAAAACATTCACAAATACAGAAAAGATGAGAGAATTTATCAGCAGAAAGCCCCCACTCCAGGAAATACTAAAGGGGGTTTTCCAACCAGATTCAAAGAACAAAAGAAAACAACATCACAAGTAACAGCTCCAAGAAGAACACAATAAAACCAAACTTAAACTGTGACAACAAAGGAAAAAAAGAGGGGAGAGGATGGAGATTAAGAGTAGCAAAGGACGATGAAGTGCAGAAATACGCATAAGATAGGGTACTACAATGAATATGGTAGGTACTCTTTTCATTACTTAATGGTAACCACCCTTGAAAAAACCACTACAAAAACACTTGACTTAAAAAAGGTATCAACAGAGGAAAGAAGTATGGAACACAAACAAACAAAAACAAATGATAGAAAAACAAAAGAGAAGAATCAAACAAGATACAAAACTAACAGAAAGCAATTTATAAAATGGCAGTAGGGAACCCACAAGTGTCAATAACTACACTAAATGTAAATGGATTAAACTTACCAATAAAAAGACACAGAGTAGCAGAATGGATTAAAAAAGAAAATCCAACTATATGCTGCCTACAAGAAACACATCTAAGCAACAAGGATAAAAACAAATTCAAAGTGAAAGGCTGGAAAACAATACTCCAAGCAAACAACACCCAAAAAAAGCAGGGGTAGCAATACTCATATCTAATAATGCTGACTACAAGACAGAAAAAGTACTCAGAGACAAAAATGGTCATTTCATAATGATTAAGGGGAAGTTGAATCAAGAAGACATAACAATCCTTAATATATATGCACCAAACCAAGGAGCACCAAAATATATAAGACAGCTACTTATAGACCTTAAAACAAAAACTAACAAAAATATAATCATACTTGGAGAACTCAATACACCGCTGACGGCTCTAGATCGGTCATTCAAGCAGAGAATCAATAAAGATATAGTGGCCTTAAACGAAATACTAGAACACCTGGATATGATAGACATCTACAGGACACTTCATCCCAAAGCGACAGAGTATACATTTTTCTCTAGTGTTCATGGAACATTCTCAAGAATTGACCATATGTTGGGCCACAAAAACAACATCAGCAAATTCAGAAAAATTGAAGTTATACCAAGCATATTTTCTGATCATAAAGCCTTGAAACTAGAATTCAACTGCAAAAAAGAGGGGGAAAAACCCAAAAAATTGTGGAAACTAAACAACATACTTCTAAAAAATGAATGGGTCAAAGAAGAAATAAGCGCAGAGATCAAAAGATATATACAGACAAATGAAAATGAAAATACGACATATCAGAATCTCTGGGATGCAGCAAAAGCAGTAATAAGAGGAAAGTTTATATCACTTCAGGCCTATATGAACAAACAAGAGAGAGCCGAAGAAAACCACTTAACTTCACACCTTAAGGAACTAGAAAAAGAAGAACAAAGACAACCCAAAACCAGCCGAAGAAAGGAGATAATAAAAATCAGAGCAGAAATAAATGAAATAGAGAACAGAAAAACCATAGAAAAAATCAATAAAACAAGGAGCTGGTTCTTTGAAAAGATAAACAAAATTGACAAACCCTTGGCAAGACTCACCAAGGAAAAAAGGCACAGGACTCAAATAAATAAAATCCAAAATGAAAGAGGAGAGATCACCACAGACATCATAGATATACAAAGAATTATTGTAGAATACTATGAAAAATTATATGCCACCAAATACAACAATCTAGAAGAAATGGATAAATTCCTAGAACAATACAACCTTCCTAGACTGAGTCATGAAGAAGCAGAAAGCCTAAACAGACCAATCAGCAGGGAGGAAATAGAAAAAACTATTAAAAACCTCCCCAAAAATAAAAGTCCAGGCCCAGACGGTTATACTAGTGAATTCTATCAAACATTCAAAGAAGACTTGGTTCCTATTCTACTCAAAGTCATCCAAAAAATTGAAGAAGAAGCAATACTTCCAAACACATTTTATGAGGCCAGCATAACCCTCATACCAAAACCTGGCAAGGATGGCACAAAGAAAGAAAACTACAGACCAATATCTCTAATGAATACAGATGCTAAAATACTAAACAAAATACTGGCAAACCGAATACAACAACATATTAAAAAAATAATACATCATGATCAAGTGGGATTCATCCCAGAATCTCAAGGATGGTTCAACATACGCAAAACGGTTAACGTAATACACCATATCAACAAAACAAAGAACAAAAACCACATGATCTTATCAATAGATGCAGAAAAGGCTTTTGATAAAATACAACACAATTTTATGTTTAAGACTCTCAACAAAATGGGTATAGAAGGAAAATAACTCAACATGATAAAGGCCATATATGATAAAACATCAGCCAACATCATATTAAACGGCATAAAACTGAGGACTTTCTACCTTAAATCAGGAACAAAACAGGGTTGTCCACTCTCTCCACTCTTATTTAACGTGGTGCTAGAAGTTCTGGCCAGAGCAATCAGACAAGACAAAGAAATAAAAGGCATCCATATCGGAAAAGAAGAAGTAAAGGTATCACTTTTTGCTGATGATATGATCCTATACATCGAAAACCCGAAGGACTCCACAAAAAGATTATTAGAAACAATAAACCAATACAGTAAGGTCGCAGGATACAAAATTAACATACAAAAGTCCATAGCCTTTCTATATGCCAACAATGAAATATTAGAAAACGAACTCAAAAAAATAATCCCCTTCACGATTGCAACAAAAAAAATAAAATACCTAGGAATAAACATAACAAAGAACGTAAAGGACCTATATAATGAAAATTACAAAGCGTTGTTAAGAGAAATCGAAAAAGATACAATGAGATGGAAAAATATTCCTTGTTCTTGGATAGGAAGAATAAATATAATCAAAATGGCCATATTACCCAAAGCAATATACAAATTTAATGCAATTCCCATCAAAATCCCTATGAGATTTTTTAAAGAAATGGAACAAAAAATCATCAGATTTATATGGAACTATAAAAAACCCCGAATAGCCAAAACAATCCTAAGGAAAAAGAATGAAGCTGGGGGCATTACAATACCTGACTTTAAACTATATTATAGGGCCACGATAATGAAAACAGCGTGGTATTGGCAGAAAAATAGACACTCAGACCAATGGAACAGAATAGAAAGCCCAGAAATAAAACCACATATATATGGTCAAATAATCTTTGATAAAGGGGCCAACAACACACAATGGAGAAAAGAAAGCCTCTTCAACAAATGGTGTTGGGAAAACTGGAAAGCCACATGCAAAAGAATGAAACTCGACTACAGCCTGTCCCCGTGTACTAAAATTAATTCAAAATGGATCAAAGACCTAAATATAAGACCTGAAACAATAAAGTACATAGAAGAAGACATAGGTACTAAAATCATGGACCTGGGTTTTAAATAACATTTTATGAACTTGACTCCAATGGCAAGAGAAGTGAAGGCAAAGATAAATGAATGGGACTACATCAGAATAAAAAGTTTTTGCTCAGCAAGAGAAACTGATATAAAAATAAACAGACAGCCAACTAAATGGGAAATGATATTTTCAAACAACAGCTCAGATAAGGGCCTAATATCCAAAATTTACAAAGAACTCATAAAACTCAACAACAAACAAACAAACAATCCAATAAAAAAATGGGAAGAGGACATGAACAGACACTTCTCCCAGGAAGAGATACAAATGGCCAACAGATATATGAAAAGATGCTCAGCTTCATTAGTTATTAGAGAAATGCAAATCAAAACTACAATGAGATACCACCTCACCCCTGTTAGATTAGCTATTATCAACAAGACGGGTAATAGCAAATGTTGGAGAGGCTGTGGAGAAAAAGGAACCCTCATTCACTGTTGGTGGGACTGTAAAGTAGTACAACCATTATGGAGGAAAGTATGGTGGTTCCTCAAAAAACTGCAAATAGAACTACCTTATGACCCAGCAATTCCTCTACTGGGTATATACCCCAAAACCTCAGAAACATTGATATGTAAAGACACATGTAGCCCCATGTTCATTGCAGCACTGTTCACAGTGGCCAAGACATGGAAACAACCAAAAAGCCCTTCAATAGAAGACTGGATAAAGAAGATGTGGCACATATACACTATGGAATACTACTCAGCCATAAGAAATGATGACATCAGATCATTTACAGCAAAATGGTGGGATCTTGATAACATTATACGGAGTGAAATAAGTAAATCAGAAAAAAACAAGAACTACATGATTCCATACATTGGTGGAACATAAAAACGAGACTAAGAGACATGGACAAGAGTGTGGTGGTTACTAGGGGTGGGGGAGGGAGGACATGGGAGGGAGGTAGGGAGAGAATTAGGGGGAGGGGGAGGGGCACAGAGAACTAGTTAGAGGGTGACGGAGGACAATCTGACTTTGGGCGAGGGGTATGCAAAATAATTTAATGACAAAATAACCTAGACATGTTTTCTTTGAATATATGTACCCTGATTTATTAATGTCATCCCATTACCATTAATAAAAAATTATTAAAAAAAAAAAAAAAAGGAACTAGAAAAATAAAAACAAAGAGAACCCAAAACCAGCCGAAGAAAGGAGATAATAAAAATCAGAGCAGAAATAAATGATATAGAAAACAGAAAAACTATAGAAAAAATTAATAGAACAAAGAGCTGGTTCTTTGAAAAGATCAACAAAATTGACAAATCCTTGGCAAGACTTACCAAGGAAAAAAGAGAAAGAACTCATATAAACAAAATCCAAAATGAAAGAGGAGAAATCACCATGGACACCGTAGATATACAAAGAATTATTGTAGAATACTATGAAAAACTTTATGCCACTAAATTCAACAACCTAGAAGAAATGGATATATTCCTAGAAAAATACAACCTTCATAGACTGAGTCAAGAAGAAGCAGAAAGCCTAAACAGACCTATTAGTAGAGAAGAAATAGAAAAAAACCATTAAAAACCTTCCCCAAAATAAAAATCCAGGCCCAGACGGCTATACCAGCGAATTTTATCAAACATTCAAAGAAGACTTGGTTCCTATTCTACTGAAAGTCTTCCAAAAAATTGAAGAAGAAGCAATACTTCCAAACACATTTTATGAGGCCAACATAACTCTCATATCAAAACCAGGCAAGGACTGCACAAAAAAAGAAAACTACAGACCATTATCTCTAATGAATACAGATGCTAAAATACTAAACAAAATACTAGCAAATTGAATACAACAACATATTAAAAAGATAATACATCATGATCAAGTGGTATTCATCCCAGAATCTCAAGGATGGTTCAACATATGTAAAACGGTTAACGTAATGCACCATATCAACAAAACAAAGAACAAAAACCACATGATCTTATCAATAGACGCAGAAAAGGCTTTCAATAAAATACAACACAACTTTATGTTTAAGACTCTCAACAAAATAGGTATAGAAGGAAAATATCTCAACATGATAAAGGCCATATATGATAAACCATCAGCTAACATCATATTAAATGGCACTAAAATGAAGGCTTTCCCCCTTAAATCAGGAACAAGACAGGGTTGTCCACTCTCTCCACTCTTATTTAATGTGGTACTAGAGGTTCTAGCCAGAGCAATCAGACAAGACAAAGAAATAAAAGGCATCCATATTGGAAAAGAAGAAGTAAAGGTATCACTTTTTGCAGATGATATGATCCTATACATCGAAAACCCCAAAGAATCCACAAAAAGACTACTAGAAACAATAAGCCAATACAGTAAGGTCGCAGGATACAAAATTAACATACAGAAGTCAATAGCCTTTCTATATGCCAACAATGAAACATTTGAGAACGAACTCAAAAGAATAATCCCCTTCACGATTGCAACAACAACAAAAAAATACCTAGGAATAAACATAACAAAGAATGTAAAGGACTTATATAATGAAAACTATAAACCATTGTTAAGGGAAATCGAAAAAGATATAATGAGATGGAAGAATATTCCTTGTTCTTGGTTAGGAAGAATAAATATAATCAAGATGGCCATATTACCCAAAGCAATATACAAATTTAATGCAATTCCCATCAAAATTCCAATGACATTTTTTATTTTTTTTATTTATTTTATTTTTTGTATTTTTCTGAAGCTGGAAACGGGGAGAGACAGTCAGACAGACTCCCGCATGCGCCCGACCGGGATCCACCTGGCACGCCCACCAGGGGCGATGCTCTGCCCACCAGGGGGCGATGCTCTGCCCCTCCGGGGGGTCGCTCTGCCGAGACCAGAGCCACTCTAGCGCCTGGGGCAGAGGCCAAGGAGCCATCCTCAGTGCCCGGGCCATCTTTGCTCCAATGGAGCCTTGGCTGCGGGAGGGGAAGAGAGAGACAGAGAGGAAGGAGGGGGAGGGGGGTGGAGAAGCAAATGGGCGCTTCTCCTGTGTGCCCTGGCCGGGAATCGAACCCGGGTCCCCCGCACGCCAGGCCGACGCTCTACCGCTGAGCCAACCAGCCAGGGCTCCAATGACATTTTTTAAAGAAATGGAGCAAAAAATCATCAGATTTATATGGAACTATAAAAAACCCCGAATAGCCAAAGCAATCCTAAAGAAAAAGAATGAAGCTGGGGGCATTACAATACCTGACTTCAAACTATATTATAGGGCCACGGCAATCAAAACAGCATGGTATTGGCAGAAAAATAGACACTCAGACCAATGGAACAGAATAGAAAACCCAGAAATAAAACCACATATATATAGTCAAGTAATTTTTGATAAAGGGGCCAACAACACACAATGGAGAAAAGTAAGCCTCTTCAACAAATGGTGCTGGGAAAACTGGAAAGCCACATGCAAAAGAATGAAACTGGACTACTGTTTGTCCCCCTGTACTAAAATTAACTCAAAATGGATCAAAGATCTAAACATAAGGCCTGAAACAATTAAGTACATAGAAGAAGACATAGGTACTAAACTCATGGACCTGGGTTTTAAAGAGCATTTTATGAATTTGACTCCAAAGGCAAGAGAAGTGAAGGCAAAAATTAATGAATGGGACTACATCAGACTAAGAAGTTTTTGCTCAGCAAGAGAAACTGATAACAAAATAAACAGACAGCCAACTAAATGGGAAATGATATTTTCAAACAACAGCTCAGATAAGGGCCTAATATCCAAAATATACAAAGAACTCATAAAACTCAACAACAAACAAACAAACACTCCAATAAAAAAATGGGAAGAGGACATGAACAGACACTTCTCCCAGGAGGAAATACAAATGGCCAAGAGATATATGAAAAGATGTCATCTTCTTTAGTTATTACAGAAATGCAAATCAAAACTGCAATGAGATATCACCTCACACCTGTTAGATTAGCTATTATTAACAAGACAGGTAATAGCAAATATTGGAGAGGCTGTGGAGAAAAAGGAACCCTCATCCACTGTTGGTGGGAATGTAAAGTAGTACAACCATTATGGAAGAAAGTATGGTGGTTCCTCAAAAAACTGAAAATAGAACTACCTTATGACCTAGCAATCCCTCTACTGGGTATATACCCCCAAAACTCAGAAACATTGATACGTAAAGACACATGCAGCCCCATGTTTATTGCAGCATTGTTCACAGTGGCCAGGACATGGAAACAACCAAAAAGTCCGTTAATAGATGACTGGATAAAGAAGATATGGCACATATACACTATGGCAGGGGTCCCCAAACTACAGCCCGCGGGCCACATGCAGCCCCCTTAGGCCATTTATCCGGCCCCCGCCGCACTTCTGGAAGGGTACCTCTTGCATTGGTGGTCAGTGAGAGGAGCATAGTTCCCATTGAAATATTGGTCAGTTTGTTGATTTAAATTTACTTTTTCTTTATTTTAAATATTGTATTTGTTCCTGTTTTGTTTTTTTACTTTAAAATAAGATATGTGCAGTGTGCATAGGAATTTGTTCATAGTTTTTTTTATAGTCCGGCCCTCCAACGGTCTGAGGGACAGTGAACTGGCCCCCTGTGTAAAAAGTGTGGGGACCCCTGCACTATGGAATACTACTCAGCCATAAGAAATGATGACATAGGATCATTTACAGCAAAATGGTGGGATCTTGATAACATTATACGAAGTGAAATAAGTAAATCAGAAAAAACCAGCAACTGCATTATTCCATACGTAGATGGGACATAAAAGTGAGACTAAGAGACATTGATAAGAGTGTGGTGGTTATGGGGGGAGAGGGGAGAGGGAGAGGGAAAGGGGGAGGGGGAGGGGCACAAAGAAAACTAGATAGACGGTGACAGAGGACAATATGACTTTGGGTGATGGGTATGCAACATAATTGAATGACAAGATAACAACAAGATAACATTTATTGATGTCGCCCCATTAAAAAATAAAATTATTGGCCCTGGACGGGTGGTTCAGTGGTAGAGCGTCAGCTTGGCATGCGGAGGTCCTGGGTTCGATTCCTGGCCAGGGCACACAGGAGAGGCGCCCATCTTCTTCTCCACCCCTCCCCCTCTCCCTCCTCTCTGTCTCTCTCTTCCCCTCCCGCAGCCGAGGCTCTATTGGTGCGAGGATGGCCCGGGCGCTGGGGATGGCTCCTTGGCCTCTGCCCCAGGCGCTGGAGTGGCTCTTGTCGCGACAGAGCGATGCCCCGGAGGGGCAGAGCATCGCCCCCTGGTGGGCAGAGCGTCGCCCCCTGGTGGGGGGTGGATCCTGGTCGGGCACATGCGGGAGTCTATCTGTCTCTCCCCGTTTCCAGCTTCAGAAAAATACAAAAAAAAAATAATTTTTTTAAAATAAATTTTTATTAATGTTAATGGGATGACATTAATAAATCAGGTTACATATATTCAAAGAAAACATGTCTAGGTTATCTTGTCATTAAAAAAAATAAAATTATTAAAAAAAAAAAAGAAGGCATCCACGCTGGAAAAGAAATAACTATCTTCCTCTGTACATGCTATGATCTTATATTTGATAACCCTAAAAAATCCACAAAACAACTATTACAACTAATAAATTTTAGCAAGTTTGCAGGGTATAAGATTATCAAACAAATATCAGTTTTATTTTTATATTCTAGTAATGAGTAATCTGAAAATGAAATTAGGAAAACAATTCCACTTAAAATAGCATCAAAAAGAATAAAATATTTTTCAGATCACAGCCTCTTGTCCACGGCCCATCTCTACCAAGAAAGCACATGGTAAATATCATTGTTACCTGTCCATCTTTTATACTTTCCCAACTCTTCTGAACAAATTAATCTTCCTCTCAGTTCCTTGCATTACATTACTAATGAATAGCAAAGGTCCCCTCACTTTAACACCCCCTTAAAAGTAATTTTCCTGTTCTAGAGTTTATGACTTATCTCCCATGGGGATTCTGAGTACTCCAGATCTCTAAGACAATACTTTAAAATGTTACTTAGTAAGTTTTCTTACTAATTACTTTCTCTCTGAGTACTTTAACTTTTAGAAAAATATTTTATTCTTTTCTCCTTCTTTCCTTTCCTTTATTCATGCTACCTTCTTTTGGCAATAGCACCCCAATTTTGTTTGGGGGACATCTCTCTATATATACTGGATAAAATCTGTCAGGAATATTAATTAATATTCCTGTTCTCTCTTAGCGTAGGAGCAACGATGTGGACCCAAGCTGAATCAATTAGAAACTTCCTCTTAAATTTGATCCATGAGTGGAGTTATAGAAAAGATTAGATAAAGCGTAAGCAGTTCTTGCTTGACACTTTTGGAGCTGGACTGATTTTAGCCCTAATTTCTGAAGAGGTGAGTTCTCCAGCCTTTCTTAAACTCCTTTGCTCCCCTGTATCTTTCGAATAAATTCCTCTTTGTTTTAAGTTAGCCAGAGTTGGGTTTTGTTATTCACAACCCAAAACCTCTGACTCAGAAAGGTGATTCATTCAATCATTTGGCAAATATTTATTAAGTATTTACTATTTCCTAAGTACTGTGCTAGTCACTGGGGAGGGCTTGCCAAGTGCTTGATAGGTTGATCTTTTTCTGTTAATAAGAGAAAACTGGGGGTTAACTCTATAAGCCTTCACTATAAGTGCCAGGAAAGAAGGGGTCTCCAGGAAACTCTAGGAGAATAATTAACTCTCATTTTATAAAGTTTAACAGAAACAATAAAAAAGTGTGGAGAAATAATTTCCCCTAATTGAAATAATTAATTCAGAGCTGCAATAACTCTCAACTTTGTGACAAGTTTCTTTAGATGTCATATGTATTGTTATCCTTTGAAGCATGTTTGAGTAGGTCGCTGTTGCTTACCACTTGAGAATACATTACACAGTGTTGCATATGTGAGAAACAGCCTCATCATGAAACAATGCCGATTATTTGAGGCATCTGTGCTTGTGATATATTAATAGCTGAGGAGGAAAATATATTCACTTGGTATTTTAAGCATTTAAAAAAGATAAAGGGGTAATTTTGAAGGAACAAGTGGTTTGGGGAGTTAAAGACTGATTCCTCTCTATGGCACCCTATGAAATATACAGTTTAACTGTGGGTATTATCTTAAAGATCTTAGAATTCTGATACTGCTTCATTAAAAATGATTTTAGCCACTCCAGGGGCTTAGTCATGGGCTCCAACATGACCTTTTCATTGGAACATTCAGGCTTTTTTTCAGGTACCAGACATAGAACTGGTGTAGATTCTTTGGCATAATTTATTTGCAACTCAAGTTTAAAAGCACTATTTTTTTGTAGCAGAAGCATCTGAATTAATAGCTCACATATCTCCTGATCAGCAGTCAAATGTCTCTTGGAGCCTGATTTTGGTTTTAACTGCTTGTGAATGAGCACGCCTCTCCCGATCTCCCACCAAGCATTTCTCTCACTGAACTACTATTTGTCCTTGAAAGAGTCGGTCTTCCCAACTGGCCCTCACATAGGTGTGCCTGCCAAATTGGGTTTTCACCTTTTGAAAAATTCTCATTTAAAAATGCACTTGGTGGGAAAAACATGCACTTGGTGATGGGAAGTCATTTATTCAAAACCTTTGAGGTGAATTTTGTGACATTTAAGCTGTGTTCAGAGAAAAAATTAAAATTATTAATTTAAAAAAATTAGTGAAATTTTATAATGTCCTTAATATTTATGACATTTTAGCAAAGTTCATAAAGTATAAATGTCTTAACTCATACAAATCTTTAAAATAATGGGTCACAAAACTCACTATGAAAGGAAAAGAATAATCAAGGTGGCCTACAGAGTCCCTAAAGTTCATTTCGTCAATACAATGTATTCTAAGTCACACCATCTCAAACACAGCTTCCCAATTTGGTGAACATCTGTGTAGCTGTTTCCACCAATGGGGAAACGAACAAAACTGGAGGTTAATTACGTGCAGATAAGACATAAGTAATCTGCCCAGTCAGTGACGACTCTGTCCCTTTTTTCCTTGACTCCTGCTACTCCTTAGTACTTCCAGCAGGGGGCAGGCAGTAAAAGAGAAAGGGAAGAAGAGGAGAGGCTATGACAGGGGTCGGGAACCTTTTTGGCTGAGAGAGCCATGAACACCACATATTTTAAAATGTAATTCCATGAGAGCCATACAACGACCCGTGTATGTTATGCATTATCCAATAAAAATTTGGTGTTGTCACGGAGGACAGCTGTGATTGGCTCCAGCCACCCGCAACCATGAACAGGAGTGGTAGGAAATGAATGGATTGTAATACATGAGAATGTTTTATATTTTTAACGTCATTATTTTTTTAATTAAAGATTTGTCTGCGAGCCAGATGCAGCCATCAAAAGAGCCACATCTGACTCATGAGCCATAGGTTCCCGACCCCTGGCCTATGAGGTCTTCTGTAATACAATGGAGAAGTCAAAGTTACCTAAACCCATCTCTGAATACATTCCCCAGTGGCCCTGGTATGTGTCACTTACTTGAATGAAGGCATTGTCTCAGATGAGGACATTTCGTCCAAAGAATGGTTGGTCATTTCAGGCAGTCAAGAACTATTTATTGAGTGTCTGTTATGTGCAAAGCACTGTTCTAGATGGTTTTCTTTCTTTCCCTCTCTCCCTTTCTCTTTCTCTAAAATCAATCCATAAATAAAAAGTTTGAAAAGTCTCTACAGGTCTGGAGGTTTCTTACCATCAGCAGTCACATAAAAACATGAAACCCAAAAGGCAGCCAGATAATTGAAGTTTATATAACATCTTAAACTAACGAAAGGGGTCGGGGTCTGGGAATACAAAGAGGAGGAAGGCCATTCACAGGAAGGGCAAAGACAATGTTTGGAAAACTAAGGTTGCCCTGTAATGCATATAAGTCTCTTAGGTAAAAAGGTATCTCTGATAAGAGTTCCCTTCCTGTTACAAGCCCCCCATTCCATTGTGATATTAGGCAGTTAAGGGAGCAGGTAAAGAACTTTTCCTTAATCTGCTTGGTTTTGATTGCTTTAGCTCAAAATAACCCTTATGCTACCCCAAAATAATCATATTTTGAGGTAGCAAAATCTGTTCCTCTTGACAAAGAACATTCTTTTTATCTTTTGAATAAACTTTCTGGGAAAAGTTCTAAAAGTGGATTATTATATCAAAATGGATGACAACAAGATATGAATATTTTCATGATCCTCTAGGTGTTCACAATGAGTCTTCCCAAATGGTGCCTCTATGGTCTATGGATTCTTTTGAGTTTAAAAGCAACCAAGACCCTGTGGGTTCAAGAGAAACTTCTGCTCCCTCTTAACTACCTAGAAGAATTTGAATTAGGGGCCTTGCTCATATTAAGAGATTATCAGGTATAACCCTTTTTTTTTATAAAACCTATCTGTAAGGCAGGGTAAACTATTAATTACTGAATATCTGTTCTTATTATCCTACAATGACTTTCTTCCCTTCTGAAGTCCCAAGATGAACCTTAGCTCAGAATGGCATACATACCTTAATTTCCCTGTCTTTGAACCCTCCATACATGTGAGGTCTCTATCTCATGTATGTGGGGATCCTATACATATATATGTATGTAATAAAATTTGGTCATTTTCACTTGCTAATTTGTCTCATGTCAATTGGAATATTAGGCCAGCTGAAAGAACCTTGAAGATAGAGGGAAGTTTCTTCCTCCCCCACAATCCTCAATATATATTAGCATCATGTTGCCATGAAGATTGGTACTAATATAAGTTTAACAACTACCACATTGTGGTTTAATTCATATTTTTAAATTATTTATATTGTTTAATTTATTTCATATAGTTACTTATTATTTGGATATCCCTGTTGTAAAGATTGTGTTTGGGGGCAGGATATTTTGGAGGGAAATCAGGGCAGATCCTAATTTATGGGATGCTAACTGATGAGAGCAAGCCTGGAAATTACCCCTTCAACCATCAGAGCATGAGGAAGAGAGAAGGCGAGCAAAATTTGTCAACCCAAAATACACCTCTTTGTCATAAGGATTGTTTTAGACAGATTACTTTTTTTTTTAATCCATTTTAGAGAAGAGAGAGAAAGGGAGAGAGAGAGAGAGAGAGAGAGAGAGAGAGAGAGAGAGAGAGAGGAGAGAGAGACAGAGAGAGAAGGTGGGGAGGAGCTGGAAACATCAACTCCCATATGTGCCTTGACCAGGCAAGCCCAGGGTTTCGAACTGGCGACCTCAGCATTTCCAGGTCGACGCTTTATCCACTGCGCCACCACAGGTCAGGCTAGACAGATTACTTTTAAAAACAACACACACTACTAGGAAAGCTCTGAAAACACTACAGAGTTACCCTTTTGTAATAAACATATCCATGTATACGGAAAATCTCCATTTGTAGGATGTTTCCCTCTCCGTACCAGGATGCCTAAATCTCTAGAAACTTATCAATGAAGAAGGCATGGACTTAAATCTGCATAATAACCACACTGTTGTTTATTGTGCTTTGCCTGAAAATGTCCCATAGCTGACTGTCCCCACACCCTTAGCATCTTTTTCTTGTTATTAGCAGAAGATGATATTTAAGGTGATGGCTTGGGCCATTTGGGGTTTTCCTGGTATCCCATGTATATAAGAAGTATACAAGTTATTAAACTTCCATTTCATTTTCTCCTGTTAATCTGTCCTTTTATTATTGGGGGGGCAGAAAGGGGTTCTCAGCCAACATCTTATAGGAGTAGAGGGAAAATAATTTTCCCTTCCCTACAAGAGAATGAGGTGACAAGATGAAGAGAAATGCAAAAAATAAAATGGAGGGACATTGAAGAGGTATGTTACAGATTTGCTAAAGACCACCAGATGACAGATAAAGACTATTACCACAAAGGGATGTATCTTTGTTGCATCACATCAAGGGTGGGTCTGTTTTGTGCAATGAGCACCTGTGACATTGGAAGTGAAGTACTGAGACTCTGTTGCCTCGGTCAGACTTGAGATCTGATGCAGCGCCAGGCACAGAAATATTGATGAATTAGTATGACTCGAGGCCTGGTTGGTAATGTGATTTGCATACCTGTGGTTTGGGGTTATGTGTACTGTATGTTTACCTCTTTGCCCTGAAGAATAGGACTGGTTGGAGACATTGAAATTAAGCAATGATCCTTTGATCTGAAATGGTTTGGTAAAATAACAATTGTGTGGTTTTGAAAAATAATGCATTTGTAAATATTTTCAAACTTAAAGAAACATCACAAGTGCAGTATGGAGAACTTCCTTATCCCTTTTGCCTAGTTTCCTAATTCACACCTCACTGCATTTGTGCTCTTTTGCTCTCTTTTTCTTTCTTTAATCTCCAGATCTTATTAAAATTGTGCCATCTCTCTGTGGAGGAAAAAGGGGCCATATACTACACCTGACAAGCTCAAAGGAGGCCTGTGTTATGGGCCTTACAAACTCAAAGACTGCAAGTAACCACACAGGATGCTCTGAACAAAAAACTTCTTAACTAAAATGGAGTCATGGCAGATAGCCATGTCATACACTTGTAGCTTCCTTGACAAAGGTCATTCTTTTTTTTTTTTTTTTTTTTTTTTTTTTGAGATAGAGAGAGAGTCAGAGAGAGGGATAGATAGGGACAGACAGACTGGAATGGAGAGAGATGAGAAGCATTAATCATCAGTTTTTCATTGTGCGTTGTGACACCTTAGTTGTTCATTGATTGCTTTCTCATATGTGCCTTGACTGGGGGGCTATAGCAGACTGAGTAACCCCTTGCTCAAGCCAGAGACTTTAGGTCCAAGCTGGTGAGCTTTGCTCAAACCAGATGAGCCTGTGCTCAAGCTGGCGACCTCGGGGTCTCGAACCTGGGTCCTCCGCATCCCAGTTCGATGTTCTATCCACTGCGCCACCACCTGGTCAGGCGACAAAGGTCATTCTTTACCTTAAGTAAGCATGTATATTGTCTTTTTGCATCCAGGATAACATACCCTTGAAATATCAGACTAATCTCCTTTTCTAGACCCCTCAGGGCACAACCTCCCACCAGAGCACAAGAGCGCAGAACCCTCACCGTTACCTGGTTGCCCACATACCCTATTGTAAAGCCAGAAGCCACAGCCAGGGCCACTATCACAGCAGCCCGGCTCATGCAGGTTCGCATTGGATTCGGACAGTTGGTAAAGAAACAATGGAGCCAAAAACTGATGGGCTGTCATCTTTAACTCTAGCTTGCACCCGGCGGGCAAGTAAAAACACACACTGGGCTCCAAAACCCACATTCAGTGCTCACAAAGCCACTGACTTATCCGAGTTTCCTAGAATCAAAGGTTTCTAGCTCACCAGCCTTATTCTCCTCAGTTCCCCATCTCCTTCCTTATCCCAGATACAAACTCTGCACAAACTGGCATCTCATTCAGCACTCCGCCATCTTGGCTGCTTCTCCTGGCCACATGGCCTCTTTCTGCTCTCTGCTCTGCTCCCTCTGCTCTCTCATGCTAATCATCCCAGGAACCAAGAGAGCAAGCTCCCGCTCCGTCCCCATTTTATAGTGTAGCTTCACAACCTCTAATCCAATATACAAAATAGGGAAGTCTCTAATACAAAGTCACTTCTCTGAGGCATGATTAGATTGTACCACCCCACATCAAAAGGGTGGGAAAGGCTTAATCCCAAAACCAAGCCCCAGGCTACAAGGATTCTCAACACACATTAATATCACCTGGGCGACGGCCTCCATCTTTAACAAAGTGAGCATAATACATTTTATCTGCCCAACACCTATCTATGTGCTGTAATGTTAACTATCCTGTGCCCACCGATGGAAAAGAAGTTATGTGTTTCTGTTTTACATTTCATCCAATCTCAAAGTTTTCCCTGCTTTGCTTTCTTCCACCTCAGTAATCTACCACCTGTGGGTTTCATGTAACCCCCTGTCTCCACCTTTGGTTATAATGTGTAAAATAATCTGTAAACTGCCATTCTACAGAACATTTTCTCAATCCGTTGAGATTTTGCTTCCCGGCAATTGTTATTGATTTGGCCTAAATAAATTTACGACTTTTTCTTAGGCTGGATGTTCTTTCCTCACCATGTTCCAACAATGTTTCTTTTTCCTTTCTGGTCTAGGATTCCATCCAGGAACATATGTTACATTTATTTGTCATATCTCTTCAGGCTCCTCCAAGCTGAAATAGTTCCATAGTCTTTTCTGACCTCTTATGTCATCAACAATTTTAGAAACTACTGGTTTTACACTTTGTAGGACAACCCAAATGTTTTCTCAGAATTAGACTCAGGCTCTGTTTTCTTAACAGGAATACCCCAGAAATGATGCTGTTTTCTCAGTGTATCACACAGAGGTCACACAATGACAAGCTGTCCTGTCACTGGTAATGTTAACCTTGATCATCTGGTCATTTTGGTGTCTACGAGTTGATGCTCCTCATCTCTATCCCTCTCTCTTTCTCAATATAAATCTGCTACTGTAAAAGCTCTCCTGTCCCGAAGGCTGGAGTTTATTGAGAACCACCAGTGGGAGCTGCTGAGGCCATTTGGCTGTTTGGTGGCTGGGGCCCAGGGCTGGCTGAGGGCCTGCGAGTGCTGCTCACAAAGCTTCTGGAGGGAGGATCGCCTTTGGCCTCTGGTGGCCCAGCTCTGAGTCTGGGCCCATGAGCCACCCCCCAGATTCCACTCCTGGGAGAAACAGTCATGGCTTTAAGGAAGGTCAGATCGCAAAGGCAGAAACGCTTCCTTGCTGGAGAGTTGGGGGTCCTGAGACCAAAACACACCTCGCGTGATTTTCCAGCTAAACATTGCCTGCCTGACCTCTCACCTGTGGCACATTCTGGTTAATCAACAGAGCAATTAGGGACTCCAAATGGGAGCCACCCCATTAGTTTCCAGGTTGTGAGCACATTTGCACTTAAGATCTGCTTCTGTTTGTGTTTCTGGGGTCTGTCTCTATAGTAAAACTGAAACGTTAACAGAAAAGCAGATGAAACCTTCTGGCTTCAGCCATGACTTGGCGGTGGGCAGGGCTAGAAGATGGATTTGTAGATCAGAAGATGCTGATGGGTAAGTGCTTGACGTGGGTGAACTGCCGGCCACCAGCTGGAAGAACTGCAGGTCCTTCCCCTTCACACTGTGGACCAGCAGCATGTCCTGCCGGTGGTCGGCTGTGCAGGTCGGGCGGCTGATGCCTTCAGTGCATTGGCCTTTGGACTCCACATCCTTGTCATTGGTTTTCTTGGGCAGAAACATCACCTTCTTGTTATTTTCTTTGGTGACCACAGTCATGGCCATGGTGGGTGTGTCTGTGACCTTGCCACTGCTGGCTTAGAGAGACCAGAAGGTACACTCAGCATGTTTTTGGTGGTGGGCAGGTCCTTCTTCTCTGTGTCTGTCTTCCTGTCCGCAGGCTCTTCCTTCCCTCTGGTGATCCACCTGCAGCCCCATCAGTTTGGCATCCACCCCCTCGCTGGTGGAAGAGGATGGGGTGGGCAAGGTCTCCTTGGCAGCAGGAGATGTGGATGGCAGGGTGGACAAAAGCACGCTGGAATCCGAGGGAGCCACATCATCTGTCTCCTGAAGCCACTGAGGTCAGTTGTACTATTTCAACTTTCACTACCCCCATGAAGGGAATGAACTATTGTGAAGAATCCTTGTCAGGGCTCTTCTGCTTGTAGATGAGCATGGTCTCCTTGATGGGCAGCTGGTGGATGCAGTTGGCCCCCCGAGATGTACTGTGTGATTCTTCACACGATGTCCAGCATGTCCTGCATGCACTGAGGGCATCCAGCTTGTTGAGCAGGTCGTGCCAGGCCAGATCCTGGAAGAAGTTGTAGTGGGAATCCATAGACCCCATGAATCCGGCCATGGGGGGTGGCAATCCAGCGGGATGACCAGGAAGCACCAGTAGCCCAGCCAGTCAGGCATCTTGTGGGACAGCTGCTCGACAAAGGGCCACAGCACGGCACCGAGGTAGTGCTATGCCCCTGCCACCGCAATCTTCATGGGCGTCAGGGGCTGGGAGCTGCAGTGGCAGTTATCTCTGTATCTGCTAGACGACGGTGCCGAAGGCTGCCTGCAGGTCGGCTGCAGAGCACACGCACACCACAGGCAGCATATGCTGCTGCCGAGAGTCTGCCAGGAACTGCCCCTGCCAGTCAAAGTGTTGACAAGGATGATGTTCTCAGGCAGTTGGTCGTCGGAGATGAGGCTGTGGTTTAGCTGGTCCTGCACGGTCTTCCTGGGCATCTCCCGCTGTCGGGCCAGCGTTCCCAGTCCAGGCTATTGGCCTGCTTATTCTGTGGCTGAGCAAGCTGCTGCTCCTTCGGGGACTTGCTTTGGCTCGGTGGCTAGCCTGCTTCCCAGCGGACCTAGTGGAAGGGATGACAGTAGACTCAGTCTTGATGATGCGACCCCTGGGTGGCAGCTTCTTGGTGAATGTTTTCAGGGCAGACACCTCTGCCTCCAGGCTGTCCTCAGGCTGTGCCAGTTGGTCTCTGGAGGCGGGCATGCTGTGGGCCACTGAGATGGAGACACTGTTCCTTGGCTGCTTACTCCCCTGGGGCCGGTGTCTTCTCAGGCACGTAGGCCAGACTCGGAGGCTCCTTCTGGCTCCAGGCATTGTGCATGCTCTCAATCTCTGTCTATGAGCTGGAGTGTAACAGACCTTCAAAATATGGACTCAGCTTGGGCTTGGGGGTGCTGAGGATGCTGTCATTGTCCTCTATGTCTGGGCTGCTCACTGGGGTTCTCCATGTCCAGCATGTCGTACAGAAGGCCCTGGTCCTCCTCTACCTCAGGGACATGCTATGCAGGGTCCTGCTTGGAAACGAGGACCTCGTCCAATGCTCTAAACCTGTGCAGCCGTGCCACAACTTTCTGCTTCAATATTGCTACCTTGTGATAGATGTCATTCTTACTATTGATCGCTGCTGCTTCTTGTGCTTCCCCATGTCAAAGTTGTCCTTGTCCAAGTCCTGCCCATGTACAACATTGTCACTGGCCTCCTGCTTGAAGGAAAAGCTCTTATACTCCTTTTATTTTCTTTCTTCTTTTCCAAGTGAGAGGAGGGGAGATAGACTCCTGCATGTACCTCAACCAGGATCCACCCAGCAACCCCCACTTGGGGCCGATGCTCTGTCTATCTAAGGTGATGCTGGCAAACAAGCTATTTTTAGCACCTGAGGCTAGGCTCCAATGAAGCCATCCTCAGTGCCACCCTCCTCCTCACTATGCACTCAAACCAATTGAGCCATGGCCACAGGAGGGGAAGAGAGGGAGAGAGAAATAAGAGAGGGGGGTAGAAGCAGATGGTTGCATCTCCTGTGTGCCCTGACTGGGAATCAAACTGGTGCTTCCACACACTGGTGGACGCTCTACTGCTGAGCCAACCAGCCAGGGCTTCATACTCCTTTTTTGAGTAGTTATCTGTGAACTTGGCCTTGGGGCCAGCCTGCATGATGTTGCCTTTGTCATTGACAGGCTAGCTAGACAGGAAGAAGATCCATCCAGATCTAAGCCATCTTGGCAGAAGCTTTCTTGACCCTGCTGCAGAGGCTCAGCACCTGGCCCCACTCCAGGGGGTGCTGCGCTCCTTCACCTCAGCCACGTGGATGGCGTCGGCCACCAGTGTCTTGTAGCCCAGGATGATCCTGTTCCTGTAGTGCTTCCTTTGCTGCAACATACCTGGAGCTTGTTGCCTTCTCTCAGGAAGTGGGGGTGCTACAGCCAGGTCAGCCCATTTCAGTCTCTGCTTGTCCACTGAGGGACAGCACCATCTCTTGGGAACTACAGGATGCGCTTGGGGCCCTGCTTCTTCATGGCAATTACCCGATATGAGTTTCTTCTTCAGTTCCTTGAAGACCACCAGCTTCTTCAAAGTCAGGCTGCATAACCCGGGCACACAGCTGCAGCTAAAGCTGTCCACTTCCCAGGTGGTGAACAGATTTGTAGGCAGTGAGTGGCATGTTGAACATAGAGGGCAGGCGGGCTAGGCCCTGGCCCCACTTGGCTTTGGCGCTGGTACCTTCACCCTTGGAGGCCTGGGGCTGTGGCCTGGCCGTGGACTCAAGGTGGTGGCAGGCGTGCCAGCCATGGAGGGCCATGGCGCGGTCACTTGCTGGCTGGGCAGCCGTGGGACTGGGACTGCGGTGGTGGTGGTGGTGGTGTGTGTGTGTGGGGAGGCGGACAGACGAAGCTTTCAATTCATTTTTATGGTGGAGTAATAGTCCATTGTAAATATGGAATGTTCATCACTTTTTAAAAACCATTTGTCTATTGATGGGCACTTGGGTTTTTCTATATTTTGGCTATTGTAAATAATGCTGCAATGAACATACGGGTGCATATCAAATTAGTGTTTTAGGTTTCTTTGGCTATATTGTTGGAAATGGAATTGCTGGGTCATAAAGCAGTTCCATTTTTAATTTTTTGAGGTAACTTAATACTGCTTTCCACAGTGACGGCACCAATTTGCATTCCCACCAATAAAACACGAGGGTTCCCGTTTCTCCACACCCTCGTCAATATTAATATTTGTTGTTTGGTAAGTTATTGGTGACAGCCATTCTTAGCAGGTGTGAGGTGATCTCTCATAGTGGTTTTAATTTTCATTTCTCTGATGATTAGTGATGTTGAGCATCTTTCCATATGTCTATAGGTCATCTGTATGTCCTCTTTGGAGAAGTGTCTGTTCAGGTCCTTTGCACATATTTTAATTGGATAACCTTCCTTTATTTTTTTGGTGTTGAGTTGTCTGAGTGCTTTATAATTTATCACTATTAATCCTTTGTTAAATGTATCATTGGTAAATATGTTCTCTTATTTAGTAGGTCGTCTTTTTATTTTTTTAAAAATATTTTATTTATTGATTTTACAGAGTGGGGAAGCAAGAAGTATCAATTCATTGTTTCACTTTGGTTGTTTATTGATTGCTTGTCATATGTGCCTTAACCTGTAAAGCCCAAGTTTTGAACCATCAGCCTCAGCATTCCAGGTTAACACTTGATCCAATGTACCACCACAGGCCAGGCAAGTCTTTTGATTTTGTTGATGTTTTCTTTTGCTGTGCAAAAACAGTTTAGTTTGATATAGTCCAATTTGTTTATTTTTTTCTTTTGTTTCCATTGCCCAAGGAGATATGCCAGAAAAAAAAGTTGCTAGGAGAAATGGCAGATTTTACTGCCTATGTTTACTTCTAGGAGTTTCATGGTTTTGAGTCTTACATTTAAAGTCTTTGATCTTTTTTGAATTTATTCTTGTATATGGTTTAAGAAAGTGGACTAGTTTCATTTTTTTTGGCATGTATCTGTCCAGTGTTCCCAATGCCATTTTTTGAATAGACTGTCTTTACCCATTGTCCGTTCTTGCCTCCTTTGCCATAGAGTCATTGACCATATAGGCATGGGTTTATTTCTTGGCTCTCTATTTCATTCTTTTGATGTATAGGTCTGTTTTTATGCCAGTATCATGCTGTTTTAATTACTATGGCCTTGTAGTATAGTATGATACCTCCAATTTTATTCTTTTTCAAGATAGCTATTGCTATTCTGGGTCTTTTGTGTTTCTATACAAATTTTTGATTATTTGTTCTAGTTCTGTGAGAAACACCATTGGTATTTTGATAGAAATTGCATTGAAGCTATAGATTGCTTTAGGTAATATGGACATTTTAAAGATGTTAATTCTTCCTATTCATAAGCAGTATATATGCTTCCATTTATTTGTATCATCTTCCACTTCTTTTTTCAGTCTCCTATAATTTTTCAAGTATAGCTCTTTTACCCCCTTGCTTAAATTTATTTATAGGTATTTTATTTTTTGATGTAATTATTAATGAATTTTTTTTCTTTGTTTCCCTTTCTGATAGTTCATTATTGTTATATAAAATTGCAAGTGATTTCTGGCTATTTTATCTCCTGCTACTTTACTGAATTCATTTATCAGTTCTAATATATATATAGTGTGTGTGTGTGTGTGTGTGTGTTTGTGTGTAGGGGCATTGTTAGGGTTCTCTCTGTATAGTATCATGTCATCTTCAAATAATGACAGTTTTAGCTTTTCCTTCCCAATTTGGAGCCCTTTTATTTGTTCCTTCCCAATAGCTGTGGTTAGGGTTTCCAGTAGTCACTCTGGTTCCTTTTAAAGAAAATCCCATGAGAATAAATTGGATTTTATATAATTGGAGGGGTTCAATGAATCACCCTAAAGTATACCTCTATGGTATGGAGCTTATTTTGAGCTAAAAGTACCTGGAACGCTGCAGGCTCAAGAGAATCTTTTACTTCTCCTTAAAGAATTTAAATTAAGGACCTTGCCCATAACAGTTATCCCCAGAAAGAGTTATGACCTATCTACATGGCAGGGCAAACTTCTAATTACTGAACATCTACTCTTCATGTCATCCTACAATGACCTTCCTCCCTTCTGAAGCCCAAAAGTGCCTACTTCATCTTTAGCTTAGAATGCCAAATATACCTTACTTTCCTTTTTTGTTTGAACCTTTCATTTATGTGGGGTCACTGATTCTATCATGTATTTAGGGTTCCCAGGCATATTTACATAATTAAATTTGGTCATTGTCTCTTGCTAATTTGTCTCATGTAGATTCATTAGACCAGCCAAAAGAACCTTAAGAGTAAAGTTTCTTCCATTCCAAGAGAATCATGAAATATAATTAGAAACATTTGTAGGGGAACTCACTATAGAGATACAATATGGCTCCAGCAGCAGAGGCATCTGGGAAGTGCTTGGCTTTGGCGCTGGTTTCAATACTGTGCTCTCTATGACCTCTTGCTGGGATGTGACTGCTCCCAAAGCCAGAATTGTGAAGTCAGTTGGCAATGGGGGAAGGTCACGTGAGGAACCAGGCCTGGTAACTTTGGCTGGAACCACCCACGCCCATGCTCACCAAAAGAAATTCCCAGGAGCACTTTGAAAAAGAACAACTGTCTGTCAGCCAATGATTTTTCGCCATGACATATCAACTCGCCTTCACCCTACCGACCCTATAAAGTACCCCCAAACAGGAGAATCGGCGCGACTTCTGTGGCCCGTCTTGCGGACCAGAGAACCTCGTCCGGGATGCGCTCTACTAAATAAAGCTTTTGCTATTCCACACTTCATGGCTATGCTCTTCTTTCTCCCTTGGCAGGGATAATACCTTACAAGAATGCTACTGCCTAAAGACAAATTCATGTCCCAGGAGGGAGGTTAATGAAGGTATAGTGTAACAATTACCTGTTATCTTTTAACTTAGAACTGTATTATTCTTTCTGTAGGTCTGTGTGAGGTCTGTGTGACAACCCACCCATCATATGATTTTGCTACTAACCCTTTATAAAAAGGGGACCCCGTTCAGAGAGGGACATGGGTTTTATCTGGCCTGCCACCACCAGGGCACCTGCTGTGCCCTGTATGTAAGTTTCTCCCATTGAAGCTCTTATGAATTTGGATAAGGCTATATGTTAGTTCTTTTTCTTTTCTTTTTTAAAAATTATTATTTATTTTATTTTATTTTATTTTATTGCATTTTTCCGAAGCTGGAAATGGGGAGGCAGTCAGACAGACTCCCGCATGTGCCCGACCAGGATCCACCTGGCATGCCCACCAGGGGGCGATGCTCTGCCCATCTGGGGCATCGCTCTGTTGCAACCAGAGTCATTCTAGCGCCTGAGGCAGAGGCCACAGAGTCATCCTCAGTGCCCGGGCCATCTTTGCTCCAATGGAGCCTTGGCTGTGGGAGGGGAAGAGAGAGACAGAGAGGAAGGAGAGGGGGAGGGGTGGAGAAGCAGATGGGCGCTTCTCCTGTGTGCCCTGGCTGGGAATCGAACCCAGGACTCCTGCACGCCAGGCCGATGCTCTACCACTGAGCCAACTGGCCAGGGCTATATATGTTAGTTCTTTGAAATTGATTCTGATTTTAGACTTTTGGGACTTTCTCCCAACACGTTCATCTGGTCCAGTGGTTCTTGTCCTGTTTGTTTACTTATTTTTAATGGACTTTATTTTTAAGAGAAGTTTTAAGTTTGCAACAAAATTGAGAAGAAGGTACAGAAATCCCCCATATACCCCTTGCCCCTGTGATAAGGTGCCAAGGAACTGTAAAACTTAGCATTAGCAACGCCATTTTACAGAGAAAAAGTCAGGCCCTCTTACCCCCTCCTTTCTGTGGAGAAAGGAAAGAGAAGAATGCAGGAGCTTCCTGGCTTATAAGGTATAAGGCCGGGAGCCGCCATCGTGGCCATTCACATGCAGGTACTCATTAGATTCGGACAAATGGTAATAAAACAATGGAGTCAAGAACTGGTGTGCCATCATCTTTAATCCTAGAATCAAAGGTGTCTACCTCACTGTAAAGCCAGTGGCCACAGCCAGGGCTATCATCACAGCAGCCTGGCCCATGCAGGTTCGCATAGGATTCGGACAGTCGGTAAAGAAACAACGGAGCCACAAACTGGTGGGCCATAGTCTTTAATCCTAGCTTGCACCTGGCGGGCAAGTAAAAACATACACTGGGCTCCAAAACCCACTCACATTCAGTGCTCACAAAGCTACTGACTTATCCGAGTTTCCTAGAATCAAAGGTTTCTAGCTCACCAGACTTATTCACCTCTGTTCCCTGTCTCCTTCCTTCTCCCTGCATAAACTGCACAAACTGGCCTTTCACTCAACACTCCGCCGTCTTGGCTGCTTCTCCTGGCCTACTCCACATGGCCTCCTTCTGCTCTCTGCTCTGCTCTCTCCTCTAATGATAATCTCAGGAACCAAGCACACAAGCTATAGGGATTCGGCCTGCCCACAACACACATTAATATCACTTGGGTAACGGCCTCCACGTGGGCAATGTCATCTTTAACAAAGTGAGCATAATACATTTTATCTGCCCAACACTCACCAGCCTCATTCTCCTTTGTTTCTGTAAGGCCAGCTGCCACGGCCACGATCGTGGCCATTCACATGCAGGTTCGCATTGGATTCAAACAGTCGGTAAAGAAACAAAGGAGCCAAAAACTGGTGGGCCATCATCTTTAATCCTAGCTTGCCCCCGGCGGGCAAGTAAAAACACACACTGGGCTCCAAAACCCACTTATTCAGTGCTCACAAAGCTACTTAATTTAATCCTAGTTCTCCTAGAATCAAAAGTTTCTAACTCACCAGACTTATTCACTTCTGTTCCCCATCTCCTTTCTTCTCCCTGTACAAACTCTGCACAAACTGGCTTTTCCTTCAACACTCTGCCATCTTGGCTGCTTCTCCTGGCCTCCTCCATGTGGCCTTTCTCTGCCTCTGCTCTCTGCTGTCTCCTCTAATGCTAATCTCAGGAACTAAGAGAGCAAGTTCCCATTCTGCCCCCATTTTTTAGTGTAGAAATCAAAACCTTTAATTCAATATACAAAATAGGGAAGTCTCTAATACAAAGTCACTTATCTAGGGCATGATGGAATTGCACCACCCCACATCAAAAAGGGTGGGAAAGGCTTAGTCCTAAAACCAAGCCCCAGGCTACAAGGATCCTGCCTGCCACAGCCTGCCCCCAACACACATTAATATCACCTGGGCCACAGCTTCCATGTGGGAAGTGCCATCTTTAACAAAGTGAGCATAATATATTCACAAACCTACTGACTTATCTGAGTTTCCTAGAATCAAAGGTGTCTACCTCACCAGCCTCATTCTCCTTTGTTCCCCATCTCCTTCTCTCTACACAAACTCTGCACTAACTGGCTTTTCCTTCAGCACTCCGCCATCTTGGCTGCCTCTCTCCTCTTTGGCCTTTCTCTGCACTCTGCTTTAATGATAATCTCAGGAACCAAGAGAAAGCAAGCTCCTGGTCTGCCTCACTTTATAGTGTAGAAATCCAAACCTTTAATCCAATATACAAATAGGGAAGTCTCTAATACAAAGTCACTTATCTGAGGCATGATGGGATTCCTCATGAGAGTGCACCACCCCACATCAAAAAGGGTGGGAAAGGCTTAGTCCTAAAACCAAGCCCTAAGATACAAGGATCCTGCTTGCCCACAGCCTGCTCCCAACAAACATTAATATAATCACGCCCACCCCAAGTAATCACCTGGGCGACAGGCTTCCACGTGGGCAGCACTATCTTTAACAAAGTGAGCATAATATATTTTATCTGCCCAACACAAGGGCAACTGGGTCATCTAGTCATAGTTAGCTGATTCCTAGAATTCTCTGAAAGGGTGCCTGGGGCCACTTGCCTCACAAAGCAAAGAAGATAGAACTTATCTGAAAACCTTACAAAACAATGTTATATAACTTTTTTTTAAAAAATAAATTTTTATTAATGGTAATGGGATGACATTAATAAATCAGGGTACATATATTCAAAGAAAACATGTCTAGGTTATTTTGTCATTAAATTATGTTGCATACCACTCACCCAAAGTCAGATTGTCCTCCGCCACCCTCTATCTAGTTCTCTGTGCCCCTCCCCCTCCCCCTAACTCTCTCCCTCCCTCCCTCCCATGTCCTCCCTCCCCCCACCCCTGGTAACCACCACACTCTTGTCCATGTCTCTTAGTCTCGTTTTTATGTTCCACCAATGTATGGAATCATATAGTTCTTGTTTTTTTCTGATTTATTTATTTCACTCCGTATAATGTTATCAAGTTCCCACCATTTTGCTGTAAATGATCTGATGTCATCATTTCTTATGGCTGAGTAGTATTCCATAGTGTATATGTGCCACATCTTCTTTATCCAGTCTTCTATTGAAGGGCTTTTTGGTTGTTTCCATGTCTTGGCCACTGTGAACAGTGCTGCAATGAACATGGGGCTACATGTGTCTTCACGTATCAATGTTTGTGAGGTTTTGGGGTATATACCCAGTAGAGAGATTGCTGGGTCATAAGGTAGTTCTATTTGCAGTTTTTTGAGGAACCACCATACTTTCCTCCATAATGGTTGTACTACTTTACAGTCCCACCAACAGTGAATGAGGGTTCCTTTTTCTCCACAGCCTCTCCAACATTTGCTATTACCCGTCTTGTTGATAATAGCTAATCTAACAGGGGTGAGGTGGTATCTCCTTGTAGTTTTGATTTGCATTTCTCTAATAACTAATGAATCTGAGCATCTTTTCATATATCTGTTGGCCATTTGTATCTCTTCCTGGGAGAAGTGTCTGTTCATGTCCTCTTCCCATTTTTTTATTGGATTGTTTGTTTGTTTGTTGTTGAGTTTTATGAGTTCTTTGTAAATTTTGGATATTAGGCCCTTATCTAAGCTGTTGTTTGAAAATATCATTTCCCATTTAGTTGGCTGTCTGTTTATTTTGATATCAGTTTCTGTTGCTGAGCAAAAACTTTTTATTCTGATGTAGTCCCATTCATTTATCTTTGCCTTCACTTCTCTTGCCATTGGAGTCAAGTTCATAAAATGTTCTTTAAAACCTAGGTCCATGATTTTAGTACCTATGTCTTCTTCTATGTACTTTATTGTTTCAGGTCTTATATTTAGGTCTTTGATCCATTTTGAATTAATTTTAGTACACAGGGACAGGCTGTAGTCGAGTTTCATTCTTTTGCATGTAGCTTTCCAGTTTTCCCAACACCATTTGTTGAAGAGGCTTTCTTTTCTCCATTGTGTGTTGTTGGCCCCTTTATCAAAGATTATTTGACCATATATATGTGGTTTTATTTCTGGGCTTTCTATTCTGTTCCATTGGTCTGAGTGTCTATTTTTCTGCCAATACCATGCTGTTTTGATTATCGTGGCCCTATAATATAGTTTAAAGTCAGGTATTGTAATGCCCCCAGCTTCATTCTTTTTCCTTAGGATTGTTTTGGCTATTCGGGGTTTTTTATAGTTCCATATAAATCTAATGATTTTTTGTTCCATTTCTTTAAAAAATCTCATAGGAATTTTGATGGGAATTGCATTAAATTTGTATATTGCTTTGGGTAATATGGCCATTTTGATTATATTTATTCTTCCTATCCAAGAACAAGGAATATTTTTCCATCTCATTGTATCTTTTTCGATTTCCCTTAACAATGCTTTGTAATTTTCATTATAAAGGTCCTTTACATTCTTTGTTATGTTTATTCCTAGGTATTTTATTTTTTTTGTTGCAATCGTGAAGGGGATTATTTTTTTGAGTTCGTTTTCTAATATTTCATTGTTGGCATATAGAAAGGCTATGGACTTTTGTATGTTAATTTTGTATCCTGCGACCTTACTGTATTGGTTTATTGTTTCTAATAATCTTTTTGTGGAGTCCTTCGGGTTTTCGATGTATAGGATCATATCATCAGCAAAAAGTGATACCTTTACTTCTTCTTTTCCGATATGGATGCCTTTTATTTCTTTGTCTTGTCTGATTGCTCTGGCCAGAACTTCTAGCACCACGTTAAATAAGAGTGGAGAGAGTGGACAACCCTGTCTTGTTCCTGATTTAAGGTAGAAAGTCCTCAGTTTTATGCCGTTTAATATGATGTTGGCTGATGGTTTATCATATATGGCCTTTATCATGTTGAGATATTTTCCTTCTATACCCATTTTGTTGAGAGTCTTAAACATAAAATTGTGTTGTATTTTATCAAAAGCCTTTTCTGCATCTATTGATAAGATCATGTGGTTTTTGTTCTTTGTTTTGTTGATATGGTGTATTACGTTAACCGTTTTGCGTATGTTGAACCATCCTTGAGATTCTGGGATGAATCCCACTTGATCATGATGTATTATTTTTTTAATATGTTGTTGTATTCGGTTTGCCAGTATTTTGTTTAGTATTTTAGCATCTGTATTCATTAGAGATATTGGTCTGTAGTTTTCTTTCTTTGTGCCATCCTTGCCAGGTTTTGGTATGAGGGTTATGCTGGCCTCATAAAATGTGTTTGGAAGTATTGCTTCTTCTTCAATTTTTTGGAAGACTTTGAGTAGAATAGGAACCAAGTCTTCTTTGAATGTTTGATAGAATTCACTAGTATAACCGTCTGGGCCTGGACTTTTATTTTTGGGGAGGTTTTTAATAGTTTTTTCTATTTCCTCCCTGCTGATTGGTCTGTTTAGGCTTTCTGCTTCTTCATGACTCAGTCTAGGAAGGTTGTATTGTTCTAGGAATTTATCCATTTCTTCTAGATTGTTGTATTTGGTGGCATATAATTTTTCATAGTATTCTACAATAATTCTTTGTATATCTATGATGTCTGTGGTGATCTCTCCTCTTTCATTTTGGATTTTATTTATTTGAGTCCTGTGCCTTTTTTCCTTGGTGAGTCTTGCCAAGGGTTTGTCAATTTTGTTTATCTTTTCAAAGAACCAGCTCCTTGTTTTATTGATTTTTTCTATGGTTTTTCTGTTCTCTATTTCATTTATTTCTGCTCTGATTTTTATTATCTCCTTTCTTCGGCTGGTTTTGGGTTGTCTTTGTTCTTCTTTTTCTAGTTCCTTAAGGTGTGAAGTTAAGTGGTTTACTTCGGCTCTCTCTTGTTTGTTCATATAGGCCTGAAGTGTTATGAACTTTCCTCTTATTACTGCTTTTGCTGCATCCCAGAGATTCTGATATGTCGTATTTTCATTTTCATTTGTCTGTATATATCTTTTGATCTCTGCGCTTATTTCTTCTTTGACCCATTCATTTTTTAGAAGTATGTTGTTTAGTTTCCACATTTTTGTGGGTTTCCCCCCCTCTTTTTTGCAGTTGAATTTTAGTTTCAAGGCTCTATGATCAGAGAATATGCTTGGTACAATTTCAATTTTTCTAAATTTGCTGATATTGTCTTTGTGGCCCAACATATGGTCAATTCTTGAGAATGTTCCTTGTACACTAGAGAAAAATGTATATTCTGTCGCTTTGGGATGAAGTGTCCTGTAGATGTCTATCATATCCAGGTGTTCTAGTATTTCGTTTAAGGCCACTATATCTTTATTGATTCTCTGTTTGGATGACGGATCTAGAGCCGTCAGCGGTGTATTGAGGTCTCCAAGTATGATTGTATTTTTGTTAGTTTTTGTTTTAAGGTCAATAAGTAGCTGTCTTATATATTTTGGTGCTCCTTGGTTTGGTGCATATATATTAAGGATTGTTATGTCTTCTTGATTCAACTTCCCCTTAATCATTATGAAATGACCATTTTTGTCTCTGAGTACTTTTTCTGTCTTGTAGTCAGCATTATTAGATATGAGTATTGCTACACCTGCTTTTTTTTGGGTGTTGTTTGCTTGGAGTATTGTTTTCCAGCCTTTCACTTTGAATTTGTTTTTATCCTTGTTGCTTAGATGTGTTTCTTGTAGGCAGCATATAGTTGGATTTTCTTTTTTAATCCATTCTGCTACTCTGTGTCTTTTTATTGGTAAGTTTAATGCATTTACATTTAGTGTAGTTATTGACACTTGTGGGTTCCCTACTGCCATTTTATAAATTGCTTTCTGTTAGTTTTGTATCTAGTTTGATTCTTCTCTTTTGTTTTTCTATCATTTGTTTTTGTTTGTTTGTGTTCCATACTTCTTTCCTCTGTTGCTACCTTTTTTAAGTCAACTGTTTTTGTGGTGGTTTTTTCAAGGGTGGTTACCATTAAGTAATGAAAAGGGTACCTACCATATTCATTGTAGTACCCTATCTTATGAGTATTTCTGCACTTCATCGTCCTTTGCTACTGTTAATCTCCATCCTCTCCTCCCTTTTTTTCCTTTGTTGTCACAGTTTAAGTTTGGTTTTATTGTGTTCTTGGTGGAGCTGTTACTTGTGGTGTTGTTTTCTTTTGTTCTTTGAATCTGGTTGGAAAACCCCCTTTAGTATTTCCTGGAGTGGGGGCTTTCTGCTGATAAATTCTCTCATCTTTTCTGTATTTGTGAATGTTTTTATATCTCCTTCGTACTTGAAGGCTAGCTTTAATGGGTATAGTATTCTTGGCTGAAAGTTCCTCTCTTTCAGGGCTTTAAATATTGGGGTCCACTCTCTTCTAGCTTGTAGAGTTTCTGCTGAGAAATCTGATGATAATCTAATAGGCCTTCCTTTATATGTTGTACTCTTCTTTTCCCTGGCTGCCTTGAGAATTTTTTCTTTGTCATTGGTTTGTGTCATCTTTATTATGATGTGCCTTGGAGTGGGTTTGTTGGGGTTAAGAAAACTTGGTGTTCTGTTTGCTTCTTGAATTTGAGGCTTTAGTTCTTTCCACAGGCTTGGGAAGTTCTCGTCTATTATTTGTTTGAGTATATTCTCCATTCCATTTTCTTTTTCTTCTCCCTCTGATATACCTATTATTCTTATGTTATTCTTTCTGATGGAGTCAGACAATTCCTGTAGGGCTTTCTCATTTTTTATTATTTTTATGTCTCTTTCTTCTTCTCTCTGTTGTGCCTCAAGTTGTTTGTCTTGTATTTCACTAATCCTATCTTCAATCTGGGCTGTTCTGTTAGCTAAGCTTGTTACCTCGTTTTTCAGCTCATGAATTGAGTTTTTCATTTCTGTTTGATTTGTTTTTATAGTTTCAATTTCCTTGGTAATATATTCTTTGTGTTCATTGAGTTGTTTTCTGATCTCCCTAAATTGCCTTTCTGTGTTTTCTTGTATAGCTCTGAGTATTTTTAAAATTTCTATTTTAAATTCTCTGTCATTTAGCTCCAAGGCTTACAATATGTTAAGTCTTTTCTCCATAGATTTTTCCACATCTATTTGTGTTACCTCTCTTTCTTTTGTATCCATAATATTCGATTTCCTCTTTCTTATTGGCATCTGAGGGTGGTCTTGTTGATAGCACTAATTAGAATTAATAAAGAGTAAAAAGTAAAAAAAAAAAAAAAAAAAAAAAAGGTAAAACACCCCACAAAAAAAAAACAGTAATAATTTATTATTTCCCCCTTTTTTCTTTCTTCTCTTTCCCTCCTCTCCCCTCCTCAGGGAAATATCGTGATGACCTGTGAATTATATTATGCTAAATGGAACAAAAACTGCCTATAATGGAGGGCCTGATTTGGGGTGAAGAGTTCAAGGGGCAAAAAAAGGGAGTAGGGACCTACTAAATGCAAAAAATAAAAATAAAAAAAATAAAAAAAGGAAGAAAATCTTAGACAAGCATAAGATGATTTGCTTGTAAGTGATGGTCGACTAAGAGATATAATGAGAGGGATAAGAGGGAACCAGAAAAAAGGAGGAAAAAAAAGGAATAATAAAGAAGAAAAAAATAAAAATAATAAGTAAAAATCTGTTGTATTTAGTGGAGCGAAGACTAAATACAATGGAGACCTTGGGTTGGGAGGAATGCTAGTGAGTTAAAAAGCAACGTAAAGAGTACCCAAAATGCCACAAAAATAAACAAACAAGAAAAAAAAACAAAAACAAAAGCGAAAAAGAAAAATAAAGCCAAAAAAACCCCTTGAGTCCCAAATTAACTAATTTGTTCGTGATTGAGGATTAAATGGGAGGAAAGTAAAATGAGAAAAGAAAAAAAGAATAGAAAGGAAAAAATAAGAAAAAGAGAAAAACAAAGGAAGAAAAAAAAAGGAAGAGAAAAAAACAAAATAAAGCAAAACAAAAAAAACAAACAAACGAGGAGAGAGTGAGAGTTAAGTGTTTTGGAGTATAACCTTAAAGGAAGGTGAGGGTGAAGAAGAGAAATAAAATGTAACACTCATGGGTAGTGTAGTTCAAGAAAAGGGAAGCATAAGATGAGCAGAGAATAGAAGGACCGCGGTGGAGGAAATAGAAATAATAATAATAAAGGCAATAAGATAGAAGAAACAAACAACAGCAAAAAAAAAAAAAATTAGTGGAACAAGTTGTAAAGTCTGTGGATTTTTCTTGATTTTGAGAGGTTAACTTCTTCCTTTTTCTTTTCTCTACCTCTTCCTGGTCGGTGACTCTGTACCCCAGGCTCTGCCCCTGTGTCACACTTAGGTAGGGATTTGCAGTTGATGGGATTCTATGGCAATGTCGTATAATTGGCTTTAGTCTTGCTGGTAGTCAAGGCTTGTTGGTGTTTGCAGGGTCCAACGATGAGAGAGTTTGCTTTCCTGGAGTCTCTCTCCTAGTCCCCCCTTCCTGAATTAGCAGCCTGGTGATCCAGCTATAATGCTGCAACTGCTTCTGCCTGGGGAGTAAGAGGCTCAAAGAGCTGGGAAATCCCCACTCTATCCCCACTCAGCGCAAGGCTTTGGGAAAGGCTCTGGCAGTCAGAGCCTCCAGTGTAATCAGGCAGGCAGGAGTGGGAGTCAATTTTTGTCAAGGTGACTGTTTAGCACCTAGCATTCAGTTGGACCACTCAACCCAGGCTTTCCACACTTTGTAGCCTGTTTTGGCTGGGAAGAAGAGCCACTAGTCTTTGCTTGCGACTAGTGTAGTATAGATCTTATTATCTGCCAAGTCCCTCTTGTTAGCGTTTATCCCTGAATATGGAGGCTCTATCAATCAGAAGTTGCCCCCGCCCCTTTAGCGAGAGGCACTAAAAAATATCACGCCTCTTGTCTTGGATCGCTGAACTGAGAGAGATCTTATCAATTAGAACCCGTGGGTGCGCAGATTTCATGGGTTAAGCTAATTTCAGTGATTGGGTCCGCAGCTGTGCTCCCGAAGGTATTTCAGGCTGCCTGAGCGCCCCTCCCCCAACGCTTGATTTTTAGCTTGAATGGCTGGGTGAGGTGCCCTGCCTACGCAGAGAATCTCCCAAGTAGGGAAGACCGCCTTGGCACCTCTCCCGCTCCTCCCGCTGCTGGCAGCTGGGGCGCACTGGGCGCAGGATAATGGGGCACCCTGGGTGTGCGGGCCAGTAGGGCGCTCTGGGCGCGTGGATTGCCCAGGGCACGCGCGCGAATGGGGTGCTCCGGGCACCGGTGGCTGGGGTCTCTCACTTGCAGTGCGCGGGCCGCTGGGAACGTTAGCGGTGCTCGCTCTGCAACCGGACAGGGCGCGCGCCGGCGGCTGCTCGCCGCTCCCGAGTGTGGGCGGTACTCGCTCTGCAACCGGACTGGGCGCGCGCCGGTGGTGCTCGCCGCCCCCGAGTGTGGGCGGTGCTCGCTCTGCAACCGGACCCGGCGCATGCTGGCGGCTGCTCGCCGCTCCCGAGTGTGGGCGGTGCTCGCTCTGCAACTGGACCGGGCGCGCGCCGGTGGCTGCTCGCCGCTCCCGAGTGTGGGTCGACTCACCGCAGGCGCACTCCCTCCACGGCTCCCGAGTGTGGGCGGTGCTCGCTCTGCAACCCGACCAGGCGCGCACCAGCAGCCGCTCGCCACTCCCGAGTGTGGGCTGACTCACCACAGGCGCACTCCCTCCACGGCTTGAATGAACGTCCCTGCGGTAGCTTCCTCTACACCCTCCTTTCTCAGATTCAAGTGATAACAGTCCTTTCGCTTTCAGTTTGTGTGGAACTCCGGAATGCTCCGAGGATAAATTTTTCTGTTTCTAGTTGATAAATTTGTTGTGATTTTGGGGAGATCTGTCGGACGCGCTGCTCACGGCGCCATTTCCGTGACGTCACTCTCCAATGTTATATACCTTAATCAAGAATTCCGGACTCACCATAAAGTCATGAGAGTAACTATACCTCTAGACATAGGGATCATGAGCCCCTCCTTAACCACTCTAACCAGTACTTGATTTTGTATAAAAGCAGGCTCAGACCCTACATGATTTGGGATTGTGTCCTATGTAGCTAGCTGGCTAATAATGCTCCTCCTAATATTTCTTCTGTAACTTGCCTTAGTGTCTCTATGGAACCTGCGGATTGAAGTACAGTATTTTATAACACCCCCACACATGCATAGCCTCCCTCTTTATCTATATCCCCACCAGAGTGGTACAGTTGTTACAATTGATGAGCTTACATTGACACATCATCACCCAGAATCTTTGGTGTTGTACATTCAATGGGTTTGGGCCAATGCATAATGACATATATCCATCAGTACAAGCAATATCTACAGAGTATATTTGCTGACTTAAAAATGCTCTGTGCTCTACCGATTCATCCCTATTGGCCCACAGAGGGTTAAACACACTGGGAATAACTAGAGCTTCCTCAGGGCCCCAGGAGACTATTTGTTTGAAATGTAATAATAAAGGTTTCTCCATACCAAACATGGAGTAAAAGCAATGCTGGGAACACTTCAGAGTCAGTGTGGGAGGTCTTGTCTATCTTAGTCAACTAACCAGGTAGCAGGCATAAATTAGATATCTGCTGTGAGCCCTTCTATGCTGGAAGTTACCAAGGATACATGGACTTTGCCCTGAAGGGGTTTATGATCAATTTGCTTAGACAAAACATCTTATCAACCAGCATGTAACCTCTCTAAAGGCATAGCCTTTGTCTTTCCTAGGGCTTGTGGGCCTCGGGGCTCCTGGCCTCCTTCTGGATGTTTGTCAGCTACTGTTTGATTAAGGCTTCTTTGTTGCTTATTTCCTCTCCTCAAAGGGGAAATAATGAGAGCTAAGTTGATGCAACCACGTAGCCCGTTTTCTCAGGTAAAGTGACTACATACATTTTGCCTGGAAACTCACTGCCTTCTGCAGAATTCTTTCACATCGGTAATGGTTAAATTTTCCTATCCTCCTGGCTCTTTTGAAAATATCTACAAATGAGGAAGCTAACAATAAAACCCCTACTGTTTGTATAGGTCTTGTAGTTTACTGTGATCTCATTTAATCTCCTATCTTGCTTTTTTCTTCAGTGCTTTCTACACAAATGTTATCAATTCTCTCCAGAGGCAGCCATGTGTGATGGAATAAACAGCATGAGATTGGAGTTTTAGCACCCACCTCTTTCATTAAGTATCTGTGTGTTAGTAAGCAAGTTGCTTCCCATTCCTGGGCCTTGATTTACATACGTGCTGGAGGAAAGGGTTTAGGTTCCAAATAATCTGCCACTTCCAGTTTCTAATTGGAGCGCAGTGCCATTCTGTGGTTTCTGCTGTGGGCGTGTTCCAAACCAAAGCAAGGACAGGATGCAGTCTGATGATCGGGGATAGGAGAGGAGTGGTTGAGCTGCTTTGCACATTCGTGGGTCCCTCGCTCACTGTCCTTAGATCTCCCAGGCTGTTTAAACTCATGATGATAGGGCACTGCCTGTCCACCCACTGCCACACACTGTGCCATTCAGGGTTTCTTTCCCAGGATCTGCTTTAAAGCCAGTGTAAGATTTTCAGAGGTCTCCGATTTTATTTCTTGCCCTCTTGACATCTGAGGCCTGAAAAGAACTTGGGTTGCTTGCCTAGGCAGGCTTCCGGAGGCCGTAGCCTTCTGTCTTCCGGGGCTGGGGCAGGGGGTGCCCAAGCGAGCGCAGGCAGTCATTGTTTGGGTATTGACTCAAAGGAGCGGGAGCCACAATGCACAGGAAAAAGGATGAGCTCACGACGACGGCTAAATGAAAAGATTCTTATCTGGGAAACAGCGGTTTCTTATGCAAAACAGGAGGCGGCAATGTGATTGTGCCCCACTGAGTACATTCAACAACAGGGATTTCAAATGAAGAAGCTGTTTTGCATACCTACAGGAGCAGCAATGGGCCAGAATGTTCATTAATTAAAAATGGAGGGGGGGTGCTGAAAAACTCACGCTCCCGCTTGCTGCTGAACCGAGGTAATTCATTTGTCTTCCTCTCAGTCCCACTTGATCAGTTGGGAAACAAATGTTTTTTCAACCTTAGCCACCTCTGGAGAAAGAAGGGGAGGGGCGAGGAGGAGGGAGAAGGGGAGAAGGGATGGGGGAGGGGTGTCACAGATGACTAGAACAGCAGTGATCTCTCAACCGTTTCTACCCAGTGTTCAAATGTATTGTAAGAGGTGTTGGGTTTTTGTTGTCAATTTTTTCCCCACCCAGGAGATTTACCTTCCTAGTTCTGTTTGATTTCATGTGAAAGAAGTCTGAGCAAATCCCCACTGATGAAGAGGAGAGGAAGAGAGAAATGAAGAGTGGGGGGAGGGAGAGGCAGGGATATACCCTCTGACTACAGACCCCCTATCAGCCCATCTCTGACATGTGGTCCCCTGAGGGGATGGACTAGAACTGTGGCTGTCCTGGAAATTCCAGAATGTAGGTCACTCACTGAATGGGTAATATCACCAGTGGAGAGAAGATTTGAATGCGGTTGCAGGTGCGGCACACAAATGCCTCCCACGGCTCTTTCCTACCAGCGACACTGCTCTTCTACCCCATACCATCTTTTGATTTAGGAATAAGATTGGTTGTCATTTACAAAGCACTTTCGCATTCATTACTTCCTATGTTATCTCCTGTCACTATGTTATTTATACATGCTTTCACTTATATTTGCTCAGGTACCCTGGGAGATAACTAAGATTATATGCTCCTGTCTTAGAAATATGGAAACTGAAGCTTAGAGACATGAAGTGAGTTACTCAAGATCACACATATTGGTAATGGGGCTCAGGACAAGCTGCCCCAAAATGCCAAAGTGGCATAGCTATTATTTCAAATTAGTTACTTAAGAAATAGCTCTTGCTATTTCTCTGACTCTCTTCTCTCTGTCTTCCTAAAAGCAGGAAATAAATCTCCCGTGCAAGTTACCCTCCATGCACCAGGAGTTAAAGAGACATCCTTATTGCCAGAGATAGGGAATTCAGGACCAAGAAGATTATATAGACAAACCTCTTTCATTCATTTTTTAAAATTGATTTTTTAGATGTAGAGGAGAAGGAAGAGAGAGAGAATCATAAAATTTGTTTTTTCACTTACTTATGCATCCATTGGTTGATTTTTGTATGTTTCCTGACCAGAGATAGAACCCAAAACCTTGGCATATCAGGACTATGCTCTAACCATCTGAGGTACCCAGCCAGGGACCACACCTTTTTAATTCTTTATTAGTACTTTGCTCCCCAAAGCCCAAACTCTGTTAAGATTCTTCACTAACTAAGCATTCAGGTCTAAGTTGTCTTTTTTTATTTAAGTGAGAGGAAGGGAGATAGAGAGACAGTCTCCCACATGTACTCCAACGGAGACCTGTTGGAATTCATGGGAGTCCGAAAGACCAGAGTAACAGGCTTTATTGAAAGGAAGAAAGGAACCCTGCTGGGCACCTCTCCCGGGGAGAAGAGCCTCAGTACAAGCTAGGGAGATGAATTTATAGGGTTAAAAGGAGGGTCTCAAGCAAGTGGGTGTTGAGTCAAAAGTCCTGGTATGCTTCCTTCTGCGGTTTTATGATATTGGCTTCCTGGAACGCTTCTCCTCGGGGCAGCTGACCAGCTTCCTAGAACTTTTCTGTTTCAGGGGTGATAGTCCAGTAAGTAAGGGTGGGGTCAGATAGACAAGTGGAACAGCAAAAGGGCAGTTGGAAGTTCTGGTGAATTCATGTATCTATCAAGATCCACCCGCCAACCCCCATCTGGGGCTGATGCTCTGCCCATCTGAGGCCATCCTTGCAACCGAACTATTTTTAGCACCTGAGGCGGAGGCTCCACAGAGTCATCCTTAGCGCCCAGGGCCAACACACTCGAATCAAGCCATGGCTGTGGGAGTAGGAGAGAGAGAGAAGAGGGAAGGGGAGGAAAGGAGAAACAGATGGTCTCTTCTCCTGTGTGCCCTGAATGGGAATTGAACCTGAGACTTCCACATACTGGGTCAGTGCTCTACCACTGAGCCAACCGGCCAAGGCCTACGTTTCCTTGTCCTGTCAATTTCTCACAAATTTATTGTTTCTTTCTCTAAAAAAATATAAAATCTGCCTGCTTTGGTCATTTCTTTAGGTCCCATTTCTGTGAGACCTCAGTATGTACAAATTAAATTTCTTTTTCTCCTGTTAATTTTTCTTGTGTCAACTTAATTACTAGACCAGTCAAAAGAACCAAGAAGGGGGCCCTGGCCGGTTGGCTCAGTGGTAGAGCGTCAGCCTGGCGTGCAGGGGTCCCGGGTTCGATTCCTGGCCAGGGCACACAGGAGAAGCGCCCATCTGCTTCTCCACCCCTCCCCCTCTCCTTCCTCTCTCTCTCTTCCACTCCTGCAGCCGAGGCTCCACTGGAGCAAAGATGGCCCGGGCGCTGGGGATGGCTCCTTGGCCTCTGCCCCAGGCACTAGAGCGGCTCTGGTGGCAACAGAGCGACGCCCCGGAGGGGCAGAGCATCGCTCCCTGGTGGGCAGAGCGTCGCCCCCTGGTGGGCGTGCCAGGTGGATCCCGGTCTGGTGCATGCGGGAGTCTGTCTGACTGTCTCTCCCCGTTTCCGGCTTCAGAAAAATACAGAAAAAAGAAAAAAAAAAAAAAGAACCAAGAAGGGGAGGGGAGGGGAAGGAAATTCCCCCTCGCAAACATTGGAAGTAGTGAAGTTAGGATTTGCACCCACATTGGTTTGATGTCAAAACCTGAGACCTGCCTGAACTACTGTGCAATATTAACTCTCCTCCCTTTCCCCCATCTTCCCTAATGAGGAAGCCCATCTGTTATCCAAAAGACAGACCTCCTTAGGCTGACATTCTGGCAACCAGGGTAAGGATGCAGGTCCTTCTTGAATGTGAGACACTCCCAAACCATGCATATCTTCAGTATGGGAGACAAGCTAAAGCAGACAAAGCCTGGTAGATCCCTGTTCTACCACAAACTTACTAATATGATTCATGTTTTTTAATGTCAGGCTTATTAAGGTATCATTTTCATATAGTCAAATTCTCCTTTCTAAAGTATAGTTCAGTGAGTTTCAACAAATACATACTGTTGGTGTTGCTGTTACAGGGAGAGTGATGAGACCTTGATTCCCGTCTTCTTTAGAGAGAGAATTTGATTAAGAGACAAAGTGCAGTGAGTTAAAGGAGGAATTATTGGCTGTGCAGGAAGAAAGTTAGAGCAAAGGGGACCTTGAAGATAGGTTCAGGGGGTGAGCCCAGGATGAGCTGCCACTGACCCCCTGGTTGCAAGTCTTGTGGGGACCCTTAAAGTTTAGGAGAAAGGGAGACAAGGGAACTGTACCTGGGGAAAAGAAGAGGAGAGGAAGAGGGGAAAGGGAAAGGCAAGGCCATGCTCAAGGAAGGGAGAGTGCTCTGGGATCTTTGTCCTAAGAGATTTTAAGGATAGGGATTTTAGGGGAGGTCTCAGGGGAGGATCTCAATAGAACATTCATCAGCTCTCCAGATGTGTCTTTTAGGGTTGTGTTCTCCACGGATTGGTCAGTACCAAGGCATAGGGTCATCAGTCAGTGCAGCTGGTACTGAGGTCAGAGGTCAGTTTTGGCTTTTCTTTGTTTTGCTGCTTTTCTGGGCCTGAAGCTGAAATACAACTGAGGCCTAGATGTTATCTCTAGGAGGTTAATGCTTAAGAGCTAGTCTCTGGTCCCTGTGTTTATTCCTCCTTTAAGAGGGTCCAAACCCACATGACCTGTGATATGCCATGACCGTGATATGAATTCAAGGAGTCTAAACCGCATGACCAGTTAAGGGAGGAAAGGTCACCCTGGGGATGAGGTCCTTGTCTTCCCAGTTTTGCCTGTTGCTGGGCACCTGAGGCTTTCCACCTTGGTGGCTTTCTGTGCCTGGGCTATGGTCCCTGCTCCGCTCATGTCTAACTGCCTACCACATCACCACCAACACAGTCAAAATATGGAATATTTTCATTACCCCAGAAAATTCTTTTGTGCCCCTTTGAAGTCAATCCCTTGCTCATTACCCAACTTTTGGCAACCATAGATCTATTTTTTATTTCCGTGGTTTTGCCTTTTCAAGAATGTTATATAAATGGAATCATACAATATGTAGGCTTTTAGGTTTGACTTCTTTTATTCAGAATTATGTTTTTGAGATTCATTTATGTTTTATTTAATTTCTTTTTATTGCTAAGTAATATTCCATTGTATAGATATACTGTATTTTTTTATGCATGCACCATTTCATAGACATTTGGATCATTTCCAGTTTTGAGTAATAATTAATAAAGCTGCTATGAATATTTATATATGACTTTTTGATAAACACATCTCTTTATTTTTCTTGGTTAAATGAATACTTAGGAGTTGGATTGTTGGGTCATTGGGTAAGTGTATACCTAACTTTATTTATTTTTTAATCTAACATTATTTTTTAAAACAGCTGCCAAACTGTTTTCAAAGGGGCCATACTGTTTTGAATTCCAACCAGCAGTGTATAAAAGTTCTACTTGCTCTGCATTCTCACTAACATTTGCATAAGGTCCATCTTTTTAATTTTGCTGATTCTAATAGATGTGTATTTCATCTCCTTGTAGTTTGACTTTGCATTTTTCTGATGACTAATGATGGTGAATGTCTTTATTTGCCATCTGCATCTCTTCTTTGGTGATGGGTCTATTTGAATCTTTTGCCCATTAAACATTGAATTGTTTGTTTTGTTATGATTGAATTTTGAGTCCTTTATATAGTCTGAATACATGTTCCTCATCAAATACATGTTTTACAAATGTTTTCTTCTAGTCTATGGCTTGCCTTTCATTTTCTAAGCTTACCTTTTAAAGGGCAGAAGTTTGTAATTTGGTGAAGCTTGATTTATTGATTTTTTTTTCTCCTATTGTTAATTTTTCTCTGGACTTATCTAAGATATTTTTCCCTAACCAAAGGTCACAAAGAGTTTTTTCTTATGTTATATTCTTGAATTTTTATAGTTTCAGCTTTTATATGTATGTCTATGATACACTTTGAGTTAATTTCTGTATATTATACAAGGTAAGGATTGAGGTTCAATTTTTTGCACATATACTAGTTTCCCCTTATTTGCTGTTTTGCTTTTCATGATTTCAGTTACCAGTGGTAAACCATGGTCCAAAAATATTAAGTGGAAAATTCTAGAAAGAAATAATTCATAAGTTTTAAGTTGTGCATTCTTCTGAGTAGCATGATGAAATCTTGTGCCCTGTCCAGCTCCTTCCCACCTAGGGATGTGAGTCATCCTTTTTTTTCCAACAGATCCATGCTATAGATGCTCACTGCCCATTAGTCACTTAGTAACCTTCTTAGATATCAGATTGACTGTCACAATGTTGGTATCACACTACTTGTGTTCAAGTAACTCTTATTTTACTTAATAATGGCCCTAAAACACAAAAGTAGTGATGCTGGCAACTCACATACGCCAAAAAAGAAGCTGAGAAGTGCTTTCATTAAGTGAAAAGATGAAAGTTCTTGACTTAATAAGGCAAGAAACAAAACTGAATGCTGAGGTTATGAAGAAGTATGATAAGAAAGAGTCTTCTATCTGTGAAATTGTGAAGACAGAAAAATAATTTTATACTAATTTTACTGTTGTACCTCTGATTGCAAAAATTATGGCCACAGTGTATCGTAAATGTTGATGTAAGGTGAAAAAGGCATTAAATTAGTGGGTGAAAGACATTAACAGGAAATGTATTTTGATTAACAGCAGTGCAATGCATCAGAAAGCACTGAGCCTATATGAAGACATCAGCAAGGGATCCCATAAAACAAATGACATCAAAACCATTTACTGCAAGTAAGAGATGATTACATAGATTCAGGAATAGACTTGGACTGAAAATATAAAAATTACTAGAGAGAGTAAGAGAGAGACTACATTTATAATACTTTTATTGTAGTATATTATTCTATTTTTTATTATTGTTAATCATTTTATAAATTAAACTTTATCATAGGTATGCACATATAGGAAAAAAACCTAGTATGTATGTGTGTGTGTATGTATATATATATATACATATAAATTTTATATATATATCAATATATAAAATTTAATACTATCCACAGTTTCAGGCATCTACTGAGGGGTCTTGGAATATATCCCTTGCAGATAAAGGGGTATTGTAGATATCAAATTGTCCCAGTACCATTTGTTGAAAAGACTATCCTTTCCCCACTGTATTGTCTTTTGCACTTGTGTGAAAAAGCAACTAATGTGGGTTTATTTGTAGACTCTCTATTCTGGTCTATTGATCTCTATGTTTAGCCTGATGCCAATACCACCTTGCTGTTTACTGTAGATTCATAGTAAGTCTTTTTTTTGTGTGTGACAGAGACAGAGAGAGACAGAGAGAGGGACAGACAGGGACAGACAGACAAGAAGGGAGAGAGATGAGAAGCATCAATTCTTTGTTGCAACTCCATAGTTGTTCATTGATTACTTTCTCATATGTGCCTTGACGGGGGGGGGGGTGGTCTACAGCAAAGCAAGTGACCCCTTACTCAAGCCAGCGACCTTGTGCTCAAGCCAGCCACCTTGGCCTTCAAGCCAGTGACTTTTGGGCTCAAGCCAGTGACCATGGGGTCATGTCTGTGACCCCACGTGCAAGTCGGCCACCCTGCGCTCAAGCCTGATAAGCCCGCACTCAAGCCGGTGACCTCGGGGTCTTGAACCTGAGTTTTCTGTGTCCCAGTCGATGCTCTATCCACTGCACCACTGCCTGGTCAGGCCATAGTAAGTCTTGAAATCAAATAGTATAGGTTATCCAAATTTGTCTTAGAAAAAATTGTTTTGGCTCTTTAATATATAGTACTTTGCTTTTCAATAGAACTTTTAGAATCAGCTCATCAATTTTTACAAAGAAGCTTGCTGGGATTTTGATTGAGATTATGTTGACTCTAGAGATCAATTTGGGGAGAATTGACATCTTAGCCCTATTGAGTGTTCTGATCCATGAACACAGTATGCTTCTCTATTTATTTGGATCTTCTTTGATTTATTTCATCAGTGTTTCATAATTTTCAGCCTAAAAATCTTGCACATATTTTGTTAGGTTTATTTCTAAGTGTTTATTCTTATTATGTTATTATAAATTGTACTATTTGTTAAATATCAATTTCCAATTATTATTCAATTGGTTTTTGAATATGGACTTTGTGTCTTATGACTTTGCTAAACTCACTTATTAGTTCTAATAGGTTTTTGGTACACTCCAGGATTCTCTAGGTAATAATCATAATGTCTGTGTGTAAAAACAGTTTTATTTCTTTCTTTTCAATATTTGTGTCTTTCATTTCTTTTTCCTTGCTTATTTGCCCTGGCTATAGAATATAGAACCTGAAACACAATGTTAAACAGAACGGCAAATGCAGATGTCTTTGTTTTGTTTCTGATCTTAGGAGGAAAACTTTTAGTCTTTTTATCAGTTAGCTTGATGTTAGGTGTGGGTTTTTATAGAAGTCCTTTAGTATTTATTTTAAAATGTTTATTTTATTGATTTTAGAGAGGGAGAGGAAAGGAGAGAGAGAGTGTGAGAGAGATAGGAACATCGATCTGTTCCCGTATTTGCCCTGACAAGGGATTGGACCAGCAACCTCTGCGCTTCGGGATGATGCTCTAACTGAGCTATCTGGCTAGGGTTTATTTTTTATTTTTAAAAGAATTTATTGATTTATTTTAGAGAGAGAAGAAAGGAGAGACAGAAACATTGACCTGTTCCTGTATGTCCCTGACCAGGGATAAAACCCACAACCTTTGCACAGCAGGATGATGCTCTAACCAACTGAGCCAGCCAGCCAGGGCAATAGAAGCCCTTTATCAGGTTAAGGATATTCCCTTCTATTCTTAGTTTCCTGAAAAATTTTATCATAAATCAATCTGCATTTTGTCAAATGCATTTTCTGCACAAACTGAGATGATTATATGGTTTTTATTTGTCATTCTCTTGATATAGTCAATTACACCGATTTATTTTCAAATGTTTAACCAGTCTCGCATTCTTGGGATAAACTTCACTTGGTCATCAGGTATTACTCTTTTTTATGTATCGTTCAATTTGATTTGCTGATATTTTGTTGAGGATTTTTGGGTCTATATTCATGAAGGATATTGGTCTGTAGTATTTTTCAGGTTTGGTATGAATTGGGTTTTGAGTTGGAGTTACTTTTTAAAGAGAGGACCTGAATTTAGGGCTGGTCTGAGGCAAGGATGATCTAAAGAGGTCCTGTTTCTCTGAAGCACTCACTTTTCCTTTCTCCACGCTGCTAAACCACACTGTTGACCTTTCTTTTCATAACTGCAGATGGCGCTGGACCCTCAAATAGTCTGTGTGCTGTTCAGACCTCTGAAATTTTCTGTCTCCCTTTTCTGCTTCACTTCCGTATCAACAACAAAATGCACAGAACAAGGGAGACCTGCTCCCTGTATGAGATAGTTACCTTAACAGATACATTAAACCTTACGGGCCCAAGAGACCCTGCAGTTTTATCTCTTATCTATGCCTAAGGTCAACTTGACTGAGCTCCCGGGATGCCTGCGCATGTGGTCACCAGGGTGCAGAGAATGGTGAAGGGAGATTATATGTAGCTCGTTAATAAGAGTACTTTCAAATTGTCACCTGTACTTGGAAAAGCTTTGAGAGTTCTTGGTAGTAAGTACCCTGAGTATCTTAGAAGCATTCTAATGCTGAGTAATGATTATAGCTGTACATAAAATAGAAAAATTAGAGTCTCAGTTGCCTGCTTAACATGTAAATGTATCCAGTTATGTGTGAGTGCTTTTAATGAAGTAACTTGCACTTCTGTTCCCTAGGTTGAGAGTGATTGATGAAACAAAAAACAATAAAAAACACTCTCCAACCCCAACAGAAATTAACAGCCAGTAGGGCTATTCTGAAGGGCCTAAGGCTTGGTGTTGCCTGGCCTAGGGCTAAGAGGCAGTAAGAATGGGTTTTAGTCCTGGTTTTGAAATTGATTTCCACTTCTCTGGGCAACAGAAATTAGACTTCCTGATCCCCAACTGAGCTCAGAGGGTTGTTGATGATGGATTGTGTAATAATTTATTTACTTTGGATTGGCTCTCATTTCAACATACAGGAATGGATAATAAAAATAACAGCTACCAAGTATGATGCTAAATGCTTTGTTTATATTATTTCCTTCAGTCATCTTGAAAGATAGGAATTAATGTACCTCCATTTTATAGGTGGAGAAACTGAGGCTCTGAAAATGTGAGTCGTTTGCTTAACCTGATCTTGAACTTTAATAGCTAGGCTGGGACTGAAATTCAGATCTCCATGGCTACACTGTGCTGTCTCTCCCACTGCTGATGTTTATGACATCTCTCAGCCAGAATTCTCTGACATACCAGTAACTAGATGAGCTTGGAAATACAAGGAGTGTTCTGTGTGTCTGTGATGAAAAGCTAGATCCAGGCAGTGAGGAGGTTTGAATAGTTTCCTTTTGCACCCTATCTCTCTCTCTCTCTCTCCTCTCAGCTTTTGGCAAGAAAGGTGACGATTTGAATTGCATTTCTTCTGAAATTCAATTTAAAAGAAGTATAGAGCTTCTACCTGCTATCTCTTTAGCAGTGAAGGGCCCTTCTCTCTCTACAGAGACCTCACAGTGGCTGTGAGAATGCTGCTCTGAGTGTCTCTAATTGGAAAATAATTGTATATAGAAGTTATGCACCAGACACTTCTCTAATCACTGTATGCATATTAACTCATATAATTCTCACAACAATCTTGTGAGAACCCTTATTATTCCCATTTCACAAATGAATAAACTGAGACACAAAGGAGTTGCTTAATTTGCCATTGTCTTTCAAACAACAAGAGGCAGAGCTGGGATTTGAACCGAGAGTGTGGTAACTCCAGACCTGAGCTGATCTATATGGTAGCCACCAGCCACACGTGGTTATTTAAATTTAAATGAATTAAAATAGAATTAAATGAAAAATTTGGTTTCTCAGTCATACTAGCCAGTTTCATGTGCTTAATAGCCACATGTGGCTAAGTGGTTACAGTACAGGAGGCTGTATTTACAGAACAGTTCCATCATCACAGAGTTAACATTGTATAGCTACATAGGTTAGACCCTGTGCTTTTCAAAAGTTAAAAGGCATTTAGGTGGTATAGCCCACTTCGAGGACACTCTGAGTGCATCTCCTTATGTTCTTGGGTTGGTCTCCACTTGTCTTTCTTTCCAATTTTCTGTCTATTCCACACTTTTAGCTTGATTGGTAAAGAGGATATCATTTTCAACCATGTTAAAACCTAGCTCTTGTCTGACCAGGCGGTGGTGCAGCGGATAGAGTGTAGGACTAGGATGCGGAGGACCCAGGTTCGAGACCCCGAGGTTGCCAGCTTGAGCATGGGCTCATCTGGTTTGAGCAAAGCTCACCAGCTTGGACCCAAGGTCACTGGCTTGAGCAAGGGGTCCCTCGGTCTGCTGAAGCCCCACGGCCAAGGCACATATGAGAAAGCAGTCAATGAACAACTAAGGTGTCGCAAGGAAAAACTGTTGATTGATGCTTCTCATCTCTCTCCGTTCCTGTCTGTCTGTCCCTATCTATCCCTCTCTCTGACTCTCTCTCTGTCCCTGTAAAAACAAAACAAAACAAACAAACAAACAAACAAACAAACAGAAAAAAAACCTAGCTCTTAACTCTGACCTAAAATAATTCTAGCAACTTGACCCTTCCTCGCCACCAGCCCCACTTGGCTTCAGGCCTCTACTGATACTTTGACGTTTAAAAAGCCACAGATTCTGCTCTGGGCATTGCATTAGGCCTGCAGATCCCTTCTGGAAACCCCAAATCATGGTAGGGAAAGAAAAGAGGCCAAGGGGGTGTTGCCTTCTTGCTACTTCTGTCTCCAGACCTTGGCCCTCATCAAATCAGTCTAATGTGTTGCCTACAGAGAGAAAAATAGAGGAGCTTCCAAACAAGAGCCCAAACAATCAAAGTCTAGAGTAGTTTCCCTTGACTACACTAATTTATGGACATGACCACAAAATTCCTTGGGGCTGGAGCTGGCAGCCCAGTGATTAACCATGATTACCAGAGGATATTTGTGTGGGCTTTCAGAAGCCCAACAAAGTATGGTCCTACTCACCAGCAGGTTGCTATACAAGGCTTTATGGCCTTCTTTCCCTAAAATTAATCTCCCCCTGACCTTGAGGGAAGTCTGCCATGTCTCCTCCCTTTCAGAGTGAGGGTGTGCTGTTTACTTGATGGCCCAAGTGTCATGTCAGTGTTGACTGTGTCAACCATTCTCCCTCCAGAGGGCCTGGATAGGAGTGCAGGGTAGGGATGTTTTGATGGGTGGAGAGTAGTTTGCTGAAAAGTTGCAAACCTACTAGACACACTGCCATTAGTTTTCTTTTAAGCCTGTGATACTCTCTGCAAGTTCAAGTTCAGAAAACAAGAAAGGCTTGCAAAAACTCTTTGTCGGCACCATGCCTCCCACAAATAGATGTTTCTCAGGGCAGTCCAGGTAATGACAAGCTTTCAGAGAGAAAGGGGAGGCCACTGAGTGGTGATTTGTGGGCAGATGTGGGCATCTGTGGTTGATACAGCAGGTACTTTGCTGCCATGTTAACAGATGGTGGTAAGGGTGGTGGCAGAGGCTGTTTATCCCACCAAGTACCCAGTGCCTGGGTGAGAGGTGACTTGGGGAGCCCAACAATGAGTCAGTGCTGTCCTTTCTCCTTGTTCCTATTTCTGGAAACAACTTGTCCTCATATGTTGTCATAAAAACTTTTCAATATGCCTTGCAGGACCCATCAGAATAGTAATAACAAGCCCTCTTGCCTGAATTTTATAGAACACTTTCAAGTCCTTGGTCACTCTTTACATTCACCTGTTGTCTGTGAGGATGGCAGATCATCTACATTTTCTTTTCTTTTTCTTTTTTTTTAAATTCTTTTCCAAGTGAGAGGAGGGGAGATGGAGATCCAGACACCTGCATGTACCCTGACCGGGATTCACCTGGTAATGCCCATTTATGGCCATGCTCTCAACTGAGCTATTTTTAGCACCTGAGGCTGAGGATCCATGTACCCACCCTCAGCACCTGGGGCCAATGTGCTCGAAACAACTGAGCTATGACTGTGGGAGGAGGAGAGAGAGAAAAAGAGAGAGAAGGGGAGGGGTAGGGGTGGAGAAGCAGATGGTTGCATCTGTGTGCCCTGACCGAGTATTGAACCTGGGACATTTACATGCTGGGCTGATGCACTACCACTGAGCCAATCAGTTCGGGCTAGATCATCTCCGTTTTAATGGTGAGAAGATGAAGGCTCAGAGAGGCTTCAAGGTCTTTTGGCAAGACAGTGTTTGAGTGGCACCTGATCAGAATCCCAGATATATGGCTATCCTTCTGCTTCTCAAAGATTCTAGTAGTTCATCCTGTTCTTTTGCTAAGCCTTGGTGAGCAGGTAGAGAAGTCTGGTTGCTGGGAAGGGGAGGCACCACAGCTGGTATGTTGTGCTCTTTCAAGGGGTTGAGGTGGTTAGAAGAGTTGACCACACTAGCAGCTTCTCTGAGCTTTCTTCTGACTCAGTTTTGTTCTTCAGTTTTCCCCACCCCCACCATCAGAGACCCTCTTTAGCCGCCCCCCCATTTTTTTCCCACTGACCAAGATCCAGTGAAGACAGCATGGGCACAAGAATCAAGGGAATATGCTGCATTGTTCTGTCTTCAACCCATGAGATTGTCTAGCATGCCTTGCTGATTGATGATGGCTCTTGGAGACAGAGCTGTCCATTCAGGACCATGGAGTGCTTGAAATGACAGGTTTACAAGTTTGGGCTTCATTTTACAGGAAGATGTTCACCATGGAAGAACAAGCAGGAAGCAGAGGAAGGTCTGCAGGGGTAAACAGGGTGAAGGAATGACTTTGGAGATGTGAGCCGATGAAGACTTAGTGTCAATTAATTGCGATAACTGGCTTCTCACCTTCCAGCAAATGGTTACAGTAATAAGATAGTCACAGCCCTCCAATGTGTTGTAATTGTCTGTTTACTTGTTTGCTTTCCCTGCTTTTCTATGAGTTTCAAGAGCAAAGGAGCCTAGTCTTATTCCCCAGTTCCTAGCACAGGGCAAGGCTTAGAGTAAATGCTCAGTAAATGTTTGTTTGAATGATGGGAATTTAATAACTTTGCTCATAGATACTGCCAACAACTTCCAATCAGGGATTGCTAATCCTTAGAGTCTTTCTTGCTTATATATTAGGCACCTGGTGGAGCCACCGGAGTCCTGTGTAATGAGCTGGAGCAGGCCTTGACTAACTAAAAAGTAGTTGGCTAAATGGATCCCTGGTGTCTGGCAGAGTGGTTTTTACCTTAAGGGCCTGTTAAAGAAACATTATTCTGACACTTGTTGAAATGGTAAAGATTTTCTTCAAGAATATTGAAGAAGAGACTCTTAGTGGAGTGAGACTGAACTTAACATGTAATATAAGAAGGACAAGTAGGGATTTATAACTAGTGAGGAGAGTAAGAAAGTGGGTGGATGCAAAATTAGTAAGAGGAACTTAATTCGATGTTATTATAGACTGAATGTTTGTGTCCTTACCACCCCCTTCATGTCTTGAAGCCCTAACTCCCAATGTAATATTTGGAAGCGGGCCTTTGGGAGGTAATTATGTTTAGATGAGGGTATAAGGCCCCCATGATGGGATTAGTGTCACTTTAAGAAGAGGAAGAGAGACCAGAGGTAGCTCTCACTTGCTCTCTCTCCTTCCCTCTTTCTCCCTCCCTTCCCTCTCCCTTGCCTCCTTTTTCTCCCTGCCCCTGCCCCATGTGAAGCAGTGAGAAGGTAGCCTTCTGCAAGCCACAAAGAGGGTTCTCATCAATAAATTAATCTACCAGCTTCTTGATCTTGGATTTCCAGGATCCAAAACTGTAAGAAATAAATGTTGTTTAAGCCACCTTGTCTATGGTATTGTAGTTTGTTATAGCAGCCTAAGCTGACTAAGACAGACATCAAAGGTGAGGAAATTCTCACTAAACTGACTTAGCAGGATTGTTGCTAAAGGCAAGCCAAGGACTTAAAAATCAAAGGTGGGGTATGAGGAACTTGATCAGATATCAAGGGTGATCAGATATCTCAGGTGGGAGGATTTTCTGCTACACTGACTTAGCAAGATTCTCTGAAAAAGGCAGGCCAAGAACAGGGCCAGAGAGGAGGCCTAGTTAAAATGAGGGCTTAGAGGAGTCTGATCAATCTTTGTTCAAGAATGGAATCCTTTTTAAGCCTTCTCTGCTGGAGCATAGTTTTGCTCACCATGCCTGGCATTTGCCACACAACTAAAACCTCTATTTGCCTAGGCAAATTTTGCATAAACAGGCATACTTGGTGGGAGTCCTAAGCTAATGCCAGTGATTGCTCAATGGAACTGTCCTTTAGAATCACCCAAAAGCAGCTTTAAAAATACCCATGCCTACCTAATCAGACAGTGATATAGTGGATAGAATGTCAGCCTGATACCCTGAGGACCCAGGTTCAAAACCTTGAGGTCTGTGGCATGATTGTGGGCTCACCAGCTTGAACATAGGATCATAGACATGATCCCATGGTTACTGGCTTGAAACCCAAGGTTGCTGGCTCAGCTGGAGCCCTCCAGTAAAGGCACATATGAGAAAGCAATTAATGAACAACTAAGGTGCTGCAACTATGAGTTGATGCTTCTCATCTCTCTCCCTATCTGTCTGTCTCTCTCTCAAACTTGAAACAAACAAAACAAACAAACAAAAAGCCACAAAAACCTCCACCTATGACTGATCCTGTACCTACTAAATATGAATTGATGAGGGGGTGAGGCAGCTATATATTTAACAAGCTTTCCTAGTGAATTTCATTATCAGCCAGGTTGAGGACTCCATGGGTTTACACTTATGAACCAAGAGGATGACAAAAAGGGGATGGGAACTAGTTGTTGGGAAGGTGGTGAATAGGCAAGAAGTATGAGACTGAATGTTTGGAGGGGGTCCGATGTCTATTTTGTTCCTTTTCCCCATAGACATGGGTCTCTTCCACCCTTGGAGGGTGCTAGACTTGTGTACTCAGCAAAATGGCAAACTAAGTGACAATCGTTTGTCATATCTGCCACTGTTGGGCAGATAAAACATATTATGCTCACTTTGTTAAAGATGGCGCTGCCCACGTGAGAGCCCGTTGCCCCAGTGGTGATATTAGTTGCCCTTATGCTTGGAATGGGCATGATTATATTAATGTGTGTTGAGGGCGGCTGTGGACAGGCAAGATCCTTGTAGCCTGGGGCTTGGTTTTAGGACTAAGTCTTTCCCACCCTTTTTGATGTGAGGTGGTACAATCCCATCATGTCTCAGATAAGTGACTTTGTATTAGAGACTTCCCTATTTTGTATATTGGATTAAAGGCTTTGATTTCTGCACTATAAAGTGGGGCAGACCGGGAGCTTGTTCTCTTGGTTCCTGAGATGATCATTAGAGCAGAGAGCAGAGAAAGGCCATGTGGAGGAGAGGAGAGAGGCAGACAAGATGGTGGAGTGCTGAGTGAGAAGCCAGTTTATGCAGAGTTTGTGCAGGGAGAAGGAAGGAGATGGGGAACAGGGGTGAGTAAGGCTGGTAAGGTAGAAACCTTTAATTCTAGGAAACTCAGATAAGTCAGTAGCTTTGTGAGCACTGAATGAGTGGGTTTTGGAGCTCAGTGTGTGTTTTTACTTGCCTTCCAGGTGCAAGCTAAGATTAAAGATGATGGCCCACCAGTTCTTGGCTCCAGTGTTTCATTACCGTCTGTCCGAATCTAATATGAACCTGCATGGGCTGGGCAGCTGTGATGGTGGCCGTGGCAACTGGCCTTACAGCCACCTTTGCTTCTCAGGCCTTTTTTTGTTGTTGTTTATCCCTGTGGGGCTTCTGTTGCCCCTTGGACAATTTGGTACTGTTGACATAAGAAATGTCCAAAGCTGTAAGAATTTTTTATTTAAACCAAACTGAGGACAATTGCCAGGAAGCAAAATCTCAATTTATTGAGAAAATACTCCAGACAGTGGCAGTTCTGCACCTTATTTTATACATTAGAATCAAAGGAGAAGACATAATGGGGTTACATGGCATACATCCATGATAGATTAGGGAGGTGGGAGAAAGCAAAGTGGGTAATCTCTGGGATTGGATAAAGAATAAAATGTATAGACACATACTTATACATTGGTGGGTGTGGATGAAGAAGGAGCCACATGGAGAACCTGACAAGCTCAGGGAAAGCCTGCGTGGTGGCCTTGTAAATGCAGAGACCTAAAGTTACCACACAGGATGGCCTGAAATAAAAAGTTTCTAACTAAAAGCAGTTCATGGTGGGTAGTTGTGGGTCAAATAAGTTTGTAAATATGATATATATGTTTGCTTGCTTATACTTTGCATTGGGTGTAGGGGACAGGCTGTGAGCAGGCAGGGTCATTATAGCCTAAGGCTTAGTTTTAAGACTAAGCCTTTCCTACCCTTTTAATACTAAGATCTTTTCAAAACTAAGCTTTTCCCCACACCCTTGACTGTTGCATGATGTGGGGTGGTGCACTCTCATGAGGAATCCCATTATGCCTCAGATAAGTGACTTTGTATCAGAGACTTCCTTGTTTGTATATTGGATTTAAGGTTTTGATTTCTACACTATAAAATGGGGCAGACCGGGAGCTTGTTCTCTCTCGGTTCCTGAGATTAGCATTAGAGGAGAGAGGAGAGTAGAGAGAGGCCACGTGGAGGAGAAGAGAAGGAGCCAAGATGGTGGAGTGCTGAGGGAGAAGCCAGTTTGTGCAGAGTTTGTGCAGAGAGAAGAAGATGGGGAACAGAGGTGAATAAGGCTGATGAGGTACAAACCTTTGATTTTAGGAAACTCGGATAAGTCAGTGGCTTTGGGAGCCCTGAATGGAAAGAAAGTATTTTCCCACTGTGTGTATTTCTTGCCCGCAGGGTGCAAGCTAGGATTAAAGAGAATGGCCCACCATTTCTTGGCTCCATTGTTTCATCATCTGTCCGAATCAAATGCGAACCTGCATGGGCCAGACGGCTGTGATGGTGGCCGCAGCTACTGGCCTTAGAGTAGTCATGTCATATTTTTCTCTAATAAAGGTCAACGTTTACCTTAATCTAGCCTGCTGTGTTTTCCATCTATAACAGTGTACTTGATAACATGCTGGTAATCTTTTTTTCCTGCCCCTCTTAGAGCAGGCATCCCACCAGAGTAGGCACTCACAAACCCCCTCATTGTTGTTATTATCATGTTAATGAAATTAACTATCTTGTTCCTGCCTATGTATAAGAAGATTTCAGTATATAAAATTTTACTTTTCATCCAATCTCAGAGATTTCCCTACCTTGCTTTCTCCTGCCTCCGTAATCTATCACCAATTAATTTCATGTAACCCCCCTTACATCTTTCCTTTTGATTCTGATGTATAAAAGAAATGGTGGAACAGCCATTTTCCAGAGCACTTTCTCAAGCTGTTGAGACTTTGCTTCCTGGCAATTGTTGACAGTATGGCTCAAATACACTCAAAAAGTCTTTCAGGTTTGGAAGTTTCTTACATTGACATAGGTATAGCATAGTTAACAGTTAACAATGATCATGATAGGGGTTCTGTTGTCTCCTACTTTGGTGGGAGGTTGTGCACTGAGGGGTCTGGAAAAGGCGAATGACCCTAACTTTCCAAATGTATGCTATCTTAGATGCAAAAAGACAGGTAAAGATTGACCTTTGTCAGAGAAGCTACAGGCTTAAGACATGACTACCCGCCACCATGACTCACTTTTGTTTGGGAAATTTTAACTTCAGACCATCCTGGGTGGTTACTTTAGGTCTCTAAGTTTGCAAGGCCACCATACAGGCCTCCCCTGAGCTTGTCAGGTTTAGTACGCAGCCCCTTTTTTGTCCACAGTATCTTCACCTTCTCTCTATTCTCTTCTTTCAAAAAGGCTGGTTAAATACCCCTCAATAAACTTTGTGCTTTTAATGAGGCAGATTAGCATTTTTAAAAAGGGGGGCAAATCCATAAGTTAAAGCACTGGATGTCCCAAAGTAGAAAATTTTTTGCCTGTGCCTAAAGTCTGCTGTGGGTCAAATAAGTTTGTAAAATATGATTTTTGTTTGCTCGCTTATAGTTTGCATTGGGGGCAGGGCAGCACCAGGTATATGTGATCTGTGAAATTGAAAATTACCTTCTTGCTTGGGAAGGGCCGTTGTTTTGCTAATGTTTGCTGGAGGAGAGGTTTTCCTGCCAGAATGTTTTGAAAAGAGAGAGAACAAGGAGAAGAGGCACAGAGAGAAGCCATGTTTGCAGAAAGAGCAGAGAGAATGCAGAGTGCTGAGGAAGAAGCCAGTTTGTGCAGAGAAAAAGGATGTGTGCAGATGGGGAACCAGAGCTGAGGGGCTTTGTGAACTTCACTGAGACAGGTGAGGCCTTTGATTCTAGGAGAAACCAGAAAAGATTCTCCTGGAACTGGAGAATGTGTCAGGGCTCTGGGGGCTCTGAATGAGTGAAAGGGAAGTGTTTTCCCTGCCTGTTTGCTCTCCGGCCGGTGCGAGACTTTAATAAAGGAATGGCCCATCATTTTTTGGCTCTGCTATTTCCTTTTTTTTTTTAATTTTTTTAATTCATTTTTAGAAAGGAGAGGGAGAGACAGAGAGGAGAGACAGAGAGAGAGAAGGGGGGAGGAGCTGGAAGCATCAACTCCCATATGTGCCTTGACCAGGCAAATCCAGGGTTTCAAACCGGCGACCTCAGCATTTCCAGGTCGTCTACTGTTTCTTTACTATCTGCCCAAATTCAATGAAAACCTGCATGTGCATGGCCAGGATGGCTGCAACTACTGGCCCTACAGTCTGTTTAGATACTTTGTGCCCCAGATTCCTAGGATGTTCTGGGGGATATTAGGTAGAATTCTTTTTCCTAAAAGGACAGAAAAATGAAAGGTTTAAAGCTAAACCCTGACTCTTAGGTAAGATGCAACCCTTACTGAAATAGCACTATGTCAGCAGAACACGGTATCATTGGCTCATTATCAGGTGAGGTCAGGACATTATTTCTGGCAGCTTCTGAAAGCCACAGCCTGTTAGAAAAAAAGTCTTCTTCCTGAGGGTTTAATACAGCTTGTTCTTGCTCCTTCTCAACAGCTCGGTGCATTCTCTCTCTCTCTCTCTCTCTCTCTCTCTCTCTTCTTGAGCCTCTTTTTAAAATGATAATTAAATTTGCTTGACCTCCACTGCCCTCCACCCCCAGCTAATTTTGGAGATCTAGGAAGGGAGCTTGATGTCTATAAAAGATGTGCCTATCTTTGCACCTGAAGTACCTTTGTATTTCATTCTGTTTTATTATAAGAAATTGTGTTGGGGCCTTAAACACTAACATATATAATATTGATTGTATTCTGCATAACAAATTGGATTAGGATAATTACCACACAGATGTTAAAAAAAATCCTGAATGCAAATCAATGCAATTAGTCATGACTTAATATACTATAATTGTAATGTCTTACTGTGATTATACTACTTTAGAACAAAAATGCTTTAACAAAAATAAAAGAGGAAGAAAAGAATTCTTTTACTCTTGTGCTGCATGTGCTCTGAACAAGAAATTGTTTTATGCTAATTTGAAATTTCACTACTTGGGATTCTTATTAACTAATCAGATCTTTCAATTTCTCTTGCCCCCTTTTATCTAGAGAAAGCTGCTTCTTTAACAAGAAAGACAATTTCATGCCCAATTCAACTTGAATGCCACCATTATGAACAAAGGAATTTCCACACAGATGCTTTTGACAAACATGGCTTTAGAAAACCGGAGCCTGGGGTGATGGGGGCAGGGCCCCCCACTGATGGCCTGGACCCTGAAACAAAGCAGTCAGAGTAGAAGCAATTGGATCGGGTCCAAGTTAGCTGGCAAACGGGCAGACCTGTCACAAAGGGCAGTAGGTTCAGAGCTGCCACAAAAGGGTTACGCAGCTTGTGCCTGACTGAGCGATGAGTGGGGGCTCAACTCTAGTGTGGGATCCATGCTCCAAGCTCTGCACCCAGGTGACACAGGAAAGGGTGCCCTTTCTAATTCAAGAAGTGCCTTCTAAGTACAGGCAAGAGTTTGGTCAGAGAGACGGAAAAAAAAATGCAGGTCTTATTGCCAGAAACTGCAGCAGCTGGGACCCCTGGAGTCTGAACTGTGAACTCAAATCCAATTCCTAAGTTCTCTTCCAATTTATCCTGCTGCGCTCCTCCACCATGCTTTGTGTTTGCTTACAAGTCCACGAAATCTGAGTTTTCCCCTCTCAAGTATGCACTTTTATAATTGTCCTCTAATCTATGTCAAAGCTGATCTGGAGGGTCCTTGAGAGTGTAGAAGAGGAAAAATAATTTTTCCTGCATCCTTCTAGGTTCTTGGCTGAGACTGTCCCTCTCTCCATGATAAAAAGGCAGAATGACAGGAGAAAATCGAAGTTTAATAACATATACCCGGAGAGACCCTAACTAACTCAGAAGTGGCCCAAGCCATCCCCTGAAATCATCTCCAACTAAAGACAAAAGAAGATTGGAGGGTTACAGGAGGTTATCAGGAACAGCACAGTAAGCAAAGGTGAGGTTGTTCAGCATATTCGGGTTGTTTTCTCCATTGATAAGACTTTCTAGTGATTTAGTCACCCTTCCCTTCCTGATACAGGGAGGGAGACATCCTTATAATGGAGATTTCCGTTATAATGTAAATGTCTCTTACAAACCTGTCTGTTTTCAGAGCTTTCCCTGTGTCTTCTATATCTTAGCCAAAAATAATCCTTATACCAAAAAGGTATATTTGGGGTGACAAATTCTGCTTCCCTTCAGGCGCTAGTCTTGTGCCATTGTCATCCTTTCTGGAGTACCCTCCTTCGGGGTTGCCAAATTTGGCAAATAATTTAATTTGAATTTCAGATATACTACAAATGCTTTTATAGATGTAATACAACAAATAATAAATATTTCTAATGCAAGAATTTGGACATGTGCTAAAATTAGTATTGTTTATCTTAAATTCAAATTATATTGCTGTTCTGTGTTTTATCTGGTATTCTCACAACCACCTTCACTCCAGCACAAAGCACAGAGCATGTGGTTATCACTTTTAAGTAAGCATCAGAATCACCTGGAGGTGACTAAGACACAGACTGCTGGTCCCCACCCCCAGAGTTTCTGATTCAGCAAATCTGGGGAGATGCCTCCAAATTTGCATTTCCAACAAGTTCCCAGATGCTACTGCTGCTGCTGGTCTGGGGAGAACACTTTGGGAGCTATTACTCTAGTGCAGTCTCAATAAATAGATCCAATGGGAACCAGGCTCTTCTTGCCAAGTTGATAATAAGCCAGCGGAAAGCCCCACAGAACTCTTGTGGCAGGGTCTGTGGGCTCCCTGACAGTGCTACTACATGTGTGTCTTTGCTCTGTCACCCTTTGCTAACTCCCTGCACAGTCTCACTGGACTGCTGGGTTGGTGATAAGCAAATTTGTGTTTTTGATTTGTCACTTCCAGCCTTATTTGTACCTCCATCAATTTAAACTTCTCTATCTCCACCCCTTTTCTCTAGGTTCCAGTGTCTTCCCATTGTCTAACCCAGGGATGGCAAACCTATGCAGTAGGGGTCCCAGGGAAGAGGGACTCCATTTATTTCCTAAGCAGGGAGCTTGCCATTTGGAAGTTACTGGCAGTTTCCAGTAAAGACATTGATTCTCTTTGAGGCTTGCTTCTTTTCTTCTAAGCAAGTCACCAGAATCACCATTCAGTTATAAAAAAATAAAGCACTACATGCCCATTGGCATAGGATACTGATAGTTGTCAGGAAGGTGTGGAGGCAGTTTGCATAAAATAGTACCAGGGCTTCTATTTGAGACTGAACTTGAGATACTGAATTTCTTTTCTCTTTTTGAAGATACAGCTGGCTTTATTAAACAATTCATGAATTGGTAGCATCCCATCTAGCAACTAGAAGGGAGCTGCTGAGATACTGATTTATGACTGAGATCTTGACCCTTTCTATGTGAGTTATAAAGTCATTGTAACATGCTGGGAGGGACTGGGATGGTCCTGGCCCATTCCAGCGGTTGGGAAAGGGCAACAAAGCTCCTGAGATAAAAAGCACTATGAGGACAGAAAGAGATAGGACTAGGTGTCTGGCCTTTGCTCTGGGGGTTCTATGGTACAAGGTAGATTGAGAGACATTTCCGCCAAGTCTTTGAAGCTGCTGATACTAGACTCTGCCTCAATACAGCCCCTCCTGGGGTCAAGTTCAAATCATAAGCAAAGATCCATGTGTATGAAAGAGTTGAAACATTTGTCTGGAGAAACTATGTCCCATCATCCTTATGGGACATAACTCAGCCAAGCAGCCAAGACTGTATAGTGGTTTCAGGGAGTGTATCTGATACCCTGTGTTCTATAGGACCTAAGACAGAGGTTGAAATTCCTGCCAATATGGACATATAAAATCTCAGTCATAATAATTTGAACATGAAAAGATGTTAAAAATTTGTATCTTGAGTTGGTGAAGTATGGTGTATTTCTGACTGATGATATATATGGGCAAGAAGTACATCTTACCTTCTGCTCTTATGGAAGACACTTATTTTATCACAGCTTTCTTTCACATTGAGCCTAGGGATGCCCTCTTCATCCTTCTGTTATTAGCTAAGGCATTCTTGGTTGTGACAGAAAACTTTCTTAATAAATCTTTATCTTGTACTTGTGTAGGGAAAACAACTGTGGTTAGGATTGCTCGCTAGTTTTTCAGCTGCAAGCTCTTTGCATGATTAGTGTGTGAGCATGTGGCAGAAAGCCACATGTGTATATCTTATATAAGGCTACAGGTATTTTCCCTAGGCAGAACTCTTGCCTGCCATTATGAAGGGCTCAGTTTTCCTGATCTCTGGCTCACCACTGTGAGAAGTGGATTCCCTTGCCTGTTTGCTCACCTGTCTCTGTGAGAATCCAGTAAAAGGGAGTGGCCCAATGTGTTTGGACTCTATGGTTCTTCTGTGGTCTGACTGAATTCAATGTGAACCTGCCTGGCCTTGACCACTGGCGTTACACCTGGTGTAGTAGGCAGGATTTGGTTCAGACTGATATGGATACATCAACACCCTTGAAGAGTGGGATAAAAGAGTGGCTGTTCTTGAGCATGTGGTTCCCTATGACTACCCTATTGGGGGCTGTGGGCTGGGTGTTGTTCACCAGAAACTGAAAGTTCTGTGTGAGAGGCTGCCCTCTTTGAAAGCTCCACTGCAAGCAGGAGGTTGAGTGCTGACAGCTGCAGGAGCTGGAACAGTTGAAGGAGAAAGGAGCTGTGAGTTCGTGGGCTCCAGTGTGAACCAGAAACTGAGCACTAGCAGCAGCATGCCCTGGAGGAGGAGCTGCATTTGTGCTAGTGGAGTGGCTCAGAGTCAGCAGTAGTAGTTATTTCCAACTCTTCCTCTGAGAAGGAGGAGGAGGACAAGCTTTGGGTTGAAACTGCCTTTGGCACTCAGAGCCCAGCCAGTGGTCACTGAGAAGGTGAAAGCCCAGCAGCAGAAAGTGCCTCAGGGGCAGGCTCAGCCTCCTCAAGTAGTTGAGCACTCTGTGGTCTGGCCCTACATCCAGACAGAGTTGATAAAGTTAGGGGTGAAATTCAGGCAGAAACCCACTGAGTCTCTGGCAGTGTGGTTGCTGAAGTTGGGGGACATAGGGGTGGATGGTATCATGCTCTTTAGAGCAGAGATTAGCTGCCATTGCCACTAACTTCTCTTTAAGGTGGCATCTTCAGAACTGCCATGACAACCCAGGAAAACATACTCTATTAAAATGGGTGATAGTTGCCATTCATATGGTCTAGAAGAATGCTGGAGACTTGCCAGGGGCAGTGAGTCAGTGACAGTCATATACTGTGTTGCAGCAAGTCCTCCAGGAACTGGTTATGAGGAATGCTGCTTTCAACCTGAGGTCCCATGGGCCAGATGAGGAAGTATTTATGGCAGGGACGAGGGACCTTATACTCAGAGTGCCCGTCTTCCCTTTTTGGGTCACTGGTGACTATCTTGGCCCCTATCTGGGGCAAAGGTACAGCCCATCAATGCTGTTACACTGATAGTGGCAGATTTGGGGGAGGTAGAAGCAGTGTGGCACCATAAGGACATGTGGGCTACTGTCCTTGCTATGCCCCCCAACTAACAAGAGAAATGGACCTGTAAAGGTTACCTGAACACAGATGTGGGTAGATTTGATTATGGTCTGGGCAGATAAAGAGAAATTAGATGGCAGGTCTAAAAGAGTCCTGTTAGAGCTTTGGTGGCAGCTTAAGTCAGAACAGAGGTTCCAGCTGTTGAAAAATCGGGGGGAAGCATGCAGCCCCACCAGCTGCCAAGAATATGGTTGGCGTTCATGCCTCACACTTGCAATATTACACATTGGAGGCAGCTGCCAAGAAAATGGTTGGTGCTTGCACCTCATGCTTCAAGATTATATGTTGAAGGCAGCCAAGGGAGAGGAGGATCCCCAAGACCCATTGTTCCAGTTTGAATAGGGTGAAAGCCAAGAGACCCATCTAATAAGGATGGGCAGAGACCAGAGGTCCCAGGTGGAATTGGCAATTCTCTTGTCCCCTTCTAATGTGTACCAGGTGTTGGCCTTAGTAGATAATAGGTGCTTTTGTAGCAGCTAAGAAAACTGTCAAGGTAGCACAGTTCTTGAATGTGTTTGACCCTGACAGGTCCTGTGAGCTTGACATCTCTGTGACCTATGAGGGGTTTGGATGAGGCTTGTGGCAATGAACAGAGTGCTTATAGAAAGGCTCTGAAGTCCATTATCAAAGAGCCTTATGGCTAGTTGCCTGTAATGAACCTTTACCTTGGGTGATTTGTATAGATAACTGGGCTGTCTATTGTGGACGGATCATTGAATAGTATAATGGGTTCTTGAAGCAGGACTGTGACAAGAGGAGGGCACTGGCTCTCTTGCTGGATGGACACCCTGCTTTTGGACAGTATACAAGAGATCCTGATTGTGGGGCCCTGGCACCTGTGGAGGCCCTCCTGCATGGGACAGTTGTTCCCATCCAGTTGCAGATATGCATCAAGGACACTTTACTCAAGCTAGGCATTGGGTGGCAGGGCAATGTGCCTGCCCCAACAGCCCTCCTTAAAGGCCAATGGCTTTAATAGACAGGGCCCGGTACTGCACAGGCCCCTCACCTATAATGGGGGCCTTGTTGGCACTGTGAGGTAGGCTAGAGTTGGACCTCCAATAGTTAATTCCCTGGTCATCCAGCACTTGGCTGCCTAGAATAAAAGTGTATTATTCCTTGAGTGCTCAGGGATACATGATTGTGAAGGGCATCTTTATAATTATTGTCATTTTTGGTATAGTTTGTGCCTTAGTAGTCTGTTACTGAAGTCTACACTGTTTCTGTGAAATATGGATGTAATGTACCTCACTCCTCACACAGGGACCATTGCAGAAGATACCTGTTGTGTAGATTGTGAGGCAAGCAACCCTAAAGGCGTTGGGTATAGGGAAAATAGCTGTTAGGCTTTCTCGCTTGTTTTCCGACTGCAAGCACATTGCATGATTAGGGTGTGAGCATGTGGCAGAGAGTCATATGTGTGTATAATTTATATAAGGCTACAGGTGCTTTCCCTAGGTGGATTGCTTCCCTGACACTGCAAGGGGCTTGGTTTTCTTGATCTCTGATCTGCACCATGAGAAGTGGTTTTCTCCTGCCTGTTTGGTAACCTGCCTCTGCAAAAATCCAATAAAAAGGAGTGGCCCAACACCTTTCGGCTCTGTGGTTCTTCTGTGGTCTGCCTGAATCCAGTGTGAACTTGCCTGGCCTCGACCACTGACATAACAACTTACTATATGACAGGCAGGGTTCTAAAGACTTTATAAATTTACAAATTTATACTCTTAAATCAGCAATAGAGGGTAAAGTTAGTATCCCAATTTTATGGATTAAATGAAAAAGAGATTCTTTTTTGAAGCATGGATTTGGGGGTCTCTCACAGAACCCAAGTTCTTAAGCATAAGTTATCTTCAGAGACAAGTTGGAACCATGGGATAAATGTTATCTGGTTTCTCTACCACTTGCTTCTGCACCTTATGTCTATGTTTCTTTCTTCTCTCTGATATTAGGCCAGCTTTTCCTTTCTAGTATGTATGGAAGAAAATATGGTGGCTAATGGTATAAAAGCTTCCATGTTATGGATCTAACCATCTAGAGACAGTACCTGATCTTTCTCTTAATTCAAAAATCCCCTCAGAAGGAATATATTTACTCAGTTTGGGTCAGGTACTTAGCTCTGGACTCAGTCAGTCCCCTGCGGGTCAACTTTTGCTAACCAAAAGTAACTTATAAAAGAGGGATTTACAAAATCGTGGACAAAGGGCCGCGCATCGCGTTGTAGGAACAGGCAGTTCCCACTGATACCATGTGGATAGAGGACGGGAAAGGAAAAGTTCTTAACATGAAGTATTGGGAAGATAATAGCTGTCCACAGCATCTTTATTCAGCATTCCACCTGACTTCTAGGGAGTGATCAGGTACATGGTACTACTTGTCATCTCTGCTCTGACCTCCTACCTCTACCGGTACAGAAAATGGATGTGGTAGCCTCATTTACACTTATTGCGTTGGTCCAAAGGGAGCATCCCCATATCTTTCCCAAATTGTTCCCTGTTCTCTGGCCCTGTAGCCTTTTTCTGTTCATATCTACTATTGCTCAACCTTGTCCTGCAAGTGAACTCAGTCAACTGAATGCACTTTCAATGAGCTTTTTCGAGACATGGTGACAGAGCTTTTATGGACAAAGAAATTTCCCCCAAGAGGGATTGGGGCAATTAGAAGAGTGAGGTAGGGTGGATGTGTCATTAAGTTTTTCTGGTTAGCAATTTAGGCAGGACCTTATGGGGTGCTAGTTAGGACCAAAAACAGAATTTTGTTGCTTATAATTAGAGGTCAGTAGTCTCCTGGAAAACAGATTTCTTTTCCATTGGACTTCTCAGAGCCTTCCGTGAACCCGTGTGCACTGTGAATTTCCAAAAGAAGGCTACAGACTGTAAATATATTTGACCACTTAGTTATATTTTTCAAAAGAAGTCATGGTGGCAAGTATTACTTTTCTATTGTTGCTGTAACAAATTAGCATACTTAGTGGCTGAAACCAGCACAAATAATATTCTCTTACAGCTCTTTAGCTCAGGAATCTTAAAATCAAGGTGTCAGCAAGGTTGTATTCCTACTGGAGGCTCTAGGAGAGAATCTATTTCCTTTTGTTCTCTAGCTCCTAGAGGTCACCCACATTCTTCTCCATCTTCAAACTTAGCAGCATAGCATCTTTTTTTTTTTTTTCTGAAGTGGGAAACAGGGAGGCAGAGAGACAGACTCCTGCATGTGCTCAACTAGGGATCCCACTAGGGAGCCATGATCTGCCCATCTGGGGCATTGCTCTGTTGCAACTGGAGCCATTCTAGTGCCTGAGGCAGAGGCCATGCAGCCACCCTCAGTGCCCAGGGACAACTTTGCTCCAATGGAGCCATGGCTGTGGGAGGAGAAGGGAGAGAGACAGAGAGAGAAAGGAGAGGGGGGGAGGGTGGAGAAGCAGATGGGCGCTTCTCCTGTGTGCCCTGGCTGGGAATCGAACCTGGGATTTCCACATGCAAGGCTGACACTCTACCACTGAGCCAGCTGGCCAGGGCCAGCAGCATAGCATCTTTAATCCCCTCTCCCTTTTCACTTTTTATTCCCTTTACTCTGTTATCACCTCTTCTTCTGACTCTGACACTTCTGCCTCACCCTTATAAGAACTCTTGTAATTACATTGGACCCACCAGAATAATCTAGGGTAATCTCATCTCAAGATATTTAATTTAACCACACTGCGAAGTCCTTTTGCCATGTAATGTAACATGTTCATAGGTTTTGGAGATTATTATGTGAACATCTTTGAGTGGGGGATCATTATTTTACCTACTGTTGGTCAAATAAGTTTGTAAATATGATATATGTTTGCTCACTTATAGTTTGCATTGGGTGTGGGGGACAGGCTGTAAGCAGGCAGGGTCGTTATAGCATAAGGCTTAGTTTTAAGACTAAGCTTTTCCCCATACCCTGGACTGTTGCGAGATAGGGGGTGGTGCATTCTCATGAGGAGTCCCATTTATGCCTCAGATACATGACTTTGTATCAGAGACTTCCTTGTTTGTATATTGGATTAAAGGTTTTAATTTCTACACTATAAAATGGGGCAGAGAAGCCCATGCTAGGGGAGAGCAGAGAAAGGCCATGTGGAGGAGAGGAGAAGCAGCCAAGATGGCGAAGTGCTGAACGAGAAGCCAGTTTGTGCAGAGTTTGTACAGAGAGAAGGAGATAGGGAACAGAAATGAATAAGGCTGGTGAAGTACAAACCTTTGATTCTAGGAATACTCGGATGAGTCAGTGGCTTTGGGAGCCCTGAATGGAAAGGGAAGTGTTTTCCCACTGTATGTATTTCTTGCCCACCGGGTGCAACCTAGGATTAATGGTAATGGCCCACCAGTTCTTGGCTCTGTTGTTTCATTTCCGTCTATCTGAATTAAATGCGAACCTGCATGGGCCAGGCAGCTGTGATGGTGGCTGTGGCTACTGGCCCTACACCTACCACAGGGAATAGTAGGAAACACTGGACGATGGTATTAAACATGCTAATTCTAAGACTATGCCCAGGTCAAACTTTATTAGATTTGGGGAGTTCTTGACATTTCTCAGCAAGTTTAGAATGAGCTACTACAGATCTCACAGAGTTCTCAGAGCAAGCTTATTACCTATAAGATCTACTTGTGGGACAGTGGCTAAAGCTCCTGGATGGAAAAGAGGAAGGGCTTATGTACAGAAGAAGGGGACTTTCTTCAAGATTCCTTCCCAGAAACAGCATTCTCAGAGATTGAAGATATAGAGAAGAATTCCAAGGCAGTAGCATAAAGTTACTTTTTAAATGGAAGTAGAGATAATCTATAATTTGAAATGGAAATTAGGACTCTAGAATGTCTTAATTGAAAGTGTTACCATCCTGGGAAACTCCCTTTGACTTATGAGCAAGATAGTAAGTCAGCAAGTAGGTGGCCTTTTCATGCTACCTTATGTATGTGTGACAGGTGCTGTGCTGTGTTTGGAGAAATTGACACCTCGAATTTTCACTTTCCTGCAGAGAAAATTTAATCTCTTCTTCCTATAAGGATATTTTACCATATTTCATGATGATAGTAATAGGTCTTGGCTTTGATCTAGTTTCTGTTGGGTATGGGTCCTCAAAGCTAGTGATGTCAACCAGAAACCCCACTAAAGATGGAGTTATTGAGATTCCATTAAATGCTGCTGCACTCATTAAAAATAGTAATTTCAGCTTCAGCAGCATTTATGCCAAAGATTTCATTAAAGGACAAGTAACTTAGATTGTTGAGAAAATTTTCTCATGAAGTTTTATGTCTGCTTGTAAAAATACATACTAGAGGTTCCCAACTATCTCTCACCAAATCTCAATAGACTTTTCTTTCTTTCTTTCTTTCTTTCTTTCTTTCTTTCTTTCTTTCTTTCTTTCTTTCTTTCTTTCTTTCTTTCTTTCTTTCTTTCTTTTTAAAATTGACATTTCTTTATTTTTTTTTAAATTCAGATACCATTCTGATCACTAATGGTCCAAGAACATTCAAATAATAAACCAAAAAGAAATAGATGTTAAAGATTGGTATTCAAACATTATAACCAATAATAACATACTTACCTATGATCTCACTGATATAAAACCACATCCACACCTCAGTGGCCACGAAACCATTCAGTAGAACTTCCTTAATTGTGAGCTGTTTGAAGTTACCAGTTTGAGCATTACTGGCTATTTTTTTCAAGCTCTGAGTAGCTGTCAGACTCTCCGCAGGGGTTGGAAAAACCAACTAATGTTGGCATAATGCCAAAATGTGGCCAATCAAGACTTCAAGTAAGTCACAGCAGCGTTTATCAGGATGGGGGACTTCTCCACAAGGTTACAGACAAACTGGGCCATGGTTCTAGGATAGAAAATCTGTGGCCTTGAATGGCTGGCTGAATGTCACCCCTCTCCCAGGAACCCAATAACCTTTTCTTTACTCCCATGTTTTTCTCATCCTCACTGACACTGACTACCCTAATGTATTGATTTTTTATTTTTTGGTATTTGGCTTTCATGACCCAGACCTCTGCTAGTTTTTCTTCCATCCCCTTGCCCATCTTTCTTTCATTTCCTGGTTCCCTCTTTTCTCTTCTTCATCCTGACTGTGGAGGCTCCTGAAGACAAACAGCCATTGACACTCTTCTCTTTTCTTCACGTCTGTTTCGTCCATCCATCATTTTTTTAATGTTTAAATATTTATGTTTAGAGACCTAGATTGCGCTCTTGGGTAACAAAAAATATATTAGCACAATCCATATCTTCTGAGAACTGAATGAATACAATATAGTGTAATATTTACTATGAAATATATGGAAATTCATCGCAGAAGCATTTATTAGTGTTTCCAGTTGGGATGCTTTAGTTGCAAGTAATAGAACTCAACTCAAGATGACTTAAACAATAAGGACAAATATTATTTCTTATAAGAAAATATTTAAAAGTGTGGAGGTTACAAAATTGGTCAATTTAGTAGCTCGGGGACCTCATTAAAGAATCCAGGTGTTTTTCATCTTTTCATCTTGAATTGTGAGATGGTTGCAGCAGTTCCATGCATCACATGTAGTAATGATGGTTTTCATCTAGCATAAGGTCCTTCCTGTAGTGCATTTAATTTTGAGAAGGAAAACCTATCTCCCATGCTCCCCCCTGTAATGCCGGTGGCCGAGGCCAGGCAGGTTCACATTGGATTAGGGCAGACGGTAGAGAAACTGTGGAGCCAGAAAGCGTTGGGCCGTTCCCATTTAATAGATTCTTGTAGTGGTGGACAAGCAAACAGGCAGGAAAAACCACTTCTCAGGCAAACAAACAGCAAAAAGTGGCCCCTCACAGTGATGGGCAGGCAATCTGCAGTCTGTCCTGAAGGCGAGCACCCATAGCCTTATATAGACTATACACATGTGGTGCTGCCACGTGCTCAGGCACTAATCAGCCTAACACAGCTGTTTTCACCACACCACCCAACTTCCCTTCAGGACCTGTCAGCTAGGATTACCTACATCAATCACTGCCAAGGAGAATGAGACTACCATGATAGTCAGGCTCTCCTCAGGAGTTGGAAGAACCAACTAATGTTGGCATAATGCCAAAATGTGGCCAATCAAGACTTCAAGTAAGTCACAGCAGCGTTTATCAGTGGATCTCAACTTTGACTATGCGACCCTGGTGTCAACATTTTTAAAGTTCCCCATGTGACTCCCCTGTGTATCCAAGGTTAAATAACACTGGCCTCGACCATTTTTTTCCCCAATTTTCTCCTCTGGAGTAGAAGAGCTTGCAGCCTCCCTTAAGAACATGAGTGTCTGCTATAGGACAAAATTGCGATTCTGTAAGCAAGGAGAAATGAGGACTAGCTTCTTGGTAGGCAAACATCAATGGTTGTCACAGTCACTAATCAACATTCATGATTTCAACTAGCACTTCTATATGGAGACTGATGCCTATGGCTCTGACTTCATCTGAACTCCTGACCCATTTCTTCAACTGTCTCCTGGCACTTCTACGTGGATTTTTTGGTCCACATTTCAATTTCAATTTGTTCCAAACCAAGTGTTCCAGCCTTGTTCTTCTCCTGATGATGTAATTCCCATTGCACAATACCAGTGTTCTCGGTACTTCAGGCTCAAATTCTTGGAATCATTTCTTACTTCTTTATCCCAGTTTTTAAAGTCACCTCACCTTGTGTTTTCTCCCTGAGATATTTGAATTCTACTTTACTATATCTCCTTCTGTCTTGGTATATGACACCCTACAGCACTCCCTGCTTGCCATCTGTAACAGCTACTGACTGGTGTCCTATTGCAGGTTTTCACTCTTTTGAGTCATTCTGCCTAATCACTGCAAAATCATTCCCAAGATACTGCCTTCGTTATGTGACTCTGCACAATGCCCTTTTATTGTTACCAAGTTCCTACCTGTTTGTAAGGCACTTTAAATTTCAGGCCCTTCCCATCTTTTAAGAACTGGTTGGAGCCCTGGGTCCTCCAGGAAGCATTCTTTGTATAGTCCAATCTTCTTGGATTCAGACAGATCTTGGTTGAACTCCTTACTCACCACTTACTACCTATGTTTCTTTGGCAATTTGTGTAATCCTTCTGAGTTTCAGTTTTCTTATCTGTGAAATAGGAATAATACTATGTACTTTCTACTTCAGAGGGTTATTATCAGGGTTAAATGAGTTTCTTTTCTCTCTGCTTCTTTTTTTTTACCTTTTTCTGTTGCCTACTCTATTACATAACTGACCCTTTATCTAATGCCCTGCACTCTGACCTCATTGTTTCATAGATATAAGTATCTGCTCTCCCCAACTTGATAGTAAAGCTCTTTTAGGGGCAGACACTTTACAGTTGATCCTTGGATAACATGGGGATTACGGTGCTAATCTCCATCCCCTGGCACTTGAAAAATCAGAGTATAATTTAAGTTGGCCCTCAGCATCCAACCATGGATCAGAAATACTGTTTTCCAGCTGATGGTTGCCAGAAGGGAGGGTAGTTAGGGAGCTGGGTGAAAAAGATGAAGGGATTGAGATGTACAGATTAATAGTTATAGAATACTCAAAAGGATGTAAAGTACAGCATAGGAAATATAGTCAGTAATATTGTAATAACTATGTACAATGCCAGATAGGTACTGGATACATCAGGGGGAATACTTTGGAAAGTGTATGATGGTCTAACCACTGTGCTGTACACCCAAAACTAATACAAAATAATATTGAATGTAAACTGTAATTGAAAAATAAAATTTAAAACAAAACAAATAAGTACTGTTTTCCATCTGTAGTTGTGAATCTGTGGATGTGAAACCCAAGGATAGAGAGGGCCAACTATATATTTACTGAAAAAAAAAAATTCGTGTAGAAGTGAACCTGCTCAGTTCGAATCTGTGTTATTCAGGGTCAACTGTGCTTGCTACTTCTCTCCTGTGCTGTTCCAAATTCTCCTGTTGTGTGCTGAGCCAGTATAGAAGGTATTCCACAGATGCTGGCCGATTTTGTAAGTATTAAGCTGCAGAAACTAAAAGAAGTGTAGGAACTGGGAGGAAAGAACTGTCTCCAGCTTAAGGGGGAATGGAACCCTAGGCAGAGTTACTTCCTTTTTTGTTGCCTCCTTTCCAGTCGATAGCTTCCATGCTTGGTTCATGGCACTGCGTTTAGATGACCTTATTTATTGATAGCTAGAAGAATCTCTGTTCTAGTTTTTATTGCTTCCACTCTTGAAGCAAGTTGGAAGCCTACCTCGCTGTAGCTCTGAGCTTGTATTCAGTGGTCTGTTCATCACCTCGGTAGAGGCCAACGGCTTTGGCTTCCGGTAGGGTGGGATGATTATATGGTTTGGTGGTATGATCTTCTCATTTGAACCTCTATTTGTCTGTTGCTTCTAAGTATTACCAAAGGTGTCACAAGCTGATATTGCAAATGGTAATAAAGAAAAGTTTGACTCTTTGTTGGAGAAAAATGCATCACGTAGGCTGCTTTGTGGCTTCACACAGTTTTGGTTTCTTTTGTTTAGTTTTTTTTTTTTTTTTTTAATCTCAATTGTTGTGTTATCTTTGCCTGAAAACTACTTGAACCTGAATCTAAATAACTGGAAATTGGGTTAGAAAAGCCTTGGGCAGACAATTAGAAGACCTGAGTCTGTGTGTATCTTTAGCCAACTTACTCTCTTCCATCATGCCTGTTTCCTCATCTATAAAATATGAATGTTACCTGCCTTACCTATTTCACATTGATGTGGGCAAAATAAGACAACTAGCAGTGTGAGTGTGCTGAGACATGTAGAAAGCCTTAATGAATGTGCGGGTGTATGGTTTTAAATGGAGTTTAAACACAATCTGGCTTCAAGGGGGCATTCTTTAACCACTGGGAGTGGATAAATTTGCTTTTGTGGTTAAGTATGAGATTTCTTTTGTCTAAAGGTATTTGATGGCTTCTCAATGCTTCTCCTTGCAGTGCTTGTAGTTCTGCACGTGTGGTGGTGGAAGGTGGCCTTGGAATCCCATACTCCATGTGATTTTACTTTGTCGTGTCACACATATTTGGTTTATTTGGAAATTCTTTTATGTGCACTATAAGTAAATCACTTCCTTTTCTTCCCACTGTTTTTGAGTATCTTAATAAGTCATAATTGTATTCATTTTTAAATAAAATAACAACTAACATTCTTTGAACACTTACCATGTATTGTAAACTGGTCTTAGTCAATTTGATTTTATCTCTATTTATTTGGAGATAACTGTAGCATCAGAGAAGTCTGAATTTGACATGGGTGAGGGTTATTTAACTTTTTCACAATCTCCCTATAAGATTATGAGAGTGAGTCTTGTTCTAAACTTTGTCATACACGTTAACATTTATTAAATGAACATTCAATGGCCCTGGCTGGTTTGCTCAGTGGATAGAGCGTCAGCCCAGCAGATGGACACCCAGGTTCGATCCCTAGTCAGGGCACACATGAGAAGCGCCCATCTGCTTTTCTTCCCTTTTCTATTCCCCTTCCCCTCTTGTAACCAGTGGCTTGATTGGTCCATGTGTTGGCCTCAGGCACTGAAGGTAGCTCAGTTGATTCAAGCATCAGCCCCAGATGGGGGTTGCCAGGTGGATCCTGGTTGGGGCGCATGTGGGAATCTGTCTATCTCCCCTCCTCTCACTCTAAAAAAATGAACATTCATTAATATCAGTGACAAAACAGTGCATGCAACCTGTTCTGTAAGCTTGATAATGTCCTGGCAATCAATCATTTAAAAGGATTTGAGCACAGCCTGACCAGGCGGTGGCACAGTGGATAAAGCGTCAGACTGGGATGCGGAAGACCCAGGTTCGAGACCCCAAGGTTGCCAGCTTGAGCACGGGCTCATCTGGTTTGAGCAAAGCTTGGACCCAAGGTCGCTGGCTTGGGCAAGGGGTTGCTCAGTCTGCTGAAGGCCCATGGTCACGGCACATATGAGAAAGCAATGAATGAGCAACTAAGGTGTCGCAACAAAAAACTGATGATTGATGCTTCTCATCTCTCTCCGTTCTTGTCTGTCTGTCCCTATCTATCCTTCTCTCTGACTCTCTCTCTGTCTCTGTAAAAAAAAAAAATTAAAAGGATTTGAGCACAGTGTTCTTAGAAGAGTCACAGGAGGAAGGCACAACCACATTTCAGAAGCAGGATTAAAAAAAATTCTTTTGATTGAGGTAAAATTCACACAATATAAAATTAACTATTAATCATTTAAAGCGTACAATTTGGTGACATTTAGTGCATTCACAGTATTGTGTAAGGATCACCATTACTTAATTTCACAACATCTGATCACCCTCAAAGAAAACCCTATGCCTATTAGGTAGTCATATCTCACTCACCTTCTCCTCCTCCTCCAGCCTCTGGCAACTACAAATCTATGTGCTGTCTCCACAGATATACCTATTTTGGAAGAGCTATTTGACAGTTTATTAAAGGTTTTGTCTAGTTAAGTCCACAGTATGGGCTTTCTAAGGAAGAATTTCAATTAATTTATCCTCTGTGGATAGGCCATGTTGTCTTGTATATTTGCATTTCCTTGTAATTTCTTTGTTGTTGAAAACTAGATATTTTGAATATTATAATATTGTAATTCTGGAAGTCAGATTCTCCACCCTATCCAGAATTTGTTGTTCTTTTTCTTGTTGTAGGCTTTTCTAAACTATTTATGTAATGTCTGTGTTCTTTGTCATATGTGGCCCCTGAAGTCTTGATTCTGTTAGCTTCATGGTCAACTGGTGTTTTGGCAGTTACCTTAAATGCTTAGAGCAGGGGTCCCCAAACTATGGCCTGCGGGCTGCATGTGGCCCCCTGAGGCCATTTATCCGGCCCCGCCGCACTTCTGGAAGGGGCACCTCTTTCATTGGTGGTCAGTGAGAGGAGCATAGTTCCCATTGAAATACTGGTCAGTTTGTTGATATAAATTTACTTGTTCTTTATTTTAAATATTGTATTTGTTCCCGTTTTTTTTTTTTTTTTTTACTTTAAAATAAGATATGTGCAGTGTGCATAGGGATTTGTTCATAGTTTTTTTTTTATAGTCTGGCCCTCCAACGGTCTGAGGGACAGTGAACTGGCCCCCTGTGTAAAAAGTTTGGGGATCCCTGGCTTAGAGTCAACAAAAGATAAAAAGAAGAAAGAAAAGGGTTATTGTATACCTGAAACTAGTATAAAATGATATTGAATGTAAACTGTAATTGAAAAATAAAATTATAAAAAAAAGACTACTCTTATAGTTTTTGCAGGTTGGTTCTGTGTTTGGGGTACTCCTTCAGTGTTTACCCAGGCCATTTACAACTCTTAGTCTTCCCTTCTGACTTGTGTAAAGCCTGAAGCCTAGCTAGAAGTTAGCGTTCAGGGTCGTCTCAGGCCTTTTCTGAACATGTGTCCCACATAGGGCATGCACATGCATTCCTTGATTTCCTGGTAGACATGAGAACTTTTTAAAGCTTAAGCAAAAATATTCATTGTTAAATAGAATAACAATTAACATTCTTTGAAATGGTCCTCCTAAGAAGTCTAGTACACATTTGATACCATACATAGTTACTACAATATTACTGTAACAATCCCTATGCTGTACTTTTGTTCTATTTCTCGTGCCAAGTGTTGTCCCTTTCTTCAGACTGCTGCATCCAGTACATGTGCCTTTAAAAGTGTTTGCCCAGGAAGCTGCCCCGCCACTGGATACTCTTGGAGTTGGGCAAATCAGAGGGCAGCTTTTGCTCTGGGCCTTGAAGGAAATGGCAGACAAGTCAAGACCCATATTTTGAAAATAAGGTCTATATTGCTCCCTCTGGCACCAGAAATCTGCCTGAGAGGTGCAGGCTGTGGTTTGTATAGCCACTGCCAATATGATGTGTGGGAGATGGTTGGTGTGTAATTAAAAATAGCATTGTATTCTGTTACCACAATGCAGCCTCTTCTTTCTTCAAGTATTCTCCTAGTAAGTAACAGTTTTTGATTTTGTATTCAAGAGTTCTTCAGCTTGACCAGGCAGTAGCACAGTGGATGAAGCATTGAACTGGGATGCAGAAGACCCAGGTTTGAAATTCCGAGGTCCCCAGCTTGAGTGCAGGCTCACCAGCTTGAGCACAATGGTTCCTGGCTTGAGTGTGGGATCATAGACATGACCCCATGGTTGCTGGCTTGAGCCCAAGGTCACTGGCTTAAGCAAAAGGTTACTTGCTCTGCTGGAGCCCCCCAGTCAAGGCACATATGAGAAAGCAATCAATGAACAACTAGGGTGCCACAAGGAAGAACTGATGCTTCTCATCTCTCTCTCTTCTTGTCTGTCTGTCCCTAGCTGTCCCTCTCTCTGACTCTCTCACTGTCTCTGTCACACACACACACACAAAATTCTACAAAAGTTGTTTCTGACAGTTTTTGCCAGGTCATTAGTTGCTTTTAGGGGAGAACCCGCAGTTACCTTTTGGTCTATGTTCAGTGACATACCTCCCAGAAGCAGTATTTTTGTGCCTTATAATAGACATTAGACAACCAAGAAAATTTTACATCGATGATTGGAACAGGACACTTCAGGTATAAATTTTCAGGTTTTTTTCCTCAGGGTACAGACAGACTTCAGGATTCCCTAGATTTATTTTCTTTTTTTAATTGAATTTATTCAAGTGACACAGGTTAAAATATACTGCTCACAAAAATTAGGGGATATTTCATAGCTTCATATTAATTTTTAAATATCTCCTAATTTTTGTGAGCAGTGTAATTATACGGGTTTCAGGTGCACAATTCTACAACACATCTCTGTGCACCATATTGTGTGTTCACCCCACCATGTCAAGTCTTTGTCCATCACCATTTATCCTCCCTTACTTCCTAGATTCTTCTACCCTGTTCATGCAAACATAGACGTGTCTTAAAATTTTTTTTAATTGGTTAGAATGCATTTTATTTTTTATATATTTGCCACACAAGTTAACAGGCCACTGTTTTTCATTGAAACCAATTTTTGTCATTTATGGTAATTAGAAGAGTATAGATGGTTCTATTTCTGAGGTTCAGGCAAAGGAAACATTTGTTATCACCTATAGGCTCTGGCTCCCTGCCCCTCTCTGTGCATCCTGATGAGGGCAACTGACTGACCTTAGAGGTAAAGGTGAAACCCACTGTCACATACTTAATATCACAATCACTGTCTGTGCTTTTTTTTAATCTAAAATTTTTAATTAATTTATTTTTTTTAGTGAGAGAGACAGAGACAGAGAGAGGGACAGACAGGCAGGAAGGGAGAGAGATAAGAAGCATCAATTCTTCGCTGTGGCACTTCAGTTGTTCACTGACTGCTTTCTCATATGTGCCTTGACCAGAGGGCTCCAGCTGAGCCAGTGACCCCTTGCTCAACCCAGAGACCTTGGGCTTTAAGCCAAAGACCTTTGGATCATGTTAATGATCCCACTCTAAAGATGGTGACCCCATACTCAAGCCGATGAGCCCATGCTCAAGCCAGTGACCTTGGGGTTTCAAACTGGGGACCTGAGCATCCTAGGTCGATTCTCTATCCACTGTGCCGCCACTGGTCAGGCACAGGATAGTTTATAATCAACATTTACAGCACATAGAGATGGTATTCAGGGAACAAGATAACCATGAGGACTTCTGTGCTCTCCTGCTCTGGTGGGAAGTTGTGCCCTGAGACATCTGAAAAAAGGGGGTTACTCGACATTTTTTTTTTACAGAGACAGAGAGAGTCACAGAGAGGGTTAGATAGGGACAGATAGACAGGAATGGAGAGACATGAGAAGCATCAATCATCAGTTTTTTGTTGCGACACCTTAGTTGTTCATTGATTGATTTCTCATATGTGCCTTGACTATGGACCTTCAGCAGACCGAGTAACCCCTTGCTCCACCCAGCTATCTTGGGTCCAAGCTGGTGAGCTTTGCTCAAACCAGATGAACCCACACTCAAGCTGGTGACCTTGGGGTCTCGAACCTGGGTCCTCTGCATCCCAGTCCGACACTATCCACTGCGCCACTGCCTGGTCAGGAGGTTACTCGACATTGTAAAGGTATATTAACATAGATGCAAAAAGACTACAGACTCATTTAAGGTAAAGCTTGACCTTTGTCAAGAAAGCTACAAGCCTACGACATGGCTATCTGCCATGACTCCCCTTCAGTTAGAATTTTTGTGTTCAGAGCATCCTGTGTGGTTACTTGCAGTCTCTGATTTTGTAAGGCCCATCACACAGGCCTCCTCTGAGTTTTCCAGGTATAGTATGTCGTCCCTTTTTTGTCATACACTGTAACACATATATTGTGTAATTCTGACAACAATCCTTGAAATAGTGGTAGAATTATCTCCATGCTATAGATGAAGAAACTGAAATTTAGGGACATTAATTATTTGTTTAGAGGTGCCCAGCTAGTAAGTAGTAGAGATTGGATTCCAACCCAGCTCTCTGAGACTCCATATTTCTTAAGCATTACTTTATGACTATAAGCATCTATTTCATGGTGTTTTTCGGTGTGAAGAATGTATCTAAAATACAATTTGGGACAACAAATATTCTTTTTTTTATTTTTATTTTTTGTATTTTTCTGAAGCTGGAAACGGGGAGGCAGTCAGACAGACTCCCACATGCGCCCGACCGGGATCCACCCGGCACGCCCACCAGGGGGCGATGCTCTGCCCATCCGGGGCGTTGCTCTGTCGAGACCAGAGCCACTCTAGTGCCTGGGGCAGAGGCCAAGGAGCCATCCCCAGCGCCCGGGCCCTCTTTTGCTCCAATGGAGCCTCGGCTGCGGGAGGGGAAGAGAGAGACAGAGAGGAAGGAGAGGGGGAGGGGTGGAGAAGCAGATGGGTGCCTCTCCTGTGTGCCCTGGCCAGGAATTGAACCCAGAACTTCCGCACACCAGGCTGATGCTCTACCACTGAGCCAACCGGCCAGGGCCCCAAATATTCTTAATGCTTGGAAGCTGGTCCGTAAATAGAATGTGGTTGTTGGCTGGCTTCCTTGGCCCTCCTAGAAGCTTGCTGCACAGCAAAGAGAGATTCTGGGAAATGACAGCAGTGGTCTCTATTAAAGGTGTCTGGGGGAATCTAGTGATGGCCTTAGTGCTTTGTGGTCCTGCAATGAATGGCAAATTGGACTTGAGCCTCACTCTCTCCTCTCTTTCTGCCCGGACACTATGGTGCAGTGGTGCCTGCTCAGGTAGTCAGTTCTTGCCTGTCACAGTAGCCTGGTTTTCTGGACAGTCTTTTCTGGAGGACATATCCAGCCTTTTAGTAACATCTTCAAGTTAACCGCCAGAGTTAGCCTGAAGATGTGGCAGAAGAGGTGGTCATCTGCTGAATGAGATTTGAGGAGATAGCTGGCAGTGCATTACTCTCCACAAATCCTACTGCCAGTTCTCAATTTACTTGTCCTTTCAAAAATGTCCTAGCAAAGTGCCAAATTTGGAGTGGAGTCTACCAACGCTTTTCAAAGTAAACCTCCCTGAAAAGTGACGTTGTTTCTTTTTCATCAACTTTTGGAGGGGAGACAACAGCATGGGGACCATCAAACTTACACTGGGGGAAACGAGGATGTCTGAACTTTTCCAGATGGCTTGAAATGAATGGAGGTATGCCTGGAACCCTGCCACTGCTCCTCATCCTGAAATGGCAGTCAGTGCATACACTTCTGGTAAATAATTCCAGTTTTAAATGTGCCAATGGGGTACCGTATTTCCCCATTATAAGACGCACCCTTTTTCAAAAATGTAGGGTCTAAAATCTGGGTGCATCTTATGCAGTGGTTGTAGATTTTTTACTTACATTTCCTGCTTTTTTGTGCTTGTTGTCTTTGCACTCATTGTTCTGCACGTGTTACCTGTATATTACAATAGGTTACGTTTTGCCACGTTCTGCCCAGAAATAGCTCAGAAAAGATTTTCATACAGTGCTGTATTCAAGTCAAAAGTGATCCAATTTGCAAAAGTGAATGGAATTCGTGCTACTGAACATAAGTTTGGTCCTCTTCCAACTGAGAAATCAATCCGAGACTGGCTACAGGAAGAAGAGACCCTACTGAAAATGCCACTGCAGAAGAAGGCCATGAGAGGGAAGTTAGCAAAATGGCCCGATTTAGAGAGGGAATTGAAGATAGGGATTGAAGAGCAAAGGGCAGTTTGAATTCCTTTGTCCACGAAGATGGTTCAGCATGAGGCAAGAAGAATTGCTGATGAAAAAGAGGTTACTGATTTCAAAGGAGGACCCAGTTGGTGTTTCAGGTTCATGAAACGGAATGGGCTAAGCATATGTACACACACCAGACTTGCCCAAAAGATGCCTGAAAGCTATGAGAAGAAGGTCCTTGAATTTCATTGTTTTGTCATTCAATGTTGGAAGTCACATCAGTTTTAGTTTGGACAGACTGCAAATATGAATGAAATCCCCCTTCAATCTGATGTCCCAAGCAAAAGAACTGTCAATAGTAAGGGGGTGAAAACTGTAACTGTGAAGACAAGTGGACATGAAAAGAGCCATTATACAGTTCTTCTAGCTTGTTGTGCAACAGAACCAAGCTGCCTCCTATGCTGATTGTCAAACGCAAAACAATACCAAAAGAAGACATTCCTCAAGGAGTGATTGTCCACATTCATGACAAGAGTTGGATGGGTCAGGATGGGAAGAAGATCTGGTTTGAGAAATTTTGGAGAAGGAGACCAGGTGGACTCCTATGCAAACCTGCTCTATTGGTGCTTGATCAGTTCAGGACACACATAATAAAAATACACAAAGAAAACTGCTGCAGATCAAAAAACAAAACTTGCCATCATATCTGGAGGCTTGACATCCCAGCTCCAACCACTTGATGTCAGCATTAACAAACTCTTCAAAGCTGCCATGTGATACGAATGGAACCAATGGATGAAGTCTTCTGGGGACAATGTGCTACCAGCAAAAAGAGTGAAGAAAGCAATTATAGGAGAAGTTTGTACCTGGGTGAAAAGATCCTGGGATAATATCAAGACAGATTGTTGTCAAGTCATTTAAGAAGTGTAGCATTTCAAGTGCCATAGATGGAACTGAGGACGAGGCAATATATGAAGACAGTGATTCATCATCAGACACAGAGGAGAACAAGATAATGGATGGGAGTTTTGACAGCGATGAGGAGTTGTATGAATTTTATGATGAATAAAACTTGAGTTCAATAACTTTATGTAATACATTTTTTTTTTCAAATTTTGGGCCCCAATATTAAGGTGCATCTTATACATGGGGAAATATGGTATGCTAGCAAAAGAAACCCAACTATGAATCTGTTTATTCCTCAAATAAGTGTTCCTGTTTCTGGAATTTGCATCTATATTAAGGTTCCTTAGATTTAAAAAAAAATTATTTATTGATTCTAGAGAGAGAGAAAGGAAGAGAAAGAGAGAGAGAGAGAGAGAGAGAGGGATAGAGAGAAACATTGATCTGCTCCTGTATGTGCCCTGACTAGGGATGGAACCCACAACCTTTGGGTATTGGAACAATGCTCCAGCCAACTGAACTATCCAGCCAAGGCAAGATTCCTTAGATTATTAAAGTGCTTTGAAAATGTCATAATAAAAGATGGTAAAAATAAGTAAAAAAGTTTATTTAGATGGTGTGAGTTGTATGTATACATAGAAGAGAGAAGGGGAAAGATTTGTATTGATGGTTTATGAGGTATGTGTGTTTGTGTGTGTGTGTGTGTGTCTGTCAGAGAATAGTAACTACTATGCTTACTGTGTGGCAGGCACTGTGCTAAGTGTTTTTCATGTATTATTTTGTTTAATTCTCATGTTAACTTTGAGATGGATACTATTCTTCTTTTACTGATAGAGGGATCACAGTAACGATTTGATTCTAAGTAGTAGGAGACCTAAACTTAGATCTACCTGTGTGACCTTAGGCAACTCACTTCTCTCTGGGCTTCAGTTCCCTTACCTATAAAATGAAAGGTTATCTTTAAAGCAGGGGTCTCAAACTCGCGGCCCGCGGGCCACATGCGGCCCGCTGAACAATTTTGTGTGGCCAGCAGACTAATCCACGAAGTTCAAAATATTTTGGATAGTCTCAAACTCAACTCAGCATGTGGGCTGCAGAGGAAGATCACAGCCGTTCGGCGGGCCGCACTAGGTCTACAAAAGGCAACTGTTACGCAACACTTTTCTCACTGCAGTTGAAAACAAAAAAAAATCAGTACAACAAGCACAATCGTACATGCAGTTTAATCAGTGTCACAAAACGACCAGAAACTGTAGTTCGCACCACAACTGCTGTTAACTAAGCTAATATCTAGCTAGGATGCTAGAGAAATGAAAAATACAAGTAGGCCCCTAGGCTTACTTAATTTTATCCAAAATATTTTGAACTTCGTGGATTAGTCTGCGGGCCACACAAAATTGTTTGGCGGGCTGCATGCGGCCCGCTGGCCGCGAGTTTGAGACCCCTGCTTTAAAGGAACTTCTAGTGGTAACACTCTGTGATTCTGTGTGTCTGAGCCTTCTTCCTACTTTCCTCTAAGTTTTATTTCATAAGGAGATAAAAATCAGAAGTCAATTATGACTGATATTGAAGTATGGATATTTAAAAATGTAGCTTATTTTATATTTTAAGGATATTTTTAAATATAGCTATCTTGACAGTATTAAAATACTCTGTTCTCATCATTTGCTTTGGTTTTAAGAGAGATTGAGAATCACAACACATGTAATAATTTTTTCTTGAATAAATTTGGATTCTTTTAGTGTTTTTTATTACCCCAAAGTAATACCCTTGCTGACTGGTATGACAGAGTTCCATTAATTCAACCAGAAATACTTACTGAGCCCTGGTTTAAAGTTTATTTTGTCTGATATAAGTATTGCTACCTCAGCTTTTTTTTTTCATTTCCATTTGCATGAAATATTTTTTTCTATCCCTTTACTTTCAGTCTATGTGTATCTTTTGTTTTGAGGTGTGTCTCTTATAGACAGCATGTATGGATCCTGTTTTCTTATCCATGCAGCTACCCTATGTCTTTTGACTGGAGCATTTAATCCATTTACATTTAAGGTTATTATTGATATGTAGTTGTTTATTGCCATTTTATCTTTAAATCTACGTTCCTCTTTTACTAGATTTCCCTCCCCCCTTTTTCTGCAAGCCCCTGAACTAACATTTCTTGTAGCATTTGTTTGGTTGTAATGAATTCTTTGAGTTTTTCTTTTTGTTTGCGAAGCTTTTTATTTCTCCTTCAATTTTAAATGATAGCTTTGCTGGATGGAGAAGTCTTGGTTGTAGGCTCTTGTTTTGCATTACTTTGAATATTTCTTGCCATTCCCTTCTGGCATCTTATGTTCCTGTTGAGAAGTCAGATGTCATCCTTATGGAGGCTCCTCTGGAGGTAATAGACTGCTTTTCTCTTACAACTTTTAGTATTCTTTCTTATCTCTTAGTTTTTTATTTTAATTATGATGTGTGTTGGTGTTGGCCTTTTTGGGTTCATCCTTAATGGAACTCTCTGTGCTTCTTGAACTTGTGTGACTTTTTCCTTCATCAATTTAGGGAAGTTTTTAGCTATAATTTCTTCAATCAGATTCTCTATCTTTTGTTCTTTCTCTTCTTCTTCAGGAACCCCTATGATGCTAATGTTATTTCTCTTCATGTTGTCACAGAGCTCTCTTAGAGTTTCCTCAGACTTTTTGAGCCTCTTTTCTTTTTGCTGCTCTGCTCCATTTTTCCATTTATCTTGTCCTCTAACTCGCTGATTCGATCCTCAGCTTCATCCATCCTGCTTTTAATTCCAGTGTGGTTTTCATTTCTGATATTGTATTTGTCATATTTGACTGATTCTTTTTTATTATTTCAATGTCCTTTTTTATACTTGCTATCTTTTTATTTAGGTGCTCATTATATCCATCCACTGTAGCTCTAAGATTTTTGAGCATCCTAACAATCATTATTTTAAACTCTGTATCTGGTAGTTTGGTTATTTTCGTTTCATTCAAATCTTTTTCTGGGGATCTCTTGTTGATTCATTTGGGTTGCATTTCTCTGCCTTCTTATTTTGTCTGTATATAAGAAGGGTATGGTCATGGAGTCTGATGGGTGTGGCCTCTGTTTTCCCTAGGTGTGTTCTTTCTGCAGGCCCACCACACCTTCTGCTGCTACCTTGGGCATTCGTGCATAAGCGTTACAGGTGCCAGTCCACTGTGGTGGTCACTGCGGCTTCCGCCTCGACTCTGTGGGTGGGACTGTGTTCGTGTGCCCGGGCTGCATACCTTGGCTAGCCTAGCCTTTGCATCGCCCCCGAGAGTGGGACTGTACTCCTGTGTCTGGGCTGCAAGCATTAGCTGGCTCCCAGGCTTCTCCCCCCCACTGCAGGCGGGACTGCGCTTGCGTGCCAGGGACCCAAGCCTTGGTCCTGTGGGTGGGGCTATGCTCCTGCGCCCAGCCGGAAGTATCAGCTGTTTCCCAGATTTTGCCTTGCCCCTTCAGGTGGGACTGCGGAAGGGACCACTCTTGTGTGCCAGACATACAGTTGTGGGCCAGACTGCTTTCATGTGCCCCTTCTGCCACTGTGACAACCCCTTGCATCTGCCCCTGTCAGGCCAAACTGCACTTGCGCCGGTCCTCAGTCACAGCTAGCCCTGGCTTCTGCCCCCGTGGGCAGGACTTTGCTTGTACCTGGGGCACAGCCACGGCCAGCCGCCGGCTTCCACCTCCCCCCTCCCACCGATGGGACCGTGCCTCTGCGTTCTGCTGCCTCCCGTCCTCTGGGGAGCACTCAACAATGTGGGGGTGGTGATGCAGCTCAGATCTTAGCACTCAATACTGTATCCCTGAAGACTTCCTGCTTCTAAGTGATTCTTTGCTCTGACTGCAGCAGGAGAGCTTCTGTTTGGCTGGTGACCTGCTTTCCTTTGCTGGTATTGCTGGTTCCAGGAAAAATATTCACTTTAAATTTGAGGAGTGACTCAGCCCAGGGGTTAGGGTGGCTCTCCTTCAAAGTATTTCTCCCTATGCCTCCTAGATTACATTCTCTTCCTGCTACTCTGGTCCTCTCAGTTCTGCCCGTCCCCTGGAGCCCTGGGTGAGTGGTTGTGAAAGAGGTTTTCTGTGTGGACACTTTCAGACAAATCCTGAGTCTGAGAAATCTGTCTCGTTCTCGCAAACAGAATCCTGGCTTGTTTTGCAGCTAAATACTGTCCGTATGCCTCTTCAAGGTTCTGGTGCTGCAGGCTGGGGCTTTGGTTCTGGGGCCCAGGACCCTCCCCTCTCTGGTAAACTCACCTCCCACCATGTGAGTCCCTCTGGGCTGCTGTTCACTCCCAGGAGCTAGGCAATTCTCTCTGAGTTTCTGCTTTTCCTATCAGTTTCAGTGTGGTTTCTTCAGTGATTCTTGGTTAAAGAGTCCTCTTAGTTTAGTACAAAGTTGGTTATTCCAGATGATTGTTCTTAAAATGAAGTTGTAATCCACTTTGGTTCTGGGAAGTGGAAGTTGATACATCCACCTACTCCCTCGCCATGTTGCTGCCCCCCTCAGTTATTTTTCTATTGCAACTGATTTTTAGTTTCACACCATCATGGTCAGAGAAAAATGCTTGATATGATTTTAATCTATTTGAATTTATTAAGGTTTAGTTTGTGTCCTAACATATCATCTGTTTTTGAGAATATTCCATGTGCACTTGAGAATAATATATATCCTGCAGCTTTTGGATGAAATGTTCTGTAAATATCAATTAAATTCATCTGACCCAGTAATCATTTAAGGCCACTGTTGCCTTGTTGACTTTCTGTCTGGAAGATCTACCCATTTGTGTCAGTGGGGTGCTAAAATCCCCTACTACGACTGTATTGCTATTGATGTTTTCCTTAAAATCCACCAAATTTTTCTTTATATATTTAGGTACTCATTTATTGGGTACATATATGTTTACAAGAGTTATATTTTCTGCCTGACCAGGCAGTGGCAAAGTGGATAGAGCATCGCACTGGGATGCGGAGGATCCAGGTTCAAAACCCTGAGGTAACCAGCTTGAGCATGGGCTTATCTGGTTTGAGCAAGGCTCACCAGCTTGAGCCCAAGGTCGCTGGCTTGAGCAAGGGGCCACTTGGTCTGTTGTAGCCCCCTGGTCAAGGCACATATGAGAAAGCAATCAATGATCAACTAAAGTGCTGCAGTGAGGAACTGATGCTTCTCATCTCTCTCCCTTTCTGTCTGTCTGTCCCTATCTGTCCCTCTCTTTGTCTCTCTCTGTCTCTGTCACACACACAAAAAGTTATATCCTCTCATTGGATTGATTCCTTCGCTATTATGTAGTAGACTTCATTGTGTCTTGTTATGTCCTTTGTTTTGAAGCCTATTTTGTTTGATAAAAGTATTGCTACCCCAGCTTTTTTGTTTGTTTGTTTGTATGGAATATTTTTTCCCATCCCTTCACTTTCAGTTTGTATTTTTTGTTCTGAGGTGGATATTGTAGACAACATATATGTTCACCATGTTTTCATATCTCTTCAGCTATCCTATATCTTTTGATTTGAACATTTAAGCCATTTACATTCAAGGTTATTATTGATATATACTTATTTATTGTCATTTTATTCCTTATACCTATGTTCTTCTCTCTATTTCTTCTTAAAGCAGGCTCTATAACATTTCCTGCAATATTTCTTTGGTAGTAATTAACTACTTAAGCTTCTTTTTTTATTTTTATTTTTTATCTGGGATACTTTTAATGTCACCTTCAATTTTAATTTTAATTTATTGATTTATTTTAGAGAGAGAGAAAGGGAGAGAAAGAGAGAAATCTTGATTTGTTGTTCCACTTATTTATGCATCCATTGGTTGATTCTTGTATATGTCCTGATCAAGGATTGAACCCAGCAACCTTGGCATATTGCAATGACAGTCTAACCAACTGAGCTATCCAGTTGCCTTCAATTTTAATACTATTTTTATTTTTTTGAAGTGAAAAGCAGGAGGCAGCAGAGAGACAGACTACTGCATGTGCTCGACCAGGATCTACCTGGCATGCCTACCAAGGGGCAATGCCTTGCCTATCTGGGCCATTGCTCCGCTGTAACCAGAGCCATTCTAGTGCCTGAAGTGGAGGCCATGGAGACATCCTCAGCACCCGGGCCACCTTTTCTCCCATGGAACCTTGGCTGTGGGAGGGGGAGAGAAAGATAGAAAGAAAGAAGAAGGGGAAGGGTAGAGAAGCAGATGGGCTCTTCTCCTCTGTGTCCTGGCCAGGAATCAAACCTGGGACTTCCACATGCCAGGCCAGCACTCTACCACTGAACCAACTGGCCAGGGCACCTTTAATTTTAAATGATAGCCTTGCTGGAAAGAGTAGTCTTGGTTGTAGGTCCTTGTTTTTCATCACTTCGAGTATTTCATGCCTACCCCTCTGTCTTGAAGTGTTTATATTGAGAAATCAGCTGGCAGCCTTATGGGAGTTCCCTTCTAGATAACTCTCTTGCTGCTTTTTTTTTCTCTGAAGTTGGAAACAGGGAGTCAGTCAGACAGACTCCCGCATGCGCCCAACCAGGATCCACCCGGCTTGCCCACGAAGGGGTGATGCTCTGCCCATCTGGGGAGTTTCTCTGTTGCAACCAGGGCCATTCTAGCCTGAGGCAGAGGCCATGGAACCATCCTCAGCACCCGGGCAAACTTTGCTCCAATGGAGCCTTGGCTGCGGGAGGGGAAGAGAGAGACAGAGAGGAAGGAGAGGGGGAGGGGCGGAGAAGCAGATGGGCACTTCTCCTTTGTGCCCTGGCCGGGAATTGAACCCAGGACTCCTGCACGCCAGGCCGATGCTCTACCACTGAGCTAACCGGCCAGGGCCATCTTGCTGCTTTTAAGATTCTCTTTTTGTCTTTAACCTTTACCATTTTAATTATGATATATCTTGCTATGGGCCTCTTTGGTTCATATTGATTGGGACTTTCTGTGCTTTGTGAACTTGTGTGACTTTTTCCTTCACAAGGTTAGGGCAATTTTCAGACACAATTTTTTCAAACAGTCTCTTTATCCCTTGCCATACTCTTCCTTCTCTAACCTCTATGATGTAGATATTGTTATGCCTCATGTTGTCCCAGAAATTCCTTAAATTTTCCTTATTTTTAAAAATTATCTTTTCTTCTTTTAAATTTTTATTTTTGTATTTTTCTGAAGTTGGAAACGGGGAGGCAGTCAGACAGACTCCCACATGCACCTGACCGGGATCCACCCAGCACGCCCACCACGGGGTGTTGCTCTGCCCATCTGGGGCATTGCTCTGCCGCAACCAGAGCCATTCTAGTGCCTGAGGCAGAGGCCACAAAGACATCTCCAGTGCCTGGGCAAACTCTGCTCCAATGGAGCCTTGGCTGCAGGAGAGGAAGAGAGAGACAGAGAGGAAGGAGAGGGGGAGGGGTGGAGAAGCAGATGGGCACTTCTCCTGTGTGCCCTGGCCAGGAATCGAGCCCGGGACTCCTGCATGCCAGGCCGATGCTCTATCACTGAGCCAACTGGCCAGGGCCTTTCTTTTAAATTTTATTAAAATTTTTTTTTTCCATTGGCTTGTCCTGTGGTGGCTCAATGGATAGAGTGTTGCTCTGGAATGCTGAGGTCACTGGTTTGAAATGCTGGGCTTGCCTGTTTAAGGCACATACATCAAGCAAGCAATGAACAACTAAAGTGAAGCAACTATGAGTTGATACTTCTCACTCCCCCCTCCTCTCTCTGTAAAATCAATAAATAAAAGTCTTATTATTTTTTCCATTGATTTGAGAGAGAGAGGAAAAGTGGAAGGGAGGAGAGAGAGAGAGAGAGAGAGAGAGAGAGAGAGAGAGAGAGAGAGAAGCATCAACTCATTGCTTCATTTAGTTATGCACTCATTGATTGCTTTTCGTATGTGCTCTGGCCAGGGATTGAACCTGTGACCTCAGTGCACTGAGATGAAGCTTTATCCACTGAACCACCCTGCCCAGGATCTCTTTTCTTTCTGATACTCTGCTTGGGTGCTTACTGTTATCTTGTCTTCTAAATTGCTGATTCAGTCCTCTGCTTCATCTAATCTACTGTTGATTTCTTCTAGCGTATTCTTCATTCCAGATACTGCATTCTTCATTTATAACTGATTCTTTTTTATAGTTTCTAAGTCCTTTTTAATATTCACTATCTCTTTGTTTAACTTCTCACTGATAGCATCCATTCTTCCCCTAAGGTTCTTGAGCATCCTTATAACCATTATTTTAAACTCTCTATCTAATATCTTATTTTTTTCCATTTCATTTAATTCTTTTTTGGGGGGATTTTTCTTGTTCTTTTAATTGTTGCATATTTCTTTGTCTTTACATTTTGTCTCTGTGTACTAAGTAGATTTACTATCACTCCCAAACTTGTTATGATGGTTTTATGAGTTAGGTGTCTTGTGTTTTCAGTGGCACTGTCTTCCAGATCACCTGAGCTCAGTGCTCCAAGAATGATTCTTTTGGGTTATGTGCACCCTCCTGTTGTAGTTGAGTCTTAAATGCTGTTGTTCCTTTTGTGGGTTGAATTAATTTTTCAGGCTTACTGACTATAAGGGCAAACCTCAATCACTGTGTATGAGTCACTGTGTAGGGGCTTCCCCCCAAGGTGAAGTTGTTCTCAGCAGGGTCTGGTGCTTGCCAGAATTCCCATTTGGGTGTATCTCTTGTGTGGCTAGTTGGGTTGATCTCTAGTATGGTTCGAAGCCCACCACTGGTTGTATTTTTTCTGGGTCCACTTGGGCCGGATTCAGGTACAGGTTGAGGACAGACATTGTGTATAACTGGCCTTGGGTCTTTTGTCTGGAATTATCACACTATTCACTGGTTGTGGCTGTGTCTGCTGGGCCTGAGTATGCATGGGAGTGGCTGGTCTGTATACAAGGGTCAGCTTCCTTCAACTTAGAGCTGGGGGAAGATCTATAAAAGGTCCAGAGTTCTCTGAGTCAATCTCTACTTGTCAGCTACTCCATTTCCCTCCGAGGTTGCATGGTCTTCCTGAAGAACCTTCTAAAAAAAGACTGTAGAGTGGATCTAGGATGGCTGAGACCCACAGACCCCTCTACAGATCATGAGCTCAGTAAGGCAGGGTGACTGAGGTCAGGAGGATGGGGCTATTGGGTCTCCTACTTAGGGGCCATGTGGTCAGACACTGAATGAGGAGAAAGTGACCCATACTCTAGAGCCACACCATCCAGTCTTTGCCAGAGTCTACAACTCTAGTTTCCTCATTAGGAGTGTGTTTGTTGTAGGTAAAAAATGGGTACAGTCAGTCATCCCTTCTGCGGGAGCAAGCTCAGTGGGGTGAAGCCACTGGGGCTCTGGAGGACAGATCAAAAGAATCTTCCATTAGGGTGGTGCTGGCTGAGCACTTTGTCCTGGTCCTAGACAATAGCTTCTGAGGCTGTTCCAGTTTTGAATAGCACTGCCTTCCCTGCAAGAAGCTGAGCTCAACAGGGCAGGACCACCAGGATTTGGGAGGACAGATCCGAAAAGTCTCCCTTTGGAGGTGGTGTCAGCAAGCCTGCAGGAGTATGGCAGATACTTCTTCCCCTTCCTTGCCAGGAGCCTCCAAAGGAGGGGTAACGTGCTCTGAAGGTCCCAGCTCTGAGCAGTTCTCTGACCCCAGCTCAGGACTGGACTCAGCAGAGTACGGCCCTGTCTGCCAGAAAGGCAGGTAAAATGTATCTTCTGTTGGGGGACTAAGGTAGGCTGATCTTACAGTGGAGATAGGAATGGCCCCCCTCTGCACTGTAGACACACAACACAGCACCAACCTGTCTGATTCCTGGACAAGACTCCCCAGGAGTTAGACTCCAAAAGTCCCAGCTCTGTGTGACACTGTGATCTCACTGTGGGACTGAACTCAGCATGGCGAGGCCACAGGTAGTAGAAGGACAAGTGAACTGATTCAACAGGTGCGGGGCAGGGCACTAGCTGTGTGCTTGAGGTGGGGAAGAATTATTCCCTTTCCAAAGCTACCCAGTTTAATCACTATCTGAGTCTCTGCTAAGAGCTTTTTTAGAAAAAGAGTACCCCAAAGTTTCCTGTTGGGTGAAGCCAGCAGTTCTCTTTGCTGGACCCAAGCACAGTAAAATGGTGCTGCCAGTAGTTGGAGGACTGGATACTGTACTCCCCAAGCTGGTGCCATAAAAATAGGAGTGCTTGAGTGTGGGAAGGTGGCATCTGAGTCTCTAGCAGATTTCCTTCCATCCTAGGCAAACTTAATCCCTACTGATTTTCACCACCAGAGGCTATGTGAACTTTTTCCTGTCTCTGTTGCTCTGCGTTGGGGATCTCTACATGGGGTTGAGACTCCATGCTCCTGGGGGGGGGGGGAGGGAGTTTTGTAGCTGAGATATTCCTTTGGTGAAGCTGCTGCATGTGGGTGCAGGGCGGCCCTTTCAACATTTTTGCCCTTCTTACCAGTCTCTATGTGGCTTCTTCTGTAAATCCTTGGTTATAATATTTCAGTTCAGCTAGGCTTAAGTTGGTTATTCAGGTTGATTGTTCTATAATTTAGCTGTAAATCTGGTTTGGCATTGGGAGTCGATGAGTGTAGCTTCCACCTACTCTATAGCCATCTTGGAATCCAAAATTTAATTTGTTAAGTCACAGAGTAAAAGAATGTCACAGCTGGTAGGAAATTAAGGGGTCAACTAATCTAATACCTAATTTTGGGCAAACTCAGGCTCAGAGAGAGTCAGTTAATTTGCTAAAATCACAACTTGTTTAACCCAGAAGCAGTTTTTTTTTTTTATAGGCTGTGTTTTAGAACACTGCAGAACTAGTTAAATATGAGCATGTTGTTGAAGACTTCATCCATTTTATTATTCAGTGTCCTCTATATAACATCCCCACATGAGAAATGTTAGAAGTGCCAGAAAAATTTTGTTTATCCTGAGGAACTGATACGCTTTTATTCCTCATGGACAATACAAATCTGCTAAATGATCATGTGGAAACATGATCATTTTGCTTTGGCTGCCAGGTGGTTCAGAGCCAAATTTGCAATTCCAACTTTGTTAACCATTTGTGGCTTGAATATTTATGTTTTACTTCCTTCTGACTTTGTTGGCTTTTTCCCTCTGAGTCTAGACTTTTAGTTAATATAATTTTTATATGTAATGTGTTGATTATATTATTGTAAGTTGCCTCAAATCCTTTGTGGTATGAGGAAGGATAAGACATATAAATTGAAGAATTTGATATTATTTGACCTCTGCAGTACAGTGGAAAAACATTGGGTTTGAAATAGCTTCTAGTCCATGTTTTGCATTTGAACAGACTTCTTAGAGTTTCAGTTGCCTTTAATGAGCTTGGATACTGCACCTCTGGTGTGATTCAGAAGATGGCCTTTAATAAAGAACAGAGGTACCTGAAATCTTCGTAATGATTATTTCTTACTAATAAAAGGAGTTTTGGGGAACGGGAGTTTAAGAGATTCAGCATGATTTAAAAGAAACATTTTACTCAATTATGGATAGGAAACAAGGATCAGAGTAAGTTTTAATATTACTGAGCAAAACAGTACTGAAAGTAAAATGTACTCACTTATTCGCTTTGATTTATATTGTATTAATTTTTTAAAAATTACTATACAGTAAAATTTACTTTTTGGGAAGTGCACAGTTCTGTGAATTTAACCATCTCCCCACCCAGAAAACTCTTTCATGCTCTGCTTTTATAGTCACACTCTCCTCCCACCCATATGCCTTGATTTTAAAATCTCCTCCTTCACATTGGCCTGGCGTGTGGAAGTCCCGGGTTCAATTCCCACTTAGGGCACACAAGAGAAGCAACCACTTGCTTCTCCACCTTCCCACTCTCCCTTCTCTCTCTTTCTTCCCCTTCTGCAGCCATGGCTCATTTGGAGCAAGTTGGCCCTGGGCACTGAGGATTGCTCCATGGCCTTGCTTTAGGTGCTAAATAAAATAGCTCAGTTTCTGAGCAACAAAGCAATGGCCCAAGGTGGACAGAGCATTGCTGGGTAGGGGGCTTTCCGGGTGCATCCCAGTCTGGGCACATACAGGTCTCTGTTTCTCTGCCTCCCTTCTTCTCACTTAAGAAAAATTTTTTTTTTAAAAAAATGTCCTCCTCCAAATTTTAAGACAATAGATTAAGAACATTTATTTGATTGAATGGTTCACTTTCAAGTTTCTCCTCTGTAGTAACCACCATGGTAGGTTCTGCAAGCTGTATAAGGAGTATCATATGTAGACCAGTGCTTTAAGAATGTTATAGTATGGTTGACAAGATCAGCCTAATGCATTGGAAACAATTAGAAGACCATATATGATACTGACAAGCAAGTGCTAAATTAGCACAAATCAAATAGGAAAGCCTCTGTCTAGGCTAGACTGTAGGCTTCTGCAGCTGAATGACACATGACTTATGTGTCTATATCTTTCTGTGTGAAGACAGATTGGAATGTATTTAGAAATGTGAAGAGTTAAGTCTCACCTCTGAAAGTGATATATTAGTCTGAGCAGATGAAAGGAATCACATGCTTGTGAGAATGTTTACAAAGATCTCCAGGATCTACAATCAAGGAAGTCTCCCTAAGTACAAAAAATATTTTACTTTTATAAGATGTGGAGAGACATATGACTGCCAAATGCCTTTGCTCTGTGTCCAGAGAAATTGAACAAAGCTGACATCCTGATATCTATTGCAAAAGTCTGACTAGAATTTTCCATTATGAATACAGTGCATGTAAATTCTGAACATATGGCTCCCATCAGTGATCGATGAGGAGGTGACGGAATGTAGGTTGGGGAAGACAAGAGGAAGGCCAAATCTCTGACTCTGAAGTGAGGGGCAGCTGGACACCATATGTGTGTGTTTAGACTTGGAGCCAGCTTTATGTCGAGAGAGTAGGCAGTCACCCAAGACTCGTGATTTGTAGGGTGTGGGGAAAGGATGTTCTTTTGCCAAAGTCTTCCACTATAGGCAGGTCCCAAGGCCTGAACTTTCCATTAGAGAAAGAAACAAAATATTGTGTGTTCTGGAGCTCCTCTTAAAAATATAGGAAGCTGGATGGGGAAGGACAGCAACACATGAAGCTGGAAAGAGCTATCAGGGGTTTGCTGTGGGGCAATTTATCTACTTGGCTTAGCATAACAGGGGAGAACAGTGTCACCCACAGGACAGAGTAGATCTCTGTGCATGTGTATGTATGTGCATATGTGTATCTATGTGCGTGTGTATGTATCTGTGTGCATGTGTGTACATTATTGGAGTCAGTGTGTTTGCAAAAAGCTGGCTCCATACAGGTTAGAATGGTAGCATTTAGTGCACAGGTACATATCTTAGGTCAGTGGCTTTGTGTTTGACGTCTGCCATGGTTTACATTCTAAGGTGTCAAGCTTCTCTAGTATCAGTAGCTGTGCAGCGTAACCGCAGATTAAGATCTGCTACGGGTTGGTCAGGAAGATGGCCCTCTGAGGTGTCCTTGGCCTGAACATCTCAAAGAGCTTTCTTAAAAACCGTCTAGCCAGTCCCCACAAAAAGCAGCAGCAAAGTCAGGAGTATGAAGCCCATGACGTGAATGGAGAAATTACCTGTTACAGAAATTGTCACTTCACTAGAAATGGCATAGATATTTAATATTTAGGTTAGAAGCAGGATGGCCTGGTGTGTGTGATGAGTGCCAGGAGCCCTGCCCTTCCTAAGCAAATGAAGCCACATGGAGAGGAAAGCTTTCTGATGCTGTCTTCTGGGCCTTGCCTCTAAGTATGGTCCTGCCTCAAGTCCTGAAAACTCCCCTTACTTCCCAAAACAAAATTGCCTTTAGGGTCTTCTTTCCAAGCCATTTTTGTCAATCAGTCCAACTTTACTAAGCTGGGAAAATATACAAAGTTCCTTTCCCTTTTGAACTTGAAGGAAATGTATGCTAAGAAGCTATGAAGATGGGCAGGATGTCATTAACTGTTGGAATTGACTGTTTGAAATGTACAAGTAAAATCTGTCCAAAGGCTGTTGAACCCTAAGAGTATAGGAGGAGCATTGAACCTATAAAGAAGGAGCTTTAAGGAACTTAAAAATGAGGGCCAAACCTAATGCCATATTCATTGGCAACTCTTTGATGTAAAATGGTTCATTTATCATCTCATAACCCCATCTCACTTTGCTAATTCTACAATGAAACCATTTCTATTCAGATAGAAATGTACTTTTCATATTGGTTTGGGGTAAAGAAAATCAACAAAACCCCATGTGGGTGTGGTGTTGGCTTTTCTGAGTTCAGCGTTGGATGGAAAATTCAGATTACTTCTCAGCTTGAGTCATCTGAAAAAATTGGATTTTCTCATTTGCAGGTGGAAAATTTAATGTGCCCATGAATTTCTTTAGATGATGACATTTAGAGGCGAAAGTGATAATGGTGCTGGGAAAGCTGTACCTGGAGATCTTTATGGTACTGGGCCAAGCTCCCTCTGCAGTCATGTGAATTGGCTTTGTCAAAGGCAGAATCCACCGTTCTGGTCTAGTTTCCCTATAGATCGAAAATAGAAAGTTTCCATTATAGCTTGTGGACATTGGATGTATTGGAGATTCATGAATAGAATTCTTGGGACCTGACACCTTCCTTCTGCCCAGCTAACGAATGTTTGTCGCTTTCGAGTGCTATCTAGCGATGGTGACCCCACCAGCTTTCTTTCTTTTTCTTTTCTTTTTCTTTTTTTTTTCCCCCACCAGCTTTCTTAGTTAGCCTCTTCCATTTCCAGGGAAGTCAAGAAACTATTTCCAACCATGTCTCTCCTACTGGAATTTTGCCCATTTCTCCTTGGTCCGTGTTTCATTTACATTGACGATAGCTTCTCAGCATTGTCTTCATTAAATCCCTTTCACAGACTATCGGACCATACTCTTCATGTCCTCTTCAGGCTAAATAACTTTCTGTAGTGACAACACAGACTATTCTTTTCATTTTTACATTTTTTTGAGAGAGAGAGGAAGCAATGGGGAGGGAAGAAGTGAGAGAGAGAGAGAGAGAGAGAGAGAGAGAAACAGAGAGGAAGGTATATAGAGAGAAGCATCAACTCGTTCTACATAGTTGTGTCTCCACTTTTGTTTCTCATATATGCCCTTACTGCAACTCGAACTGGCAACCTTAGGGTTGAGCCAGTGCCCTCTAGCATGAGCTGACACCTTTGGGATTGAGATGGTAACCCTGGAATTGATTCAGTGACCCCAGTCTTGAGCTGGAGACCCCAGGATCAAACTGGCGACCTTGGCGCTCCAGGATGATTCTCTATCCACTGTGTCACCAGCCAAGGCAACATAGGCTTTTCTTAACTCACTCCACAAGACATAAGTCTTTAGGCTTCTTGCTTTTATAGCAATAATGATAATAATAATAGTTAATAATCATCATGTTTTGAAGAAAAGCTAAGATTTCTTAAATGCTTACTAATTGCCAGGCAGTGTGCTAAGGACTTTAAATGCATTACTTCATTTTATCCTCACAGTAATTCAACAGGGGTAGAAATTATTTTGCTATTTTAAAGATGAGTAAACTGAAACTGAGAGTTGATTTGCTCAGGTCCACACTGTTAGTTTAACCCATATCTTTCTATAATGCTCTATAGTTTCTTTAATTAAGACTGCTCTGGTGTTCTTGTAAATTTATTTTTCAAATATATATTTGTGTGTAAATGCATATATACATTTATATGTATATGTGTATATATGTACATATAAAGTACACACACATGTACACATGATTGAAGGTAAATTTGCTAAATATGTGCTGTGCCACTTTGTGCCATGCAGAGGTATTAACACTTTTTAAAGGAAAGAGTAGCTGACCTTCATCCGTACTGAAATTATTCCCTTAGGAATATTCCATTTCTCATTTCCATTAATAAGCTGCCTTGAAGAACAAATTAGTTCTATGAAGGATGCTCAATTAAATTTCAAAGTGCAAAAGCCTAAGTAATTTTAATATTTCCACCTTTGTTCTATCCACATATTGGCATAGTTGATAAAATTTTACAACAGTTACTACTCTGTGCATTGCCTCCCAGTCCTAGGGGCTGTCAGGTGTCAACTAAAAAGAACCATTGCATTTCTCCAGCAAATGGACTGGAGGCCACTTTGCAACTTTTTATGATCTGGTAGGAGGAATAAACATAAGCCTACATTGTAGGTGAAAACACACCGAACTGCACGTGGTCTTTCTGCTCTAAGTACATTTCCAGAATCGCTTTTGGTCCTTCGAGGAGTGAGGAACGCAGACAGCAAAGTGTACGTTTTCAGGGGATTTGATCGTGTCTGGGAAGTCAGGGAACTGGATAAGTTAAGGCAGTGGTCTCCAACCCCCGGGGCCGTGGACCAGTACCGGTCCGTGGGCCATTTGGTACCGGTCCACAGAGAAACAATAAATAACTTACATTATTTCTGTTTTATTTATATTTAAGTCTGAACGATGTTTTATTTTTAAAAAATGACCAGATTCCCTCTGTTACATCCATCTAAGACTCACTCTTGACGCTTGTCTCAGTCACGTGATACATTTATCCTTCCCACCCTAAAGGCCGGTCCGTGAAAATATTTTCTGACATTAAACCGGTCCGTGGCCCAAAAAAGGTTGGGGACCACTGAGTTAAGGCATTTGGTTTAGAATTTGAAGGCAAGGGTACAAGGAAAAGCAGAGTGCTCTGAAGTGGAATTCACTCATTTTATATTAGAGTTGAGCTGCTGGTCCCAGACTGGCACCACCATGTGCCATGTTAGGCTAGGAGCAGAAGGAAGAGAACTCTTGGGTCCTAAGCCTGGCCTTGCCACCCGGTAGGTGTGCAACCTTGGGTAAGTTAAGTCTTTTCTCTGGGCCTCAGTTTCCTTGCTTATGAAGTGGGGATGAGACTACATATACCTCATAGACTTCTTGTGCTGGTTATACAGGTTTATAAATGGGAGACTGATTTGAGTCTATAGAGAGCTTTAGAAATGCTAGTTATTACTAATAATTATATTTTAGATGTGTTGTATTCTATATGAAATGTCTTTTCTCATTAGATTTTTTTTCCTCAGAAATGTCTATTACTTTCCCAAGTATGTCTCACAGTATGGAATTGAAAATACTGCTTTAGTACCTGATAGTATTAAGTTTAGAACCACTTCTTCAGCTCCTTTCTGAGCACACTTAGAATGCTCCTCCCCTGGTTGAGGAGACTCTGTGAGCTTCTCTACTCTCTCAATTAAGTGCTCTCCCTATCACCCACCTACTCATTTGGCTTCCAAGTTCATAGCTTGGGCTTAATTAATAATCTAGGCCAAAAAGGTGGATGTCTGGACCCTGGAGGGTGTGCAAGGAGAGCTCTTTTGCTGTGGGGAAAACATTAAAATTTACATTCACTTGTTATCAAAAAAAAAAAAAAAAAAAAAAAAAAAAAAAAAAAAAGAAAGAAATTAAGCTATACCAGTATTTAATCTTTGGATTGCCACTGCTCCCTGACGTGGATCTCTAGGTTCCATGTCTCATGTATGCTGTCACTCCCTGAAGGAAGAGTAAATGTTTCTCAATTCAAAGTGGTTCTAAGCAGTGGCCTCCCTTGTTTTTGCTTTCAGTATATTGCAACATTCGGTGGCTTCCCTGTGGATGGAGAAGGTTATAGCTTAGATAACTGAAATAATAGAATCTTTTTAACACTTTGTTAGGAGAATTGCCATGGAAAATCTTGTCTTCCACACAGAGGGTTCACTAATTATCTTAAAGAAAATATTTTAAAGGTTGTTGAACGTAGAGGTAATTGACACTCTTCTTTTAAACAAAGATGGGTATTCTAAATTTTCTGACTTTTACTTGCTAAGTAGTTATCAGTAGTATGACACCCAGAAGATATTATTAAAATAAAAATCTATTATTTCAAGGTGAATTTTAATGAGTGAAAAGTAGGTGCTTAAAAAATATATGTTGAAAACAGATACTGGAAAATGTTTCTATCTTTTATGTGGTTTTGTTGCTTTGTCACCTAAGAGAAAACCTCTGGTATCTGCATAACATTTTAAAGTTGTAAAAAAATATTTCTAATCCATTTAAAACTTTTCCATATAAAAATTTTTAATAAAACTTGAACCTATTTGTTCAAAATATTAAGATGCCACACCTACTGATTAGTTTATAGGCATAATGAACTGATTGATGTCAGGAAATATAGAAATTTGTTAGACAAATTACAACAAAACCTTTGAATAACTAGAGTGTGAAGTTTAAAAAACACATCATGATGGTGTAGTCAAGTGCAATGATCTACTTTTGTTTGGATCTATGTATCTTTGTGACCTCTTTCTTTCAACCAAGATATCTATTAAAACTTAGTATTGAAATAATCTCAATTTAGAACCAGTCCTTTAAATGAATGTATCATAAGATTTTAAAAATTAAGGAACCGTGTTAAATTATATTGGTCTCATTTAATAAATTATGCTCTTTAATACTCTTTAGTGAGAACAAAATTATTTTGTACCATTAATAAAAAATAAAATCTCACTTTAAATACTGCTCATTTTATTGTTTCTCATCCTTTTAAAATTCATACTTCGTCTTTTCTCATAATGCATGCAATATATTAGTATAGTTGTAGTATGTGTCCATAAACTTATATTTCCTTTTACTTGGAATGTGCCTTTTTAATTTATTGCGTTAGAAATTTGGTGGCCATTGAACTCAACTACCTACTTGCTTGACACTTGACAATGAACATAACCTTGAGTTGTCTACCCGGAATCTTAGAAAGAGCCTGGCTGAGAGAACTGATAATTTAGATCAGGGACAAGGCCCGCACTTCTGTGGGTGTTATGTGTTCTGCCTTTGGCTCAAGTTAGAAGGACTACATATCTAGGCAGTCTCACATGGGTTAAGGTATAAGAGTAGAGCTGGAAAACTACTAGAGGAGTGTAGGTCAGTAACTGGGGAAGGAAGGATGAAATATGGTGTGGAGGGATGAATATTTTGTATACTCTCCGTCTATAGCTTGACCCACCTTCAGTCCTCAGAAAAATCATCTTCCGATAGTACTCCACAGCCTATTTCAGTCCCCTTCTGAACCTGCCTCCAGTCACGCAAAGCGCACAAGATCACAAAGAGGAATGAGAAGTGCTTAGCCATATTACCTGGTATTGTTCCTTAACTGTTTAATGTATGTAAGCCCTAGATAATAGGGTAGTAACTAAAAGCAAGAGCATTAGATAGACCTTAATTTTAACCCTGGTTCCAGTGTTTTTTTGCTGACTGTGTGACCTGGGGCAAGTAATTTAACCTTTTTTTTTTTAATTTAATTTTTTAAAATCTTAGCTTCTTTATCCACACAATTAAGATACTAATACCTATTTCTCAGGGTGGTTGGGAGGATTAAAGTCAGTAAATTCATGGAAAGCATTTAGCAAGGAATCTAGTGTATATAGCAGGTCACTCAGTAACAATAGTGTTATCTACTAGATCACTGTTTTTCAATCGCTGGTCCGAAGACCGGTCCACTAGAAATTTGGTGCCAGTCCACGAAAGCATTAACCACCCTAATGTTGTATGAAGATTATAGAACCAATGATCTTAGCCGAATTTACTTATGCTCAGGGTGATTTATGCCTTAGTGATCCCCAAAATAATTCTATTTTTACCAGTCCCTGAGTGAAAAAAGGTTGAAAACCAATGCACTAGATTGTCATTTTCTGATGGTTGGGGCCATGCTAGATGCTCTATGCTTTTTGCTTATACTCACAATGCCTAACACAGAGATAAGTATATACTAGGTACTCAGTACTTGTTGAACTGAGTTGAATTAGTGGGAAACACATATCAGGACAAAGTTGATATAGGAATCTAGAGCAACCTAAGACTAGGGACTTTCAACCACTGTTTTAGTTCCCTTTCCCTGCTAAAATAACTTACTTTAGAAAGGCTTTCTGATTTTTTTTTTACTCAAATCTGTTGCAACAACTCTTTTTGTGTATTTCTATTTTTCATACTTTTAAGAGATAAATAAATAAAAATCTTTCAATTTCCATCAGTGGTAATCAATTTTCTCTTTATCATTGAAGTTTGACTTTGTCCTCTCCTTCAACCCTAATAGGACCATGTTAGCAATATAATTATGCTTTTCTCTGCATAAACACTGTTCAGAAATGACTCTTCCCTGTCTCCCATCAAAACCCAAACTCCTGAACCTGGCACTGAAGGTTTGGCATTGAACTTGACTTCATCTGACCTATCCAAATCTGTTTCCTACTGTGCCTCCTGCTCCAGCCGAATGAGTCTTAATTGGGTCTAAGCACTATGCACAACTCAAGCTCTTAGCTTTTCCTTTTGCTAGGTTAGGATCTCCCACTCCCAAATGTGAGAATTTATTGAGCTACCAAATGCCCTATTGAGTTCTTCTACGATGCTCAGTAACTATATTGTTCATTTGGAATCTTAGCTAAGTGTCATGTGTGTATTTGTCTTCTACAAATCAGATCTGACCTGTATGATGGCAGACAAGAGTTCTTGCTCATACTGCCATGTACTCTAGAGTGCACATAATAAGTGATTAAGATGAAAGACCCATAAAAGTGCTTAGTAAACCTAAATATAAATATAAGAGATCATCAAAATTCATTCATGCATATAATAATAATTTACTGAATACTTGCTGTGCTGGATAACTGGGATGGATCCAAGGAATGTGTATTTTTTAGGGACTCTCAAAACTATTTGGGGAGGGGAGTTTGATAAGACTTGATTTTCTGCAGTTAAGAGGGATGAATGTTCAGATTTGGTCATTAAAGTATTGTGTGACTTCACAGACCAGTGAAATCAGAGATATTTAGGTTGGAAGTATTCTAACCTATTTTTTTTAGAGCAAGAGGAGGGGTAGGGGGATGAGAGAGAGAGAGAAAGGAAGGGTAAGTTACAGGAAGGGAGAGAGATGAGAAGCATCAACTCTTTGTCCCACTTAGTTGTGCTCCCATTGGTTGCTTCTTATACATGCCCTGACCAGGGCTTGAAGCAGCTGGAGCCCTTGGGATGGAACCAGTGTCCTCACTGCCCCAGGATGTTGCTTTATTCACTGCACCACCAGTGCTGGGCTCTAACCTAATTGAAGAAAGAATGCACTCATGAGAAGTGATTTTTTAACATCTGTGTTGTTCAGCATCACATCTCGTGCCTAGAACACAGAGTCCAGCATATAAAAGGCTCTAATGAACACTGTTGAACAAATAAAGCTGAGGCTTCTGGGAAGTTGAGTTTACTTTGGGTATGACGACAAAGTAAGGTTCTTGGGAACATAAGCCTGAAGGTGAGACAATGGTAAATTCGCCAAATTGCCCCAAAAGGCTTCATGGAAAACACTCAGCCAGGCTTCTGAAAAGCCCCGGATCTGTCTTTTTTTCTATTTGAAACTTGGATAAAAGCACCTCTCGGCAATACTAACACATTTCCCTCTTATCTGAAAGCTAAAGTAACTTTGTGCATTTTCCATACATAATTAAAATACTGAATCTTAGTTTATCTTCCTTTCTGTATCTGGCCTATATTCAGTATGTTACATTTTGTAAATACCACTGTGTAGCAACCTACATTAGTCAGTCTGCTTCTCTTACTTGTGGTATTTGACACTCGAGTTTTCGGTTGGTCGCCTTCTTCACTGTTAGCATCTTCATAGTAAACCAGACCACATTCTGAGAAAACAGTTGATCATTCTGTCACTCCAGAAAGCAGGTAATTTGGGAGTCATTTAAACATAAATATTAAAAAACTCCCTGAAGCCCAGCGTGCATTTAAACAACTTGAGGACTAATCTCTATGGCTGTTTTTGTTACCCATCCTGGGAGGGAAGGGGGGAGTTCCCAAAATAGTCTGAGAATCATTATTATTCCACCCTTCTGAGCCAAATCATCTGGCTTGTGTGCTGAGTCCAAAAAAACACTGCTTCATATCTTCCCCGAGGAGCAAGCCAGGGAGAAGAAATCTGAAAGATCACAGGAGGTTTTAGGTGAGAACTTCCAGAATGTCCTTGAAAATATATATTCTGTTCTCCAGCCATTGTCTGTGTTTTCTCTCTTGTGTTAAATGACAATAGAGGTCAAATATCAGTTGCCTCTCTGTTGCTTCATGACCTAGTTTTTATACTGTTTCCTTCATTTCAGCCTTTTAAACTGCTGTACTTCTGGGAAAAGACTGTGTAAGCCAGCATGGGGCGGGGAATCCTGGATGAATTTACTCAGCCATCTCGGCATTGGTCCTGTTCCTAACCCAAGGAACAAGCAGCGTGGCCTGCATTCTGCCTGGATTACTCTTCCTTTGGCTCTCGTCATGTTGAACTTCTGGTTCTTTATTCCTCAATTTATGTGTTACTTCTACCTCAAGAGGCCTATTCTGACCATCTGTATCACATTCCTTTATTATTTTTCATAGCAATTTACCACTACCTGAAACAATCTAGTGTATTTACTTGTTTATCTTTATCCCACTCTTACCTTTCCACTAAAATATAACCTCTATGCAGGTAAGGACTGTGTCTTATTCGGCTCTTTTTTTTTTTTTTTCAGAGACAGAGAGTCAGAGAGAGAGACAGACAGGAACGGAGAGAGATGAGAAGCATCAATTTTTCGTTGCAGTGCCTTCATTGTTCATTGATTGGTTTCTCATATGTGCCTTGACCGTGGGGCTACAGCAGACCGAGTAACCCCTTGCTCGAGCCAGTGACCTTGGATCCAAGCTGGTGAGCTTTGCTCAAACCAGATGAGCCCGTGCTCAAGCTGGCAACCTTGAGGTCTTGAACCTCGGTCCTCCGCATCCCAGTCCAACACTCTATCCACTGCACCACCACCTGGTCAGGCTCGGCTCTTGTATACACCCAACACTTAGCCTGGTGCATTCTAGGTGACCAGGAACTATTTGTTTCATGAATAAATGAAGAAGATAGAGGATAGCAAGGGTCATGCAGGACTGCCATAATGTTCCTTCTTTCTGGAATGGACAACCACACAAAGAGACTTGCCAAGGTTTGTCAAGCTCACTGACCTCTACCCACATCTGTGGATTTATGTAGGTACAAATGATATGATCAAAATAGACTGAACTGGCTCTTGAGTGAGTCTAGAGTTGGATGTGAAACTTGATTGCCTTTGAGAGTATAGGTTGCATTTTTATTTCTTTCATAGAATGAAAGGGATGACTTTGGCAGAGAGTGGAAGACACAGGAAATTAACAGTTGACTATGTTCATAATGTTGAAAAGGATCTACTTTTCTGGACTGTGCCTCATGGTAGCAGAAAAATGGGTTGTTAGTCAAGGATGAAATTTATGTTGTGAAGACAGACAAAAATATGTTTGTCAGGAGACTTCATGAATCTTGTCAGGAGTGGATGGCTGCCAGACTGACCAAAAGCAAACAGACAAAAGCCCAGGATGCCTAGTTAAATTTGAATTTTGAATTTCAGATAAACAATGAATAATTTCTTAACAGAACTACACCCCAGGCAATATTTGGTGTCCTGAGTTTTCTCTGGCATCCTTACAGGAGGGTTTCCATGCATTTCTCATGATTCTGTATTATTTACAAGGATATTATAAGAACTTTATCAGATGGCTTGCTGATTTCTAGAGATAATGTGTCTGCGGCAACATTTCCCAAACCATGTTCCACAAAACTATAGGGTCCCGCACAGGTGAATATACCTTGATAAATGTTCAAATAATGTTTGCAGAACAAACTACCCCCTTTGTTCGAAAACCACAGTGCATGTTAGGGTATTAAAGGTGCTGAGACATCCTATAGGAAATATGCACATGCACACATGCACACAAGCACAGTTCCCCAAATTTGCTTCCATTTTGAGGCTTCACACATTCCAGCTGAATCTTTTCTTTGTGGGACTCTCAATCTCACCCGAGCTGAGCAACTGGGCTCCATCATTGAAATGAGTTCTGTACTGGCTGGCTTTGGTCTTTCCCTCTGGGAGCAAAGAATGCAGAAAACTGAAATTTGGGCCCTGAAGAAGAGTTTCACAGTCTTACGGAGGGCCTCACTGCTCTTCTTAGCTATGTGAGCAAGTGCTATTCAGGAGCCTTCTGAGGTTTTTGTGGCCCTGCCTACAGAAGTGCCCAATTTAGACAAAACCCCATGATGGGACTAGTTCATTGTTTTAAACATATTTTCTTGTCATGGTCTTAAAAGTAGAGTATAAGAAGTTTAGTGTGGAAAAAACTAGTTTGCCTGAGGGATTAATGTTATTCGTATGTAATTTTCTAAGTTACGTCAAGAAAGCATCTTCTTCTAAGGTAAACTAATGACACTTGTTTCATAAATAACATCATTCCTCACTGTCAGTCTTCCCTGAGTGCTCTAGTTTCTGACATTCAATAGAACAACAAAGAAATCAAACATGGCTACCTAAACCTTAAGGAAATATTAAAAAATGATGATTTTTAAATTTCCTATGGCAGCACTAAAATAAATGGAAAAAATCTCCACGGGACCAACTGCTGAGTAGTAACATAGGGTAATATTATGGGTAACACTTAGGGTATGGCCTAGAGTCAACATTTCTTCTTTTTTTTTATTTTTTTTTTATTTATTGTATTTTTTTTCTTTTTTTCTTTTTTTTTTTAATAATTTTATTTTTTTAATGGGGTGACATCAATAAATCAGGATACATATATTCAAAGATAACAAGTCCAGGTTATCTTGTCATTCAATTATGTTGCATACCCACCACCCAAAGTCAGATTGTCCTCTGTCACCTTCTATCTTGTTTTCTTTGTGCCCCTCCCCACCCCCTTTCCCTCTCCCATTCCCCCCTCCCTCCCGTAACCACCACACTCTTATCAATGTCTCTTAGTTTCACTATTATGTCCCACCTACGTATGGAATAATACAGTTCCTGGTTTTTTCTGATTTACTTATTTCGCTTCGTATCATGTTATCAAGATCCCACCATTTTGCTGTAAATGTTCCGATGTCATCATTTCTTATGGCTGAGTAGTATTCCATAGTGTATATGTGCCACATCTTCTTTATCCAGTCATCTATTGATGGGCTTTTTGGTTGTTTCCATGTCCTGGCCACTGTGAACAATGCTGCAATAAACATGGGGCTGCATGTGTCTTTACGTATCAATGTTTCTGAGTTTTTGGGATATATACCCAGTAGAGGGATTGCTGGGTCATAAGGTAGTTCTATTTTCAGTTTTTTGAGGAACCACCATACTTTCTTCCATAATGGTTGTACTACTTTACATTCCCACCAACAGTGTATGAGGGTTCCTTTTTCTCCACAGCCTCTCCAACATTTGCTATTACCTGTCTTGCTAATAACAGCTAATCGAACAGGTGTGAGGTGGTATCTCATTGCCGTTTTGATTTGCATTTCTCTAATAGCTAAAGAAGATGAGCATCTTTTCATATATCTGTTGGCCATTTGTATTTCTTCCTGGGAGAAGTGTCTATTCATATCCTCTTCCCATTTTTTTATTGGATTGTTTGTTTGTTTGTTGTTGAGTTTTATGAGTTCTTTGTATATTTTGGATATTAGGCCCTTATCTGAGCTGTTGTTTGAAAATATCATTTCCCATTTAGTTGGCTTTCTGTTTATTTTGTTATCAGTTTCTCTTGCTGAGCAAAAACTTCTTAGTCTGATGTAGTCCCATTCATTAAATTTTGCCTTCACTTCTCTTGCCTGTGGAGTCAAATTTATAAAATGCTCTTTAAAACCCAGGTCCATGAGTTGAGTACCTATGTCTTCTTCTATGTACTTAATTGTTTCAGGTCTTATGTTTAGATCTTTGATCCATTTTGAGTTAATTTTTGTACAGGGGGAGAGACTGTAGTCCAGTTTCATTCTTTTGCATGTGGCTTTCCAGTTTTCCCAGCACCATTTATTGAAGAGGCTTTCTTTTCTCCATTGTGTGTTGTTGGCCCCTTTATCAAAAATTATTTGACTATATATATGTGGTTTTATTTCTGGACTTTCTATTCTAACATTTCTTCTTAATTATAAACCATGGTGGCATGGGCTGGGCAAAGGGGGGTTGGTAGATGTTGACATTTTGCACTTCCTGGGGATCCATTTATGTAATTGTGTTTCACAGTGGGTGGAGAAGCAGTTTTGCCATGTTCTATGTTAACAGTTTGGGTTTTCAAATTATGCCTTGTTATTCCTTGCTGTTGAATTTCTCCTTTTTGCCATTAAACAAACAAACAAATGCCAGGAAACTTAAAACACACAAAATGACCAACACAGTAAGAATAAGAAAAGGCAAGAAAAAGACAGCTTTTTAAACTTTTTGAAAGAAATGAAAGAATAATTTAGTTTAAAAAGATGGTGTTTAAGGTTTACAAAGTCCATTGTGCAATCTTTTACACAATCAGCTGAGGGAATGGATAAATTGAGGGGTGCCAAATTAAATAAGATGGTTTATTGTGTTGAAATGATACCAACACAGTATATTGCAGATGTAGTAACCAGTTTCTCAGGGTTTCCACAATTTAAAAAGTTAGTGTAAAACCCCTCACATCCCCAGGCAGCAAATTGCTTAGTTCTATAACATCTCACGTATAATATATATCACATAAATAAATGGTTTTATACGAAGGGTAGGGTGTGAATATTTTGAGTCTGACCAGTGTTTGGCCCTTAAATAAGTGCTCAATACATCTGTGGTGAATCCATGAATGTCTTGCATGTAACTTTCATAAGTTTCAAGATAGTCAACTCAAGATAGAAGGCTCTATCAACACAGCTGATCTCTTAGGTTAAATTGATAGGATTTTCCAATCTTGCCACTATTGACATTTTGGGCCAGATAATTCTTTATTGTAGATTCTATACTTTGTATTATAGAATGTTTAACAGAAATTCTGGCCTCTACCCACTAAACTATAGCAACACACCTCCAGTTGAGATAACTAGAAGTATCTCCAGATATTGCTAATTGTCTCCAGGGTAGGCAGTTTGCAATTGCCCCCACTTGAGAACCACTGAGTTAGAAGATGGTACAGGTTCAGTTTCAGAGTTCTGATAAGTTGACTCCAGTTCTTTATGTACAATATTACACAGTTCTGACACACTTGCTTTGACAGACAGGATCCAAAGACTTTCATGACTGCAGAGGAAGAAGCTCAAGAAGAGAAGCCAAGCCAAATGTCCATTAATGAACAGAAGGATAAACAAATTGTAGTACATCCATACAATGGAATAGTATTCAGTCATAAAAAGAATGAAGTACTGGTACATGCTACAATGTGGAGGAATCTTGTAAATATTATGCTAAGTGAACGAAGCCAGATACAAAGTCACATATTATATTGTTCCATTTGTATGAAATATCCAGAATAGATAAATCTATAGAGACAAAAAGCAGCTTGGTGGTTACCAGAGGCTGGGGGCAAAGGGGAGGTAGGGAGAATGGCTTAGTGGGTGTGGGGCATCCTTTGGAAGTGATGAAAATGTTTTGGAACTACATAGAGGAAGTGGTTGTGCAACATTGCAATGTACTAAGTACCACTGAGTTGTTTGCTTTGAATGGTCAATTTTATATTATATGAATTTCAACTCAATAAATTAAAAAAAAGAAAGAAAGGCCAAACAGACCCTACAGAGGCCCAACTAAGGGAGAAAAGAGCAGACGGGGGTGGGGAGGAAGTGGGATTGCTCAGTTTTGTTTAAACAGTGTTTCATGGAGTGCTCAAGGTTCTGAGCAGCTTCCCTAGGGCCATGAAGGAGGGTGGCAAGCACATGGAGCTATACCTAGTGATCACTGGAGACTTTTAGAACTCTTATGGCTGTGCAACAGGTCTGGGAGGAGTGCTCACAGATGGAGAAGATTTAGCTCTTGCCTCACTAAACTAGCTGTATATGTCCTGAGCAAATTACTTAATGTTTAGGTTTCTCAGTTTCTTCATATCTAAAATGGGGAACTAAAAGCATAACTTCCTTCATAGGATTGTTCTAAAAATCCTGTGAGATACTGTTTTCAGAGCTTCAAGCACATAGAAGATGTTCAATAGCCTAACCTGTGGTGGCACAGTAGAGAAAGCATTAACTTGGAATGCTGAGGTTGCTGGTTCCAAACTCTGGGCTTGCCTGGTCAAGGCACATATGAGAAGTAACTACTGCTAGTTGATTCTTCCTGCTACCCCCCACCTTTCTCTCTCTCTATCCTCTCTCTAAAATCAATAAATAAAATCTAAAAAAGAAGAAGAAGAAACAGAGGAGATTTACCTTGTCAAAGAATAAAAGTTGTTCAATAAATGGTGACAATTATTCATTTCATGTCTTCATTGGTTTTACTTAGACATCTTCCTTTCTTCTTCAATTCTCCATCCCCAGGCCTAATTTGGGCTCTTTGCCAGTGATGCCCCTCTCCTTAAAACCTATTTTTCTAAAACTACTGTGCCTCTGTATGTGGTGTATAATTCACCTTCAAGGCCAGCTGAAGGTCAGATCTGAGTCATGACACCCACGGCACTAGCTGGCACAAAGAAATGACTAGGCAAATGAAGAAGTGCTTCAGTGTCCCCAGGCCTGAGAGGAGTGTTCAAAGAAATGAGTTGTTACTCTTTTAGTGAGGATTTGGAAGGGATGGGAAGCAAATGAAAAACCCAAATAAGTCAGTGTTAAAACAGTACTTCCTTTCCACTCCTTTAAAAACACAATCTTGATCATTTTTCTCTTTCATGACACATTTCTTAGAGGGAAAAATGACAAATACTGCATGGTATCACCTGTATGTGGAATCAAAAAAGAAAGTCAAACTCATAGAAACTGAGTGGAAAAGTGGTTGCTGGGGGATGGGGCAAGGGGGAGGAAATAGGGAGAAGTTGTTTAAAGGGTATAGACTTTCAGCTGTGACATGAATTAGGTCTGAGGAGCTAACTTAACACATGGCAACTTTAGTTAATAACACTACTATATAATTAAAGTTTACTAAGAGGGTAGAACTTATATATTTATATATAAGTATAAATTTAAATATATAGAATGATGACTGAGGTAATTGATTAAATGGGAGGAATTATTTCGCAGTGTATATTAAGGAAGGAGAAGCCAGGCCCCCCATCCCTCTATCCTGAGGAGGAAGAAACAAGAAGAATGCAAGGGAGAGGAGCCTTCAGGGATAACTCAGTCAGCCAGTTATAGATTAACTACTTCCTATATTTCTCTGAAAGGCTGCCTGGGGCCACTTGCTACACAGAGCAAAGAAGATAGGACTTGTACATAGCTGAGACCAGTAGTCCAGAAACCCCTACCCGTTTTCTCACCCCACCTAAACTTATCCTCCCCTCCTGGTGTCATGAAAGTGACTAGACAAATGGATCACTAACCTCTTGTATGAAAACCTGTATTCTGTAAAAGGTATATAATCTGTAAGAAGATCAGCTTCAGAGAGCACGTGTCTTTGGAGTTTCTAGTCCCCTGTGCTCTGCTGGCTTTTAATAAATTCTTTTTCCTCTGGTTAAGTTATCTGAGTGTCTGATATCCTCCTTTGGGTTGCTTCCTGCTATAATATGTCTATCAAATCATCATGATGTACACCAGGGGTCCCCAAACTATGGCCCGCAGGCTACATGCGGCCCCCTGAGGCCATTTATCTGGCCCCTGACGCACTTCCAGAAGGGGCACCTCTTTCATTGGTGGTCAGTGAGAGAGCACAAGATGCATCCTGTGTGCTGTATGTGGTGGCGCCACAAAGCACAGTGATGCAGGACGCACGCGTCAGGGCTCCGGAAGCGCGTCATATCACTTGTTATGGCTAGCATTGACAAATATGAAACCAGACACTGACCATCTCATTAGCCAAAAGTAGGCCCATAGTTCCCATTGAAATACTGATCAGTTTGTTGATTTAAATTTACCTGTTCTTTATTTTAAATATTGTATTTGTTCCTGTTTTGTTTTTTTTTACTTTAAAATAAGATATGTGCAGTGTGCTTAGGGATTTGTTCATAGTTTTTTTATAGTCCAGCCCTCCAACGGTCTGAGGGACAGTGAACTGGCCGCCTGTGTAAAAAGTTTGGGGACCCCTGATGTATACTTTAAATACAGTAGTTCCTTCTTACCTGTGGGTATACATTCCAAGACCACTAGGGGATGCCTGTAATCTTAGATAGTTCCAAACCCTGCATATACTGTGTTTTTCCTACACACGTGTTGGTCAAATAAGTTTTTAAATATAATATATGTTTGCTCGCTTATAGTTTGCATTGGGTGTGGGAGACAGCCTGTAAGCCAGCAAAGTCGTTATAGCCTAAGGCTTAGTTTTAAGATTAAGCTTTTCCCCACACAATTGACTGATTGCATGATGTGGGGTGGTGCACTCTCATGAGGAATCCCATTATGCCTCAGATAAGTGACTTTGTACCAGAGACATCCTTGTTTGTATATTGGATTAAAATCTTTGATTTCTACACTATAAAATGGGGCAGACCGGGAGCCTGCTCTCTCTCGTTTCCTGAGATTAGCATTAGAGGAGAGAGCAGAGATGAGAGCGGAGAGAGGCCATGTGGAGGAGGCCAGGAGAAGCAGCCAAGATGGCAGAGTACTGAAGGAGAAGCCAGTTTGTGCAGTTTGTGCAGAGAGAAGGAGATGGGGAACAGAGATGACTAAGGCTGGTGAGGTACAAACCTTTGATTCTAGGAAACTTGGATAAGTCAGTAGCTTTGTGAGGACTGAATAAGTGGGTTTTGGAACCCAGTGTGTGTTTTTACTTGCCCGCCAGGTGCAAGCTAGGATTAAAGGTAATGACCCACCAGTTCTTGGCTCCATTGTTTCAGTACCGTCTGACTGAATCTAATGCGAACCTGCATGGGCCAGGCGGCTGTGATGGTGGCCGTGGCTACTGGCTTTACAACACGCATATATTGTACTTTATGGCTTCTCTTAGCATATATAAATTGCTAGCATCACTACTCTTGCACTTTGGAGCCATTATTAAGTAAAATAAGTATTATTTGAAAAAAAGTACTAGGGTGACGTCATGGAAATGGCGCCGTGAGCAGCGCGTCCGACAGCTCTCCCCTAAATCACAACAAATTTATCAACTAGAAACAGAAAAATCTATCCTCGGAGCATTCCGGAATTCCACACAAACTGATAGCGAAAGGACTGTTATCACTTGAATCTGAGAGACGAGGGTGTGGAGGAAGCTACCGCAGGGACGTTCATTCAAGCCGCGAGGAAGTGCGCCTGTGGTGAGTCAGCCCACACTCGGGAGCCGCGAGCCGCCGCGAGCCGCCGCGAGCCGCCGCGAGCCGCCGGGCGCGCGCCCGGTCCGGTTGCAGAGCGAGCACCGCTTACGTTCCCAGCGGCCCGCGCACTGCGAGTGAGAGTCGCCAGCCACCGGTGCCCGGAGCACCCCATTCGTGCGCGTGCCCTGGGCATTCTACGCGTCCAGAGCGCCCTACTGGCCCGCACACCCAGGGTGCCCCATTATCCTGCGCCTGGTGCGATCCAGCCGCCAGCGGCAGGGCGAGCGGGAGAGGCTTGGGAGATTCTCTCCGTGGGCGGGGCACCTCACCCAGCCATTCAAGCTAACAATCAAGCATTGGGGGAGGGGCGCACGCAGGCAGCCTAAAATACCTTCGGTAGCACAGCTGCGACCCAATCACTGAAATTAGCTTAACCCATGAAATCTGTGCACCCTCGGTTCTAATTGATAAGATCTCTCTCAGTTCAGCGATCCAAGACAAGAGGCGTGATATTTTTTAGTGCCTCTCGCTAAAGGGGCGGGGGCAACTTCTGATAGATAGAGCCTCCATATTCAGGGATAAATGCTAACAAGAAGGACTTGGCAGATAATAAGATCTATACTACACTAGTCGCAAGCAGAGACTAGTGCCTCTTCTTCCCAGCAAAAACAGGCTATAAAGTGTGGAAATCCTGGGTTGAGAGGTCCAACTGAATGATAGGTGCTGAACAGTCACCTTGACAAAAATTGACTCCCACCCCCGCCTGATTACACTGGATGCCCTGACTGCCAGAGCCTTTCCCAAAGCCTTGCACTGAGTGGGGATAGAGTGGGGATTTCCCAGCTCTTTGAGCCTCTTACTCCCCAGGCAGAAGCAGTTGCAGCCTTATAGCTGGATCACCAGGCTGCTAATTCAGAAAGGGGGGACTAGGAGAGAGAATCCAGGAAAGCAAACTCTCTCATTGTTGGACCCTGCAAACGCCAACAAGCCTTGACTACCAGCAAGACTAAAGCCAATTATATGACATTGCCATAGAATCCCATCAACTGCAAATCCCTACCTAAGTGTGACACAGGGGCAGAGCCTGGGGTACAGAGTCACCGACCAGGAAGAGGGAGAGAAAAGAAAAAGGAAGAAGTTAACCTCTCAAAATCAAGAAAAATCCACAGACTTTACAACTTGTTCCACTAATTTTTTTTTTTTTTTTTTGCTGTTGTTTTTTCTTCTATCTTATTGCCTTTATTTCCTCCACCTCGGTCTTTCTATTCTCTGCCCATCTTATGCTTCCCTTTTCTTGAACTACACTACCCATGAGTGTTACATTTTATTTCTCTTCTTCATCCTCACCCTCCTTTAAGGTTATACTCCAAAACACTTAACTCTCACTCTCTCCTCTTTTGTTTTTTTTTGTCTTGCTTTATTTTGTTTTTTTTTCTCTTCCTATTTTATTTCTTCCTTCGTTTTTCTCTTTTTCTTATTTTTTGCTTTCTATTCGTTTTTTCTTTTCTCATTTTACTTTCCTCCCATTTAATCCTCAATCACGAACAAATTAGTTAATTTGGGACTCAAGGCTTTTTTTGGCTTTATTTTTCTTTTTTGCTTTTGTTTCTATTTTTTTTCTTGTTTGTTTATTTTTGTGGCATTTTGGGTCCTCCCAACCCAAGGTCTCCACTGTATTTAGTCTTCGCTCCACTTAATACAACAGATTTTTACTTATTATTTTTATTTTTTTCTTCTTTATTATTCTTTTTTGGTCCTTTTTTCTGGTTCCCTCTTATCCCTCTCATTATATCTCTTAGTTGACCATCACTTACAAGCAAATCATCTTATGCTTGTCTAAGATTTTCCTCCTTTTTTTTTTTTTTTTTTTTTTTTTTTTTGCATTTAGTAGGTCCCTACTCCCTTTTTTTGCCCCTTGAACTCTTCACCCCAAATCAGGCCCTCCATTATAGGCATGATATTTCCCTGAGGAGGGGAGAGGAGGGAAAGAGAAGAAAGAAAAAAGGGGGAAACAATAAATTATTACTGTTTTTTTTTGTAGGGTGTTTTACCTTTTTTTTTTTTTTTTTTTTACTTTTTACTCTTTATTAATTCTAATTAGTGCTATCAACAAGACCACCCTCAGATGCCAATAAGAAAGAGGAAATCGAATATTATGGATACAAAAGAAAGAGAGGTAACACAAATAGATGTGGAAAAATCTATGGAGAAAAGACTTAACATATTGGAAGCCTTGGAGCTAAATGACAGAGAATTTAAAATAGAAATCTTAAAAATACTCAGAGATATACAAGAAAACACAGAAAGGCAATATAGGGAGATCAGAAAACAACTCAATGAACACAAAGAATATATTACCAAGGAAATTGAAACTATAAAAACAAATCAAACAGAAATGAAAAACTCAATTCACGAGCTGAAAAACGAGGTAACAAGCTTAGCTAACAGAACAGCCCAGATTGAAGATAGGATTAGTGAAATAGAAGACAAACAACTTGAGGCACAACAGAGAGAAGAAGAAAGAGACTCAAAAATAATAAAAAACGAGAAAGCCCTACAGGAATTGTCTGACTCCATCAGAAAGAATAACATAAGAATAATAGGTATATCAGAGGGAGAAGAAAAAGAAAATGGAATGGAGAATATACTCAAACAAATAATAGACGAGAACTTCCCAAGCCTGTGGAAAGAACTAAAGCCTCAAATTCAAGAAGCAAACAGAACACCGAGTTTTCTTAACCCCAACAAACCCACTCCAAGGCACATCATAATAAAGATGACACAAACCAATGACAAAGAAAAAATTCTCAAGGCAGCCAGGGAAAAGAAGAGTACAACATACAAAGGAAGGCCTATTAGATTATCATCAGATTTCTCAGCAGAAACTCTACAAGCTAGAAGAGAGTGGACCCCAATATTTAAAGCCCTGAAAGAGAGGAACTTTCAGCCAAGAATACTATACCCATCAAAGCTATCCTTCAAGTATGAAGGAGATATAAAAACATTCACAAATACAGAAAAGATGAGAGAATTTATCATCAGAAAGCCCCCACTCCAGGAAATACTAAAGGGGGTTTTCCAACCAGATTCAAAGAACAAAAGAAAACAACACCACAAGTAACAGCTCCACCAAGAAAACAATAAAACCAAACTTAAACTGTGACAACAAAGGAAAAAAAGGGGGGAGAGGATGGAGATTAACAGTAGCAAAGGAAGATGAAGTGCAGAAATACTCATAAGATAGGGTACTACAATGAATATGGTAGGTACCCTTTTCATTACTTAATGGTAACCACCCTTGAAAAAACCACCACAAAAACAGTTGACTTAAAAAAGGTAGCAACAGAGGAAAGAAGTATGGAGCACAAACAAACAAAAACAAATGATAGAAAAACAAAAGAGAAGAATCAAACTAGATACAAAACTAACAGAAAGCAATTTATAAAATGGCAGTAGGGAACCCACAAGTGTCAATAATTACACTAAATGTAAATGGATTAAATTTACCAATAAAAAGACACAGAGTAGCAGAATGGATTAAAAAAGAAAATCCAACTATATGCTGCCTACAAGAAACACATCTAAGCAACAAGGATAAAAACAAATTCAAAGTGAAAGGCTGGAAAACAATACTCCAAGCAAACAACACCCCAAAAAAAGCAGGTGTAGCAATACTCATATCTAATAATGCTGACTACAAGACAGAAAAAGTACTCAGAGACAAAAATGGTCATTTCATAATGATTAAGGGGAAGTTGAATCAAGAAGACATAACAATCCTTAATATATATGCACCAAACCAAGGAGCACCAAAATATATAAGACAGCTACTTATTGACCTTAAAACAAAAACTAACAAAAATACAATCATACTTGGAGACCTCAATACACCGCTGACGGCTCTAGATCGGTCATCCAAACAGAGAATCAACAAAGACATAGTGGCCTTAAACGAAATACTAGAACACCTGGATATGATAGACATCTACAGGACACTTCATCCCAAAGCGACAGAGTATACATTTTTCTCTAGTGTACATGGAACATTCTCAAGAATTGACCATATGTTGGGCCACAAAGACAATATCAGCAAATTTAGAAAAATTGAAATTGTACCAAGCATATTTTCTGATCATAAAGCCTTGAAACTAGAATTCAACTGCAAAAAAGAGGGGGAAAAACCCACAAAAATGTGGAAACTAAACAACATACTTCTAAAAAATGAATGGGTCAAAGAAGAAATAAGCGCAGAGATCAAAAGATATATACAGACAAATGAAAATGAAAATACGACATATCAGAATCTCTGGGATGCAGCAAAAGCAGTAATAAGAGGAAAGTTCATATCACTTCAGGCCTATATGAACAAACAAGAGAGAGCCGAAGTAAACCACTTAACTTCACACCTTAAGGAACTAGAAAAAGAAGAACAAAGACAACCCAAAACCAGCCGTAGAAAGGAGATAATAAAAATCAGAGCAGAAATAAATGAAATAGAGAACAGAAAAACTATAGAAAAAATCAATAAAACAAGGAGCTGGTTCTTTGAAAAGATCAACAAAATTGACAAACCCTTGGCAAGACTCACCAAGGAAAAAAGGCACAGGACTCAAATAAATAAAATCCAAAATGAAAGAGGAGAGATCACCACAGACATCATAGATATACAAAGAATTATTGTAGAATACTATGAAAAATTATATGCCACCAAATACAACAATCTAGAAGAAATGGATAAATTCCTAGAACAATTCAACCTTCCTAGACTGAGTCATGAAGAAGCAGAAAGCCTAAACAGACCAATCAGCAGGGAGGAAATAGAAAAAACTATTAAAAACCTCCTCAAAAATAAAAGTCCAGGCCCAGATGGTTATACTAATGAATTCTATCAAACATTCAAAGAAGACTTGGTTCCTATTCTACTCAAAGTCTTCCAAAAAATTGAAGAAGAAGCAATACTTCCAAACACATTTTATGTGGCCAACATAACCCTCATACCAAAACCTGGCAAGGATGGCACAAAGAAAGAAAACTACAGACCAATATCTCTAATGAATACAGATGCTAAAATACTAAACAAAATACTGGCAAATCGAATACAACAACATATTAAAAAAATAATACATCATGATCAAGTGGGATTCATCCCAGAATCTCAAGGATGGTTCAACATACGTAAAACGGTTAATGTAATACACCATATCAAAAAACAAAGAACAAAAACCACATGATCTTATCAATAGACGCAGAAAAGGCTTTCGATAAAATACAACACAATTTTATGTTTAAGACTCTCAACAAAATGGATATAGAAGGAAAATATCTCAACATGATAAAGGCCATATATGATGAACCATCAGCCAACATCCTATTAAACGGCATAAAACTGAGGACTTTCCACCTTAAATCAGGAACAAGACAGGGTTGTCCACTCTCTCCACTCTTATTTAACGTGGTGCTAGAAGTTCTGGCCAGAGCAATCAGACAAGACAAAGAAATAAAAGGCATCCATATCGGAAAAGAAGTAAAGGTATCACTTTTTGCTGATGATATGATCCTATACATCGAAAACCCGAAGGACTCCACAAAAAGATTATTAGAAACAATAAACCAATACAGTAAGGTCGCAGGATACAAAATTAACATACAAAAGTCCATAGCCTTTCTATATGCCAACAATGAAATATTAGAAAACGAACTCAAAAAAATAATCCCCTTCACGATTGCAACAAAAAAAATAAAATACCTAGGAATAAACATAACAAAGAACGTAAAGGACCTATATAATGAAAATTACAAAGCGTTGTTAAGAGAAATCGAAAAAGATACAATGAGATGGAAAAATATTCCTTGTTCTTGGATAGGAAGAATAAATATAATCAAAATGGCCATATTACCCAAAGCAATATACAAATTTAATGCAGTTCCCATCAAAATCCCTATGAGATTTTTTAAAGAAATGGAACAAAAAATCATAAGATTTATATGGAACTATAAAAAACCCCGAATAGCCAAAACAATCCTAAGGAAAAAGAATGAAGCTGGGGGCATTACAATACCTGACTTTAAACTATATTATAGGGCCACGATAATGAAAACAGCATGGTATTGGCAGAAAAATAGACACTCAGACCAATGGAACAGAATAGAAAGCCCAGAAATAAAACCACATATATATGGTCAAATAATCTTTGATAAAGGGGCCAACAACACACAATGGAGGAAAGAAAGCCTCTTCAACAAATGGTGTTGGGAAAACTGGAAAGCCACATGCAAAAGAATGAAACTCGACTACAGCCTGTCCCCGTGTACTAAAGTTAATTCAAAATGGATCAAAGACCTAAATATAAGACCTGAAACAATAAAGTACATAGAAGAAGACATAGGTACTAAAATCATGGACCTGGGTTTTAAAGAACATTTTATGAACTTGACTCCAATGGCAAGAGAAGTGAAGGCAAAGATAAATGAATGGGACTACATCAGAATAAAAAGTTTTTGCTCAGCAAGAGAAACTGATATCAAAATAAACAGACAGCCAACTAAATGGGAAATGATACTTTCAAACAACAGCTCAGATAAGGGCCTAATATCCAAAATTTACAAAGAACTCATAAAACTCAACAACAAACAAACAAACAATCCAATAAAAAAATGGGAAGAGGACATGAACAGACACTTCTCCCAGGAAGAAATACAAATGGCCAACAGATATATGAAAAGATGCTCAGCTTCATTAGTTATTAGAGAAATGCAAATCAAAACTACAATGAGATACCACCTCACTCCTGTTAGATTAGCTATTATCAACAAGACGGGTAATAGCAAATGTTGGAGAGGCTGTGGAGAAAAAGGAACCCTCATTCACTGTTGGTGGGACTGTAAAGTAGTACAACCATTATGGAGGAAAGTATGGTGGTCCCTCAAAAAACTGCAAATAGAACTACCTTATGACCCAGCAATCCCTCTACTGGGTATATACCCCAAAACCTCAGAAACATTGATACGTGAAGACACATGTAGCCCCTTGTTCATTGCAGCACTGTTCACAGTGGGCAAGACATGGAAACAACCAAAAAACCCTTCAATAGAAGACTGGATAAAGAAGATGTGGCACATATACACTATGGAATACTACTCAGCCATAAGAAATGATGACATCAGATCATTTACAGCAAAATGGTTGGATCTTGATAACATTATAAGGAGTGAAATAAGTAAATCAGAAAAAAACAAGAACTACATGATTCCATACATTGGTGGAACATAAAAATGAGACTAAGAGACATGGACAAGAGTGTGGTGGTTAACAAGGGTGGGGGGAGGGAGGACATGGGAGGGAGGGAGGGAGAGTGTTAGGGGGAGGGGGAGGGGCACAGAGAACTAGATAGAGGGTGGCGGAGGACAGTCTGACTTTGGGCGAGGGGTTTGCAACATAATTTAATGACAAAATAACCTAGACATGTTTTCTTTGAATATATGTACCCTGATTTATTAATGTCATCCCATTACCATTAATAAAAATTTATTATAAAAAAAAAAAAAAAGAAAAAAAGTACTAGAATACCATAGCAACTTTTATGATAATTGAGAAAACTACTAAGTGACTGACAGGTGGGAGCATATACAGTGTGGAGACTGGACAAAGGGATGGGTCATATCTCATGTGGGATGTCACAAGTCTTGTGAGATTTCATCATGCTACACAGAACAGTGCACAAGTGAAAACTTATGCATTGTTTATTAATGGAATTTTTCATTTTATTTTCAGACCACAGGTAATTGAAACCATGGGAAACAAAACCATGGACAAGGGTGGGGAGACTCCTCTATCTTACAACTTTCTTTGTCAATTATACCTCAAAGCTGAAAAAAGTACAATCTTGATAACTCTTCTATTTCATAACACATTTTTTTCTTTCTTAAAGATTTTATTTATTCATTTTAGAGGGGGGGAGGAGCAGGAAGCATCAACTCCCATATGTGCCTTGACCAGGCAAACCCAGGGTTCTGAACTGGCGACCTCAGCATTCCATGTTGATGCTTTATCCACTGCTCCACCACAGGTCAGGCCATAACACATTTTCAAGTGGAGACTATAAGAATGTGTGGTTGTGGAGGGACATGAGAATATGTGCCTGTGAAGAGAAAAACACCATGGAAGGGTCTTTGAAATGAAATGTGTCTTGCATAATCTCACATTCCTGTGCTGGGACTAGGGGTGGCTCTTTCAGCTCTTTGTAGAATAAAAAGGCTTTGGAATAAATACTCTCCATTAATATATGACCAAGTTATTTTATATAAGTAAGAAAGAGAAAGGCAAATGGGTGCTCTATGTTTTGGAGATGGAATTGTATTTTTCCTCTTCTGATGCTGTCTTCCTAGAGAATTCAGGAGTTAGAGGAGGAGGTGAAGTTGAATTTTATTTTATTATTTATTTAGACTTTTATTTATTTATTTATTTTTTAAATTAAATTTTTTTTACATTTTTATTTATTCATTTTTTTAGAGAGAGGAGACACAGAGAGAGAAAGAGACACAGAGAGGAAAGAGATAGAAAGAACAGAGGGAGGAGCAGAAAGCATCAATTCCCATATATGCCTTGACCAGGCAAGCCTGGGGTTTCGAACCGGCTACCTCAGCATTCCAGGTCAACGCTTTTACCCACTGCGCCACCACAGGTCAGGCCTATTTAGACTTTTAGATAAAAAGAATCACAAACAAATGCATAGTTGATCCACTGCTGCCCCTCGAGCTTCCTCTTTCTTTGTTTTCCCCGCATGATATTGAAAAGTATTGGCTTCATATCAGATCCAGAAAGAGCTGGAGGGAGCTGTGAGCCGACTAAAAAGAAATCACCTGATGAAAATATAATTCCTCGGCTACCGGCATGCACTGAGAAGCCGCGCGCGCGCCACTGTGCCACAGTCCCGGAGGGGCGCCAAACCTGTCTTTCCTAGTCAGGAGATTCTCTCCATGGGCGGGGCACCTCACCTAGCCATTCAAGCTAACAATCAAGCATTGGGGGAGGGGCGCGCAGGCAGCCTGAAATACTCTCTGGAGCACAGCTGCGGATCCAATCACTGAAATTAGCTTAACCCACGAAATCTGCGCACCCACGGGGCTCTAATTGATAAGATCTCTCCCAGTTCAGCGATCCAAGACAAGAGGCATAATATTTTTCAGTGCCGTTCGCTAAAGGGGCAGGTGCAACTTCTGATTGACAGAGCCTCCATATTCAGGGATATACCTAACAAGAGGGACTTGGCAGATATTAAGATCTATACAGCAAGCAGCGTATAGTGCATCTTCTTCCCAGCCAAAACAGGCTACAAAGTATGGAAAGCCTGGGTTGAGTGGTCCAACTGAATGGTAGGCGCTGAACAGTCACCTTGACAACAATTGACTCCCAGCCCCACCTGATTACGCTGGCGGCTCTGACTGCCAGAGCCTTACCCAGAGCCCTGCGCTGAATGAGGATAGAGTGGGGATTTCCCAGCTCTTTGAGCCTCTTACTCCCCAGACAGAAGCAGTGGCAGCCTCATAGCTGGATCACCAGGCTGCTAATTCAGGAAGGGGAGACTAGGGGAGAGACTCCAGGAAAGCAAACTCTCTCATTGTTGGACTCTGCAAACGCCAACAAGCCTTGACTACCAGGGAGACTAAAGCCAATTATATGACATTGCCATAGAATCCCATCAACTGCAAATCCCTACCTAAGCGTGACACAGGGGCAGAACCTGGGGTACAGAGTCACCGACCAGGAAGAGGGAGAGAAAAGAAAAAGGAAGAAGTTAACCTCTCAAAATCAAGAAAAATCCACAGACTTTATAACTTGTTCCACTAATTCTTTGTTGTTGTTGTTTCTTTCTTCTTTCTTATTGCCTTTATTATTATTTGTATTTCCTCCACCTCGGTCCTTTTATTCTCTGCCCATCTTATGCTACCCTTTTCTTGAACTACACTACCCATGAGTGTTACATTTTATTTCTTTTCTTCATCCTTACTATCCTTTAGGGTTACACTCCAAAACCCTTAACTCTCACTCTCTCCCCTTTTGTTTTCTTTTTGTTTTTTTTCCCCTTTCCTTTTTTTCTTCCTTCGTTTCTCTCTTTTTCTTATTTTTTCCTTTCTATTCGTTTCTTCTTTTCTCCTTTTACTTTTCCTCCCAGTTAATCCTCAATCAAGAACAAATTATTTAATTTGGGACTCAAGTTTTTTTGTTTTTTTTTGTTGTTTGTTCTTTTATTTTTTCTTTTCTGCTTTTGTTCTTGGTTTTCCTTTATTTGTTTGTCTTTGTGGCATTTTGGGTACTTTTTACATTGCTTTTTAACTCACTAGCATTCCTCCCAACCCAAAGTCTCCATTGTATTTAGTCTTCGCTCCACTTAATACAACAGATTTTTACTTATTATTTTTATTTTTTTCTTCTTTAAATATTATTATTTTTTCTCTCCTTTTTTCTGTTTCCCTCTTATCCTTCTCATTATATCTCTTAGTTGACCATCACTTACAAGCAAATCATTTTATGCTTGTCTAAGATATTCTCCCTTCTTTTTTTTTTGCATTTAGTAGGTCCCTACTCCCTTTTTTGCCCCTTGAACTCTTCACCCCAAATCAGGCCCTCCATTATAGGCAGTTTTTGTTCCATTTAGCATAATATAATTCACAGGTCATCACGATATTTCCCTAAAGAGGTGAGAAGAGGGGAGGAGAAGAAAGAAAAAAGGGGGAAATAATAAATTATTACTTTTTTGTGTGTGGAGTGTTTTCCCTTTTTTCTTCTTTTTTTCCCCTTTTTATTCTTTATTAATTCTAATTAACACTATCAACAAGACCACCTTCAGATGCCAATAAGAAAAAGGAAATCAAATATTATGGATACAAAAGATAGAGAGGTAACACAAATAGATGTGGAAAAATCTATGGAAAAAAGATTTAACATATTGGAAGCCTTGGAGCCAAATGACAAAGAATTTAAAATAGAAATCTTAAAATTACTCAGAGATATACAAGAAAACACAGAAAGGCAATATAGGGAGATCAGAAAACAACTCAACGATCGCAAAGAATATATTACCAAGGAAATTGAAACTATAAAAACAAATCAAACAGAAATGAAAAACTCAATTCACGAACTGAAAAACGAGATAACAAGCTTAGCTAATAGAGCAGCCCAGATAGAAGATAGGATTAGTGAAATAGAAGACAAGCAACTTGAGGCACAACAGAGAGAAGAAGAAAGAGACTCAAAAATAATAAAAAACGAGAAAGCCCTACAGGAATTGTCTGACTCCATCAGAAAGAATAACATAAGAATAATAGGTATATCAGAGGGAGAAGAGAAAGAAAATGGAATGGAGAATATACTCAAACAAATAATAGATGAGAACTTCCCAAGCCTGTGGAAAGAACTAAAGCCTCAAATTCAAGAAGCAAACAGAACACCGAGTTTTCTTAACCCCAACAAACCCACTCCAAGGCACATCATAATGAAGATGACACAAACCAATGACAAAGAAAAAATTCTCAAGGCAGCCAGGGAAAAGAAGAATACAACATATAAAGGAAGACCTATTAGATTATAATTAGATTTCTCAGCAGAAACTCTACAAGCTAGAAGAGAGTGGACCCCAATATTCAAAGCCCTGAAAGAGAGAAACTTTCAACCAAGAATACTATACCCATCAAAGCTATTCTTCAAGTACGAAGGAGATATAAAAACATTCACAAATACAGAAAAGATGAGAGAATTTATCATCAGAAAGCCCCCACTCCAGGAAATACTAAAGGGGGTTTTCCAACCAGATTCAAAGAACAAAAGAAAACAAAACCACAAGTAACAGCTCCACCAAGAAAACAATAAAACCAAACTTAAACTGTGACAACAAAAGAAAAAAAAGTGGAGAAAAGATGAAGATTAACAGTAGCAAAGGACGATGAAGCGCAGAAATACTCATAAGATAGGGTACTACAATGAATATGGTAGGTACCCTTTTCATTACTTAATGGTAACCACCCTTGAAAAAACCACCACAAAGAAATAAGCGCAGAGATCAAAAGATATATACAGACAAATGAAAATGAAAATACGACATATCAGAATCTCTGGGATGCAGCAAAAGCAGTAATAAGAGGAAAGTTCATATCACTTCAGGCATATATTAACTTCACACCTTAAGGAGCTAGAAAAAGAAGAACAAAGACAACCCAAAACCAGCCGAAGAAAGGAGATAATAAAAATCAGAGCAGAAATAAACGAAATAGAGAACAGAAAAATTATAGAAAAAAATCAATAAAACAAGGAGCTGGTTCTTTGAAAAGATCAACAAAATCGACAAACCCTTGGCAAGACTCACCAAGGAAAAAAGACACAGGACTCAAATAAATAAAATCCAAAATGAAAGAGGAGAAATCACCACAGACATCATAGATATACAAAGAATTATTGTAGAATACTATGAAAAACTATATGCCACCAAATACAACAATCTAGAAGAAATGGATAAATTCCTAGAACAATACAACCTTGCTAAAATGAGTCATGAAGAAGCAGAAAGACTAAACAGACCAATCAGCAGGGAAGAAATAGAAAAAACTATTAAAAACCTCCCCCAAAATAAAAGTCCAGGCCCAGACAGTTATACTAGTGAATTCTATCAAACATTCAAAGAAGACTTGGTTTCTATTCTACTCAAAGTCTTCCAAAAAATTGAAGAAGAAGCAATACTTCCAAACACATTTTATGAGGCCAACATAACCCTCATACCAAAACCAGGCAAGGATGGCACAAAGAAAGAAAACTACAGACCAATATCTCTAATGAATACAGATGCTAAAATACTAAACAAAATACTGGCAAATCGAATACAACAACATATTAAAAAAATAATACATCATGATCAAGTGGGATTCATCCCAGAATCTCAAGGATGGTTCAACATACGTAAAACGGTTAACGTAATACACCATATCAACAAAACAAAGAACAAAAACCACATGATCTTATCAATAGACGCAGAAAAGGCTTTCGATAAAATACAACACAATTTTATGTTTAAGACTCTCAACAAAATGGATATAGAAGGAAAATATCTCAACATGATAAAGGCCATATATGATAAACCATTAGCCAACATCATATTAAATGGCGTAAAACTGAGGACTTTCCACCTTAAATCAGGAACACGACAGGGTTGTCCACTCTCTCCACTCTTATTTAACGTGGTGCTAGAAGTTCTGGCCAGAGCAATCAGACAAGACAAAGAAATAAAAGGTATCCATATTGGAAAAGAAGAAGTAAAGGTATCACTTTTTGCTGATGATATGATCCTATACATCGAAAACCCAAAGGACTCCACAAAAAGATTACTAGAAACAATAAACCAATACAGTAAGGTCGCAGGATACAAAATTAACATACAAAAGTCCATAGCCTTTCTATATGCCAACAATGAAATATTAGAAAACGAACTAAAAAAATAATCCCCTTCACGATTGCAACAAAAAAAAATAAAATACCTAGGAATAAACATAACAAAGAATGTAAAGGACCTATATAATGAAAACTACAAGGCATTGCTAAGAGAAATAGAAAAAGACACAATGAGATAGAAAAATATTCCTTGTTCTTGGATAGGAAGAATAAATATAATTAAAATGGCCATATTACCCAAAGTAATATATAAATTTAATGCAATTCCCATCAAAATTCCTATGATATTTTTTAAAGAAATGGAACAAAAAATCATAAGATTTATATGGAACTATAAAAAACCCCGAATAGCCAAAGCAATCCTAAGGAAAAAGAATGAAGCTGGGGACATTACAATACCTGACTTTAAACTATATTATAGGGCCACAATAATCAAAACTGTATGGTATTGGCAGAAAAATAGACACTCAGACCAATGGAACAGAATAGAAAGCCCAGAAATAAAACCACATATATATGGTCAAATAATCTTTGATAAAGGGGCCAACAACACAAAATGGAGAAGAGAAAGCCTCTTCAACAAATGGTGTTGGGAAAACTGGAAAGCCACATGCAAAAGAATGAAACTCAACTACATCCTGTCCCCGTGTACTAAAATTAATTCAAAATTAAATCAAAGACCTAAATATAAGATCTGAAACAATAAAGTACATAGAAGAAGACATAGGTACTAAACTCATGGACCTGGGTTTTAAAGAACATTTTATGAACTTGACTCCAATGGCAAGAGAAGTGAAGGCAAAGATAAATGAATGGGACTACATCAGAATAAAAAGTTTTTGCTCAGCAAGAGAAACTGATATCAAAATAAACAGACAGCCAACTAAATGGGAAATGATATTTTCAAACAACAGCTCAGATAGGGCCTAATATCCAAAATTTACAAAGAACTCATAAAACTCAACAACAAACAAACAAACAATCCAATAAAAAAATGGGAAGAGGACATGAACAGACACTTTTCCCAGGAAGAAATACAAATGGCCAACAGATATATGAAAAGATGCTCAGCTTATTAGTAATTAGAGAAATGCAAATCAAAACTACAATGAGATACCACCTCACCCCTGTTAGATTAGCTATTATCAACAAGACGGGTAATAGCAAATGTTGGAGAGGCTGCGGAGAAAAGGGAACTCTCATCCACTGTTGGTGGGACTGTAAAGTAGTACAACCATTATGGAGGAAAATATGGTGGTTCCTCAAAAAACTGCAAATAGAACTACCTTATGACCCAGCAATCCCTCTACTGGGTATATACCCCAAAACCTCAGAAACATTGATACATAAAGACACATGTAGCCCCATGTTCATTGCAGCACTGTTCACAGTGGCCAAGACATGGAAACAACCAAAAAGCCCTTCAAAAGAAGACTGGATAAAGAAGATGTGGCACATATACACTATGGAATACTACTCAGCCATAAGAAATGATGACATCAGATCATTTACAGCAAAATGGTGGGATCTTGATAACATTATACGTAGTGAAATAAGTAAATCAGAAAAAAACAAGAACTACATGATTCCATACATTGGTGGAATATAAAAACGAGACTAAGAGACATGGACAAGAGTGTGATGGTTACCAGGGGTGGGGGGAGGGAGGACATGGGAGGGAGGGAGGGAGGGAGTTAGGGGGAGGGGGAGGGGCACAGAGATAACTAGACAGAGGGTGACGGAGGACAATCTGACTCTGGGTGAGGGGTATGCAACATAATTTAATGACAAGATAACCTAGACATGTTTTCTTTGAATATATGTACCCTGAATTATTGTCATCCCATTAACATTAATAAAAATTTATAATAAAAAAAAGAAAATATAATTCTTTTTATGTTATGAGATCTAAAATTGAATATAGATGAACATCTTTTATTGTTTGCTTTGAACATTATATGTCTTTGGTAAATAGTATGAACTTTGTCATTACAAGTGATAGGTGTCTGTTAGGAATAAAGTCTCAGTGACTGGTTTTGCCTATATTAAATTCTGAGGAGGAGGTCTCAGAGAGGTTTCTGGCACATTTCCTATAGCAAATTGGTGGCTCCTTTTGAAAGGCTGGTTGGTTCTTTGAGCTGGTCAATCTGAGGCACACCATCTTGCCACAGACTGCCCACCCTGGTCCAGTAGAGACTTCAGCTGGCTACAAAAGGTGGCCACCAGAGACATACGCTGTATCTCTAAACAGACCAGAGATCATGAAATCAGGCCCTGTGCAAGGAACCTTGTGCTCAAATCAACAGCAGGCATTGTGAGCACAGTAGAAACATAAGCAGAGTTCTGATGAGGTTTCTTGTTCCCGAGAGAGGAAGCCCCCTCTGTTTCCAACAACTCTGTGGAATCAGAGGCCTTAACAGCTGAGAGGCAGAGCCTGGAAAGGAGAGGGCCAAACCTTCCAACTCTTATTCATTCAAGGAAAATAAATAAGAATGATTGATTTTTTAGGAAGGGAGCCATGTGCAAAGAGGGGTCCTCAGAAGGAGGCAAGGGGAAAGGAGAGGAAACAGATGTTTGAATAATAACAAAGGGACCCAGGAGGCTGTTATGCTATGTCAATGATGTAATGCTCAATTGAAACGACTCCTAACTAGGGATGTGTAGGCTGTCCCTTGCCCTGGGACTGAAGACTGTTCCCATGCAGGTGCATGTACCTGAGTTCCAGACAGCAAGTCACAAATAAACTTGTGCTTGCTCCAATCTGTAAATAGCATTTTGGCCCAGTCTGGGCTTTAATGCCTGGATACCGATTACTCTGGAGACAGGGACTGCAAAAGCTTCACAGTGTGATTCCAGAAGAGCCAGCACAGCAGGGCTGGAGAGCAGTAGTGAGAGTAACCTGAGCAACACGTTTCTAGCTCTCCTGCTCTTGTGCTTTCCTTAGATTGGATCCCTCTTTGAGGAGACCCCAGATTTTTCTGATCTGTAGATTTTTCCTGGAAATCCCTAACTGTTTACAGACCCTCCCTCAGGGCTGGACTGCATCCTCTGTTCAACACCAATATTATGGTGAGAATTGAGAGATGCCAGAGGGGGGAAATGTAGCAGGAAAACCTACTATTTCCTTGCTTTCAGCTTCCCAGTGGTTTTCTCTTTCCCATCTCCATAGCTTTCTCTTATGCCACTCTATGCATACTTATTATGCTCTTGTCCCCTGTTTGGCAGATAAAATATACTATGCTCACTTTGTTAAAGATGGCACTGCCCACGTGGAAGCCCGTTGCCCAGGTTATGGTATTGGTTGCCCTTCTTGCTTAGGATGGGCGTGATTATATTAATGTGTTAGGGGTGGGCAGTGGGCAGGCACGATCTTTGTAGCCTGCAGCTTGGTTTTAGGACTAAGCCTTTCCCACCCTTTTTGATGTAGGGTGGTACACGATCATGAGAAATCCCATTATGTCTCAGATAAGTGACTTTGTATTAGAGACTTCCTTGGTTGTATATTGGATTAAAGGTTTTGAATCTACACTGTAAAATGGGGCAGACCGGGAGTTTGTGCTCTCTCAGTTCCTGAGATTAGCATTAGAGATGAGAGCAGAGAAGGCCACATGGAGCAGGCCAGGAGAAGCAGCCAAGATGGTGGAGTGCTGAGGGGGAAGCCAGTTTGTGCAGAGAGAAGGAAGGAGATAAGGAACAGAGGTGAATATGTCTGGTGAGCTAGAAACCTTTGATTCTAGGAAACTTGGATAAGTCAGTAGCTTTGTGAGCACTGAATGAGTAGGTTTTGGAACCCAGCATGTGTTTTTACTTGCCCGCCGGGTGCAAGCTAGGATTAAAGGTAATGGCCCACCAGTTCTTGGCTCCGTTGTTTCTTTACCATCTGTCCGAATCTTATGTGAACCTGCATGGGCCAGGCAGCTGTGATGGTGGCCGTGGCTACTGGCTTTACATCTCCCTTCCAACTCCCTTCTAAGGAAGCTTGTCTTTCAGTTCCTAGAATACTCTAGGTTCTATCTCAATGCAAAGATTTGGCCTTAGCTCTTTTCTCGGCTTGGAAAATTCTTCCTTAATTTCCTTGATGGCTGGCTCCTACTTGTTCTTTAGTTTTTAGGGCCTCACCAGTGCCTAGCACATACTGGGAAGTAAGGAAATATTGAATGGTAGCAGATTATAGTGGGGTAACTGTGTTTATTTAGGCCTGTTGGCAGGGAGGGGCTGCAAAGGTTTGGTGGAGAGGCCAGGTTTAGGGTGAGGATGAAGATGAAGGTGAGGCCAAAGGCATTTTGTAGCTACAGTGAGCAAATGTTGAGCATGGTGGGCAAGGGAGGGGCAGTGGGTGACCCTTGGGTTTAATTTGTTATGCAAGGGGCAGAGCTGAGGCCTGGGCTGGGCTCTAGGACTGGGATTCACTGGTAAATGTTGTGATGATCTGAACTAAAGTGGAAAATCCCTGGTCAAACTCATTCATTGTCATCATCTAAGAAAGACAAATAGCAGCTCCTGGGATTGCCAGCAAGAATTTCATTTTCACTTTTAATTAAGAGGCTGAATACAGAATAATCATCTCTCCTTGATGTATCTACACCTTTGAGAGAGTTGTTTTTCCTAACTCCTTTGCATCACTGGCTGGAATAGGTATCCCTCTTCTGCATGCTTTCACCACTCTGGGTTTCTTTCTGTCGACACTGATGTCAGGGTACTATGTTCAGTAGATATACAACTCTCTTCCCCATCTAACTATGAACTTGGTGAAGTAGGGGTTCATATCACTAGCAGTTACCTGGCAAGGGCTAGAGGTTTGTTGTTGGATGAATGAATAAACCATTCCTGTTCTCTGACCCTCAATTCCTCATCTTACCATATTCAACTTCTTTCTTTACTTTTCTTTCTTTTCTAAATTTAGTATGTATTATTCCAGAACATTTTCTGTACTTTACATGCTAAAATAAATGGTCCTTGTCCATATGTACACAGTTTATCTAGGTAAAAACTTGGAAGCATAATTGCTGGGTTGTAGGCATGTTGTTAAGTTCAGCAGAGATTGTCAAATTCCTCTCTCAAGTGTACAAAACCAATTTATGCTCCTAAGCTATAAATCATAAGAATTCTCTTTGCTCTTCATTTTAGTTAACATTTGGTACTCTTTCTTTCTTTCTTTCTTTCTTTCTTTCTTTCTTTCTTTCTTTCTTTCTTTCTTTCTTTCTTTCTTTCTTCTTTTTTGCATAATGATTGTGTTAAACCTTCTGCTAGGGGATAGGGTTACAAAGGCAGAAGAAACCCTTCTCTCCTAGAGCTCACTGTATAGTGGGGGAGGCAGAGAAACTAACAGGCTACTGCAGTGCAGGCGGTGAGCGCTAAGACAGGGAAAGGAAAGGTGCTCTGGGGGCGCTGGCAGGACACTGAGGAGCATTCAGGGTAGAGGAAACAGCACGTTTCCAAACAGTATGGTGCCAAAGGGACAGCAATGTAGAAGAATTTAAAATATTTTCAGTTTGGCTGGAGCAGATAATATGTCTATAGTTTCTAGATGAACCTTTGCCTGGAAATTCTGGTCCTGCCAACTACCTACATCTTTTACGTTGGCAATCACCCTGGGCAAGTGAGACAAGTCCTCTGACTACTAGACCCACAGTCCATGACATTAAAGAGTTCACAGACACTCAATATACCTGTCTCTCATGTCGTTCAACACCCCCCTACACACAAAGTAGCATAAACAAAATGAAAAGACAAGTATTAGAATACAGAGTGGATTGAGAACTCCTATAAATCAAGAAGAAAATGGCCATCAACCCGATAGAAAAATGGGTAAGGAAAAGGGAATCCATACAGTAGAAAACATGAATGGTCCGGGCTGGATAGCTCAATTGGTTAGAGCTTCTTCTGGAAGAGCAGAGGTTTCAGGTTCAATCCCCAGTCAGGGCACATATAGAAACAGATCTATGTTCCTGTCTCTCCCCTTCTGTTTTTCACTTCCTCTCTCTAAAGAAATCAATAAAAAAAATTTGTACTTACTTAATGATAGCATGAACCCTTTCTAGAAGTAAAAGCAAAACATACTTTCAGGTATATAAAAGAATAAAAAAGGAAAAAACACGAATGGTCAATGAATACGAGACAAAATGTTCCACATCATTACTGATCAAAGAAATAAAATTTAACCATAATGAGATGTCATTTTACACCTATGAGACTGACAAAAATTAAGATCTGACAGTACCAAATGTTAACTAAAATGAAGAGTAAAGAGAATTCTTATGATTTATAGCTTAGGAGCATAAATTGGTTTTGTACACTTGAGAGAGGAATTTGACAATCTCTGCTGAACTTAACAACATGCCTACAACCCAGCAATTATGCTTCCAAGTTTTTACCTAGATAAACTGTGTACATATGGACAAGGACCATTTATTTTAGCATGTAAAGTACAGAAAATGTTCTGAAATAATACACACTAAATTTATTATGGTGATCACCTCTATAGAGGGGGAAGGATAATGGGGTTGGTAGTGTAGATTCAAGATGACCTAAATTTACCTGTAAGATTTCCTTTATTTTTTTTTTTTTAAATTGTTGATTTTAGAGGGTAAGAGAAAAGGAGAAAGAGAAAGAGAGAGAGAGAGACAAAAACATTGATCTGTTCCTGTATGTACCCTGATGAGGGATGTCGCTGGCAACCTCTGCGTTATCGGGATGAAGCTCCAACCAACTAAACTGTTTGGCCAAGACTCTTTTCTATATATATATATATATGAGCTGCGGTGTGCTGATAAATGTTTAAAAACTGACTTTCCAGGAACAAAAAAACCCAAAACCTCGTTTACAGCATGTGTAAATTTCTGTGATATAATACTCTCACTGTGGCCAATTTTAAGCTACCAAAAGTTTAGCAATCGGCTCTCAAAATTCCCCTCAAAAAAAATTTTTTTTTGTATTTATCTGAGGTTGGAAACAGGGAGGCAGTCAGACAGACTCCTGCATGTGCCCTACCGGGATCCACCCGGCATGCCCACCAGGGGGCGATGCTCTGCCCATCTGGGGCATCACTCTGTTGGAACCGGAGCCATTCTAGCACCTGAGGCAGAGGCCACAGAGCCATCCTCAGCACCCAGGCCAACTTTGCTCCAATGGAGCCTTGGCTGCGGGAGGGGAAGAGAGAGACAGAGAGGAAGGAGAGAGGGAGGGGTGGAGAAGCAGATGGGCGCCTCTCCTGTGTGCCCTGGCCGGGAATTGAACCTGGGACTCCCGCATGCCAGGCCGATGCTCTACCACTGAGCAAACCGGCCAGGGCCTTTTTTTTTTTTTTACATTGACAGAGAGTCAGAGAGAGGGATAGATAGGGACAGAAAGACAGGAATGGAGAGAGATGAGAAGCATCAATCATCAGTTTTTCGTTGCAATACCTTAATTGTTCATTGATTGCTTTCTCTTATGTGCCTTGACCATGGACCTTCAGCAGACTGAGTGACCCCTTGCTCAAGCCAGTGACCTTGGGTCCAAGCTGGTGAGCTTTGCTCAAACCAGATGAGCCCATGCTCAAGCTGGCGACCTCGGGGTCTCGAACCTGGGTCCTCCACATCCCAGTCTGACACTCTATCCACTGCGCCACCGCCCAGTCAGGCAAAAATTCCCTCAAATTTAACAAACAGCTCTTCAGAATAAGAATAAGTATGAGCTGGCTGAAGTGCAATATTTTGTGTGTGTGTACACGTGCGTGTAAAAATTTGAAGCATTGATAACAATATTAACAATCCTCAGTTTTGTATGATGAAAATACATGTATTTGCCATTTTATCCTCCAAAGTTTTATGTACATTTTAAATTTCTTGAAAAAAAAAAAGGATACAATTGTATAAGAATCAGAGTAAAAATACCTGACGGTTTAAATTTTAAATGAAAGCAGTGTAAAGCAGGACTATGTTCTAGGAGCCCTTCTGTTGGGCAGGTAAAATATATTATGCTCACATTGTTAAAGATGGTGCTACCCACGTGGAAGCCCGTCACCCAGGTGATTGCTTGGGATGAGCGCTATTATATTAATGTGTGTTGGGGGCAGGCTTTGGGTAGGCAGGATCCTTGTATCTTGGGGCTTGGTTTTAGGACTAAGCCTTTCCCACCCTTTTTGATGCAGGGTGGTACACTCTCATGAGGAATCCCATTATGCCTCAGATAAGTGACTTTGTATCAGAAACTTCCTTGTTTGTATATTGGATTAAAGGTTTTGAATCTACACTATAAAGTGGGGCAGATTGGGAGTTTGTGCTCTCTCAGTTCCTGAGATTAGCATTAGAGAGGAGAGCAGAGAAGGCCACGTGGAGGAGGCCAGGAGAAGCAGCCAAGATGGTGGAGTGCTGAGGGAGAAGCCAGTTTGTGCAGAGTTTGTGCAGAGAGAAGGACATGGGGAACAGAGGTGAATATGTCTGGTGAGCTAGAAACCTTTGATTCTAGGAAAACTCGGAAAAGTCAGTAGCTTTGTGAGCACTGAATGAGTGGGTTTTGGAGCCCAGTGTGTGTTTTTACTTGCCTACAGGGTGCAAACTAGGATTAAAGATGATGGTCCACCAGTTTTTGGCTCCGTTGTTTCATTACTGTCTGTCCGAATCCAATGCGAACTTGCATGGGCCGGGTGGCTGTGATAGTGGCCGTGGATGCTGACCATACACCTTCTCTATGACTTTCATTTGAATAACTTGATAATCATTGAATATATTGAATAAACACACAGTAAGTCAGGCATCTTCTCTGCTGGTGATATCATTTTATGAACCAGAAGGAGCCTTCAGAAGTAACCAGCTTTTACAGTGAAATAAATTTAAAAAAGAAATAAATTAAAAAAATAAATTAAAAATACATTAAAATATTTAGAAATAAATTATAAAATACAATGAAATAAATGTAAAGAAATTAAATAATTTATTTGTAGATTTACAATATGTATATGAATAATCTATATTATTTTCTAAATAAATTTATATTTTATACATAAATAGCACAGGAATAAATTGAATTAATAAAGGACATTTGTGCTTTGGAATTAGATATAAAGAGAATTGTTACTTGTAATGACAATTGCATGTAATAAAAAGTCCTATTATATTAAACATTTGTGTAATTAACTACGAGTAAAACCTGTCCACAAAGAGGTGCCACACATACTTTGTATGTTCTTGAGTGTTTTTTCTAGCTTAGATAGCATGCTTTTGAGACAGATGACCCTTCCATAGCTCTAGGGTAATTGTAAGTGAAGAGTTCCTCATATTCCTGATCAATTGAGATCCCAGTCCTCATTCAGCACATGCTACTAACGAAATTGGATTTTCTTATTTTTAATGCAGCCTATGCTTCCTGATTTTCAAATTAGATAAATCATTGGGGATTTGTAAAGCCAGTAGCCAGGGCCACCATCACAGCCGCCTGGCCCATGCAGGCTCGCATTGGATTCGGACAGTCGGTAAAGAAACAACAGAGCCAAAAACTGGTGGGCCATCATCTTTAATCCTAGCTTGCACCCGGTGGGCAAGTAAAAACACACACTGGGCTCCAAAACCCACTCACATTCAGTGCTCACAAAGCTACTGACTTATCCGAGTTTCCTAGAATCAAAGGTTTCTAGCTCACCAGACATATTCACCTCTGTTCCCCATCTCCTTCCTTCTCCCTGTACAAACTCTGCATAAACTGGCTTTTCCTTCAGTACTCCATCATCTTGGCTGCCTCTCCTGGCCTCCTCCATGTGGCCTTTCTCTGCTCTCCTCTCTAATGCTAATCTCAGGAACCAAGAGAGAGCAAGCTCCCGGTCTGCCCCACTTCATAGTGCAGAAATCAAAACCTTTAATCCAATATACAAAACAGGGAAGTCTCTAATACAAAGTCACTTATCTGAGGCGTGATGGGATTGTACCACTCCACATCAAAAAGGGTGGGAAAGGCTTAGTCCTAAAACCAAGCCCCAGGCTACAAGGATCCTGCCTGCCCACAGCCTGCCCACAACACACATTAATATCACCTGGGTGATGGGCTTCCATGTGGGCAGCACCATCGTTGCTGAGCATAATATATTTTATCTGCCCAACAGGATTGTTTTTCTTTTTTCTTTCCTTTTTTCTCTTCTTTCTTTTTGAGATGGAGAGGGAGAGAGAGAGAGAGAGAGAGAGAGAGAGAGAGAGAGAAAGAGAGAAGCATCAACACATTGCTCCACTTAGTTATGCATTGATTACTTCTCGTAGGCACCTTCACTGGGGATCGTACCTGCGACTGTTCCCGTAGAGCCTGAGCTCTACGTCAATCAGGCATCCCCAATTCGACTTCCCCGTGCAGTGAGACACTCCTGCTTAACAGCAGGGCTGGCAGACTCTTTGAGACAACACATGAGGTGGCTATGAGGATTCTACTTATTGGTACCAAGACCAATTACCACCAGAGGAAAGACACAAGTTAGTTGCAAGAATCACAGAGGCAGTTTATTACTCACAGATCCTATGATGTGCCTGGGTACAGCTTAATGGGGCCTCATCAACGTGTTCCTCTTGGCTGTCCTTGGTCAGACCAGCGTGGACATGATCCACGTTCAGTATTGGAGTCTGGATGACTGACTGCAGCTGGGGCACCTTTGGCTTAAGTACCCTTTCTGGCATACACCTTCTAACAGGTGTTAATCTACAGGATTATCACATCAAGCCACTCTTTGGGAGTTCCTTGCAGGAAGCTCTCTTTCTATCTACATATCATTTTACACACACACACACACACACACACACACACACACACACACACACACACAGACTGGGCCCTGCACAGAGGGCATGGCCTTGCCTATCACATCGCTACATACGAGATTAGCTCCCACCCACAGGGCATAGCCTTATTCACTTGCCTTAATGGCTTTTAATATTATATCGTAACTTATTTCTATATATTTTCTATATTTTTATATATTTTATTACTATAACAATATATTACTGTAACAACGATCTTGGACTGAAGCAGAGCCAATGACCCCTTGCTCAAACCAGCAACATTGGGATCTTGTCGGTTACCCTGTGCCCAAGCCAGCAACCTTAGGTTTCAAACGGGAGACCTCAGTGTACTGGCTCAACACTCTATCCACTGTGCCACTACCAGTCAGGCAAGGCTTGTTTCTAATACAATAATTTGGGAATATACTACCTGTTTTTCATATGATGTTTTCTTTATTTAAAGTATTTTATTTGTCAAGGTAAAAGTTATACTATATTTGTTCATTATTGGAAACAAGAAAGTATACAAGAAACAAGAGGGAACTTTCACTTTTTAAAATAATTTTCACTTTTTGCATTTTACCCTTCTCTACTTCTTGAGTTTATTACTTGAGCTTCTATTAGTTTTGTAATTAAAATCAGTAAAGAAGAAGTATATGTTTATTCACTCATTCTGTTACCAGATGATAAATAATGACCCAAAAATAATTTAAAAATTATTATTATTATTATTATTATTTTTGCATTTTTCCAAAGCTGGAAAAGGGGAAGCTGTTAGACAGACTCCCGCATGCGCCTGACCGGGATCCACCCGGCATGCCCACCAGGGGGCGATGCTCTGCCCCTCTGGGGCATTGCTCTGTTGCATCCAGAGACATTCTAGCACCTGAGGCAGAGGCCACAGAGCCATCCTCAGTGCCCGGGGCCATCTTTGCTCCAATGGAGCCTCGGTTGCGGGAGGGGAAGAGAGAGACAGAGAGGAAGGAGAGGGAAAGGGGTGGGGAAGCAGATGGGCACCTCTCCTGTGTGCCCTGGCTGAGAAACGAACCCGGGACTCCTGCACGTCAGGCTGACGGTCTACCACTGAGCCAACCGGCCAGGGCTATTTCATTGGTTTAAAAAAAATCTCCAGCCTTACCAGGCAGTAGCACAGTGGATAGAGTATGGCACCGGGACGCGAAGGACCCAGGTTCTAAACCCTGAGGTTACCAACTTGAGTGCAGGCTCATCTGGTTTTAGCAAGGCCACCAGCTTGAGCCCAAGGTCGCTGACTAGAGCAATGAGTCACTTGGTCTGCTGGAGCCCTCCTGGTCAAGGCACATATGAGAAATCAACCAATGAGCAACTAAGGTACCGCCACGAAGAATTGATGTTTCTCATCTCTCTCCCTTCCTGTCTGTCTGTCCCTATCTGTCCTTCTCTCTGTCTCTTTGTGTCTCTGTCACACACAAAATCTTCAATCTCAATAGTCAGAGATTACCATTCTTAACTTTTCTGATATATTTTTCTTATAATCTTTTCTGTATACCTAATATAATATATACATACACATACATACGCACATATACAGATATAATACATTCCTGATTTTTAACCTATACTGCATATTAAAATCACTAGGGGAAGGATTTTAAGAAATTCCAATGCCAGGATCCCATATTCAGAACATTTGAATCAGAGTCTCTGGGTGTGAGACCCAGGCCTAGGTATTTTAGAAGCTTCCTAGTTAAATTTAATGTTTAGTTTGGGTGGAGTACTACTGTAATGTATCTTTATACTGCATCATTTTGGATTTTTGGTTGCAAGTAACAGAAACACCATAGGAATTGGCTTAAAAAATAAAAAGTATGTTTGATTTCCTGTTAATTGAAAAGTCTAGAGGTAATGAAGGCTTCTTAATCTAGCTAAATTTCTCTGAAATTCTCTTGGCTGCTCTCTTTAATGTGCCAGTTTCCCTGGTGGTTCAAATCTTGAAGGAAAAAGGACCATAGCTTCCAGTAAGACAAGCCAGCTTTGAATAAAAGTCCTAAATTCTCCTATTGGCTGATATGAACTAATAACTGTGGCCAGATAACTGCTGTGGGCTCTCGTTTTAGGCTTAATTCCGCCCATCCACTAACAGACACTGCCCCAAGGAGGGAAATCTGGATGCTTTTAGGAGGGGACAAGGGGGATTAGATGTTGGATAGGCAATCAACAAATGTTCACTAGTGAGATGATTAGCCACTTTGGGTACTATATATAGTTTATTGTTCTAATTTAAAAATAAGCACAATATTATATTTAAATAAATTTTGAAACATGATTTTTAATTAGCTACAGAAGTCTAGTATATGGATGTACTATTATTTTTTTTTCTTTTTTTTAGAGATGAGAAACATCAATTCTTTTTTTTTATTTTATTTATTCATTTTTAGAGAGGAGAGAGAGATAGAGAGGGAGAGAGAGGAGAGAGAGAGACAGAGAGAGAGAAGGGGGAAGGAGCTAGAAGCATCAACTTTCATATGTGCCTTGACCAGGCAAGCCCAGGGTTTCGAACCGGCGACCTCAGCATTTCCAGGTCATGCTTTATCCACTGTGCCACCACAGGTCAGGCTGGATGTACTATTATTTCATCTTTGCCCTTTTGTGCACATTATAAGTTTCTTTTAATGCAGCAATCACTGGCTTTAAACTATTAATGACTATATGATCCAGTTTGCCTGGGACCATCCTTAATGCCTGTTGTCCTGGAAGAATTATTAACAATGACCTATTAACTCTCAAAAATATCCTGGGTTGGGAAAAAGTATATAGTCATCCTAAGTTAATCATAAATATCTGTCCATGTATAAGATCACTTCCTTAAAATAGATTATTGGAAAAGAATTCCTGGTTCAAAGAATAGAAACTTTTTTTAGGGTTCTTGATACATATTTACAAGACTTTTTTTTCAGAAATTATACGATATTGTACTCCAACCAGCAGTGCATGAAATAGACCATCTCATAAAAGTCTTGTAAGCACTGAATATTACCTTTTTCTTTTTTTACCTTTGCCAACTTGATAAGAGAAAAAAAGAAGATATGTTAATTTTATTAGTGGTTATTTGATGATTGATAAGTGGCCATTTGTATATCTTATTTTGTGGCTTGTTTATGTCCTTTGTTCATAGAGAGTCCTTTGTATATGAACACTTTGGCTACCATATTTGTTGAAATTTTTTCCTGTTGCTATTTTGTTTATTGTCCTTTTTTAAATTTAATTAATTGTGTTTACATAGATTCTAGTTTTGTTGTCTTTTTAATAACATTACAGACTTTAACTATTTATAAGTGTAACTATCTGTGTTTCCTTTATTTTTTGATTTTTTAATTTGTTTTTTAAAATTATTTTTATTTATTTATTCATTTTAGAGGAGAGAGAGAGAGAGAGAGAGAGAGAGAGAGAGAGAGGGAGAGAATGAAGAGGGGAGGAGCAGGAAGCTTCAACTCCCATATGTGCCTTGACTGGGCAAGCCCAGGGTTTTGAACCGGCGACCTCAGCATTCCAGGTCGAGGCTTTATCCACTGTGCCACTACAGGTCAGGCCTTTTGATTGTTTTTATAGTCAGAAAGTCCTTTACCATTCTTCAACCAGATTGCTATTTGCCTTATATTTACAATCTACCTTAAATCTTCTTTTAGATATTTTAGTTGTTAAGATTTCTTGAAAGTTTTTAAAGAAATTAATCTTCCATTATATATATGTACTGTATCTTCTTTATCCAGTACACTATTGACGGAAACTTTGGTTGTTTCCAGACAACATGGATAGGCTTTGTGAACATTATACTAAGTGAAATAAGTAAATGATAGAAAGCTGAGAACTATATGATTTTACACATAGGTGGGATATAAAACTGAGACCATGAACACAGATAGAAGTGAAGTGGTAACCAGGGGCAAAAGAGTGGGGGGAAGGGAGTAAAGATGGACAAATATACTGTAAGAGAAAATGACTAGACTTTGGGTGACCACAACATAATCAATAGTTCAAATGCTATAGAGATGTTTACCTGAAACCTTTGTACTCTTGTTGATTAATTCCACCCCATTAAATTTAATTTCTTTCTTTTTTTTTTTTAGAGGGAGGGAGAGACAGACAGACGGACAGACAGACAGGAAGAGAGAGCCATGGTATCAACTCGTAATCGTGGCCCCTTAGTTGTTCATTGATTGCTTTCTCATATGTGCCTTGACAGGGGGCTCCAGGTGAGCCAGTGACCCCTTGCTCAAGCCAGTGACTTTGGGCTCAAGCCAGCGACTACACGCAGGGGTCCCCAAACTTTTTACACAGGGGGCCAGTTCACTGTCCCTCAGACCACTGGAGGGCCGGACTATAAAAAAACTAGGAACAAATCCCTATGCACACTGCACATATTTTATTTTAAAGTAAAAAAACAAAACGGGAACAAAAACAATATTTAAAATAAAGAACAAGTAAATTTAAATCAACAAACTGACCAGTATTTCAGTGGGAACTATGCTCCTCTCACTGACCACCAATGAAAGAGGTGCCCCTTCCGGAAGTGTGGTGGGGGCTAGATAAATGCCCTCAGGGGGCCGCATGCGGCCCGCGGGCCGTAGTTTGGGGACCCCTGCACTACGGGGTCATGTCTATGATCCCATGCTCAAGCCAGTGACTCTGAACTCAAACTGGTGAGCCCACACTCAGGCTGGCAACCTCGGGATTTCAAACCTGGGTCCTCAGCATCCGTGGTTGATGCCTCTATCCACTGCCTGGTCAGGCTTAATTTCTTTTTTTTTGTGACAGAGAGAGAGAGAGAGAGAAAGAGAGAGAGAGACAGATAGGGACAGACAGACAAGAAGGGAGAGAGATGAGAAGCATCAATTCTTCGTTGTGGCTGCTTAGTCTCCTTAGTTGTCTATTGATTGCTTTTTCATATGTGCCTTGACTGGGGGGCTCCAGCAGAGGGAGTGACCCTTTGCTCAAGCCAGCGACCTTTGGGCTCAAGCCAGCAACCATGCAGTCATTTCTATGATCCCACGCTCAAACTAGTGACCCTGCATTCAAACTGGTGAGCCCACGCTCAAACCGGCGACCTCGGTGTTTTGAACCTGGGTCCTCCGTGTCCCAGTCTGACACTCTATCCACTACGCCATTGCCTGGTCATGCTCAGGCTTAATTTCGAAATAATAATATAAAATGGAATTAACTCGAATACGTTTGGCATTCATTTTGGTGTAAACTTTGAAGAAAAGTTCTCACTTTATTTTCTTTTTCAATAGTTAAAAAAGTTCTTTATTATCAACTTGATTGAAATTGTCCTACAGCTATAACTTGGGGAAGAATTGACAGCTTTATGATTATCAGCTTTATAGTTATTAACAAGCACTCTGTCTGTCTCTCTCTCCATTTATTCAAGTCTTTTTCTTTTTACCTTTCAGTTTATTCATGTAGTTTTCTTCAAATAGTTCTTATATATTTTTTAATAAGATTATTTCTAATTATTTCATATAATAATTGGTAATTTGAACAGGGTCTTTTTCACCCATTATATTTTTTCATGTTATGTGTGAAGGCTATTGATTTTGTATATTTATTTTGTATATACTTAGTCTCTTAAATTCAGTTGTTTGATTCTATTGGCATTTAAAAACATAATTTGTAAGAACTTTAATTGTGTATCTTTTCTAATAGTTAAGTTTCTAATTAATTTCTCATGTTTTACTGAGAGCACTTTTTGAAAATGTGCATATGCTGACTGTGGGGGAATACTTGGTTTGTACCTGACTTTAAAGAAAATACTTCTAGTGTAAAACATTTTTATCTTAGCAGAGAAACATCCTTTTATTTCAAGGTTAAGATATATATTTTTTCATTCTGTTTTTTTAAAAATTGAATTTACTCAAATGTACATTTTCCATTTGTGTTTATAAACACAATATTTTCTTCCTTTGCTCTACTGATGTGATGAATAATATTGATAGTTTTCATTATACTGAAATATCTTATATTCCTGAGGTAAACCATGTTTAGTGGCATATTATTCTTTTTATATGCCATTGATTCTCTTTGTTGGTACTTTATATGCAATTTATGCACATATACTCATAACTAAAATTGGTCTTTGTATGTGTGTGTGTGTGCACGCACACATGGCTATCTCTATCAGCTTAGACTAAGGATAATAATTACTTTGAAAAATAAATGGGAAAGTCTCCATTTTTCTCCTTGTTTTTACATTTTATAACTCATATTGATTTCTTTTTCTTTTCTTGTTAACCTTTTGCTTTGCATTTCTGTTTTATTTCACCTTTAAAATAACTGTTAATCTAGTACCATTTGACTCAACCATGAGCTCTAAGAAGGTGAGGACAGGGTCTATATTTGCTCCCTTTCTATTCTCAGCTCCTTGGAGGAGAGATGTTAAAAGACAGATGCAGAAATGTTGTATTCTCTAAGTCAGGGAACTTGGGTGATGGGCTTTAAATATTAGGATTCGTTACTTCTTTATGTTCCATCATCCTTCTCTCACTTGCTTCTCCTATTTATTAAGCACCCCTTTACTCCTTAACCTCTTGTCATCTTGCATTCCCAGTGCCCTACTGGAACCATTCAAGTCCACTGTCACCAACAACCTTTTAATTGTCCCGACAACCTTTTTTCAGTTCTCATTTTTCTTGTTCTGTTTATATGAGTTGACACTGTTGCTACCTTAAATTCTCCCTTCTCTTGGCTTCTGGCATTGTGCAGTGCCCTTTCTTAATCTTCCATGTCTAAGTACTGTCTAATGACACAAAATATAGATTGAATGAAATTGGTCCCGTGTAAGATAATGTCCAGTTGTGGGAGATGCAGACAATGTAAGCGCATGCTTTGTGTTACAGAGCGGGTGCACCATAAAGTTATTGTCATGCAAAAATGTTGACCCAAAATTGCAACGTCTCAAGATTTTTGAGAAGCAGGACATTTTAAAAACGTTAATGTCAATTTACAAATGTTGGCAACTAATTATGTTAAAAAATTGAATCCAAACAAGACAAATCTGTGGGTGATCTCTGGGTTAGAGGGTTTTTAGATTCATAATTACAATACTATTTTGCCTATAGGGAACATTTTTAAAATTTATTTTTTTATTAAATTTTTAAATTTACTTTGTTAACATGGATTCAAGTGTCCCACTCAATATAATACCTTCAGCCCCCAACAACGTGCCCCCCATTATACTTCCTTTGCCTTCCTCCCCCTGACTCCTTTCCCACCTTCCTTCTAGGATTTACTGTCCTATTATCTGTATCTCTGTGTTATGTATATATGTATAATATCACTAATCTCTTCGCCTTCTCTGATCCCATCCCCTCATCCTCCTTCCCGCTGACTGCTGTCTCTGTGCTCCTTGTGATTCCGCCTCTGCCTCTATTCCATTCCTCAGTTCACTTTGTTCCTCAGATTCCACATATAAGTGAGATCATATAATATTTGTTTTTCTCTGAATGCCTTCTTCACTTAGCATAATAATCTCCAGGTCCATTCATGTCATTGCAAAAGGTACGATTTCCTTCTTTATCAAGGCCATGTAGTATTCCATTGTGCATATGTACCACTGCTATTTAGTCCAATAGCCAAGATGGACACTTGGGCTATTTCCAGATCTTGGCTATTGTAAACAATGCTGCAATAAACATGGGAGTGCATATCTTCTTTTGAATCAGTGATTTGGGATTCTTAGGATATATTCCTAAAAGTGGGATAGCTGGGTCAAAAAGCAGTTCCATTTTTAATTTTTTGGGGGAAACACCATACAGTTCTCCACAGTGGCTTCACAAGTTTGCATTCCCACCAGCAGTGCTGGAGGGTTCCCTTGTGTTGATTTGTTAATGATTGCTATTGAGACAGGTGTGAGGCGGTATCTCATTGTGGTGTTAATTTCCATTTCTCTGATGATTGGTGATGTTGAACATTTTTTCATATGCCTATTGGCCATCTGTATGTCCTCTTTGGAGAAGTGTCTATTCAGTTTTTTTTTGCTCATTTTTTAATTGGATCATTTACTTCCTGGTGTTGAGTTTTACAAGTTCTTTACAAATTTTGGTTATTAAACCCTTATCAGATGTATCAGCAAATATATTCTCCCATTGTGTGAGTTTTCTTTTTTTGTTTTGTTAATGATATTTTTAGCTGTGCAAAAGCTTTTTAGTTTAATAGAGTCTGATTTGTTTATTTTGTTATTTATTTCACTTGCCTGTAGAGCTATATTGCTATGAGAGGTATCAGAGTTTACTGCCTATGTTTTCTTCCAAGATTTTTATAGTTTTGTGACTTATTTTTGAGTCTTTTATCCACTTTGAGTTAATTTTTGTGAATGGTTTAAGTTGATGGTCTAGTTTCATTTTTTTTTGCATGTACCTGTCCAATTTTCCGAACACCATTTATTAAAGAGACTGTCTTTACTCCATTGTATGCTCTTACCTCCTTTGTCAAATATCATTTGACCATAAAAGTATGGGTTTATTTCTGGGTTCTCTGTTTTCTTCCATTGATTTGTATGCCTGTTCTTATGCTAATACCAAGCTGTTTTGATTACAATGGCCTTTTAGTATAATTTGCTACCAGGAAGTGTAATACCTCCCAATTTGTTTTTCATTTTCAAGGTTGCTGAGGCTATTGGCATTCAGTTTTGGCTCCATATAAATTTTTGGAATATTTGTTCTAGATCTATGAAATATGCAATTGGTAGTTTAATGGAAATTGCATTGAATCTATAGATTGCTTTGGGTAATATAGACATTTTAATAATGTTAATTCTTATCCATGAACACAGTATATGCTTCCATTTGTTTTTATCTTCTTCAATTTCTTTTCTCAATGACTTATAATTTTCTGACTACAAGTCTTTCACTTCCTTGGTTAAATTTATTCCTAGGTACTTTATTTTTTTATTTATTTATTGTTGTTGCAATAGTGAAGGGGATTGTTTCCTTAATTCCTCTTTCTGGCTGTTTATTGTTGTGTCTAAAAATGTCACTGATTGGCCCTGGCCGGTTGGCTCAGCGGTAGAGCGTCGGCCTAGCGTGCGGAGGACCCGGGTTCGATTCCTGGCCAGGGCACACAGGAGAAGCGCCCATTTGCTTCTCCACCCCTCCGCCGCGCTTTCCTCTCTGTCTCTCTCTTCTCCTCCCGCAGCCGAGGCTCCATTGGAGCAAAGATGGCCCGGGCGCTGGGGATGGCTCTGTGGCCTCTGCCTCAGGCGCTAGAGTGGCTCTGGTCGCAACATGGCGACACCCAGGATGGGCAGAGCACCGCCCCCTGGTGGGCAGAGCATCGCCCCATGGTGGGCGTGCCGGGTGGATCCCGGTCGGGCGCATGCGGGAGTCTGTCTGACTGTCTCTCCCTGTTTCCAGCTTCAGAAAAATGAAAAAAAAAAAAAATGTCACTGATTTATGAATATCAGTTTTATATCCTGCCACTTTGCTGGATTCATTTATCAGGTCTAGTAGTTTTTTTTTTTTGTTTTGTTTTTTTATTTGTTTTTTGTTTTTTTTTACAGAGACAGAGAATCAGAGAGAGGGATAGACAGGGACAGACAGACAGCAACGGAGAGATGAGAAGCATCAATCATTAGTTTTTTGTTGTATGTTGTGACACCTTAATTGTTCATTGATTGCTTTCTCATATGTGCCTTGACTGCGGGCCTTCGGCAGACCGAGTAACCCCTTGCTTGAGCCAGTGACCTTGGGTCCAAGCTTGTGAGTTTTTGCTCAAACCAGATGAGCCCATGCTCAAGCTGGCAAACTCAGGGTCCTGAACCTGGGTCCTCAGCATCCCAGTCCAGCACTCTATCCACTGTGCAACCGCGTGGTCAGACAGGTCTAGTAGTTTTTTGACTGAGACTTTAGGGTTTTCTACGTATAGTATCATGTATCAGCAAATAATGACAGTTTTACTTTTTCTTTTCCAATTTGGATGCCTTTTATTTCTTCTTCCTGTCTGATTGCTGTGGCTAGGACTTCCAGAACTACGTTGAATAAGAGTGGTGAAAGGGGGCACCCCTGCCTTGTTCCTGATTTTAAGGGGATTGCTTATAAGTTTTGCTCATTTAGTGTGATGTTGGTTTGTCATATATGGCCTTTATTATGCTGAGGTATGTTCCTTACATTCCCACTTTGCAGAGAGTTTTGATCATAAACAGGTGCTGGATTTTATCAAATGCTTTTTCTGCACCTATTAGTATAATCATGTGAGTTTTATCCTTCATTTTGTTTATGTAATGAATTACATTTATTAATTTATGAATATTGTACCAGACTTGCCTCCCCAGAAAAAATCCCACTTGATCATGATGTATGATCTTTTTATTTTTTATTTTATTTATTTATTTTTAGAAGGAGAGAGAGACAGAGAGGGAGAGAGAGGAGAGAGAGACAGAGAGAGAGAAGGGGGGAGGAGCAGGAAGCATCAACTCCCATATGTGCCTTGACCAGGCAAGCCCAGGGTTTCGAACTGGCGACCTCAGTATTTCCAGGTTGACGCTTTATCCACTGCGCCACCACAGGTCAGGCGATGTATGATCTTTTTAATGTATTGCTGGATCCAGTTTACTAATATCATTTTGAAAATTCTAACATCTGTGTTCATCAGGGATATTGGTTTATAGTTTTCTTTCTTTGTAGGGTCTTTACCTGCTTTTGGAATGAGGATAATGCTTGCCTCATAAAATGAGCTTGGAAGTCTTCCCTTCTCTAGAATTTTTTGAAATAGATTGAGAAAGATAGGTGTTAGCTCTCTTTTGAATGTTTGGTAAAATTCACCTGTGAAACCATCCAGTCTAGGCCTTTTGTTTGCTAAGAGTCTTTTGATAACTGTTTTGATTTCATTTGTTGTAATAGTTTTGTTTAGGTTTTCTGATTCTTCTAGATTGAGTTTTGGAAGATAGTATGTTTCTAAGAATATTTTCATTTTACCTAGGTTGTGCAAGTTTTTGGCATATAGATCTTCATAGTATTTTCTTACAATCCTTTGTATTTCTGTGCTGTCAGTTTTTACTTCTCCACTTTCATTTCTAGTGTTATTTATTTGTGCCCTCTTTTTTTCTTGATGAGTCTGGTTAAAGGTTCATCAATCTTGTTTACCTTCTCAAAAAACCAGCTCTTGGTTTCATTGATCTTTTGTATTTTTTTTTAGCCGTTATGTCATTTATTTCCACTCTGATCTTTATTATTTTCTTTCTTCTACTTCCTCTGGGCTTTATTCATTTTTCTTTTAAGTTTTTTTTTTTAATAGAGACAGAAAGAAAGTCAGAGAGAGGGATAGATAGGAACAGACAGACAGGAATGGAGAGAGATGAGAAGCATCAGTCATCAGTTTTTTGTTGTGACACCTTAGTTGTTCATTGATTGCTTCCTCATATGTGCCTTGACTGTGGGCCTTCAGCAGACCAAGTAACCTCTTGCTTGAGCCAGCAACCTTGGGTCCAAGCTGGTGAGCCTTTGCTCAAACCAGATCAGCCTGTGCTCAAGCTGGCGACCTCAGGGTCTTGAACCTGGGTCTTCCACATCCCAGTCCGATGTTTTATCCACTGCGCCACTGCCTGGTCAGGCCATTTTTCTTTTTCTAGTTCTTTTAGGTGCAGGGTTAGGTTGAGTTTTTTCTTGTTTCTTAAGGTATGCCTGTAATGTGTGAACTTCCCTCTCAAGACTACTTTTGCCTGTATCCCATAGATTTTGGGTTGTTTTATGTTAATTTTCATTTGTTTCAAGGAAATTTTTGATTTCTTCCTTGATCTCATTGTTAACCCATTCATTATTTAATAACATGCTATTTAGCCTCCATTTGTTTAAATGCTTTTTAGCTTTTCTACTGTATTTGATTTCTAGTTTCATGCCATTGTAATCAGAGAAGATACTTGATATGATTTCAATCTTCTTAAATTTATTGAGACTTGTTTTCTGTCCTTACATGTGGTCTATCTTAGAAAATGTAACACGAGCACTTGAAAAGAATGTATATTCTGCTGCTTTGGGGTGAAAGTTTCTGAAGATATCATCAATTAAATCAAGTTGATCTAGTATGTCACTTAAGGCCACTGTTCTTTTGTTAACTTTCGATCTGGAGGATCTATCCATTGATGTTAGTGGGGTATTGAAATTCCTTACTATTTTAATATTGCTGTTGATCTCACATTATATGTCCTTCAAGATCTGTTTATATATACTGCTCACAAAACTAGGGGATATTTCTAAATGAATATTAAGCAATAAAATATCCCCTAAGTTTTGTGAGCAGTATACTTAGGTGCTCCTTTATTAGGTGCATAAATATTTACAATGGTTATATTCACCTGTTGGATTGCTCCTTTTATCTTTATGTAGTGACTATACCCCTTACTATACTCCTACTATATAGCCTTTGTTTCAAAGGCTATTTTGTCAGATATAAGTAATATGACTCCAGCCTTTTTTCAATTCCATTTGCATGAAATACTTTTTTCCATCCCTTCACTCTCAGTCTTTGTGTATCTTTAGTTCTAAGGTGGGTATCTTATAGACATCATATATATGGGTCCTGTTTTCTTATCCATGCAGTTACCCTATATCTTTTAATTGGAATATTTAACCCATTTACATTTAAGATTATTATTGACATGTACTTATTTATTGTAATTTTATTCTTTAAACCTACAATTCTCTTTCTTTCAGTTTCTTTTTTCCTTTGCTCTTCTTATAACAAGCCCTTAATATTTCTTGCAGTATTGGTTTGGTTGTAATGAATTCTTTGAGTCTTTTTTTGTCTAGGAAGCTTTTTATTTCTCCAATTTTTTTTATAACAGGGACAGAGAGAGAGAGAGAGACAGATAGGAACAGACAGACAAGAAGGGAGAGAGATGAGAAGCATCAATTTTTTTGTTGTGGCACCTTAGTTTTTCATTAATTGCTTTCTCATATGTGCCTTGACTGGGGGGCTACAGCAGACAGAGTGACCCCTTGTTCATGCCAGCAACCTTGGGCTAAAGCTGGTGAGCCTTGCTCAAACCAGATGAGCCCATGCTCAAGCTGGTGACCTCAAAGTTTCAAACCTGGGTCCTCTGCATCCCAATCCAACTCTCTATCCACTGTGCCACTGCCTGATCAGTCTCTCCTTCAATTTTAAATGATAGCCTTGCTGGATAATGTAGTCTTGGTTATAGGTTCTTGTTTTGCATCACTTTGAATATTTCTTGCTATTCCCTTCTGGCCTCAAGTGTTTCTGTTGAGAAGTCAGATATCATCCTTATAGGGGCTCCTCTGTAGGCAATTAACTGCTTTTTATCTTTTAGCTTTTAATATTCTTTCTTTGTCTCTTAACTTTGGCACTTTAATTATGATGTGTCTTGGTGTAGGCCTTCTTAGGTTTCTCTTTATTGGGACTCTCTGTGCTTCCTGAACTTGTGTGACTTTTTCCTCATCAATTTAGGGAAATTTTATGCTATGATTTCTTCAAACAGGTTCTCTACTCCTTGTTCATTCACTTCTCCTTCAGGAACCCCTATGATGCGAATGTTGTTTCTCTTCATGTTGTCACTGAGGTCTCTTATGGTTTCCTCAGTCTTTTTGAACCTCTTTTGATATTGCTGCTCTGCTTCTGTGCTTATGTTTATCTTTTATTCTAAATTGCTGATTTGATCCTCTGCTTCATCCAGCCTGCTGTTGACTCCTTCTAGTGCAGTCTTCATTTCTGATTTTGTATTTGTCATTTCTCACTGGTTCTTTTTTATTATTTCAATTTCTTTTTTGATGCTTGCTATCTCTTGGTTTAAGTTCTCACTGTGGTCATCCATTGTTGCTCTAAGATTCTTGAGCATCGTAAAAATCATTATTTTGAACTCTGTGTCTGGTAGTTTGGTTACTTCCATTCATTTAATTATTTTTCTGGAGATTTCTCTTGTTGATTCATTTAGGCCATATTTGTTTGTCCATTTTGGCTATGTATTAGGTAGTGCTGTCTGACTTTAAAACTTGTGGTGTCTTTATGAGGGAGATGGGTTCAGCAGTAGTGACCTCCAGGGCACCTGAGTTCCTTGCTCTAGGAATACTTCTTGAGGGTAGTATTTAGCTTCCTGTTGTTTGTGAGTATTGAATGCAATTGAACCTTTCATGGGTTATCCTTTCATCCTGGCTGGCTGTAAGGGTCAACCTTGATTGTGTGTATTGTGACTGCTGTAGTCCTCTGGGCATGCTGTTTGTGTAGCTAGCTGAGTCTATCATTGGAGCTGTCTGCCACCCACTACTCATTGTGCTGGTTCTGGGTCTTCTTTGGTTGGGATCAGCTGTTGTTTATAACTTTCCATGAGATTTGTGTATGGAGTTTCTACTGCTCTGTTTGCTATTTGTGTATGCATTTTCTGTGCCTGGGTAATGAGGGAGGGGCCAATCTGTGTATAAGGATCATCTTCCTCCTGCTTAGTGATGTTACCAGCTCTGCAAAAGCTCCAGGCTCCATAAGGTTTGTCTCTACTTTTGAGCTGCTCCACCTCCTCTTGCAGCTTCGTAGTCTTCCCAAAGAGTCTTCCATAGAAAGACTGTGGTGTGGGCTCTGACTGGCCTTGCCTTACCAACTCCTCTACAAGTTGCAAGCTTAATGGGTTATGGCAGCTGTGGTTACAATGTTAGTGAGACCCCGTATTTCAGTGGTCTCTTAGTCAGAAGCTCAGTATGGGGAAAGTGGCCCCTACTTCAGAGCCTAATCCATCAGACACTGATGGATATATCAATTATATTTCTCCCTACCAGGGTTCAGATTGGGTGTGGCTGACAGTCCCCTCTGCAGAAGTTCTTCCAGCTGGTGAGCCTCTGATTTCAGGGAGGAAGACTGAGAGAGTCTTCTCCCAGGGCTGACTTTGCCTCCCCCCCCGGAAGTGGCTAAGCTCCTCAATGGGACCCAACAATAGTCTCGTGGGAACCTACACTTTAAACGTCCGTGCTACAAGCCTCTCTCCCTTCCCTCTGTAAAAACTAGCCCAGCAGGGCAGGGTATCCAGCACCAAGGCCAGCTGACTGTGAGGCTCCATCCTATCTAATGTACATGAGAGGCTGTGCAGGTGCTAATCACAGAGCGTGGAAAATGCCTCAGCTGAGCCTGGTGTTCAATGAACCCTCCATTAGGACACACCTCCAACAAGGTCCATTAAGTCAGGAACTAATGCTCTCCACAGCTGGCCACTGGATGTTCCAGCCCTGGCCCTCCCTAGCAGGAACCCGTGCAGACCAGTGCCTGTGATTGGCCCTCAGCAGCCTTCGTGGAGCTACAAACAATCCAGAGTTTGTGGCTGCCTCTGCTGGGCCCAGGTGCACATGGACACACCAAGCTGCACATCTAGGCTGGCTTTTATCCACACTGGGCCTGCGGCAAGGTCTGCAAAAGGCTGAGGTCCCCTGAGCCCTGCCCCCTGCAGCCTCCGTCTACTGGCTGCTTGTTGGGCCCAGCCACGGAAAAATTCTCTGGTAGAGTCTAGAGCCTGTAGCAATTCAGGGTTTAGGAAGAATGGTGGGTGTGGCTCAGCCCCAGGTGTCAGTCTGTCCAGACATTTTTCACAGACCTCAGTGGGGTGTGGCCCCAGGACTCTGGTGGGTGTGGCCTCTGAGATCCAGAGGTGTGGTCTGCCCGCAGTTTGAACAGGACAGTTTCCATTGAGTCTCCCGTGAGGTGAAATTATCAGACTTAGACTCTGGATCATGGGGGCAGGGGGAAGCTCCACCCTCAACATCAGAAAACTGAGTCACTGATCCACCCCTGCCTTCTGGCTTCTCAGCACTACCCAGTCACCATGACTGAAGGAGGAGATACTCCTGAGGGCAAAACAGTTGCTTCTCCCTAAGCTGGTGCCACTCAGAGGGGACTGCTCCACCCAAGAAACATGGCGACTGCAGTACTAGAGAATGACTCAGCACAGGGATTAAGGTGGCCATCCCCCACAGCGTCTCTCCCTGGACTTCCAACTTTACACTCTCCTCATGCAACGCTAGTCCTCTCAGCTCTCCCCCGCTGGAGCACTGGGTAAGTGGCTGTGAATGAGATTTTCTGTGCAGGCCCTTTAAGATGGAGCCTGTGTCTCCGAGAGTTCTGTCTCTTTCTCACAGAGGGAAACCCAGCTCTTTTCATAGCTAAATGCTGTGTGGGTGCCTCTCCTAGGCTCTGGGGCTCTAGGCTGGGGCTCCTGGCCTGGGGCTCAGGACCCATACCTCTCAGGGCGACCCTCTTCACAGTGAGAGTCCCTCTAGACCAGTGGTAGTCAACCTGGTCCCTACCGCCCACTAGTGGGCATTCTAGCTCTCATGGTGGGTGGTAGCGGAGCAACCAAAGTATAAATAAAAAGATAGATTTAACTATAGTAAGTTGTTTTATAAAGATTTATTCTGCCAAACTTAGCAAAAATCTGACATAAAGTACTTGGTAAGTAATTATTATTATATGCTTTAACTTGCTGTAACTCTGCTTTATAAAGTAAAGTTATTTCCCTACTTTATAAATCACAATTACTGTGGAACCGGTGGCTGGTTAGAAAAATTTTACTACAAACAGAGATACAAAAGTGGGTGGTAGGTATAAAAAGGTTGACTACCCCTGCTCTAGACCCTCATCCTCCACTTCCTCCTGAGTTGGGCAGCCCTTTCCACATCTCCGCCCTTTCTACCAGTCTTGTTGTGGCTTCTTCTGTTATCCTTGGTTATAGAATCCTCTTCATTTAGTCCAAAGTTGGTTTTTCAAGATTATTGTTCTTAAATGAAGTTGTAATCTAATTTGGTCCTGAGAGATGGCAGTTGGAACATCCGCTTACTTCATTGCCATCTTGGAATCCCCCCATAGGGACTTTTTAATAATCAGCTTTATTGATGTATAATTTCCATACAATAAAATGAATATAGTTTAAATGTATAGGTCAATGAAGTGGTTTTGGTTGTTTTCAATAAATATATACATCCTTGTGACCACTACCCCAATCAAGATGAAAAACATTTCTTTGAAACTTTGTGGTAAATCCTTCCCGACCCACAGCTGCTGTTCTGATTTATGCTACCAGAGTTTAGTTTTGCCTGTTATAGAACTTAATTTATATGGAATCAAATAGTATGTACTCTTCTTTGTCTGGCTTCTTTCACTCAACATAATGTTTTTGAGATTCATTTATGTCTTGTGAATATCAACAGTTTATTTTTTTAATGGACATGTATTATTTCATTTTATATATAAGTATACAACAATTTGTCTACCCAGTTGTCTGTTGGTGAATGTTTTGGGGTTGTTTTCTGTAAGAATTTTAAGTAAAGGTAGAGTTTAAAAAATTATTAATGTTCACTTATAAACTTAGATGTCACTGAGCAAATCCAGCTTTTGATTAGTTAGCTTTTTTTGCAGAGCCAGTGGCCTTTCTGTTACACTCACTGTCATTCTCTTTAGCTTGGATTATTGCCACATCCTTATAACTTTTATCATTTATTATCTATTGTTACCATGATCAAACCACCAGAGTGTCCAGCATATAGAGCAGATGTGACCCTAGCAACACCCCTCCCCAACTTTATGTATTAGCTCCTGATGGCAGTGCTAGGTATTGGTTATAATCTTTCTAGGCCTATATAATGCACATTATGTATCCTAATTAATTCATTGTGTTTGGAAACCTTACTAGTAGGAGAAATGCCTGTTTGCCATTCCTAGCTAGTCAGGTGAGAAACCTTGTTTGATGTAAGAACAGGAGTGAGGGAATTTATTCTTGCTCTTGTTACCTAGTCTTGAATAATTAGCTGAGAAATCTTTGTGAAGGTAAGCTGTGAGATGAAACTGAAAATATAACAAATATTATGCTATTTGATGTATACATTCATGAACTCAACACACACTGAATTTTGTTTTTTCTGATATTTTTAAAAATAAACAACACATTAAAGATACAGTTGAAATGCCTTCTGTACCCTTTGAGGGTCCCTTTCCCATTCTCCTTTCCTCCCCGCTATCCTGAACTTGATATTTAACTTTCCCCATGAATATGTAGTATATACTTTTAATGTACATATATCCATAAATAATATTTAGTGTTGTTTTTCTCTTTTTAAAACTACATAAACAGCAGCATCTTGAATTCATTATTTTGCAACTTGGTCTTTTTGTTTAGCATTATATTTGTGAAATTTTCCATGTTGATAAGCATAGTGCTAGTTCATTCATGACAACTGCTTTGTAGTATTTCCTTGAATGAATGCACCACAATTTATTCTTCCAGTTTCCTGCTGATGGTCATTTAGGTGGCTCCTAAATTCTGTTGTTATAAGAAATGCAGCAATTAACATTCATGTGCAAGAAGTTCTCTAGTGTTTTTACCTAGAAGTGGAATTTCTAGGTCGTAGGTTGTGCACTGTCCTCCTCCTTCCTATCAAACATGCTTTAGTAGCTTGTTAACAGGTATTTAATTTCAGCTCCTCCAAGAATGTATAAGTACACTGGTATTAGAGTTTAGACCAAGTTAATGCAACAGGTACAGAATACACTGGCTTAAACAAGGCTATTTCTCTCATGTAGCAGGCTAAATACCAGTTCAGATGACTGGCTCTATTCCATGAGGTATTCCAGAACCCAGCTTCCTCTGCCACAATGCTGTCAGTCTTTAGGGCAGGAACCCGTGCAAGGTAATTCTCCACCAAATCTTGTCCATTGCTTTTCTTTTTTAATGCCATGAGCTAAAAATGTTTTTCTCTATTTTTAAATGATTGAAAACTTTGAGAAACAAAACTTTCAAAAAACCAAAAACCAAAAGAATCTTTTGTGATATATGAAAATGATACGAAATGAAAATTTTGGTGTTCTTGAAGAAAGTTGTACTGCATTGGAGTGCAACCATATCCATTTGTTTCCATACTGTCTGTGGCTGCTTTGAGCTCCAGCAGCAGAGCTGAGGAATTGGGACAGAAGCTATATTGCCCGCAAAATTACTCAAGCCCAATATATTTATGATCTGGTCTTTTACAGAAAAGGTTTGCTAACCCTATCTTAGTGTGTTGTCCATGTCTATATAGTTCGAGCTAGATAATGACCATGACTCCTTTATTCCAGCCATGGGAAAAAGGAAGGATGAGTCGCGAATAACCAGTTTATTTTCCAAAGGAGATAATGCATCAATATCTCATTGGCCAGAACTTAAGGAACAGAACTCTTTCAGCACCACAGAATTCTTCCGTGTTTCACCTCACAGTCAACACTTTCTTATCCCCATCCTAAGAAACCACTGTCCTGACTTTGAGAGTAATCACTTTCTTGTGTTTTAAAAATAGCTTTATCACTAAAATGTACACATTTTGATATGTTTTTTCAGTTTATTTTAATCTATAGGTTCACCCTTCATCCCTTTCTTTTCTTTATAGTTTAACTCTCGATGAACTCAGAGAATAAAATTTGTAATTTCCCAGAGTCTGAGTTTTGCTGATTTCACACATGACGGAGTCTAATATCTTTCTGTATCTTCTGTGTTTCTTACAAATGATGGATCTAAAGACTGGATCAGGCTTAGGTTTGATCCCTTTGACAAAACTCTAAGTGATGTTTGATGTTTGGTAAGACTATGGGAAGCATGTAGTATCTGGTCATCTCTCATTTTGTGATGTTAGCAGCTATTGATATATAATGTTTATATCTAGCAAGCCATGAAGGCTGCAAAATGTTGCTATTTTAATTTTATAATTTCCTTTCAATTCATTAGTTGGAATAGTTTTATAAAGAGCAATTACCTTCTTCTACTATTGGGCTACCCAGGGGTATAGTTCCTATGATTTAGACGTATTAGATGGGTTTTATCAGCTTGGCTAAACTGGAACTATGTTTGCCAGAATCCCCTTCCCTCTGAGGTATAAGATTAGAGTTGACCAAAAGAGAAATTTGTGTGAGATTTGGAAGCAAGAAATGATGCTGATATTTCATTCTCTGAAGGCTGGTGTTACATGCAGTGAAAGCCAGACATGGAGGAGGCCATGGGTTCCACTCGTCTTTGCTTTGCCCCACTCAGTCCTGGTCCTCTTCCCGTGACCAGCTTGCTGACTGAGGGCTGTCCCTGCTGGGGCTGTGGGTTGCCAGGTAAAGTGTAGGACACCAATTAAATTGAATTCAGGGAAGCAATGAATAAATTTTAGGATAAGTATGACCTGTATGTGCACACATGGTGTATATATAAAATATGTGTAAAATATGTTTAAAATGTGTGTAAATATGTTTGCACACATATTTTAAACATATATGTGTCCTGTATATGTTTTACACAAATATATAGGTATCTATGACATATATCTTACACACATATTGCACACACAACTTTCCACAGACATATACATATATGTTTAACATATACAGGGTGGGGCAAAAATCGGTTTACAGTTGTGAGTACACAAAAAAGAGTTTACTCTTGTATTATTATTTACTAATAATTGTATTATTTTCCATACAAACAACTGTAAACCTACTTTTGCCCTACCCTGTATATAGGTAGATATACACACACGTATATACACACATATCACGCACAGCTTTCCAGATACTTTTCCATTAATAGTCCTTTGAATTCCCACTGTGGCAGCAGAACAGGTGTAGCTGTTTCATGATATTCCTCTCATTTTTTCACTCTTTTCTGATGTTTACTTTGCCCTCCTCTTGCACAATTATGTGAGGTTCTATTCCTACAACAAATCTCTTATTTCATAATGCTCATAATGGATCAGCTTTTAAGTACCTGTTTATGTATTATTCTTCCATGCAGCGTCACACTCCTGGGCTGGGAAATAGCAGCAAGTCAGCGTGCTAAAATTACATTATGTTTTCTATGGAGCCTCATATCAAAGTGAAATGCAGTTTTTGTATGTATGGTGTTTTACCGTATTTTCTTACAATTCATAATTGAATAAAATCTGTACTGTTTTAATTTGCTTGATATTTGGATTATGAATTTCTTGTACATTTGAAAAAATGTCCTGGTGTTTATTTAAAATTATTTTTTTAAATTTCCAATTATAATTGACATACAATATCACATTAATTTCAGGTGTACAATCCAGTGCATAGACATTGTATAACTTACTAAGTAATCATCCTGACAAGTTACACACCCACCTAGCACTACACAGAATTACTAGAGTAGTACTGACTATATACCCTATTCTGGAGTTTATATCCCCATGACGATTCTGCATCTCCTGGTGTTTTATATTGCATTAATTAATTAATTAACTTATTCCTTCTTTCCTTCCTTTTTTTCCTCTTTTCTCCCATTCTCTCTATTTTCCCTCTCTCTTCTATTCTTTCATCCCTCTGTCTCTGTCTCTTTCTCTCATTAGCATGACTGTAAAATTGTGCACAAATGGCCAGATGAAGTGTTGGAGGATATGCAAAATACAGTTTGTTGTCAGTTAAATACCTAAAGCACTACTGCATTTTCAAGAAGGATAAATGTAAGAAGATAGAATCAGACATTCAAGTGTCAAAGCAATCTGTATGTAGGAATGCAGGCTCTGGCATGGCTTAATTTGTCCATTCATGTTTCAGAAAGTGTAAGTCTCTTGGGTTTTAACCAAAATTCTGGTCAGTATACAACTGAAATCCTCTATGATGATGATTCCAACTTTAGGAGGTATGATGACTTTCACAATGAAGGTATCTGTTTAACTTTGGGGAGGTTTATAATTGAGTATAGAAACCAGGAAGTAAGTGACATCAGAGAAATGGCGTCATGAGGAGCATGACTGATAAATCTCCCCAAAATCTTCAACAAGTTCATCGACCAGAGACAGAAAAATCTATCCTTGGAGCATCTGGGAGTTCCACACACTGAAGGCAAAGTGCTATAAACAAGACCACCCTCAGATGCCATTAAGAAAAAGGAAATCAAATGTCATGAATACAAAATATAGAGAAGTAGCACAGGTAGATGTGGAAAAATCTATGGAGAAAAAATGTAATATATTGGAAACCTTGGAGCTAAATGACAGAGAATTTAAAATAGAAATCCTAAAAATACTCAGAGATATACAAGAAAACACAGAAAGACAATTTAGGGAGCTCAGAAAAAAAACTCAATGAACACCAAGAATATATTACCAAGAAAATTGAAACTATAGAAACAAATCAAACAGAGATGAAAAACTCAATTCATGAACTGAAAAATGAGATAACAAGCTTAGCTAATAGAACAGGCCAGATAGAAGGTAGGATTAGTGACATAGAAGACAAGCAACTTCAGGCACAACAGAGAGAAGAACAGAGAGACTCAAAAATTAAAAAAAATGAGAAAGCCCTACAGGAATTGTCTGACTCCATCAAAAAGAACAACATAAGAATAATAGGTATATAAGAGGGAGAAGAGAGAGAAAACGGAATAGAGAATATATTCAAACAAATAATAGACGAGAACTTCCCAAGCCTGTGGAAAGAACTAAAGCCTCAAATTCAAGAAGCAAAGAGAACTCCAAGTTTTCTTAACCCCAAAAAACCTACTCCAAGGCATATCATAATGAAATTGGCACAAACCAATGACAAAGAAAGTATTCTCAAGGCAGCCAGGGAAAAGAAGAATACCACATATAAAGGAAGGCCTATTAGATTATCATCAGATTTTTCAGCAGAAACTCTACAAGCTAAAAGAAAGTGGAACCCAATATTTAAAGCCCTGAAAGAGAGGAACTTTAGCCAAGAACACTATACCCATCAAAGTTTTCTTTCAAATATGAAGGAGAAATAAAAACATTCACAAATACAGAAAAGATGAGGGAATTTATCATCAGAAAACCCCCACTCCAGGAAATACTAAAGGGGGTTTTCCAACTAGATTCAAAGAACAAAAAAAAACAAAAAAACAAAACAAAACCACAAGTAAAAGCTCCACCAAGAACACAATAAAACCAAATTTAAACTGTGACAACAAAAGCAAAAAAAAAGGGGGAGAGGACGGAGATTAACAGTAGCGAAGGACAATGAAGTGCAAAAACACTCATAAGATAGGGTACTACAATGAATATGGTAGGTATCCTTTTCATTACTTAATGGTAATCACCCTTGAAAAACCACCACAGAAGCACATGACTTAAAAAAGGTAGCAACAGAAGAAAGAAGTATGGAATACAAACAAACAAAAACAAATGATAGAAAAACAAAAGAGAAGAATCAAACTAGATACAAAACTAACAGAAAGAAATTTATAAAATGGCAATAGGGAACCACAAGTGTCAATTATTACACTAAATGTAAATGGATTAAACTCACCAATAAAAAGACACAGAGTAGCAGAATGGATTAAACAAGAAAATCCAACTGTATGCTGCATACAAGAAACACATCTAAGCAACAAGGATAAAAACAAATTCAAAGTGAAAGGCTGGAAAACAATACTCCAAGCAAATAATATCCATGAATAAGTAGGTGTAGCAATACTCATATCTAATAATGCTATCTACAAGACAGAAAAAGTACTCAGAGACAAAAATGGTCATTTCATAATGATTAAGGGGACACTGAATCAAGAAGACATAACAATCCTTAATATATATGCACCAAACCAAGGAGCACCAAAATATATAAGACAGCTACTTATTGACCTAAAAACAAAAACTGACAAAAATACAATCATACTTGGAGACCTCAATACACCGCTGACTGCTCTAGATCGGTCATCCAAACAGAGAATGAATAAAGATATATTGGCCTTAAACAAAACACTAGAGCACCTGGGGATGATAGACATCTACAGGACACTTCATCCCAAAGCGACAGAGTATACGTTCTTCTCTAGTGTACATGGAACATTCTCAAGAATTGACCATATGTTGGGCCACAAAAATAACATCAGCAAATTCAAAAAAAATTGAAATTGTACCAAGCATATTTTCTGATCATAAAGCCTTGAAACTAGAATTCAACTGCAAAAAAAGGGAAAAACCCTACAAAAATGTGGAAACTAAACAACATACTTTTAAAAAATGAATGGGTCAAAGAAGAAATAAGCGCAGAGATCAAAAGATATATACAGACAAATGAAAATGACAATACAACATATCAGAATCTGTGGGATGCAGCAAAAGCAGTAATAAGAGGTAAGTTCATATCACTTCAGGCCTATATGAACAAACAAGAGAGAGCTCAAGTTAACCACTTAACTGCACACCTTAAGGAACTAGAAAAAGAAGAACAAGACAACCCAAAACCAGCCAAAGAAAGGAAATAATAAAAATCAGAGCAGAAAAAAATGAAATAGAAAACAGAAGAAAAAATTAATAAAACAAGGAGCTGGTTCTTTGAAAAGATCAACAAAATTGACAAACCCTTGGCAAGACTCACCAAGGAAAAAAGAGAAAGGACTCATATAAACAACATCCAAAATAAAAGAGGAGAAATCACCACGGATATCATAGATATACAAAGAATTATTGTAGAATACTACAAAAAACTATATGCCTCCAAATTCAACAATCTAGAGGAAATGGATAAATTCCTAGAACAATACAACCTTCCTAGACTGAGTCATGAAGAAGCAGAAAGCCTAAATAGACCAATCAGCAGGGAGAAAATAGAAAAAAACTATTAAAAACCTCCCCAAATATAAAAGTCCAGGCCCAGACCGTTATACTAGTGAATTCTATCAAACATTCAAAGATGACTTGGTTCCTATTCTACTCAAAGTCTTCCAAAAAATTGAAGAAGAATCAATACTTCCAAACACATTTTATGAGGCCAAACATAACCCTCATACCGAAACCTGGCAAGGATGGCATAAACAAAGAAAACTACAGACCAATATCTCTAATGAATACAGATGCTAAAATACTAAACAAAATACTAGCAAATCGAATACAATAACATATTAAAAAAATAATACATCATGATCAAATGAGATTCATCCCAGAATCTCAAGCATGGTTCAACATACATAAAACGGTTAACATAATACACCATATCAACAAAACAAAGAACAAAAACCACATGATCTTATCAATAGACACAGAAAAGGCATTCAATAAAATACAACACAACTTTATGTTTAAGACAGTCAACAAAATGGGTATAAAAGCAAAATATCTCAACATGATAAAGGCCATATATGATAAATCATCAGCCAACATCATATTAAATGGCATAAAACTGAGGACTTTCCACCTTAAATCAGTAAGAAGGCAGGGTTGTCCACTCTCTACACTCTTATTTAATGTGGTACTAGAGGTTCTGGTCAGAGCAATCAGACAAGAGAAAGAAATAAAAAGCATCCATATCAGAAAAGAAGAAATAAAGGTGTCACTTTTTGCAGATGACATGATCCTATACATCGAAAACCCCAAAGACTCCACAAAAACATTACAAGAAACAATAAACCAATACAGTAAGGTCACAGGATACAAAATTAACATACAGAAGTCCATAGCCTTTCTATATGCCAACAATGAAATATTAGAAAAGGAACTCAAAAAATTATCCCCTTCATGATTACAACAACAACAAAAATACCTAGGAATAAACATAACAAAGAATGTAAAGGACCTATATAACAAAAACTACAAAGCATTGTTAAAGGAAATCGAAAAAGATACAATGAGATGGAAAAATATTCCTTGTTCTTGGATAGGAAGAATAAATATAATCAAAATGGCCATATTACCCAAAGCAATTTATAAATTTAATGCAATTCCCATCAAAATTCCTATGACATTTTTTAAAGAAATGGAACAAAAAATCATCATCAGATTTATATGTAACTATAAAAAACCCCGAATAGCCCAAGCAATCCTAAGGGAAAAGAATGAAGCTGGGAGCATTACAATACCTGACTTCAAACTATATTATAGGGCCATGACAATCAAAACAGTATGGTATTGGCAGAAAAATAAACACTCAGACCAATGGAACAGAATAGAAATACCAGAAATAAAACCACATATATATAGTGAAATAATTTTCGATAAAGGGGCCAACAACACACAATGGAGAAAAGAAAGCCTCTTCAACAAATGGTGCTGGGAAAACTGGAAAGCCACATGCAAAAAGAATGAAACTCGACTACAGCTAGTCCCTGTGTACTAAAATTAATTCAAAATGGATCAAAGACCTAAATATAAGACCTGAAACAATAAAGTACATAGAAGAAGACATAGGTACTAAATTCATGGACCTGGGTTTTAAAGAGCATTTTATGAATTTGACTCCAAAGGCAAGAGAAGTGAAGGCAAAGATAAATGAATGGGGCTACATCAGACTAAAAAGTTTTTTCTCAGTAAGAGAAACTGACAACAAAATAAACAGACAGCCAACTATATTGGAAATAATATTTTCAAACAACAGCTCAGATAAGGGCCTAATATTCAAAATATACAAAGAACTCATAAAACTCAACAACAAACAAAATATCCAATAAAAAAAATGGGAAGAGGACATGAACAGACACTTCTCCCAGGAGGAAATACAAATGGCCAACAGATATATGAAAAGATGCTCATCTTCATTAGTTATTAGAGAAATGCAAATCAAAACTGTAATGAGATACCACCTCACACCTGTTAGATTAGCTATTATTAACAAGACAGGTAATAGCAAATATTGGAGAGGCTGTGGAGAAAAAGGAACTCTCATCTACTGTTGGTGGGAATGTAAAGTAGTACAACCATTATGGAAGAAAGTATGGTGGTTCCTCAAAAAACTGAAAATAGAACTACCTCATGACCCAACAATCCCTCTACTGGGTATATACCCCAAAAACTCAGAAACATTGATACATAAAGACACATGTAGCCCCATGTTCATTGCAGCATTGTTCGCAGTGGCCAAGACATGGAAACAACCAAAAAGCCCTTCAATAGAAGAAAGGATAAAGAATATGTGGCACATACACAGTATGGAATACTACTCAGCCATAAGAAATGATGACATCGGATCATTTACAACAAAATGGTGGTATCTTGATAACATTATACGGAGTGAAATAAGTAAATCAGAAAAAACCAAGAACTGCATTATTCCTTACGTAGGTGAGACATAAAAACGAGACCGTGAGACATTGACAAGAGTGTGGTAGTTAAGGGGGGCGGGAAGGGAGAGGGTTAGGGGCACAAAGAAAACTAGACTTTGGGTTATGGGTATGCAATATAATTGATCAAGAAGATAACCTGGACATGTTTTCTTTGAACGTATGTACCCTGATTTATTGATGTCATCCTAGTAAAACTAATAAAAAATTATAAAAAAAAAGAAATAGGGAAAGAGGAGAGGTAATGGAACTCCCCAGATGTGTGCACACAAAGTATAAAGCTTTTAGAGAGTGAAGCTTTTAAGTAGAGTTTGGTTAGAAAGTATAATAGCCTGACCTGTGGTGGCGCAGTGGATAAAGTGTCAACCTGGAAACGCTGAGGTTGCCGGTTCAAAACCCTGGGCTTGCCTGGTCAAGGCACATATGGGAGTTGATGCTTTCTGCTCCTCCCCTCTTCTCTCTCTCTCTCTCTCTTTCTCTCCTCTCTATAATGAATAAATAAAATCTTTTTTAAAAAAAAAAGAAAGTATAATAAATAATTTGGAAAAAAATAAATATGGGAGCTGTAGGATCAAAAGTAAGGGACCTTTTTTTTTTGTACAAATGTTTTTATTTGAGAAGAAGCTGTTTGAATGGAATGAGATAGAAACAGAGGAATGTAAATATGAGAAAAACTTGGAGTCTGAGAATAATTCGGGAGATTAGAATATCACAGCTTTGGCCATGTTAAACTTTGCACTTCCGCACCTCTCTGCTCCAAAAGTCTTTGCCTCAGACCCTTGGAGATCCCCACTCCAAAAAGCGTTGGATCAGGCTTGAGATGCAGGGAAAAAAATGGAGAAATTCAGCAATATTAGGCAAAGTCCTGATGAGCAATATCAAGCATTTGTTTCATGATTCATTCCAACAGTTGAAAGAATAGTGATAGAAAAAGTTTATATCAGAATATGTGCTGATATTGGGACTTCATACATGCAAGGTATTGCTTTTGACAAAGCCCTTAAGGTGAGGATTTCAAGAATTTTTTTTTGATTTTTTAAAATTTTATTTATTTTTTATTTTTAGCACTTTACTTTTATTTATTTTAATTAATTTTAATGGGGTGACATTGATAAATCAGGGTACATATGTTCAGTGAAAATATCTCTAGGTTAATTTAAGATTTGATTATGCTGCATTCCCATCACCCAAAGTTCATTTGTCTTCCATCACCTTTTAACTGGTTTTCTTTGTGCCCCTCCCCTCCCCCAACACCCTCCCTCTCCTCCCCCCCACCCCATAACCCCCAAACTCTCGTCCATGTCTCTGAGTCTCATTTTTATGTCTCACCTATGTATGGAATCATAAAATTCTTAGTTTTTTCTGATTTACTTATTTTGCTCAGTATAATGTTATCAAGGTCCATCCATGTTGTTGTAAAAGATCCAATGTGATCATTTCTTATGGCTGAGTAGTATTCCATAGGGTATATGTACCAAAGCTTTTTAATCCACTCGTCCACTGACAGACACTTGGGCTGTTTCCAATTCTTCGCTATTGTGAACAATGGTGCCATAAACATGGGGGTGCATTTCTTCTTTTGAAACAGTGCTATGGTGTTCTTGGGGTTTATTCCTAAAAGTTGGATAGCTGGGTCAAAAGGCAATTTGATTTTTATTTTTTTGAGGAATCTCCATACTGCTTTCCACAGTGGCTTCACCAGTCTGCATTCCCACCAGCAGTGCAGGAGGGTTCCCTTTTCGCCACATCCTCACCAGCACTTATTCTACGTTGTTTTGTTGATGAGCTCCATTCTGACAGGTGTGAGGTGATATCTCATTGTGGTATTAATTTGCATTTCTCTAATGATTAGTGATGTTGAGCATTATTCATATGCCTATTGGCCATCTGTATATCCTCTTTGGAGAAGAGTCTATTCATTTTTTTCACCCATTTTTTGATTGGACTGTTTGTCTTCCTGGTGTTGAGTTTTACAAGTTCTTTATAAATTTTTGTTATTAACCCCTTATGAGGTGTATTGTCAAGTATGTTCTCCCATTGTGTAGTTTGTCTTTTTATTCTGTTCTTATTGTCTTTACCTGTCCAAAGCTTTTTAGTTTGATATAGTCTCATTTTTTTATCCTGTCTTTTATTTCACTTGACTGTGGAGATAAATCGGCAAATATATTGCTGCGAGAGATGTCAGAGAGCTTACTGCCTATGTTTTCTTCTAAGATGATCATGGTTTTATGGCTTACATTTAAGTCTTTTATCCATTTTGATTTTATTTTTGTGAATGGTGTAAGCTGATGGTCTAGTTTCATTTTTTTTTTTTTTTTTTGCAGGTAGCCGTCCAATTTTCCCAACACCATTTGTTGAAGAGACTGTCTTTACTCCATTGTATGCTCTTACCTCCTTTGTCAAACATCAGTTGTCCCTAACAGTGTGGGTATATTTCTGTTTTCTCTGTTCTGTTCCATTGATCTATATGCCTGTTCTTATGCCAGTACCAGGCTGTTTTGAGTATAATGGCCTTGTAGTATAACTTGATATCCGGAAATGTGATACCTCCCACTTTATTCTTCCTTTTCAAGATTGCTGAGGCTATTTGTGTTCTTTCTTGGTTCCATATAAATTTTTGGAATATGTCTTCTATATCTTTGAAGTAAGTCATTGGTATTTTAATCAGTATTGCATTGAATTTATAATTTGCTTTGGGTAATATAGACATTTTAATGATGTTTATTCTTCCTAACCATGAGCATAGTATATGCTTCCAGTTGTTTGTATCTTCCCTGATTTCTTTTATCAATGTTTTATAATTATCTGAATACAAGTCTTTAATCTCCCTTGTTAAATTTATTCCTGGGTACTTTACTTTTTTGGTTGCAGTGGTAAAGGGGATTGCTTCCTTAATTTCTCTTTCTGACAGTTCATTGTTAGTATATAATAATGCCTCTGATTTCTGAGTATTAGTTTTATATCCTGCCCCCTTGCTGAATTCATTTATCAGGTCTAGTAGTTTTTTGATTGAGACTTTAGGGTTTTCTATATACAATATCATATCATCTGCAAATAATGATAGTTTTACTTCTTCTTTTCCAATTTGGATGCCTTTTATTTCTTTTTCTTGTCTGATTGCTGTGGCTAGGACTTCCAGAACTATGTTGCATAAGAGTGGTGAAAGGGGGCACCCCTGCCTTGTTCCTGATCTTAAGGGGATTGCTTTTAATTTTTGCCCATTCAGTATGATGTTGGCTGTGGGTTTGTCATAGATATTTATGTATGTTCCCTCTATTCCCACTTTGCTGAGAGTTTTGATCATAAATGGGTGCTGGATTTTATCAAATGCTTTTTCTGCATCTATTGAAATTATTATGTGATTTTTCTCCTTTTTTTTTTTGTTTATGTGATGAATCACATTGATTGATTTGCAAATATTGTACCAGCCTTGCTTCCCAAGAATAAATCCCACTTGATCATGGTGTATGATTTTTTTCATATATTGGTGGATCCGGTTTGCTAATATTTTGTTGAGGATTTTAGCATCTAAATTCATCAGGGATATTGGCCTATAATTTTCTTTCTTTGTGTTGTCTTTGCCTGGTTTTGCTCACCTCATAAAAGGAGCTTGGAAGTCTTCCTTCTTGAATTTTTTGAAATAGTTTGAGAAGCATAGGAGTTATTTCTTCTTTGAATATTTGGTAGAAATCACTTGTGAAGCCATCAGGCCCAGGACTTTTCTTTTTTGGGAGTTTTTTGATAACTGTTTTGATCTCATTTGTTGTAATTGGTGTTTAGGTTTTCTGATTCTTCCAGATTAATTTTTGGAAGATTATATGTTTAAAGAAATTTGTCCATTTCTTCTAGGTTATCTAGTTTTTTGGCATACAGTTCTTCATAGTATTTTCTTACAATATTTTGTATTTCTTTGTGTCAGTTGTTATTTCTCCATTCTCATTTCTAATTTCATTTATTTGATTCCTCTCTCTCTCTCTCTCTTTTTTTTTTTGGTGAGTCTAGTTAAAGGTTCATCAATCTTGTTTACCTTTTCAAAGAACCAGCTCCTGGTTTCATTGATCCTCTGCATTGTTTCTTTAGCCTCTATTTCATTTATTTCCACTCTGATCTTTATTATTTCCTTCCTTCTACTACCTATGGGCTTTACTTGCTGTTCTTTTTCTAGTTCTTTTAGATACAGGGTCAAGTTATTTATTTGAGCTTTTTCTAGCTTCTTAAGGTGTGCCTGTAATGCTATGAACTTCCCTCTCAGGACTGCTTTTGCTGTGTCCCATAAATTTTGAGTTGATGTATGCTCATTATCATTTATTTCTAGGAATTTTTTAATTTCTTTTTTGATCTCATTTTTAACACATTTGTTATTTAATAACATGCTATTTAGTTTCCAAATGTTTGAGTATTTTTCAGTTTTTCTGTTGTGGTTGATTTCTAGTTTCATGCCATTGTGATCAGAGAAAGTGCTTGATGTGATTTCAATCTTCTTAAATTTGTTGAGACTGCTTTTGTGCCCTAACATGTGGTCTATCCTAGAGAATGTACCATGAGCACTTGAAAAGAATGTATATTCTGCTGCTTTTGGGTGAAAGGTTCTGATGATATCTATTAAATCCAAGTAATCTATTGTGTCCTTTAAATCTGCTGCTTCTTTGTTAATTTTTTTATTGAGGATCTATCTAGTAATGTTAGTGGGGTACTGAAATCCCCTACTATTATAGTATTGCTGTTGATCTCACCCTTTAAATCCATCAAAGTCTGCTTTATATATTTATGTGCTCCTATATTAGGTGTGTAAATATTTATAATGGTTATATCTTCTATTTGGATTGCTCCCTTTATCATTATGTAGTGACCTTCTTTATCTCTTACTATAGCCTTTGTTTTGAAGTCCATTTTGTCTGATATAATATTGCTATCCCAGTTTTTTTTTTTTCATTTCCATTTGCGTGAAATATTTTTTTCCATCCTTTTATCTTTAGTCTATGTGCATCTTTTGTTTTAAAGTGTGTCTCTTGTAGACAGCATATGTATGGGTCCTGTTTTCTTTTTTCTTTTTTTCGGGGGGGGGGTCTTGTTTTCTTATTCACGCAGCTACCCTATGTCTTTTGAATGGATCATTTAATCCATTTACATTTAAAGTTATTATTGATATGTAGTTTTTAATTGCCACTTTATTCTTTAAAACTGTATTCCTCTTTTACTATATTCTTTTTCGCCTTTGATATGTTTACAACAGGCCCCTTAGCATTTCTTGCAGCAGTGGTTTAGTTGTAGTTAATTCCTTGAGTTTTTGTTTTTTGTTTTTTGTTTTTTTGGTCTGGAAAGCTTTTTATTTCTCCTTCAATTTTAAACGATAGCCTTGCTGGATAAAGTAGTCTTGGTTGTAGGCTCTTGTTTTGCATTACTTTGAATATTTCTTGCCATTCCCTTCTGGCCTCAAGTGTTTCTGTTGAGAAGTCGGAAGTCATCCTTATGGGGGCTCCTTTGTAGGTGATAGCCTTTTTTTCTCTAGCAGCTTTTAATATTTTCTCTTTATCACTTAGCTTTGGTATTTTAATTATGATGTGTCGTGGTGTAGATTTCTTTGGGTTTCTCTTTAATGGAGTTCTCTGTGCTTCTTGAACTTGTGAGACATTTTTCTGCCTTAATTGAGGGAAGTTTTCAGCTATGATATGTTTAATCAATGTCTCTATCCCTTGTTCTTTCTCTTCTTCTTCAGGAACCCCTATGATGTGGATGTTATTTCTCTTCATGTTGTCACAGAGCTCTCTTAGAGTTTCCTCAGACTTTTTGAGTCTCTTTTCTTTTTTCTGCTCTGCTTCCATGCCTTCATTTATCTTGTCCTCTAACTCACTGATTAGATTCTCAACTTCATCCATCTTGCTTTTAATTCCTTCCATTGTGTTCTTCATTTCTGATACTGTATTTGTCATTTCTGACTGATTCTTTTTTATTTCAATGTCCTTTTTTATATTTGCTATGTCTTTATTTAGTTGTTCGTAATGACCATCTATTGTTGTTCTAAGATCTTTGTGCATCCTAACAATCATTATTTTAAACTCTGCATCTGGTAATTTGGATTTATCTGACGCATTGAGGTCCTTTTCTGGGGATTTCTCTTGATTCATTTGTGTTGTATTTCTCTGCCTTTTCATTTTGTTTGTGTTAAAAAGGTTTTGGCCACTGGAGTCCACTGGGTGTGGCCTCTGTTTTCCTTAGGTGTTGTCTGTCTGAAGGACCACCGCCCCCTTTGCTGCTGCTGACTAGGGCGTTTGGGTATGGGCGTTGCTGGTGTTAGCCCACTGGGGCTGTTGCTCTGGTTTCTGCCTCTCCTTCATGGGAGAGGCTGTGATCACATGCTCAGGTGTACAAGCCTCAGTATCCTCAGCCTTTGCCCCGCCCCCACAGGTGGGATTATGCTCGGCCCTAAGGGCAGGTGTGAGCACTTTTGCTCAGCTGAGGGTCTCTGCCTGATTCTGGGCTTTTGCCCTGCCCCTGCAGGAGGAGCCTGCTCGTGGGACAGCTGAAAGCCTTGGCTTCATAGTCTAGGCGGGGCTGTGTGCCCATGCTCAGTCACGGGACTCTGCCTGTTCTGGGCTTTCGCTCCACCCCCATGGGACGAGCTGGCTCCTGTATCAGGACACAAACCTCAGTTCTGTGGGCGGGACAAGGCTGTGCTCCTGTGCCCTTGCTCAAGGGTGGGTGTCTGCCCCTTCCGGGGCTCCTGCCCTTTCCCTGCAGGCTGGATTGCATGGCCTGCACCTAGGCTTGATCACTTTTGCACGTCCCCTCCTCCCTAGCCAGGCAAGACCGAGCTCACACCTGGGCCTCAGTTGTGGCCAGCCTGCTTCTGCCCTTGCTGACAGAACCACGCTTCCATGTCCCGCCACCGCCCACCCTCGGGTGAGCCCTCAGCCATGTGGGTGGGTATGCTGCAGCTCAGACCCTAACACTCACTACTGTAGTACTGAAAGCTCCTTCCTTCTAAGCGACTCTGCTCTAAGTACTGTAGGAGAGCTTGTTTGGCTGGTGTCCTGCTTCCCTTTGCAGGTATTGCTGTTTCCAGGGGAAATATTCACTTCAGATTTGGGGAGTGACTCATCCCAGGGATTAGGGTGGCTGTCTCTCAAATTCTTCCTGTGCCTCCTAGATTACACTCTCTTCCTGCTACTCTGGTCCTCTCCTTTCTCCCCATCCCCCTGGAGCCCTGGGTGAGTGGTTGTGAGAGAGGTTTTCTGCGCGATCCCTTTAAGAAGAATCCTGGGTCTGAGAAATCACTCTCTTTCTCACAAACAGTATCCTGACTTGTTTCCAGCTAAATGCTGTCTGTACGCTTCTTGTAGGCTCTGGGGCTGCAGGCTGGGGCTTTGTTCCTGGGACTCAGGACCCTCCCCTCTCTGCTAAACTCACTTCCCACCATGCAAGTCTCTCCTGGCTGCAGTTCACTCCACTCTGGGGAGCTGGGCAGCCCTCTCCATGTTTCCACTTTTTCTACCAGTCTCAGTGTGGCTTCTTCAGTGTTCCTTGGTTGAAGAGTCCTCTTAGTTTAGTCCAAAGTTGGTTTTTCCAGATGATGGTTCTTAAAATTAGGTTGTAATCCACTTTGGTTATGGGAGGTGGAAGTTGGTACATCTGCCTACTCCATCACCATCTTGTCTTGGGCCTCTGTCCTGATTTTTAATCCACAGACTATGAAACACCCTGCTTTCCATAAGAGCCACCTCCCTTCTGATTGAGAAGTCTCTTGTTCTAGGTATTTCCAGTCCTGCCACAACTATCCAAGAATTTTTGATAAAATGCAGGACAAACAAAACAATGTCAGGGAAATACTTCTGCCTGTGAATCTTGTTTCCAATGCAGTGACTGAGTTGGACCCAGACTGGTGGAGGTTGCAGCCAAGGGGAAAGTAAAGCAGGGAAGTGAATTGAGAAGCCTTCCCCACCCTTGTAAACTAGGTCTGCTGCTCGGCTGGGATTGAGATGGAGGCTTTTTGCAGCCCACAACTCAGCATGATTAATCTAGGCTGCCAGTTGCAGCAGCTATTAGAATTTGAGCTTTAGTAAATAAAAAGATGTAAGAGTTTGGGAAAATTACAGCTTTTTCCCATTATTCTCTAACTTTCTCTAAACTATCATTTTATTTCTTTCCTATTCTATACCTGGAAAGAGAATGAAGGGGGATCCTGATTGGATATGCCTAAATAAAAATCTCATATGGCTGACTTAAGATTTTTCAAGAGAGATTTCTGTTTAGTATTTATCCTTACCATGTTCCTATTAAAATATCCCTACATAAGATCAAGCAGGCCACATTCTAATCTCTAAAATCCCAGATTTTACTCTTTCTTTTTTTTCTTTCTTTTTTTTTTTTACAGGGACAGAGAGAGAGTCAGAGAGAGGGACAGATAGGGACAGACAGACAGAAACAGAAAGAGAGATGAGAAGCATCAATTATCAGTTTTTCGTTGTGACACCTTAGTTGTTCATTGATTGCTTTCTCATATGTGCCTTGACTACAGGCCTTCAGCAGACTGAGTAACCCCTTGCTCGAGGCAGCGACCTTGGCTGTCCAAGCTGGTGAGCTTTTTGCTCAAGCCAGATGAGCCCATGCTCAAGCTGGTGACCTCGGGGTCTTGAACCTGGGTCCTCCACATCCCAGTCCAACACTCTATCCACTGCGCCACTGCCTGGTCAGGTCTGGATTTCACTCTTGATTTGTGTAATTGTATGTGATGTCTTTGTTTAATGTTTAAATGTGTCTGTCTTCAAGGCCTGAATTAAGTTTATGCATGCAAAAATTGGAAATGCCAGCTCTAATATTGTAAAAATATCATCCCTACAAATTTAAAAATTTAATTGGAACAAGTAAAGTGCACTCATTGAAATTTGAATAAAATAAAATGTAGATCCTAAAGACTTCCTAATTCGGCCAAACTGCTCCAAGCTAAAGTTACTGCAGCTGCAAAGCTTGAAGCAGGGTGGATTTGCTTAACAAAGATGTATTTTTTTTTTATTTAGTCTTTGAATTGCCTATTGATTGATGGGTAGAAGTGTTTTGATGGATGTGGAAATGCTACTTGAAAGTGCATTTGTTGTATTTTGTTGGAGGTTGGCATTGAGATGGGTGTTTCTTGCAGTTTTTGAGGTCAAAGTATTGTGGAGTATACTCAACAAATGCTTAAGGGTCAATTGTAAATAGTATATATTAAAAAAAGAGGGGGAGGATCTTGTCCTGGAACTCCTGCAAATCTATTTACTTTGAAGAATTTCTTTTGAATGCTGATGCACAGGAGACGCCAAACCTTTTTCTTTTGCAAACTTCTACCCTCTTTTATTTGATTCAGCTAGTAACGCTGTTTTGTCTTTTTCTAAATAGTTCCAGATATACAGAAAAAGTTTATATAGGTGGATGTGGACCCTTAAAACCCTCAGCGAAATCTTCTGAGCATGGCTTTTAAGGTCTGTAATGACCAAGAGGAAAAGAAAAGGAAGACAAAGCCCAAAAGAGATCAGGAAAAATACTAGCTCTTGGCATATACCCTTAAAGGCTCCAACACCCCAAAGGGACCTCATAGGACACATCAGGGCCCTGCTTCAAGAGTGGAAAGAAAGATCATTGATCTAAAGCATGCCAGGCTTCTCTGTCCCTACCAGGGACACACCTTTGCTGTGGAAAAAAAGGGACCCTAGAAGGTAAGCTGCCCCCTTACTCCTCTAAGGGAGGGTTCAGTCTCTTCCAGCCTTGCTCCAGCCACCTGTGACCTCACCTTTCCCAGCCTGCTAGGACTTGCCACTGAAGGCTAAAGGTGCCCAGGGTACCTTTACTGTGGATGGGCCTAGGGTATTTCTCACATCACTGTGGATGGGCATAGGGTATTTCTTCCAAGTAGCAGGCAAACTGATCTTGTTTCTTGTGGACACGAGGGCCACTTACTATGCCTTGCCTGAATATTTGGATTTTTATTCATCCCTCGAAGATCTCTGCGGGTGTTGATAGTCTTTATTTTCTGATACAGTGTTTCCTTTATTTCTCCTGCCTAATGCCCCATGCCTATTTTAGGCTGGAAACTTCTCCTAATTTAGATGAATTTACCTCTACCACCCAGCATAGTTTATCCCAAGGTTCTCTTCACCATGCCACGGCTTCAGAGCTCCAGGGAAAGGCACCCTGGGGGTATATATATATATAAGTCCCTGTCTATCATTTATTTCAATTCCATACCTTTTGCCATTTGGGACCTCAGTATAGACTTGTCATGGCTGGACCCCAACAGGGGAAGAGAGAGAAAGAGGGAGGGGGGAAGAAGCACATGGTCACCTCTCCTGTTTGCTTTGACTGGGAATCTAATCTAGGGCTTCCACATGCCGGGTTGATACTCTATTGATGATCCAACCAGCCAGGGATAATCTCTTCCCCTGAGTTCATTGAGCATCCTTACAACTACTGTTTTGAACTCAGCATCTGGTAGAATGCTTGTCTCCATTTTGTTTAGTTCTTTTTCTGGTGTTTTATTCTTTCTTTTATTTGGGACATGTTTCTTTGTATTCTCATTTTGCCTGCCTTTCTGTGTTTGTTTATATATATTAAGTAGAGCTGCTATGTCTTGGTAGAATGGCCTTATGTAGTAAGTGTCCTGTAGGGCCCAGTGGGACAGTATCTCTGGTCACCTGAGCTGGGCACTCCAGGTGTGTCCCAGTGTGGGCTGTGTGCACTCTCCTGTTGCAGTCGAGCCTTGTTTGCCTTTGGCACATCAATGGGAGGGATTTACACCCAGGCCAATTGGCTGAGAGGACTGGCTGCAACCACAGTGGTGGAGCTACTGTGAAGGGGCTGACCCCACAGAACAGGACTTGCTTCAGTGGGGCACTGGTATCTGATGAGTTTGCCCCTTGAGTGTGTGGTTTCTGGATGTGGTTGAGTGGTACTCCAGCATAGTGTGAAGCTGTTCACTGGGTGTGATGGCTCTGGGGCCTCCTGAGAGGTACATGAGAAGACTAGCCATTGCCTGTGCCTTGCTGGGAACCACCCTGCATTAGCTACAAAGAGATCTGAAGATGACTGCTACTTGTGCTGGGCTTGGAGGTGCCCGGAACAAGCCAAACTGCAATTTGAGGCCAGCTGCTGCTAGTTATGGGGCCATTGAGACCAGATGCTTCTTGTTTGGGGGCTGTGAACCTTGATGATATTTTAGGAAAGTCTGTATCATGAACCAAGACAGGCTGTTTGTATGGAAAAGCTACTGGAAAGGCCTTGAGTGGGTCTGCAAGTTGGGTGGGACAGGGTCTCTCTCAAAGAGTCACGGGTATTGGGTTGGGTGAACAGTATTATGCAGGTTGTTGGAGTCTCAAATATGGTGCCTGCCTGCCAGCTCTGAGAGGGAAGTACTGGCATAGGAACAATAGATTCTGCCAGTACTTCTGTCTGGGAGAAAACTCCCCCTCCAGCCCTTGTCCTGATGCCAGAGAATTCAGTCCCTCTCCATATGTTTCTGGTGCCTTTCTAGCTGTTGCCCCCATGCTAGAGCTCAGAGCGAGTGAGTCTATTAGCAAGTAAGTCACTGCATGAGCTCTTTAAAAGGAATGCCTGGGACTCCATGAGCCCATTGTCTCACTCAGCCACAATCTCTGCTGGTTTTTTACACCCAGAAGTTATGGAGACTTCTCTGCACTGGAACCCTGGGCTAGGAGGCCTGGTGTATAGGTAGGACCCCTTGCTCTTTAAGGGGTACTGGTGAAGCCTAGATATTTCTCCCAATTTTTAACTTCTACATGTGGGTGTGGGACTATCCCATTCTGCATCTCTGCCCCTCTTACAAGTTTTAACATGGCTTCTTCTTTATATCCTTAGTTATAGGACTTCTGTTCAGCTGGATTTCAGGTGTTTCTGAATGATGGTTATTCTGTAGTCTAGTTGTAATTTTGATGCAGTTTTGGGAGGATGGAAATACCTGATTTAACTACACTGACATCTTGATTGGAAGAACCCTTTATTGGAAGTCCATTTATTATTTATTTATTTATTTATTGATTGATTGATTTTAACAGAGAGAGAGAGAGAGAGAGAGGGAGAGAGAGGGATAGATAGGGACAGACAGACAGGAACAGAGAGAAATGAGAAGCACCAATCATCAGTTTTTTGTTGTGACTCCTTACTTGTTCATTGATTGCTCTCTCTTATTTGCCTTGACTGTGGGGCTTCAGCAGACCAAGTAACACCTTGCTCGAACCAGCGACCTTGGGTCCAAGCTGGTGAACTTTGCTCAAACCAGATGAGTGGGTGCTCAAGCTGGTGACCTCGGGGTCTGGAACCTGGGTCCTCTGCATTCCAGTCTGGCGCTCTATCCACTGTGCTACAGCCTGGTTAGGCAAACCCTGTCCATTTATTTTTAAGGAAAACTTACTGGGTAGTTGACGTTGTTTTTTCCGTTTGCTGTTTTGGAAAGCTGGTCTATTTTCTAGGGACTTCTGTCCTCTAATGGCTGACTGTGAATTCTGAGAGGGAAGTATTTATGAGGTGGGGCAGGAGGGGCTGGTTGTTTGGCAAGCTTTGTTTTAGGATGGGTACGCTCAAAATTGGTTATCTGACTATAAGCCCTCTAAATGCCCATTGAGGAAGGTATTTCTATTGAGGAGCTAATATTCAAACTAGAAGTCTTAACTTTCTTTATAGCATTCCATTTTTTCAGATAAAAGCTCTCTATTTTAGGTTTAAGTTTTATTTTTTTTTTATTTTGCTGCTGTTGTTGGCAAATGCCATTAACTGGTACTCTAGATCTCTGGACAAAGGATTTTGGGTAGAATATAGTGGTGGAGACTAATGTAGCTGTTCTGTTTCATAAATTGTCAGTTAATTCCTTAATTTAAATTCTTATTTCTCACTCCTGCTTTCTTCTGTACTTGCTGACTCAGGGTCCAGAGTATCTTCAGGATTCTGCCAGACAGGCTGGCTCTCAACTCTTCTGTTGCTTCTTCATAACATATTCTAAACTGTGGTATTATCCATCTGTTTCACCTGCCAAATTGCTCACATTCACTTTCCTTCTCTCAGAAATGTGTTGGGAATCCCTCACTTTCATCTCATTCTTTTTACTGTTAGAGATTTATTCCTTTATGTACTGATGTACTTTTATTTTAATGGACTGTAGGAGGGATTGTGTGCAATGCAAGTACTTAGTCCAACATCTTGAACTGGAGTCAACAAATAGTTCTGAGCACTTTTCCTGTACCAAGTACCATGCTAAGTGCTAGGGGAATAAAAATGAGTGAAACTTATTTCCTGATGTCAAGAATCTCATAGTATAGTAGTGGTTGCAATCTATATGACAGATATTAAAAGGGGGCTTTTACTGTTTTGGTTTTGGATAGGAATCAGAAGCTAAAAATGAAAGGATCGCATATTCTACAGAGAGGTGACACACCATATTTATAAAATGTGCTGAAGGATGACTTCTAAAACATGATCTGAGGCCCCATAGCTTCATTACTGCATGGGTATATAAAGAAAAGCCGGGAGATTGATTGATAAAAAAAAATAGTAGAGAGGTTGCTTTTGAAGAGAATTGTGGGAATGCTTTGGAGATTCTTCTGCTCATGGGGAAATGAGGAGGTGTTTCCCATTTGCTTAAATGGAATGGGGCTACAAGAAAATCACTGCAAAGGTCTGACATGAATTCCCAAGGGATTGACATTTGCAGGGACAGGCAACGTACTTAAATCTGAAAACAATGTTTTAAGGTGAGAGAGGCTATTGCTAAAACAGCTTCTGGCAACAGAGGAAAGAGAAGGCTGCATTTGCAGGGAGCTGTACTCCATCCACATGTGAGCAATGCTGTTTCCCAGAGGCCAGATATATTTCCCACAGTGGGACTTTAGGGTTGAGTCATATTTTTGTGTGTGACAGAGAGAGAGACAGAGAGAGGGACAGATAGGGACAGACAGGCAGGAGGGAGAGAGATGAGAAGCATCAATTTTTCATTGCAGCTCCTTAGTCTCCTTAGTTGTTCATTGATTGCTTTCCCATATGTACCTTGAATGAGGGGCTACAGCAGACCAAGTGACCCCTTGCTCAAGCCAGCGACCTTGGGCTTTAAACCAGCAACCTTTGGGCTCAAGCCAGGGACCATGGGGTCATGTCTATGATCCCATGCTCAAGCCAGTGACCCCTTGCTCCAGCTGGTGAGCCTGTGCTCAAGCTGGCAACCCTGGGGCTTTGAACCTGGGTCCTCCATGTCCCAGTCCAATGCTCTATCCACTATGACACTGCCTGGTCAGGCTTGAGTCATCTTATAAGAGATTTCTCCTAAGACTATTTCTCAGAGTTATGAAGTGAGCCCAACAGAAGAATGGTCAGACAGAAACGAGGGACAGAAGAGTTGTAAGAGTCCAGCCAGAGGTGGTATTACCTAGGTCCAGGAAACTGTAGATGAGAGATCTCCAATGACAAAGGAGCTCCAACTAACCCTCTAGTGAAAGTATCAGCTTTGGACATCTGCAACACTGTCCATGGCAACGTTAAAGTTGAACCAGTAAAAAAAAGCTTGTTTGGCCCTTCCTTGTTCTCTGTGCTTTGACTCCGGCAGTGTCTGAGGCAGTACAGTGAGTGTGGGAGGAGATATATCAATAGAAGAGAAAATAAATGAGGGGGGAAGCCAACTACACTGCCTACCTTTACCCCATGGTGAGTTTCCTGGCTGAGTTAGACCTGAGCTGGAGGAGGGGAGAAGCTTAGAAATGGGCGATAAACTGAAGCTGCGGTATATTGGGTTGGGCTGAAATTTTGAATGCCTAAAAATCAAAACTATTTTTTAATATCTGAGAGTGACTGAAAAAGTATGAGCTTTATCTGAAATTTCATGCAGGAGTAGGGAACAGTGATTCCACGGAGTTTGTGGTGTGAAAGAATTACATTGCTTTCCGCTTACTCCCTACTGTGTCTAGCTCATACAATAAACTAGTTTATATAAGTGCCACACTATATGTGTAGTCAAGGTTCAGTGAGTGGTAGTACATAGGAGAAAGTAATACATTCTTTCCAGGGAAGCCAGGAAAGGCCTGACACCTTTTCTAAGAGGAGATAGAGCTTGAGCTGGATTTTAAAGAACAAGGAAGAGTTTGCACATTGAGGATGGGGTAGGAGGACATTCCAGGAAAAGAAAATAGCATCTACAAAAGTAGGAGGTGTATATTGACAACTATATGTGGTCTTGTGATTTTGAATCAATGTAGTGTGGGGGAGGAAGAAGCTTCCTCTACCCTTCTAGGTTCTTCCACTGGTCTAATAATTCAGTTGATATGAGACAGATTAACAAGAGAAAGATAACTAAATTTAGTTATATATATATATATATATATATATATATATATATATATATATATATATATATATGGGAACCTGTTGGTCAAATAAGTTTTTAAATATGACATATACGATGTATATTTGCTCACTTTTGGTGTGGGAAACAGGTTGTAAGCTGGCAAAGTGATTATAGCCTAAGTCTTAGTTTTAAAACTAAGCCTTTCTCCAGACCCTTGACTGTTGCATGATAGGGGGTGGTACACTCTTATGAGGAATCCCATTTATGCCTCAGATAAGTGACTTTGTATCAGAGACTTCCTTATTTGTATATTAGATTAAAGGTTTTGATATCCCCACTATAAAATGGGGATAGACTGGAGGCTCGCTCTGTCGGTTCCTGCTATCACCATTGCAGGGGCCTCCCTGATTCCTTGCCCTTCATGGGAAAAGCAGGTTTTCTGCTTTTCCCTTGTCTTCTCTTGTGGCTTTCCTGCCTTGGTGAGACACCAATAAACAGAATGGCCCACCATCCTCCTGCTCTGCCATTTCTTTACCGTCTGCCCGAATCCAATGGGAATCCTGAGAGAGTCAGAGACTTCACATACATGAGAGCTTCCAAGACGGAAAGGGAAAATGAGGTATATAAGGCATCCTAAACCAAGGAATGAGGGAAGGTGCCTGGGGCTTCTGAGAAAAGGAGGGAAAGAAGGGAAATTCCCAGGACAATAAGAGTAGATGCTCAGTAATCAGACGTTTACCTTGCCCTGTAGATTGGTCACAAAAAGTTATCCCTGGTAATAACTCTTATCATGGGCAAAGCCCCCAAATCAGACTCTTCTAGGGAGTTAAGGGAGGGGTAGAAATTTCTCCCGAGCCCACAGGGTCTCAGTTGTCTTCAGTTCCAGCTAATCCATATGCCAGTGTCATAAGTCTTGCGGAGGCCTGTTCTAAACCCCTTCAGTAGTGGAGACAGCTGTTGGGTGGGGGAGGGAGATGTGAGAACATTTGAAAAACTGCTCATGAAGTGCCTTTTTTTCCCTGAAAGTGAGAGAGGGCCAGAAGAACCAAGTATTTTAAGCAGGGGAGTCACATGACCATATTTGCATTTTTTTTTATAAATAAATTTTTATTTAAATGGGGTGACATCAATAAATCAGGGTACATATATTCAAAGGAAACATTTCCAGGTTATTTTGTCATTTAGTTCTATTGCATACCCATCACCCAAAGAGAGATCGTCCTCCGTCACCCTCTATCCAGTTTTCTCTGTACCCCTCCCCCTCCCCCTCCCTCCGTCCCTCCCCCCACCCCCCGTAACCACCACACTCCTGTCCATGTCTCTTAGTCTCACTTTTATGTCCCACCAATATATGGAATCCTGCAGTTCTTGTTTATTTCTGATTCGCTTATTTCACTCCGCATAATGTTATTAAGATTCCACCAATCTGCTGTAAGTGATCCGATGTCATCATTTCTTCTAGCTGACTAGTATACCATGGTGTATATGTGCCCCATCTTCTTTATCCAGCCTTCTATTTTTTTACAGTGATTAAAAGCCTTTAAGCATACTCTTGGCCCATACAGCAAGAATCCATAAAAGAGTAGTGTCCTTAACATGTTCACCAAGTCAAGTTGGCCCCATCACCATGTCAAATCCCTGAAAAATGCAACCCAACCACAGTTCAGTCTGTTAGGATCTGTCACAGGGAGCAGGAGTCCAGGAAAAGTCCACATCCAGGAAAAGTCCGCATGGCACTGGAATTGTTGTCACCATTCTATACTTTGCAGCTCATGTCCAAGTCCCAGTGACCGCTGCTTCTAGCTGGTAATGATTCAGGTAGACTGGAGAATAACTATGTTTTGCCTGAATAGTCAGGTTTTTTATTCTTCCCTCAAAGATCTCTGTTGTGGGTGTTGATAGTCCTATGTTCTGCTGCTTTGCTTAATATATAGTGTTTCCTTTATCCCTCCTATCTCAATGCCCCACTCTTATTTCAGGCTGGGACCTACTCCTAATTTAGAGCTCTCTTTCCCCCTTTTGCCAACTTCTATTATAAATCTACCTTTGCCACCCAGCTTAGTGTATCCCAAGGTTCTCTTTACCATGCCACAGTCGCAGAGCTCCAGGGAAAAGCTACCTGGTCTCATCTCTCCAGGCAGAGGAGAACAGAAGCTCCATATCTATGCATGCTGCATATTTGCAATTTTAAAGATCACTCTTGTCACAGTGTTGTGAGTGGATTGGTGGAGATTGTGGAGACTGGGAAGCAATGCCAGGGTAAAACTGACCCAGTCAAGAAGATCTCTTGATTATCTGGAAATATCTAATAATAGAACTATCTCTTAAAAAATAGAAAATAACATTTCATATACATATAGTAGGGTTCCCAGCTTGACTTCTGGCTGGGATTTGGGTGTGTCTGGGCTCCTGCAGTGAACTTCAGGAATGGGCAACTACAGGAATTTTAGCAGGACGCTCTGTGAGGACTCCTTAAAGAGAACCCATTCTAAGGCAGTGATTATTAACTTGGGGTTCATAAATAGAATTCATGGGGTCTGTGAAGTTGGAAGGGAAAACAATCACATCTTTGAAATTTAGCATTTCCTCTTGTATGGCCAGGTGCCATGGCCTTGCAGATTCGCACTGAATTCAGGCAGATGAAAAAGGAACTGTGGGGCCGGAGGATGGTGGGCCATTCCAATTTATTGGAGGCTCACAAAGACAGGCAAGCCAAAAGAAGAAAGAAAAAAATACAAAGGGGAAGAAAAACCTGTTTTTTGCAGTCGAAGGCAAGGGATCAGGAAACCAACTGCACCTCTCAGTGGTGGGGCATGATCTCATCCCATCCCCCCTGAGAGAAAGCACTCATACCCTTACAGTAGTGCTGTCACATGCTCCTGCACTAATTACACAAAGTGCTTGCAGCTGGTAACCCTGTGAGCGAGACTAACATAGCCATTTTTTCCACACCCTTCTATTATGAATATAGGCAACAAATCACAATGGTGGTAGCAGTATCTGTGATGTTGTCATGGAAGAAAGTCACTCATGTTATATCACATTGCAATTTTTTTCAGATCCCCAAATATTATTTACTTATCTACTACTTTGAGTTGTTGCGCTATTAGATTTGCTGCTAGATCACTTATTTACCGTGTTAATAAAAACCATATTCGTTACCATATAAGATGTGTTAAAAATAGTTTTAGAGTTACATTTCAATGAAATTGGTTTCCTTTTTAATTTGATGTCTTTTATTTTATGCATTTAAGAACATTATTCTGCAAACGGGTCCATAAAGTTTACCAGACTGCCTGAGGGGATGCATGGCACACAAAAAGGTGAGGAACTACTACTTAAGAAAAAAAGAATCACTCAAATTTGTCCCTGCCATTTACATACGAGTCAGTACAGCAGGGGAAGAAAAATATTTTTTCCTGTACCCTTATAAGATTTTGGCTGAGACCTCACATACCCCAAAAAAGATTTGCAGGAGAGGCCTGACCTGTGGTGGCTCAGTGGATGCAACATCTATCTGGAATGCTGGGGTTGCTAGTTTGAAACCCTGGGCTTGCCTGGTCAAGGCACATAAGGGAGTTGATGATTCCTGCTCCTCCCTCCCTTCTCTCTTCTCTCTCTTCTTTCTCTAAAATTAATAATAATAATAATAATAATAATAATAAAATCTTTGCATGAGAAAAACAAACAGAAGTTTAATAGCATGTATACCTACTATATACATGGGAGAGACCCAAGAAAACTTAGCAACTTCCTGAAATGGCCTGAGCCACTACTTTAAATAGCATCTCCAGCTAAAGACAAAAGAAGATTTTTTTGGAGGGGGGAAGACCCAGTTATGGGGGGTTACCAAGAAAAGCACAGTAAATAAAGGTAAGGTTATTTTGCAGATTTAACTCATTGCCTTCTCTATTGATAATAGTTTCTAGTTGGTCATCCTTCTCTTCCTAGTACAGAGAGACATCATTACAACTGGAGATTTCCCTTATAAATGTAAATTTTCCTCACAAAAGGGTAACCTTAGCTAGGTTTTCAAAGCTCCTGTGTCTGCTGTTTCTTAAAAATAACCAGCCTAAAATAATCTGTATGCCAAAGAGGCAAATTTGGGAGTGGCAAGTTCATGCTTCCCTTCAGTAGCTGATGAGGAAATTGTTATCTGCATCCTCCCAACAAAAAATAATGAGGCTGTATTTAACATATATTACCCAGTCTTTCTCCTCTCACTGAAACAGATAATAGGGCACAGCCTGCCTTTTACCTCACTTGTCAGCTGAGCAGCATGCTGCACTGACATCTGTAGACCTCAATGCCTCAACTTCAGCAAGATATAAAAACATCGAGGAGCCTGGTGGGAAATGGCAGGAGAGGCCTAGTGGAGGAGAAGGGTGCTTGTCTGATGTCAGGATGCTCAGTGAAGGGAAGGGACAGGGGAAGTGGAAGCAGAAGCCACATGGTAGCTGATGAGACAACTGGTAAGAGTCATTTGTGTTCACTGGTGATATCCACTCCCCAAGAACACCTAGTAATAGTGTTAAGGGCTTTTAATTGAAAAAGCTGGGGTTTGGGGTACGCTGCATGACAGAACCAGGAAAGCCTTACTGGTGGTGGCATAGTGGATAGAGTGTCAATCTGGGTCACTGAGGTCCCACATTTGAAACAGTGAGGTTGCTGGCTTGAGCATGAAATCATAGACATTATCCCTTGGTCACTGGCCTGAAGCCCAAGGTTGCTGGCTTGAGCAATGGGTCACTGGCTCGGCTGGAGCACCATAACACCTCCCCCTCCAGCTTTGGTCAAGGCACATATGAAAAGCAATCAATGAACAACTAAAGTGGTGCAACTATGAGTTGATGCTTCTTCTTCTTCTTCTTTTTTTTTTTTTTTGAGTTGATGCTTCTTATTTCTCTCTCTTCCTCTCTCTTTCTCTCACTTAAAAAAAAAAAAGAACTGGGGAAATCTGGTGACTGCTCTTAATAGGACCTCCATAGTATCCACAGGCTATTGAGGCATGAAAAAATTCAGGTTCCAAAGCTATATGTTGTAAGTGACAGCCATCATGTTGGCTTTTTATAAAAAAAAAATATTTGATTTTTAGAGAGAGGAGAGAGAGAGAAAGGGCGGGGTGGAGGGAGAAGTAGGGAGCATCAACTCATAGTAGTTGCTTTCTGTATGTACCTTGACCAGGCAAGTCCAGGGTTTCGAACCAGCGACCACAGAGTTCCAGGTCAATGCTTTATCCACTGCGCCACCACAGGTCAGGCCATACAGAGTTTATTAAAAAATTATATTTTTATAGAAAAGATAAAAAAAACCAAGTGAGTTCTCTTTTTTGTGTTTTCAATATTCCATTAGTTGAACATTCTCTACCTGTGTTTAAAGAAAGATTTTATGACCTTGAGCATGACTTCAGAGGCAGAGAGCATATTTCCCCCAGCATTTGCTATAGAGCTCACTCAAGTAATCAGCTTTGAGCTTCCAGAACAAATCTTAGTATTCTTGAACAGCAGTATCATCAGTCATTTATTGATGTATATTTGAATGGAAAAAGTGCAGGGTGTTTCAATCCACCATGCCCCACCACCACCCATAGGTTTAAAATTAAGAGGTCAGTGGTTTGCTGTTGGTTTAGAAAGGCTTTTTTTTCCACTTTGGTTTGTTTTATGTAGAGAAAAAGCATTCTGTGCTCTTTTTGGCAGAGATGTGCCACTGTAAATGCTACTACTCGATGACAAAAAAAAATTGCTGAATTTACCATCAGCTGTGTCCATTGAGATTTATCCACTGTAAATTAATTCCTTGCATTACAAATGCAAGGCATTTTTTCTTTGTGGGATATTCTTGATAATAAGTGTTACAAGAAAGAGGAATTACAGTGGTACCTTGAGATACAAATTTAATTTGTTCTGTAACTGAGCTCGTAAGTCAGTCAACTCGTATATCAAACTGCCGATACTGGACCCGTGCGCCAATGCACCAACTAGCAGCAGCTTTCCGAATCATGACTCGTATCTTGGAATTTCGCTCGGATCTTGAACAAAAATACGAACCGAGTTGCAGCTCGTATCTTAAAAATTCATATGTTGGTCTGTTTGTATCTCAAGGTACCACTGTAATTCCTCTTTCTTGTAACACTTATTATCAATAATATCCCCAGGCACTAGTATTCTATGTGTAGTGAAGTGTCATCCAAGAGAATTTTATTTTTTCCTCTTAAGAGAAAGGAGCTGCCACTCTCTGTACAGGCAATGAGAAGGGCATCCTAGAACAGGTCTTTGAGAGGCTGTCTCACTTATACAGATGTTCACCAGACAGATGTACAGAAGTCTGGAGTGAGAATGGGCTGGTCCAGAGAACTTCCATGTCCAACCCCTGAGATTTGGAGTTAGGAGGATGTATCAATGCAAAGAGAGTGGCCCTTTTCAAGGCCCAATGGCAGGAAAGGGTAATAGGACCCATGAAATAAAGTTAGCAACAATTTAAAGAAAGTCTGGTCTGTGGGCTGGCCCTCGCACTGAGTAAAGCAGAACACAGGAAATGGTGGCAGGACAGACAATATAGTTTATGGCCCCTGGTGCAAAATGATAATGTGGGGCTTCTTGTTAAAAATTATTAATAATGTTGGGGGGTTGGGTGAGGGGTGGAGGAATTGAGCAAAAATAGACAAAAAACCCTCATAAACATGGACAGCAGTGTGGTGGGTTTGGGGGGGTGGAGGAGGGTATAAGGAGGATAAATGGTAATGGATGAAGACTAGACTTGGGGGAGTAGTGAACACAATACGGTATACAGAGATGTGTTGTAGAATTTGGCACCTGAAACCTGTATGATTATGTTAACCAGTGTCACCCCAATAAACTCAATTAAAAAAAGAGTTAATAGCCTGACCAGGCAGTGGCTCGGTGGATACAGCCGTTGGCCTGGAAGGTTGAGGACCCAGATTTTAGACCCCAAGTTTGCCAGCTTGAGTGTTGGATCATAGGCATGACCCCATGGTGACTGGCTTGAGCCCAAGGTTGCTGGCTTGAGCAAGGGGTCACTGGCTCGTCTGTAGCCCCCGCCCCCAGTCAAGGCACATATGAGAATGCAATCAATGAACAACTAAAGTGCTGCAGAGAAGAATTGATGCTTCTCATCTCTCTCCCTTCCTATCTGTCCATCTGTCTGTCTCTCTATTGCTTGCTCGCTTGCTAAATAAAAAAAGAAAAAGATATTAATAAAACAAAATACAAAATAATAATACAAGAGAGTGCACCAGCATCATCAAAAGTTACTCCTTCAGGAAGACCAGTGAAATTGATAAATCCCCAAGAGGGACCAAAAAAAGAGTTCTAAATAATCAATATCAGAAATGAAAAATAATACATCACTACATATGCTACAAACATTAAAGACATAAGAGTATATTCTAAACCAGTGGTCCCCAATCCCTGGGCCGCAGACCAGTACCAGTCCGTGGGCCATTTGGTACCGGTCCACAGAGAAAGAATAAATAACTTACATTATTTCCGTTTTATTTATATTTAAGTCTAAATGATGTTTTATTTTTAAAAAATGACCAGATTCCCTCTGTTACATCCGTCTAAGCCTCACTCCTTACGCTTGTCTCGGTCACGTGATACATTTATCCGTTCCACCCTAAAGGCTGGTCCGTGAAAATATTTCCTGACATTAAACCAGTCTGTGGCCCAAAAAAGGTTGGGGACCACTGTTCTAGATGACTATTGGAAACTTTAGATGAAACTGGAAAATTTCTAGAAAAATATTATTTATTAAAACAGACTCAAGAAAAATTAGGTCATTTTATTCCTACTCACCTTTGTAGGGCACATCTTTGTAAGTTGCATTCAATTAATAAAGTTCAACAGGATTTTGTCAGCATTCCTTCTTTCTTCAGTACTAACTTTGGGAAAGGAGGTGAGATTAGGAGCACTAAAATTCCCTCCCCCCAGTTCTCCTTTAAAGTTGACAGTATAAGGTTGTTTCCCTTTCATTGTCTAGCTGCTGATAGTGAATGTGGGTCAGCTAAAACAAGACTATTTTTCCTTTGCCATAGAATTAAGTATGAATTCTTACAGTGTTGGTAAAAATGACAACTGCATTAATAACAAGACTATATTTTCTTAATTTAATTATCAATCTTAACACAGAATATAGCAGAATGAAACAGAATTACACAGTTTTAATCTTCCTCCTTCCTAGTTCTTACATGGTTCTTCATGACAGCCCACAGTAAAAGTTAATTACATAGTCTACAGTAATGGATAAAGAGGAGCAGCTAACACAAACATAGGCACTGCTTTCTAACAGTCTAAATCAGGGGTCCCCAAACTTTTTACACAGGGGGCCAGTTCACTGTCCCTCAGACCATTGGAGGGCCAGACTATAAAAAAAACTATGAACAAATCCCTATGCACACTGCACATATCTTATTTTAAAATAAAAAACAAAATAAGAACAAATACAATATTTAAAATAAAGAACAAGTAAATTTAAATCAACAAACTGACCAGTATTTTAATGGAAACTATGCTCCTCTCACTGAGCACCAATGAAAGAGGTGCCCCTTCTGGAAGTGCGGCGGGAGCTGGATAAATGCCCTCAGGGGGCCACATGCGGCCCGTGGGCCGTAGTTTGGGGACCCCCCCTGGTCTAAATGAACATATAGTTAAAGATGAAAAAAATATAGAGTATGTATGGTCAGAAGTAGCTGAGACCAGTGGTCTACAAACTGTGGTCCACAAGTCAACTGTATCAAGATCACTCGGGGAACGTGTTGTCTGGTGCAGGGCCTGAGAATCTGCATTCTATAAGTCCGTTGGGTGATTCTAATAGACATTTATGCTTGGGGTCCACTATCTTGTGCTATCTCTCTTAAGCACTAATTGTCTCAGCTGTGCTATTATACTTAAGATGGCTTTGTTCTGTTATAGACTGAAGTGAAAACTGGTAAGACCATTCTGGAGAACAGTTTGGTCATATATGATATAATTGGAGATGTGTGCATGGGAAAGTTCCATTTCTAAGCATATGTTCACAGATATACACAGAGGGCATGTACAATGTTGTTAATTGCAACAATTGCTAATGATGAAAAGACTGGAAAATGCACGTTCCTAGAGTGGACTCTTAAAAAGCAGTTAAAATGAATGTACTAATTTATAGTTATCAACATAGGAGGATTTAGAAAACATCATGTAAAGCAAAAATTGCAAGTTTGAGAAAAGTTGATACCACTTATCACAGAGGTAATATTATATATTCTTTATGGATAAACATATATTTATAAAAGCATACACAGGAAGTTGTACACCAATGTTGAGTACCTCTTGGAGAAGGAAAGAGGAAGGGAGAGAGGGGGAAATGTGATGGAGGGAGCTGTAGTTCTATCACTAACGTTAAATTTCTTTAAAGGAAACGATCTAAAGCAAGCTAGGTGTTTACAAAAATGTTAATCACTTCCTAGCTGTGTGAGCTTGGGCAAATTACTCCACCTTTATGAGCCCCAGTTTCTTCATCTGTAAAGCGGTATGATAATTGTACATGTAACTCACGGAGTTGGTTTTGAACATTAAATGAGGTAATATATACAATTTTTTGTAGTCACCACATAAATACTCTCTAAATCATAGTTGTTACTACATTATTACTAGCAAGAAAGTGTCAAAAGCATTCCTTCAGCTGTGAATCCCAAGGGCAGATGGGAAAGTGTGCTCTCCCCAGAGAAATGACATGTGGTACTTCAGAGCAGAAGTGTTTCTGGTAAGGGTACAGTTCTCAGTGAGCCCCTGGGCAGAGAGAGCAGGGCTGAAATGTTGCCTTCTCATTTGTTGCTATATTAGGCACAACATCTGTCTCACCTGAAGCATTTGTGTGAGTTTCTGTTTATTATGGCAGTGGGCAATGAGTGCCCTTATCTGGCACACAGCATTGTAAGATATGGGCTCTTCTAAACTGTAATCCCAGATTTCCAGAATGGCAACTCCAGAGAGTGGTCTGCTGTCTTCCTGGCTACTTCCTGGTGAAAAGCAGGAGTGTGGAATCCAGGCACTGGCCAAACTGGTGAAGAAATCAATACCCTCTCTTCTCAACATTAAGGCAAATCTGGAAGGATAACTGATTTCTTCTATCAGTGGCTTTATGGGCCTGTCCTCAGGCTGGGAAGATTTGATCAAGTCCTATGGGCTCTCTCTTTTGCCCATTCCTTTCTAATAGCAAAATGCAGTTCACTGAAATTGAAAAGGTTATGGAAAAATCACAGGGATACATTAAATGGCATCTTAAAAAGAGGCTGTGGGGTGGCATGGGGTTGGGCTTGTCAGTACTACCCTCACCAGCGGGTATTATATTTACCAGAGAAAATAGAAGTAGACTTCACGTAGGGAAAACAGGTGTGGTTAGGCCTGCTCGCTTGTATTCTAGCTGCAAGCATTTTGCATGATTAGTGCATGAGCACCTGGCAGAAAGCCATGTGTGTCTGTAGCCTATGTAAGGCTACATACAAGTACTTTCCCCTGAGGATGGTTTTCCTGATCACTCGCTTCTGCAAGAATCCAATAAATGGGAATGGACCCATGCCGTGCAGCTCCACAATTCTTCTGTGGTCTGCCCCAATCCTGTGTGGACCTGCCTGGCCTCGACCACCGGCATCACACATCACATCTTCCTGTTTATTCAGCCATCAGCTCTCGCCTGCTGAACATTAGGTACCTAGTGCCGTCAAAGGTCTTCTCTTTGCCATTGGCTCGAAACCAGACTGAATGCATTTATATTCATAATATAAGTGTGTCAAATCTGCAGGTGGCATCATCAGTAAGCTATTTCTAAGAATTTTTAGGGCAAAGGGGCTTGTCAGTTACCTCCAGTTCTAGTCCAGGGTTTTTTTTCCCCTCGAGGTCAGTGTCCCCAGTCTTTCTGTACTACTCAGTCTGCTTGTCCTCAGACAAGTCCCTTACCTAATGCCCCACCCTTAAGACTCTCAAATCTTGGGAATTAAAAATCCATTTCTCTGTTTCACACCATGGCCCTTGGCTCATCTATCCTAGCTCTCCTTTCCAAGTGCGGCGATCCAAGCATATCCTGCCAGGCAGTTAGTCTGCTGGAGCTCAGTGTCCCAGAGCTCCTATTTCCCTGAGTTCTCCAGGGCAACTTGCAATGCGAGCCTATGTAAGAGACGGTGTGTATGAATGTGTTTTTGTGACAGGAATGGGGGTGGGGAGACTTAAAACTGTGAATGACTTTGGTGAGAAGGTTCAAGGTGATGTTACATGCAGACACTCGAGAACGAACATGGAGAGGGAAAATGCAATTTCTTTTTAAGAACTGAATTTATAGAATCTTAGGATCTGCTTACTCTCCATGGCTCATTTGACCGTGTGCACAATGACAACTGCTTGTGTTGTCAGTATGGGTCAGATGAAATTGATTGTAAACTGTATGTATTTACAATGTGACATTATGTTCAACTGTGCTTATGCTTGTATTGATTATCCACTATGGTTTCCTACCCCTGTATTCTGCTCACATGGGAAAGAAATCAGGGAACATGACGCCGGTATTTCTGAGATTAACCGCCCAGGGTCCTCCTCTCTTTTCTTTTGGCATCTGCTGGGCGGCTATATTGCAGAGGTCACCGTAGTTGCAAAGCACAAGAAAAGAAAACATGTAATGAAAGGTTTAATTTTCCTAAAGCGGTATAAAACTGTTCCTCAGTACTCAGCATATATAGCTTATATTTACTGTATATGCATTTTCTCTATTCTATTTACCACCTTTGATTCCTGGGAGATTAAATCTGCACAAGCATAGATACATACTAATATGATGAACTTTAAAATGTTATGTTCCTTCCTTTATCATCAATGATTATCATTTAAAGTTGTTATGAAAGCTTTGTGACAGAGGTTATACTAAAATTGAAAGTATATGAACTTACTGAAAATCATGTAAAAATTAGCTATGTTTCTAATGTGGTTTCTCAGATTGATTAATTTATGCAATTGAATTGTTCTACTTTCTTGTAAACATACATTCACACTTTGCAAACTTGCACACCTGCAAAGTAGAGTGTGGTGGTATTCGTGATATTATCACTGTTTCATCAAGAGTGATAACTCAGTAATGTTATTTTTAAAATCTCACTTTATAGGCCATCATATATCACCTTCCTGTTTCAATACAGTGGAAATTGATTCCATAAAGGTCTTAAAGGTCAAAACTATCTTAAATTTAATGGTAATAATTTTAAAACACCTTAGCATTTATGAAATGTTGTTGTATTAATTTAGAAATAGTTGGAAACTGTTACAAAGTTTAACATAGTGTGGAAACACTTCCCCCAAAAGATACATGTATCCGTTTGGATATGGTCAATTATTTTCCTTAGGGATGTGTGTGTCTTTTAGAAAGTTAACTTTTCTTTGGATTGAAACCATGACAAGGATATCCTCTTACAGGTACCAGTCTGAATTTTAACAAGTACTATAGAAATCACAGAATAGTCCCTGTTTCTCCCTCTTTCTTTCCTGTCCCCCTATCTTTCATCACCCACATTGTACCCTCCCTTTGGCATTTATAAGCACTAACATGTAACCGGAACTATGTCAGGTGCTAGGGACCCTGCACAGTCAGTCTCTGCTCTCAAGAGATTAAGTCTAGTTGGGGAGAAAGAAGACTAAAACACTAATCACAGTATTGGTAGCTGAGCCTTTTTCAGGTCAGGGAAGTCTGCCTGGAGAAGGTGATGGCTGAGCTGGAATGATGAGCGAGAGATGACATGGAGATCAAATTAATCTGACTTGGAATATTAATGATTTTGGGGCTAGGATAGCTTTCTTTTTACCAAAAATGGCACAGCCAAAAACCCTAGAGTTCCATCATCTCCACTAAAGCAACTAATGAGCTGGCAAAAACTGTCAGGATCAATTTTCTGGGATCTAGTTGAGAACATCCAAGCAAGGGAAAGCCTGATGAAGAAGTTGCTGCATTGCAGCAAGAGAGTTTTCTGTGGTTTTAAATTGTCTACCTCTGCTTCCCCACATACCAGCGGAGAGATGGCCATGCAGAGAGAGGCCTGTACTCCTGGTGCGGGTTGCCAAGTACCTGAGGGGGCAATACAGACTTTATTCTCAAAGAATTTTGGCTTGTATGTTGATCTGTTTAGTGGCTTCCTGAAGGACTGGTGCACAAAGGTTTGACTTAGAATCAACTAACTCCCAGCATTCTCAGGGTTGCTAAGGCAAAAGTATTGGCCATAGCAGCTTGGGACAACAGACAGGACAAGCAAGACAAATCAAAATGTCTGAGAAGAAACAGTTTTGGGAAGGAGATATGTGGCAGGAATGAGGGCTTTTAAAAGCTCCTGTGTAAATCAGGGAATCAAGAAGGTCACGCATACGCCCAAGACAGGACACATGCTCAGAAAAGGCCTAGTCTTCAGAGAAGATCCTGCACTTTCCCCTCTGGCTGACTTTCAGTCTCTGCAGGAAGTAAAAGTGAAGGCAGGGTTGCAAACGGCATGGCTAAGCATTGCACAGTGTCTCAACACAGAGGCGATCTTCAAAGAGTGGGAGAGTTTTAAAAATTCTTTTAAAAAAAGTATTTTGAGGTTTCAGGTGTTTATATGTATATTCTAACTGACCATTAAGCCTATGGAACACAGAGTTCAATAGCCACATATGATAAAGAATAAAAACTTTACAGAAATAATTTAGAAAAGAAACTAAAGCAACAGCTCAAAACAAACAGCAGCAACAAACAAAACAAAAATTAAGTTAATTTTTGTATATAGGTGAGGTTACAGTCTACCTTCATTCTTTTACATGTGGATATCTAGTTAGACCAGAACCATTTGTTAAGGAGAGTAGTCCTTCCTCATTGAATAGTTGAGGCATCCTTGTTAAAAATCATTTGACCATAGATGCACGGGTTTATTTCTGGACTCTCCATTCTATTCCATTGATCTGCATGTCTACCTTTATGCTAGTACCACTCTGTTTTGAAACTCTAGCCTTGTAGTAAATCTTGAAGTCTGAATCCTGTAAATTTATCTTTCTTTTAAAATAATGTTTTGCCTCTTAAGGTCCTGTGCAATTCCATGTTTATTTTAAAATCAGCTTTTACATTTCCGTAAAACAGGGGTCTTGGTTTTTAAGAGGGTTAGGGATAAGAGGGATTGCGCTGAAACTATAGATCACTTTGGAGAATATTGCCATCTTAACAATACGATATCTTCCAATTCATGAATAAGAGATGCCTTTCCATATATCTAGATTTTCTTTAACTACTTTCAACAATGTTTTGTAATTATCAGTATACAAGTCCTGTTTGGTTAAATTTATGCTTAAATATTTTATTCTTTTGATGCTATTGAAAATAGAATTAAATTTTTTTCTGTGAATAGAATTGTTCATTGCTGGTGTACAGAAATAACACTGATTATTATTACATGTCAATTCTGGACCCTGCCACTTTGCTGAATTTTTTCATTTTAGTAACCTTCTTGTGGATTCTTTGGGAATTTCTATATATAGAGTCATTATCCTCTATAAGGAGAGATAGTTTTACTTATTCCTTTTCAATTTGAATGTCTTTTGTTTCTTTTTCTTGCTTAATTGCTCCAGCTAGAAGTTCCAGGACAATGTTCAATAGCATTGGTGAAAGCAGCATTCTTGTTTGTTCCTGATCTTAGGAAGAAAGCTTTGAGTCTTTCATCATGAAGTATAATGTTAATTGTGGGTTTTCCATAAATGTCCTTTATCAGGTTGAGGAAGTTCCTTTCTATTTTTTTTTTCTCACAAAAGTGTGTTGCATTTTTTCAAATGCTTTTTTGATGTTAGATGGTCATGAGGGTTTTTTCTTTCAATGCAGTAATATGGTATATTACATTGATCATTTTTCATTTACTGAGCCACTGTGTTTTCCTGAAATAAATCCCACTTGGTCATATCTTAGAATCCTTGTAATATGCTGCTGGGTATCATTTGCTAGCATTTGGTTGAAAAGTTTTGCATCTATACTTACAAGAGATATTGGTTTATAAGTTTTCTATTCTTGTGATGTCTTTGGATTTGGTAAAAAGATAATAGCAGCCTCATATAATGAGTTACAAAGTGCTTCTTCTTATATTTTTAGAAGAGTCTGAGAAATATTTCTGTTAATTACTCTTTGATTGCTTGGTAGAATTTCACAGTGAAGCTGTTTGGTGCTGGGCTTTTCTGTGTGGGCAGTTTTTCATTACTGATTCAATCTCTGTACTTCTTATTGGTCTGTTCAGATGTTTTATTTCTTCTCTAATCCGGTTTGGTAGTTTGTGTGTTTTAGGAATTTTTTTCATCTAGGTATCTAATTTGTTGGCATGTAATTAATTGTATATAGCATTCTCCTATAATCCTTTTTTATTTCTGTAAGATCAGTGGCAGATACTCTCCTTTTATTCCAGCTTTTAGTATTTGGAATCTCTTTTTTTTCCTGTATAGTCTAATTAAAAATTTGTCAATTTTATTGATCTTTCCAAAAACAAACCTTAGGATTTATTTAATTTTTAATATTTTTCTCCATTGTAATTTTTATCATTTTTTTCTTCTGCTTTCTTTGGGTTTGGTTTTCTAATTTCTTAGGGTGGGTAGTTACATTATTAGCATAACAGTTTTATGTTTCTTCTTTTAAATGTAAACATTTGCAGGTATAAATTTCCCTCTGAGCACTGGTTTCACTGAATCCCAGTAGTTTTGGTATGTTGCATTTTGTTTTCATTAATCTCATCTTACTTTCTAATTTCCATTGTGTTTTTTTCCTTTGACCAGTAGTTATTTAATAGTATTGTTTAATTTTCACATATTTACATATTTTTCAAGTTTCCCTGTGTCATTGATTTCCAATTTCATTCCATTGTGGTCAGAGGACATATTTAGTATGATTTCAATCTTCATAAATTTATTAAACCTTATTTTGTGGCATAATGTACTGTATGGTCTACCCTGGAAATCTTTAATGTACACTTGATAAGAATATGTAGTGTGCTGTTTTGGGGTTGAATGTTCTGTACATGTTTGTTAGGTCTATTTAGTTTATAGTATTGTTCAAGCCTTGTATTTCCTTATTGATCTTCTGTCAAGTCTTTCTATCAATTATGAAAAATGGGTATTGAAATCTATAGCTTTCAAGTTTAGAACTGCCTCCATCTTCTCTCAATTCTATTTTTAGGTGCCATATATGAAGTGTGTATATATTTATAATTGATATATAGAGATGGATTGACATTTTAACATTATATAGTATACTTTTTGTATCAATTTCTGTCTGTAAAGCTTCTTTGATATTTATAGAGCGACTGTAGCTGTCAGTTGGTTACTGTTTACATGGAATAGCTCCATCTCCCATAATTCTCAGCGTATGGACCAAGGAAGGCCGATCCCAGAAGGCCTTGCGGCACGATGCCTAGCTCATTTCTCCGTAATACGTCACTCAGTTGCCGGGTAGGAGTTGGTGTGGTGACATCGGTGGCTTCGGACTTTGTGAGGAAAACAAAGGTGTGAGGGAGGGAAGAGGCGGAAGAGTAGGCATGGACTGGGCTAGGACTGAACTAAGAATGAACTAAGACTTAAGAGGGAGGTGAGGGGAGCACTTATTGGCGGCTCCAGCCATTAAGGCCGCGGCCTCGACAACAGCGGTCAGCGGCCTTTTCATCTGTGAGGCACTCGGTTTCCTAGGCAACAGCGGCCATGGCGGTAAACTCTGCGGAAAACGCCAGTGGGTTCCGCCACACCGAGGTTGTCAGTTTCATCAACAATGAAATCTTTATGAACGGGGGTGACCTAGACTTCTATACCACCTTCTACTCGCTATCCTGGAACGAGATAGAGGACCGGCTTCAGGCAGTTCTTGTTGACCCTCAGGTGCCGTGTGCCCGCAAGAGGGCCTGTGCCTGGAGCGCGCTGGCCTTGAGTGTACGTGTGGGTGCCAGGCAGCGTGAGCAGCTGCTGAGCCAGGTCCAGCAGCTGCAGCAGCGGGTGGTGGAGCTAGAGGGGACAGCCTGTACCCTGGGTCCTGAGCTACAGCGCCTGCGCCAAGAGCGTGGCAAGATGGCCTCACGGTTGCGCCAGACACAGGTCGCCCTACAGCATGCGTTGTACCAGCGTGATTTGCTTCATGGGCGGCTGTGCCATTTTGAGAGATTGATCCAGATCACCTTGTTGACCCGTGCAATGGGGTCTGAGCCTCAACCTGACCAGCTCAGGGCCACAGGATGGCCCCTGAATGAAGGGTGGCAGAGAAATGTGCAGGCCACGGGGATGCGTGTTCCTCCCTGGGCCCAGGCCATGCAATTGCAGCAGCCAATGCCAGTGCCATATCCATTTCCATTTCATCTACCATTTCCAGTAAGATTCCCATTCTCACCACCTCTGCGACAACTATCAGCAGAAAGGGTAGTAATGCCACCTAAAAAGCCTCCTCCGGGATTCTACCCCCTTGGCCAGTTGGCTGCAGTGGGAGACCGGAAGAAGATGGCCACACTATGTAACCAGGGGAGCCACAGCCAGGATGAAGGTCTAGAGATCCTCCAGGGCACAGTCCCCATAGCAGACATCAGAAGTCTTAGCCAGAAACAAGATCTAGAGAAGTCCCTGGAGATGGTCAACCTGAGTAACAGTAAGAATCACAGCCAGGAAGATGTTGCAGTGGGACCCCAGGAGATGGTCCTCCTTGCAGATAGCTGTAGCTACAGCCAAAAAAAGCAGCTAGAGAAGCCCCAGGGCATGGTTATCATGGGTGACTTGAGGAACAACAGACAGGCAGAAGACCCAGAGAGATCCCAGGCTATGTTATCCCAGGGGGCCAGTGGGAGCCAAGGGCAAGAAGAAAGACTCCATGGGATGATTCCTTTGGAGGGGAGCAAAAACCATTACCAGGAAGAAGATCTAGAGATGTCCCAGGGGCCTGTCCCTCTAGTGGACAGCAGGAGCCCAAGCCAGGGAGAAGATCCAGAGAGGCCGCAGGTGATACCCGTGAAAGGCAGTAGGGGCCTTGGCCTGAAAGAAAATCCGGTGAAACATCAGCCTCGGGAGCAGAAGGCCAACCAACCAGAAGGGAAAAGAGCCACAGAATTCCAGCACCAGGAGATGCCTGCCTCACATGATAGTCTACAGAATTGGAGCTGCCCGTTTTGTAAAGTGCTGAATTATTCATGGTGCAAGTCCTGCTATAAATGCGGGAGATTCTGTAAGGCAGTTGGTCGGGACCAAGGAAGAACTTATTTCAGGAAGGTAAGTAAGAATGGAAACATTCTAAAGAAAAACCTATTTCCTAAGGCCCCCTTCTGATAAAAAAAAAATAACTTGTTTACTTCACAGAAAATTTGAAACCAAAGTTATAGAAAAAAATTAAATAAAATTATCCATTATCCCATTACTCAAAGTAACAAATTTTTTATCATGGTGGGTACACATATACAAACACATATGTATTTATTTTAATTAATTTATTTTAAATTAAATTTATTGGGATTACATTGGTTAATCTTTTTTTTTAAAGTTAAGTTGAACAAGAGGAACTGCGTTTGAATATTACAATCCTCCCCCACATGCTCTTAAATAAGGGATTTCTCCTAATTGCTTTTAAGTTCGCAGGTGATGGATTCTGGATGGCTGATGCTGATTGGTTGACACATGATGAAGCCTTTTATTTCCTGTTCCACTCCTTTCTGTTTTCTTTAACTTCCTTTTCCTGAAAATGCCATGTCTTTGGCTGGGAACAGCCATGTGTTTTTTAGAGTTGTACGCTATATTGAATTTTAGAATTACTGCTTTTCTTTGAAAATGCTATTTATTGTTCCTTTGTAAATGACTGCAGTATTTATGTTTGCTTCTTTTTTTTTAAGTTTTACAGGTAAGGGCCTATTTTCGTGTTTCTGAGCCCTACAGAATTTGTAATTTGCTTGATAAAGAAGCTGAACCTGTCCCATTAGAAGATCTCCCAAGAGCCTAAAGAAACCCCACCAGCCAAGATGAGTGAGAAGTCAGGGAAGAAGAGCTACTTTGGCATTCATCGGGGGGAAAGAAAGCATAAAATAATTTTGTTAGTATTTAATTTTTTGTTGGGACAAGACAATTTATAAGGCTGTATTGTTAAATTTCACATATAGCAAATTTGACAAATTTTATTAAATTCATTAAACAAATAGTGATTTCGTGTGTGTTTATGTGTGTGTGTGTGTGTGTGTGTGTGTGTGTGTGTGTGTATTATTTGCACAGTTTTGGAGGCTGGGAGGTTCAGGATAAAAAATGATTCAATTTCTGGTGAGAGCTCTTTCTGGCTGCCTTTTCGCTGTGTCCACACATAGTAGAAAGAGAGTGCAAGCTCTCTTCTGTCTCTTAAAAGGACACTGACCTTATCTGATCAAGGCCCCACTCTCCTAACTGCATTTAGCCCAAATTACCTCCATAAAGTCCCAAACTCCGAATACAGTCACACTAAGGGGTTGAGTCTCCAACATGAATTTTGGAGGGACATAAACATTCTGTCCTTAACAACCAACTAAAAGTCAGAGTTAAAAATATGTATATATAAATAACAGACTGATAGATGATTCAGTAACAGCAGCAGGAGGCATAAGAAGACAGAGGAGTAACAACTTCTAAGTGTTGAACCCAGAATATTGTATACTTAGAAAGCTATCCTACGAGAATGAGAGTGAAACAAAGACCAACAGTATAAATTTGCAGAGGCTCACTAAAGGAATTACTAAAAGATGCACTTTAGAAGTAAAAAAATTAAACAGAAAAGATGCACAATATAAGAAATAACAGGCCCTGACTGAGTGACTCAATCAGAGCATTGTCCCGACATGCTGAGGTCTGATCCCTGGTCAAGGCACAAACAAGAATTAACCAATAACAACATGAATAAGATGAACAGCAGATCAGTGTTCTCTCTCTCTCTCTTCCTCTGTCTCTCTCCCTTCTTCTCTAAAATCAATTAAAAAAACCCAATGATGGACACAGAAATTGGTAAAATATATATTTATATACATTTTATTTTAACCATTCCAAGAATGTTAAATGTATGTGGTTTAAAAAAATGATTAAAATGAAAACTAGGCAACAATAGCAAGATGGGGTAGGCTATATAGTGAGAAAGATGTTAAAACCACATTCAGGGTCAGGAAGATGATAATTAATGATTTTGTAAGAAAAAATTATAATTTTATCAGTTGAATTTTGCTGCACAACAAACCACTACAAAACTTAATGGCTTAAAACAAACAGTATCTTATTTTGCTCTCAGTCTTTGGATTGGCTGGTCAGATTTTAAAATCTGGGCCAGTTCAGCTGATTTTGACCAGACTCTATCATGCCTCTGTGTTTGGCTGGTGGCTGGCTGGCTGATCTAGAATAGTTTCACTCCCATGTCAGGAAATGGATTGCCTGCCTGCTGGGATGCTGTAGTTCTCTTCCAAATTGCCTCTCATCTTCTAAATTGTCTGCTGGGGCTGTTCACATGAGAGTCCAGGTTTCCAAATGCAGCCAGAGAGCAAGCCTCACTGTGCAAATACCTTTCAAGCTTCTGCTTGTGTTACATTTACTAATGTCCTGTTAGTCAAAAAAAATCACATGGCCAAGCCCAGATTCAAGGGGTGGAGAAATATGTGCAAACCCATGGTAATAAGAAAAGTATTTGTGAGCGCTTTTAGAATCTATCATAGTTTTCTCCTTGGCCACAATTTTTTCACATTTCTCCCACATGCAAAATTTGCTAATTTTCATCCCAGGCTAACTGTCTCATCCTACGTATAACATCAGGCTGGAAGCCTGTGATCGCATGATTAGGATGTGAATGAGGCTTCTCAGATGTAGCTCCTTGGGTAAGGATCCTTTTAATCAAGAGACCTATGAATTAAAAATGACACCTGTTCTCTATACACCCAACATACAAAGGTGAGACGGAGAGTTTATATGAATAGAAACTTCACTTCAAAAAGGGGGAGAAAAAAGATTCATAGCAATTACAGCTATAAAATCCCCTCTGGGCAAATGTAGCTAGGTCACCTTACTCCAGAGCAAAGAACAGGCCATCATTAGAGTTTAGTTCTGCCTCCTGAATATCCATTGCTCTTCAAGTCTCTTTATTCCATTCTGTAGTCTCTTGGTCCCTACTCCAGCCCCCAAGAAGTCTTTCTTTTAGTTCCATAAGAAATGGCCCATATTAACAGTCTAGGACCTTTCTCATCTAGCCCACTGCCCATTGATACTTGAGAACTCAGAGACCTTTTTGCAGTTTAATCAGTATTAGTCCCTCTATTCTAAGTTGATTGTGTTTTTGCTGGTATAATTAAATTTTTTAAAAATTGTATCATTTTTCATCTTCTATTAAAATTCACATATATTATTATATTAGTTTCAGGTGTATACCCCAGTGGTTAGACAATAGTACATAACTTACTAGGTGATTATTCTGATGTCTCATACCCATCTGACACCATACATAATGATTAGAATATTATTGACTATATTCCTTGTGCTGTACTTTAAATTTCCATGATTGTTCTATAACAACCAATTTGTACTTCTTAATCTCTTCACCCTTTTCACCCATCCTCTCAACTCCCCTCCCATCTGGCAACTGTCAAAATATTTTCTGTTTCTATGAGTCTGTTTCTGTTCTGTGTGTTCATTTGTTTATTTTTATTTTTTTTAGATTTAATTGTTGGTAAATATGTATTTATTGCCATTTTATTGTTCATATTTTTAAATGTTTTCCTTTTTCTTGAGGAAGACCCTTTGACATTTCATATAATACTATTTGGTGGTGATGAACTCCTTTAACTTTTTCTTGGGGAATTTTTATCTGTTCTTTGATTCTAAATTCTAGCTTTGCTGGGTAGAGTAATCTTGGTTGTAGGTCTTTGCTTTTCATCACTTTGAACACTTCTTGCTATTCTCTTCTGGCTTGCAAAATTTCTGTTGAGGAATCAGCTGACCATCTTATAGGAGCTCTCTTGTGTCCTGGTGTGGTTCTCTTTGGACTCATCTTGTTTTGGAGACTCTGTGCTTCCTGGACTCATATGTCTATTTCCTTCACCAAGTTAGGGAAGTATTCTGTCATTATTTTTTCACATAGGTTTTCGATTTTTTTACACTCTCTGTTCTCCCTCTGTGGTACCCCCATGATGTGAATGTCAGTACACTTGAAGTTGTCCCAGAGGCTCCTTACACTATTCTCATTTTTTTGGATTTTTTTTTTTGTTGTTGTTGTTCTCATTGGGTGTTTTTGCTTCCTTATATTCCAAATTGCTGATTTGATTCTCTGCTTCATCTATTCTACTGTTGATTCCCTATAATAGAGTCTTCATTTCAGTTAATGCAGCCTTCATTTCTTTCTTTCTTTTTTATTAAGTGAGAGGCAGGGAGGCAGAGAGACAGACTCCTGAATGCACCCTGACCAGGATCCACCTGGCAAACCCTTTAACAAGCAATGCTCTGCCCATTTGAGGCCGTTGCTCTGTTGCTCAGCAATCGAGCTGTTTTAGTGCCTGAGGTGAGGCCTTGATGCCAACTTCAGTGCCCAGAGTCAACTTCCTCGACTGAGCCATGATTGTGGGAGAGGTGGAAGAGAAAGAGAGAGAAAAATAGGAGGGGTGGAGAGGTAGATGGTCATTTCTGTGTACCCTGACCAAGAATCAAACCCAAGACTTCCACACACATTGCTGATGCTCTACCACTGAGTCAGCCAGCCAGGACCATGTAGCCTTAATTTCTTACTGGTCCTTTTTTATACTGTTGAGGTTCTCCCTAGGTTTGTTGAGCATCCTTATGACCAGTGTTTGAATGCTGCATCTAATCGATTGCTTGTCTCCCTTCTGTTTAGTTCTTTTTCTGGAGTTTCATTCTGTTCTTTCACTTGAGACATGTTTCTTTGTCTTTTCATTTTAGCAGCCTCCCTGTGTTTGTTTCTATGTGTTAGGTAGAGCTGCTACATCTCCCAAGCTTGGTACAATGGCCTAATATAGTGTTCTGTAGGGTCCAGTGACACAGCCTCCTGATCACCCAAGCTGGACACACAAAGTGACCCCCCGTGGGCTGTATATATCCTCCTTTTGTAGTTGAGCCTTGAATGCTGTTGGCATGTCAATGGGAGGGATTTACCCACAGGCTGGTTATCTGCAAGGACTGGTTGTGACCACTGACCCTGACCTCTGGCCACTGTGGAGGATCAGCTGTGCAGGAGCCCACCCCACAGAGCATGAGTTAATTCAGCGGGACTCTAGTGCCTGCTGAGTCCACCCCTTGAGTGTGTTGCTTGTAGAAATGGTCGGGTGGTGGTACTTTGATGTGATCTGAAGCTGTCCACTGGGTGCACTGGCTCTGGGGCCTCCCAGGAGATGTAAGCCAAGATCAGCCACTGCCTGTGCCCTGTCCAGAGCCATTAGGCATGAGCTACAAACTGATCCATAAGTTGCTGCTACTTGTCCTGGGCTTGGAGATAACCAAAAGAGGCCAAGCTGAGAATGAAGGCCAGCTGCTGCTAGTGCTGGGCTTGGGGACATTTAGGGAGAGGTATGGGGCTTGCTGAATCCAGATGCTACTTGTTTGAGATATCTTAGGAAAATCTGAGGCATGAGCCTAGATAGGCCATTCCTATGGAGAAACCACTAGAAACACCTTGGGTGGGCCTGAAAGTTGGGTGGCGTGGATCCTTAGGGAATCACCAGGGTGGGACAAACAGAGAGAGCCAGGTTGATAGAGTCTCAGCTCTGGTGCCCACCTACTGGCTTTGTGAGGGGAGAGCTCATGAAAGGTACAGTGGTCTCAGCCAGCACTTCTATCTGGGAGAAAGCTGCCCCCCCCAGCACTTGCTGCTGGACAATTCAGTTCCTTTTCATATGTCCCTGGTGCCTTTCAAGCTGCTGCCCCAGTGCAGGAGTCTGAGTAAGTTTATGCATGGGTACTTTAAGAGGAATGCTGGGGACTCCGGCAGCCCTCTGTCTTTCTCAGCCTCAATCCCCATGAGTTTTCACAGGCAGAAGTTATGGGGACTTCTCTTTCTGGCACTGTAACCCTGGGCTGTGGGGCCTGGTGTAGGGCTGGGATCCCTCGCTCCTCAGGGGGAACCTCTGTAGCTGAGATAGCCCTGCTGCTTAAAATGAGTGTGGGACCAGCCCATTCAGCATCTCTACCTGTCCTATATTTTTGTAGTTTTGAGAGCAACATCAAATAGACTTTCATGAAAGGACTTGAGTAATATAACTAACTACTCATCTCATTGGCCCCAGCTGAGACAAATGAACATAGGTAAAGTTTGGGAAAGTGGCCTCAAAAGAATGCAGGTAAGTATGCTCTGGTTTCTCTTCAGCTCGTATAAATCTTTTGCCTTTTACTAAAAGAATGCAGGTAGGACTTTTCTGATACACCTGCTGATTTCCTCCCTTGAGGGGGACAGCTATGCTGGTTGTTTGAAAGACCACTGGATCTTACGGAAAGGCAGTGCGGACCCTGGCTGAATACTCAGTATGTTAGAGCTTTTTCCTAATATGCTAAGGTTGATGGTTTGATCCCCAGTCAGGGCACATACAAGAATCAACCAGTGATTGCAAAAATAAGTGGAACAATGAGATTGATTTTTCTCTCTCTGCCTTCTTCTCTCTCTAAAAAAAGTTCAATAAATAAAAAATTTACAAATAAACAAAGGCCATGCTTAGGACAGTCTCAGTTATACACTTGAGCTCTGAGCCTCAGGCACTTTCTTCTTAAGTCCCTTTGCAGTCAAGCATGAGTGAAGAACAGAATGGACTCGAAGGACAGACATCTTGCCTCTTTTGGGAGGACTAACTGCATTAAAAATAGACTGCACTGGCCCTGGCTGGTTAGACCAGTTGGTTAAAGCATTGTTACACAACAGCAAGGCTGAGGGTTTGACCCTGGGTCAGAGCGCATACAGAAAGTGACTAGTGACCACACAACTAAGTGGAGCAGCAAATGAATGCTTCTCTGTCTCTCTCTCACCTTTCTCTCTCTGTCTTTCTCAAGTCAATCAATTAAAAAATAGACTGGACTGGGTGGGACAGGCACTCTTGAGAATGCCCCTGGGCTTTTTGTCTTCCCCTTGGTGTGTTCTCTGTGGGCTCCCCAAATGTAGGTGGAGCCTAGAGTGTGTGCAGTTAGATTAGCCTCCAGTTTGAACAAAATATGTTCTGGAGTTTCTCCCCATTGAGATCTGCCCAGCTCACCAAGCTCAACCTTTGTTAGGATTTTCTGATTCTAACTATAAATAAACCATGTATGTATACATTCCTCCTGTGTTTTCTGGGTAGTGTGCATCTTAGGGCAGGTTTGCTCAGAGGTGGCAACTTAAATCTGTATTTTTTCTCCATCCCACTGAGGTAAAAGGTCAATCTCTTCCCAGAGTTACTCAAGACTGGGAGGCGGAGACTGTGAGACCTTCAATCCATTTTGTGATTGTCCCCGCTGCCCTTGCTGTCCAAGTCCACATGGTCCCTTGAAGGTGGGCATCTCTGCTGCTCCTGGGCTCACGGGGCATGAGAGGTGAGATGGGGAGGGGGCCTCTACCTAGGCTGGGAGACCTAATGCCTGGGGACTGGCCCCCCATGTGAACCATTTCCCTGAGGCCCTGTCCATCTTGGTAGAAATTTCCCTTCTGAATTTCTGTTTTCCAAGGCACTGTCCCCTCCCTCCTGTGCACAGTCCCATCAGGGTGCTCAGGATTCTGGAAAACAGCTGGGTGTAGTCTGTTAACAAGACTTGTTCCCTGTGGCAAATGTGGATGGCTGGCTAGCTGCTTGGGATAGAGGCAGAGCTCCCACCCCTCCAGCTCTTTCTCTTCCCTCAGAGGCCTGGTTACCAGAAGGCTTTGGTTACTTGGGAAAAAGATGGGGAGAAAGGGGATAAGCAAAAACATCAAGCCAAAGCTCTGTTATCTGTGTTAGCGCTGGCTTTGTGATACTCTTGTGTGTGCTGCTAGCTCCCTGGAATTTGGGGAGGTGGGACACAGGTGAGATTTGGGAATTGTTCAGCATTATCCATTTTGATGTCCCATCAGGTCATGCTAGATCTCACCACAGTGGCTTCATTTATGGTTTCATATGGACTCTGCTGTTCATTGGCATGCCTTTACGTGGGCATGAAGGCAGACTTACCCTGTGCATAGCTTTTATAGAGTTTAATATTATTATTATTATTTCAGTGCTGACTTTTTCCAAAGATCCCCGAATCACTGAGGCTGTCAAATCACTACTTTTTTCTTACACACCAGAAAAGGCAGCAGGTTTCTGAGACAAGAATCTGGACTTTTGGAATTTGAGTGACCTGAGTTCAGATACTTGCTCTGCTATTCACTAGCTATTTGATCTTGAACAAATGTTTCCTGTGTTTTCCTGAAATAAATCCCACTTGGTCATATCTTAGAATCCTTGTAATATGCTGCTGGGTATCATTTGCTAGCATTTGGTTGAAAAGTTTTGCATCTATACTTACAAGAGATATTGGTTTATAAGTTTTCTATTCTTGTGATGTCTTTGGATTTGGTAAAAAGATAATAGCGGCCACATATAATGAGTTACAAAGTGTTTCTTCTTACATTTTTAGAAGAGTCTGAGAAATATTTCTGTTAATTACTCTTTGACTGCTTGGTAGAATTTCACAGTGAAGCTGTTTGGTGCTGGGCTTTTCTGTGTGGGCAGTTTTTCATTACTGATTCAATCTCTGTACTTCTTATTGGTCTGTTCAGATGTTTTATTTCTTCTCTAATCCGGTTTGGTAGTTTGTGTGTTTTAGGAATTTTTTTCATCTAGGTATCTAATTTGTTGGCATGTAATTAATTGTATATAGCATTCTCCTATAATCCTTTTTTATTTCTGTAAGATCAGTGGCAGATACTCTCCTTTTATTCCAGCTTTTAGTATTTGAAATCTCTTTTTTTTCCTGTATAGTCTAATTAAAAATTTGTCAATTTTATTGATCTTTCCAAAAACAAACCTTAGGATTTATTTAATTTTTAATATTTTTCTCCATTGTAATTTTTATCATTTTTTTCTTCTGCTTTCTTTGGGTTTGGTTTTCTAATTTCTTAGGGTGGGTAGTTACATTATTAGCATAACAGTTTTATGTTTCTTCTTTTAAATGTAAACATTTGCAGGTATAAATTTCCCTCTGAGCACTGGTTTCACTGAATCCCATTAGTTTTGGTATGTTGCATTTTGTTTTCATTAATCTCATCTTACTTTCTAATTTCCATTGTGTTTTTTTCCTTTGACCAGTAGTTATTTAATAGTATTGTTTAATTTTCACATATTTACATATTTTTCAAGTTTCCCTGTGTCATTGATTTCCAATTTCATTCCATTGTGGTCAGAGGACATATTTAGTATGATTTCAATCTTCATAAATTTATTAAACCTTATTTTGTGGCATAATGTACTGTATGGTCTACCCTGGAAATCTTTAATGTACACTTGATAAGAATATGTAGTGTGCTGTTTTGGGGTTGAATGTTCTGTACATGTTTGTTAGGTCTATTTAGTTTATAGTATTGTTCAAGCCTTGTATTTCCTTATTGATCTTCTGTCAAGTCTTTCTATCAATTATGAAAAATGGGTATTGAAATCTATAGCTTTCAAGTTTAGAACTGCCTCCATCTTCTCTCAATTCTATTTTTAGGTGCCATATATGAAGTGTGTATATATTTATAATTGATATATAGAGATGGATTGACATTTTAACATTATATAGTATACTTTTTGTATCAATTTCTGTCTGTAAAGCTTCTTTGATATTTATAGAGCGACTGTAGCTGTCAGTTGGTTACTGTTTACATGGAATAGCTCCATCTCCCATAATTCTCAGCGTATGGACCAAGGAAGGCCGATCCCAGAAGGCCTTGCGGCACGATGCCTAGCTCATTTCTCCGTAATACGTCACTCAGTTGCCGGGTAGGAGTTGGTGTGGTGACATCGGTGGCTTCGGACTTTGTGAGGAAAACAAAGGTGTGAGGGAGGGAAGAGGCGGAAGAGTAGGCATGGACTGGGCTAGGACTGAACTAAGAATGAACTAAGACTTAAGAGGGAGGTGAGGGGAGCACTTATTGGCGGCTCCAGCCATTAAGGCCGCGGCCTCGACAACAGCGGTCAGCGGCCTTTTCATCTGTGAGGCACTCGGTTTCCTAGGCAACAGCGGCCATGGCGGTAAACTCTGCGGAAAACGCCAGTGGGTTCCGCCACACCGAGGTTGTCAGTTTCATCAACAATGAAATCTTTATGAACGGGGGTGACCTAGACTTCTATACCACCTTCTACTCGCTATCCTGGAACGAGATAGAGGACCGGCTTCAGGCAGTTCTTGTTGACCCTCAGGTGCCGTGTGCCCGCAAGAGGGCCTGTGCCTGGAGCGCGCTGGCCTTGAGTGTACGTGTGGGTGCCAGGCAGCGTGAGCAGCTGCTGAGCCAGGTCCAGCAGCTGCAGCAGCGGGTGGTGGAGCTAGAGGGGACAGCCTGTACCCTGGGTCCTGAGCTACAGCGCCTGCGCCAAGAGCGTGGCAAGATGGCCTCACGGTTGCGCCAGACACAGGTCGCCCTACAGCATGCGTTGTACCAGCGTGATTTGCTTCATGGGCGGCTGTGCCATTTTGAGAGATTGATCCAGATCACCTTGTTGACCCGTGCAATGGGGTCTGAGCCTCAACCTGACCAGCTCAGGGCCACAGGATGGCCCCTGAATGAAGGGTGGCAGAGAAATGTGCAGGCCACGGGGATGCGTGTTCCTCCCTGGGCCCAGGCCATGCAATTGCAGCAGCCAATGCCAGTGCCATATCCATTTCCATTTCATCTACCATTTCCAGTAAGATTCCCATTCTCACCACCTCTGCGACAACTATCAGCAGAAAGGGTAGTAATGCCACCTAAAAAGCCTCCTCCGGGATTCTACCCCCTTGGCCAGTTGGCTGCAGTGGGAGACCGGAAGAAGATGGCCACACTATGTAACCAGGGGAGCCACAGCCAGGATGAAGGTCTAGAGATCCTCCAGGGCACAGTCCCCATAGCAGACATCAGAAGTCTTAGCCAGAAACAAGATCTAGAGAAGTCCCTGGAGATGGTCAACCTGAGTAACAGTAAGAATCACAGCCAGGAAGATGTTGCAGTGGGACCCCAGGAGATGGTCCTCCTTGCAGATAGCTGTAGCTACAGCCAAAAAAAGCAGCTAGAGAAGCCCCAGGGCATGGTTATCATGGGTGACTTGAGGAACAACAGACAGGCAGAAGACCCAGAGAGATCCCAGGCTATGTTATCCCAGGGGGCCAGTGGGAGCCAAGGGCAAGAAGAAAGACTCCATGGGATGATTCCTTTGGAGGGGAGCAAAAACCATTACCAGGAAGAAGATCTAGAGATGTCCCAGGGGCCTGTCCCTCTAGTGGACAGCAGGAGCCCAAGCCAGGGAGAAGATCCAGAGAGGCCGCAGGTGATACCCGTGAAAGGCAGTAGGGGCCTTGGCCTGAAAGAAAATCCGGTGAAACATCAGCCTCGGGAGCAGAAGGCCAACCAACCAGAAGGGAAAAGAGCCACAGAATTCCAGCACCAGGAGATGCCTGCCTCACATGATAGTCTACAGAATTGGAGCTGCCCGTTTTGTAAAGTGCTGAATTATTCATGGTGCAAGTCCTGCTATAAATGCGGGAGATTCTGTAAGGCAGTTGGTCGGGACCAAGGAAGAACTTATTTCAGGAAGGTAAGTAAGAATGGAAACATTCTAAAGAAAAACCTATTTCCTAAGGCCCCCTTCTGATAAAAAAAAAATAACTTGTTTACTTCACAGAAAATTTGAAACCAAAGTTATAGAAAAAAATTAAATAAAATTATCCATTATCCCATTACTCAAAGTAACAAATTTTTTATCATGGTGGGTACACATATACAAACACATATGTATTTATTTTAATTAATTTATTTTAAATTAAATTTATTGGGATTACATTGGTTAATCTTTTTTTTTAAAGTTAAGTTGAACAAGAGGAACTGCGTTTGAATATTACAATCCTCCCCCACATGCTCTTAAATAAGGGATTTCTCCTAATTGCTTTTAAGTTCGCAGGTGATGGATTCTGGATGGCTGATGCTGATTGGTTGACACATGATGAAGCCTTTTATTTCCTGTTCCACTCCTTTCTGTTTTCTTTAACTTCCTTTTCCTGAAAATGCCATGTCTTTGGCTGGGAACAGCCATGTGTTTTTTAGAGTTGTACGCTATATTGAATTTTAGAATTACTGCTTTTCTTTGAAAATGCTATTTATTGTTCCTTTGTAAATGACTGCAGTATTTATGTTTGCTTCTTTTTTTTTAAGTTTTACAGGTAAGGGCCTATTTTCGTGTTTCTGAGCCCTACAGAATTTGTAATTTGCTTGATAAAGAAGCTGAACCTGTCCCATTAGAAGATCTCCCAAGAGCCTAAAGAAACCCCACCAGCCAAGATGAGTGAGAAGTCAGGGAAGAAGAGCTACTTTGGCATTCATCGGGGGGAAAGAAAGCATAAAATAATTTTGTTAGTATTTAATTTTTTGTTGGGACAAGACAATTTATAAGGCTGTATTGTTAAATTTCACATATAGCAAATTTGACAAATTTTATTAAATTCATTAAACAAATAGTGATTTCGTGTGTGTTTATGTGTGTGTGTGTGTGTGTGTGTGTGTGTGTGTGTGTGTATTATTTGCACAGTTTTGGAGGCTGGGAGGTTCAGGATAAAAAATGATTCAATTTCTGGTGAGAGCTCTTTCTGGCTGCCTTTTCGCTGTGTCCACACATAGTAGAAAGAGAGTGCAAGCTCTCTTCTGTCTCTTAAAAGGACACTGACCTTATCTGATCAAGGCCCCACTCTCCTAACTGCATTTAGCCCAAATTACCTCCATAAAGTCCCAAACTCCGAATACAGTCACACTAAGGGGTTGAGTCTCCAACATGAATTTTGGAGGGACATAAACATTCTGTCCTTAACAACCAACTAAAAGTCAGAGTTAAAAATATGTATATATAAATAACAGACTGATAGATGATTCAGTAACAGCAGCAGGAGGCATAAGAAGACAGAGGAGTAACAACTTCTAAGTGTTGAACCCAGAATATTGTATACTTAGAAAGCTATCCTACGAGAATGAGAGTGAAACAAAGACCAACAGTATAAATTTGCAGAGGCTCACTAAAGGAATTACTAAAAGATGCACTTTAGAAGTAAAAAAATTAAACAGAAAAGATGCACAATATAAGAAATAACAGGCCCTGACTGAGTGACTCAATCAGAGCATTGTCCCGACATGCTGAGGTCTGATCCCTGGTCAAGGCACAAACAAGAATTAACCAATAACAACATGAATAAGATGAACAGCAGATCAGTGTTCTCTCTCTCTCTCTTCCTCTGTCTCTCTCCCTTCTTCTCTAAAATCAATTAAAAAAACCCAATGATGGACACAGAAATTGGTAAAATATATATTTATATACATTTTATTTTAACCATTCCAAGAATGTTAAATGTATGTGGTTTAAAAAAATGATTAAAATGAAAACTAGGCAACAATAGCAAGATGGGGTAGGCTATATAGTGAGAAAGATGTTAAAACCACATTCAGGGTCAGGAAGATGATAATTAATGATTTTGTAAGAAAAAATTATAATTTTATCAGTTGAATTTTGCTGCACAACAAACCACTACAAAACTTAATGGCTTAAAACAAACAGTATCTTATTTTGCTCTCAGTCTTTGGATTGGCTGGTCAGATTTTAAAATCTGGGCCAGTTCAGCTGATTTTGACCAGACTCTATCATGCCTCTGTGTTTGGCTGGTGGCTGGCTGGCTGATCTAGAATAGTTTCACTCCCATGTCAGGAAATGGATTGCCTGCCTGCTGGGATGCTGTAGTTCTCTTCCAAATTGCCTCTCATCTTCTAAATTGTCTGCTGGGGCTGTTCACATGAGAGTCCAGGTTTCCAAATGCAGCCAGAGAGCAAGCCTCACTGTGCAAATACCTTTCAAGCTTCTGCTTGTGTTACATTTACTAATGTCCTGTTAGTCAAAAAAAATCACATGGCCAAGCCCAGATTCAAGGGGTGGAGAAATATGTGCAAACCCATGGTAATAAGAAAAGTATTTGTGAGCGCTTTTAGAATCTATCATAGTTTTCTCCTTGGCCACAATTTTTTCACATTTCTCCCACATGCAAAATTTGCTAATTTTCATCCCAGGCTAACTGTCTCATCCTACGTATAACATCAGGCTGGAAGCCTGTGATCGCATGATTAGGATGTGAATGAGGCTTCTCCGATGTAGCTCCTTGGGTAAGGATCCTTTTAATCAAGAGACCTATGAATTAAAAATGACACCTGTTCTCTATACACCCAACATACAAAGGTGAGATGGAGAGTTTATATGAATAGAAACTTCACTTCAAAAAGGGGGAGAAAAAAGATTCATAGCAATTACAGCTATAAAATCCCCTCTGGGCAAATGTAGCTAGGTCACCTTACTCCAGAGCAAAGAACAGGCCATCATTAGAGTTTAGTTCTGCCTGCTGAATATCCATTGCTCTTCAAGTCTCTTTATTCCATTCTGTAGTCTCTTGGTCCCTACTCCAGCCCCCAAGAAGTCTTTCTTTTAGTTCCATAAGAAATGGCCCATATTAACAGTCTAGGACCTTTCTCATCTAGCCCACTGCCCATTGATACTTGAGAACTCAGAGACCTTTTTGCAGTTTAATCAGTATTAGTCCCTCTATTCTAAGTTGATTGTGTTTTTGCTGGTATAATTAAATTTTTTAAAAATTGTATCATTTTTCATCTTCTATTAAAATTCACATATATTATTATATTAGTTTCAGGTGTATACCCCAGTGGTTAGACAATAGTACATAACTTACTAGGTGATTATTCTGATGTCTCATACCCATCTGACACCATACATAATGATTAGAATATTATTGACTATATTTCTTGTGCTGTACTTTAAATTTCCATGATTGTTCTATAACAACCAATTTGTACTTCTTAATCTCTTCACCCTTTTCACCCATCCTCTCAACTCCCCTCCCATCTGGCAACTGTCAAAATATTTTCTGTTTCTATGAGTCTGTTTCTGTTCTGTGTGTTCGTTTGTTTATTTTTATTTTTTTTAGATTTAATTGTTGGTAAATATGTATTTATTGCCATTTTATTGTTCATATTTTTAAATGTTTTCCTTTTTCTTGAGGAAGACCCTTTGACATTTCATATAATACTATTTGGTGGTGATGAACTCCTTTAACTTTTTCTTGGGGAATTTTTATCTGTTCTTTGATTCTAAATTCTAGCTTTGCTGGGTAGAGTAATCTTGGTTGTAGGTCTTTGCTTTTCATCACTTTGAACACTTCTTGCTATTCTCTTCTGGCTTGCAAAATTTCTGTTGAGGAATCAGCTGACCATCTTATAGGAGCTCTCTTGTGTCCTGGTGTGGTTCTCTTTGGACTCATCTTGTTTTGGAGACTCTGTGCTTCCTGGACTCATATGTCTATTTCCTTCACCAAGTTAGGGAAGTATTCTGTCATTATTTTTTCACATAGGTTTTCGATTTTTTTACACTCTCTGTTCTCCCTCTGTGGTACCCCCATGATGTGAATGTCAGTACACTTGAAGTTGTCCCAGAGGCTCCTTACACTATTCTCATTTTTTTGGATTTTTTTTTTTGTTGTTGTTGTTCTCATTGGGTGTTTTTGCTTCCTTATATTCCAAATTGCTGATTTGATTCTCTGCTTCATCTATTCTACTGTTGATTCCCTATAATAGAGTCTTCATTTCAGTTAATGCAGCCTTCATTTCTTTCTTTCTTTTTTATTAAGTGAGAGGCAGGGAGGCAGAGAGACAGACTCCTGAATGCACCCTGACCAGGATCCACCTGGCAAACCCTTTAACAAGCAATGCTCTGCCCATTTGAGGCCGTTGCTCTGTTGCTCAGCAATCGAGCTGTTTTAGTGCCTGAGGTGAGGCCTTGATGCCAACTTCAGTGCCCAGAGTCAACTTCCTCGACTGAGCCATGATTGTGGGAGAGGTGGAAGAGAAAGAGAGAGAAAAATAGGAGGGGTGGAGAGGTAGATGGTCATTTCTGTGTACCCTGACCAAGAATCAAACCCAAGACTTCCACACACATTGCTGATGCTCTACCACTGAGTCAGCCAGCCAGGACCATGTAGCCTTAATTTCTTACTGGTCCTTTTTTATACTGTTGAGGTTCTCCCTAGGTTTGTTGAGCATCCTTATGACCAGTGTTTGAATGCTGCATCTAATCGATTGCTTGTCTCCCTTCTGTTTAGTTCTTTTTCTGGAGTTTCATTCTGTTCTTTCACTTGAGACATGTTTCTTTGTCTTTTCATTTTAGCAGCCTCCCTGTGTTTGTTTCTATGTGTTAGGTAGAGCTGCTACATCTCCCAAGCTTGGTACAATGGCCTAATATAGTGTTCTGTAGGGTCCAGTGACACAGCCTCCTGATCACCCAAGCTGGACACACAAAGTGACCCCCCGTGGGCTGTATATATCCTCCTTTTGTAGTTGAGCCTTGAATGCTGTTGGCATGTCAATGGGAGGGATTTACCCACAGGCTGGTTATCTGCAAGGACTGGTTGTGACCACTGACCCTGACCTCTGGCCACTGTGGAGGATCAGCTGTGCAGGAGCCCACCCCACAGAGCATGAGTTAATTCAGCGGGACTCTGGTGCCTGCTGAGTCCACCCCTTGAGTGTGTTGCTTGTAGAAATGGTCGGGTGGTGGTACTTTGATGTGATCTGAAGCTGTCCACTGGGTGCACTGGCTCTGGGGCCTCCCAGGAGATGTAAGCCAAGATCAGCCACTGCCTGTGCCCTGTCCAGAGCCATTAGGCATGAGCTACAAACTGATCCATAAGTTGCTGCTACTTGTCCTGGGCTTGGAGATAACCAAAAGAGGCCAAGCTGAGAATGAAGGCCAGCTGCTGCTAGTGCTGGGCTTGGGGACATTTAAGGAGAGGTATGGGGCTTGCTGAATCCAGATGCTACTTGTTTGAGATATCTTAGGAAAATCTGAGGCATGAGCCTAGATAGGCCATTCCTATGGAGAAACCACTAGAAACACCTTGGGTGGGCCTGAAAGTTGGGTGGCGTGGATCCTTAGGGAATCACCAGGGTGGGACAAACAGAGAGAGCCAGGTTGATGGAGTCTCAGCTCTGGTGCCCACCTACTGGCTTTGTGAGGGGAGAGCTCATGAAAGGTACAGTGGTCTCAGCCAGCACTTCTATCTGGGAGAAAGCTGCCCCCCCCAGCACTTGCTGCTGGACAATTCAGTTCCTTTTCATATGTCCCTGGTGCCTTTCAAGCTGCTGCCCCAGTGCAGGAGTCTGAGTAAGTTTATGCATGGGTACTTTAAGAGGAATGCTGGGGACTCCGGCAGCCCTCTGTCTTTCTCAGCCTCAATCCCCATGAGTTTTCACAGGCAGAAGTTATGGGGACTTCTCTTTCTGGCACTGTAACCCTGGGCTGTGGGGCCTGGTGTAGGGCTGGGATCCCTCGCTCCTCAGGGGGAACCTCTGTAGCTGAGATAGCCCTGCTGCTTAAAATGAGTGTGGGACCAGCCCATTCAGCATCTCTACCTGTCCTATATTTTTGTAGTTTTGAGAGCAACATCAAATAGACTTTCATGAAAGGACTTGAGTAATATAACTAACTACTCATCTCATTGGCCCCAGCTGAGACAAATGAACATAGGTAAAGTTTGGGAAAGTGGCCTCAAAAGAATGCAGGTAAGTATGCTCTGGTTTCTCTTCAGCTCGTATAAATCTTTTGCCTTTTACTAAAAGAATGCAGGTAGGACTTTTCTGATACACCTGCTGATTTCCTCCCTTGAGGGGGACAGCTATGCTGGTTGTTTGAAAGACCACTGGATCTTACGGAAAGGCAGTGCGGACCCTGGCTGAATACTCAGTATGTTAGAGCTTTTTCCTAATATGCTAAGGTTGATGGTTTGATCCCCAGTCAGGGCACATACAAGAATCAACCAGTGATTGCAAAAATAAGTGGAACAATGAGATTGATTTTTCTCTCTCTGCCTTCTTCTCTCTCTAAAAAAAGTTCAATAAATAAAAAATTTACAAATAAACAAAGGCCATGCTTAGGACAGTCTCAGTTATACACTTGAGCTCTGAGCCTCAGGCACTTTCTTCTTAAGTCCCTTTGCAGTCAAGCATGAGTGAAGAACAGAATGGACTCGAAGGACAGACATCTTGCCTCTTTTGGGAGGACTAACTGCATTAAAAATAGACTGCACTGGCCCTGGCTGGTTAGACCAGTTGGTTAAAGCATTGTTACACAACAGCAAGGCTGAGGGTTTGACCCTGGGTCAGAGCGCATACAGAAAGTGACTAGTGACCACACAACTAAGTGGAGCAGCAAATGAATGCTTCTCTGTCTCTCTCTCACCTTTCTCTCTCTGTCTTTCTCAAGTCAATCAATTAAAAAATAGACTGGACTGGGTGGGACAGGCACTCTTGAGAATGCCCCTGGGCTTCTTGTCTTCCCCTTGGTGTGTTCTCTGTGGGCTCCCCAAATGTAGGTGGAGCCTAGAGTGTGTGCAGTTAGATTAGCCTCCAGTTTGAACAAAATATGTTCTGGAGTTTCTCCCCATTGAGATCTGCCCAGCTCACCAAGCTCAACCTTTGTTAGGATTTTCTGATTCTAACTATAAATAAACCATGTATGTATACATTCCTCCTGTGTTTTCTGGGTAGTGTGCATCTTAGGGCAGGTTTGCTCAGAGGTGGCAACTTAAATCTGTATTTTTTCTCCATCCCACTGAGGTAAAAGGTCAATCTCTTCCCAGAGTTACTCAAGACTGGGAGGCGGAGACTGTGAGACCTTCAATCCATTTTGTGATTGTCCCCGCTGCCCTTGCTGTCCAAGTCCACATGGTCCCTTGAAGGTGGGCATCTCTGCTGCTCCTGGGCTCACGGGGCATGAGAGGTGAGATGGGGAGGGGGCCTCTACCTAGGCTGGGAGACCTAATGCCTGGGGACTGGCCCCCCATGTGAACCATTTCCCTGAGGCCCTGTCCATCTTGGTAGAAATTTCCCTTCTGAATTTCTGTTTTCCAAGGCACTGTCCCCTCCCTCCTGTGCACAGTCCCATCAGGGTGCTCAGGATTCTGGAAAACAGCTGGGTGTAGTCTGTTAACAAGACTTGTTCCCTGTGGCAAATGTGGATGGCTGGCTAGCTGCTTGGGATAGAGGCAGAGCTCCCACCCCTCCAGCTCTTTCTCTTCCCTCAGAGGCCTGGTTACCAGAAGGCTTTGGTTACTTGGGAAAAAGATGGGGAGAAAGGGGATAAGCAAAAACATCAAGCCAAAGCTCTGTTATCTGTGTTAGCGCTGGCTTTGTGATACTCTTGTGTGTGCTGCTAGCTCCCTGGAATTTGGGGAGGTGGGACACAGGTGAGATTTGGGAATTGTTCAGCATTATCCATTTTGATGTCCCATCAGGTCATGCTAGATCTCACCACAGTGGCTTCATTTATGGTTTTATATGGACTCTGCTGTTCATTGGCATGCCTTTACGTGGGCATGAAGGCAGACTTACCCTGTGCATAGCTTTTATAGAGTTTAATATTATTATTATTATTTCAGTGCTGACTTTTTCCAAAGATCCCCGAATCACTGAGGCTGTCAAATCACTACTTTTTTCTTACACACCAGAAAAGGCAGCAGGTTTCTGAGACAAGAATCTGGACTTTTGGAATTTGAGTGACCTGAGTTCAGATACTTGCTCTGCTATTCACTAGCTATTTGATCTTGAACAAATGACTGAACTCTGATCCTCCTAACAGTCATGGCTCTTTTTTACCCTTAGGGTTCTGCTGTTTGACAATGGGCTAATGGGTCTAAGGCATTATTAATGGTGGTAAAAACTAGCATTGAGTGCTTACTATGTGCCAGGCACTCCAAGCACATGAGCACTTTTGCTGACTGTGAGGTGTACTAAGCACCCATATTAATAGTTCCTCAAAAGTGAATATTGTTATCCCCACTTTACAGATGTATTAACTCAACACCCAAATCTGGGAATTGATGAAACTTGGCTACAAAATGAAATTTTACTGGTTCTAATGTCTGTGCTCTTTCCATTATATCACACTGCCTTAAGCTTTTGCCCTTATTAAGAAATACTATATATTTTACATAATCAAATGTCAAAATAACCTGGAGATGTTTTCTCTGAATCTATGTCCCCTAATTAATCAATGTCACCTCATTAAAATTAATTAAAATAAGAAATACTATATATTTGTGCCCTGGCTGGATAGCTCGATTGGTTAGAACATAATTCCAAAGCACAGAGGTTGCTGGTTCAATCCCTGGTCACTGCATATACAGGAACAGATCTATGTCCCCCCCCCCTTCCTCTCTATAAAATCAATAAAATAAAAAAATATTTGCATGTTAACATGAATCATCAATGCCTAAAATCCAATGAAATGACTGTAATGTAGAGACCTTGAGGTGTAGTGGCAGTCTGATGATGATGATGGAGCTTCTCTTTTAGAAAATTTCAAACTTTGGGATGTGTGACCACCTAGGTAAGAAGGTCCACCTATTATCTCAAGCAAAACAAACACAAAAACAAAACCAAACCCCCCAAAACAAAAATAAAATGGTACTTTGGGCAGTGGGAGTGGCTTGTATTTGATTCAACATACTGGCCTTATGAAAAGTTCATAGAGCCGAGTTCAGTACTGTTAAGGTAGAGCCCATCCTGACTGCTTATCTAAAGTCTGTGTGGATTACTCTGTTTTTGTTTTAAGTGGCTTAGGTGCCAGCTGCAACAGTCCAATATATGTGCATGTATATTTTTCAGCAAAAATGTAGCAGGAGAGGAGACTTCAAAAGCTTCAGACTCATGGTCCAAAATTGAGAATGGAATTAATATGTATTTTTTAAATCATGGTACTAAATCTATGACAGTGGCAAATAAATACATAATTTCCTTATCATGTGCTTGGTAAAGTCTCAACACTGAATAGATTCTTATTATGTGATGCAGACACTGTGCATAACATTCTTGAGTGGTTTCCTCACTTCCAGCACGTGTTAGAGTGAAGGCAGCCACTGGCACTAAGCCTCATAAACTTAAGGCTACCAAACAGCCCTGGCCTGAGACCTTATGAAGTTGTTGTTGAGTAGATTTTCTCATTGACTATGCTTGCTCTTTGGCACTTCAGGTAAGTACTGTACTCAGGACTACAATGAAATAGATACAGGAAGCACCATTGCACTGGGTATCAATACCCCCCAGGGACCTAGTACAATTAATTCCTTGAGTACCACTTCAGGTTTGGTTCTCTGTTAGAAGCACTGTATTCAATGGACCTAAGAATCAATCCCCAGTTAAGTCAGATCCTGATCCATCTAGCTCAAGTTCTCAGGGCCATAAAGGAATTGTAGAAAAGCGTTATATCTTCCCTAGTGTCAGTTTGAGAAGAAATGACAATAAGAATCTCTAGCTTTTTTTTTTTCTATACAGGTTAAACAAAATAGCATGCATGTAGAGAAGCCTTCCAATGTGCTGGGCACTGCTAGACTATGGAAGTAATCATTGCTGCATTTGATGATCTTGTGTTCTAGTAGAAGAAATAAGATCAATATACATCAAATACTAATTATCACCTTTTCATCAATTGTTCTATCCTATTTTCTGGTGTTCAGATATTCATTTCTGAAAGATCCTGTGTATCAAACACCATTATTTAATGATTTTTCTCCTTTAAAATCTTGTACATTTATAAAGTACACTCACACAGAAGTTGATATAATTCCAACTAAAAGTGGTCACTTGCTATTTAAGTTTAAGATTTTTGTGAGGACTCAGTAAATATTTTTGGTATTATTATTATTATTATTACATGCAACCTAATCACAAGCAAGTGGACCATTTACTAGGCTCTTTATGATGTTGCCAGTATCTCAGAATCCATCACTGCTGCCTTCTTTAACTTCTATGAACTTTGGGAAGACAGATTAGTAACAATTTCTGTAGAAAGCTAGTAGTTTTCATACATGTTAAGTACCAGGAAGTGCTAAAGGATTTTAGAGGAGTCCATGTTCAGGATTTACCATTTTGGGTTGCAAAACTTATACAGTAGACAAATGGTTTTATATGTGCCCCTAGTCAACAAAAAAGTTACTAGGAAAGTTGACTTTGTTTTACTTTGAAATAATATGCAGTATGACATTTTCACTTGTGATATTCTCCAGCTCATTGTTTTTTATGTTTATATCTACTATTTTAGGTTTTATTCTTCATTCTGCACTACATTACAGAAATAATTGCACACAAGGCAGAAACCTGTGATTACTTTTGTGGTAGGCAGCATTAAACCATACCCCAGTGTTTATAAAATGATGACAAAGAGCTCTCTGAGGGTTTTGTCTGTAAGTAAAAGTTTTAGGATATTTAATCTCATTTATTTTTGCTTGATATATATTCACGTTGATCATTCAGTGAGCTATATTGGTTCCAAGAAAGGAAAGGACTGTGCAGATATTGAAAAACTTTCATGCTTTTACACTACAATTTCTGATATTGTCTAGACAGTTTTAAAACTTCAGAACATATATGACCTGTTTTGTAAAAGACTCATACTATTAAGCTCCCCATTAATCAAGGTTTCTAACATTTTTTCATGAAATATTTATTACTGAGGAGGAAAAGAAAATAATATCAACATTGCGTCTGTAACTACAAAATGCATTTAGAAATCCACCGTTAGTTGTTTTGTTGGCTGGATTATATTTCTTTGGTACTTACAAAACTGCTCAGGGGAAATGTTTATATAGTCCATTTCATTTTATTCTTTTGCCAAATTTTGGCGTTGTGATGTATGGATCAAAGTGGTTATCCATGGTTTAAAACAGAGGTTTCTTAGACAATATCCGGGCCAAAATACACACACATACACACACACACACACACACACAGATTTATATGTAGTTCCAGTGGTAGAACTTTATTTTTGAGCATCCAAGAAAGAGGACATACGCTTAGAAAGAAAGCTGGAGCTTTTTGTTTTTTGTTTATAAAGAAGTGATATTTTCTGGTACTGATATCATACCCGAAGTGCCTGCATCAGGACGCGGGGAGGTAGAAGATTCAGTCACACTTCAAAGGCAACTGGGTTGATGAAACCAAAAAAGCTACATGACGATTTCTTTGTCTGTCAGGTGTCAAGGTGTGGGGTGTACACAGTCGCTCTGTAAACCAAAATGAGGCAGACCACAAGATAAACGTTAGTAAATGATGAATATGTCAACGTCAGAAATGATATGCTCCTTGAGACAAATAAGAAGCCACCACACACTTTGCAGAGGGTTTTCTCTACAAAAGGAAAAGGGGCGGGGGGGGAGAGCAAGGGAGCTAACTGGTGCAGATACTGTGTTAGGATCTGGGTATGCAAAAGGTGTGATTACAACCGTATCCTTGTCTTCAATGAATTCACAGACTGGTAAGAAGAAGAGACTCTCGTAGTTTCAAGGCATGTCACATGTCATTTGATTTTATCTTCACAGGGAAGGGTAAGTAAAAACTGGCTGAGAGTAGTCTCCATTTGGCCTAAAAAAGTAGAAAAAGGAGAATTGCATCCTGTATATTCAGGTCTGTCCAGGATAGAAGAGGCCCAGACCATTGGAAAAAAAATAAACTATCACTCAGTGTTCTATGACTTTGGGTAGATAAACTGACGATCCAGATTCCAGACCTATAAGCCTGGATGAGTAGACCTGGACTCTATATAAGAGCCTTTCAAGGCATACAAACCAAAAAGGTCCAAGCTAAAACAGTGTATCTGATCTCATAAGGCATATAGAGAGACACAGACATGTTACAACTCAGGTCATGGGAGCAGCTGATACTTGAGAAGGCTACCTCTGAGTTTTGACTTCCCCATTGGTAAATTGAGGATGAGAGAATATGTTTCATAGGGTTGTTGATATAAATGAATGAATGCATAAATGAATAAGATAATATTGCACAGTGCTTAGCAAGAATGTCTGAAATTTTGCATGTGTTTAACAAATTTTAGCTATTATTGCAAGCATAAAACCTCAGAAGTAGGCAGAGTGTCAGCTAGAATTAGGGAGCACCCTGTGCATCGTGAAGGAGGTAAAATCAGGACAAGTTAAAGGAACTGCACAGAGCAGATAGAAAGATAAAGAACTTGCTGTCTCGAGTAGGTTGTGCAGGTTTAGAATATAAATTGAGTTCAATGTCCCTGGAGCCCTAGAGCCTAGTCCCTGTGCCCCTAGAGCCCCATCCTTTCCTCCATCTCAGCTCTTCCTCAGTGAATTCTAATTGTCTGGTGCTTGTCTGTCTTCTTCGCCAGACTGTGAGCTACTTGTGTGCACATATTTGCTTTTCTTTTCTCTAACCTGAGTAACTATTACAGTGTCTGTCACACAGAAGATGCTCATAACTATTGGTTCAAAGAAGAAACATATTTAAAATAAGCTTAAAAATGAACACTCAGCAACTGTGTCTCTGGCTTCTCACATACAAAAGGCATTAATTAGAAAAATTAGCCTCATAGATGAATTCAAATATTATCAAAAGGAGGTGCTCTTTTTTTAAAAGACGTTTTAATTTTTTCTTTTCTTATTTTTGTAAAGGAAGTGCATTTCAGTGTCAAAAATGTGTAAACTCACCACAAGTGACAATATCATAACACCATATTCACAGGAGAGTTCACATCTAGAGATGAGCTAGTTGAACAAAGTCAGTTTTGGAAGGTTAGAGAAAAAGATTCTGAAATGTCACATTCTCTCTATTAAACCGACTACCCTTGGCATCATTGTTTTAATCTACCTGGGTTTGATAGCCTGGGGCATTTGAAATGAAGACAATTAGCACCTCAGACAGGGCATCCACATGCAAAATTCTGTCACCTCTCAAAGGCCTCAGGAGGTGACAAATTTAGATAAGAAGACACTTTCAACCTTGGCTGACAGTTTGTCAATGCTTTTATATTTGATTTAAATGGCATCTATATTCTAAAAGGTGTAGTTTGCTTTCAACTGTAAATCTCTCTTCCTCCACCTAAGGATTTTTATTTCTCAGGCCACTTAAAAACAACAAGAACAAAAATCTTTCCTCTGTGGGGCAAGAACAGAGAAAACAGCTCTTGTTTCTTGCACACAAATGAGTTCAGTCCATTTCCCCTCTGTTTCTCTCTAAAGTGTGTTTGGCTTTCCGTCAAAGCACCAAATGTTAAAGCTGGAAGTAGCATTAGGAGTCATCTGGTTCAACTCCATTTGACAGGTGGAGAAAATGAGGCTCAGAGAGAGGAAGAGATTTAGTGGCAGAACATGGAATATAACTAGACTCTTGTAATTGCTGGACTAGTCCTCCTTCCAGTTCATCTACCCATTTCAAAGGTGGGCCAGAGGCATGTAGAACCAAATTAGTGTGTGTGTGTGTGTGTTTCTTATTTTCTTGAGAGCACTGATTTTATTCATTCATTCACTCAACAAATATATTTAGCATCTAATATGTGGCAGACCTAGGGTACAGTAGTGATTAAGGTATATGAAATCCTGCTGTCATGAAACCTATGTTCTTGTGAGGGAGAAAGAAAATAAATAATCAGATAATTCTGTTTATAAGTGGATTATGCTTGTATTTGGGGCCTATTCTTCCTAATTATTGGGGTCTCCATTACTTCCCTCTTTAACTTTTCCCCTTTCTTCTCTTGCAAGTATGGTGACAGAGAAGAAAGAGAGCCATTTCAATCCCTCTTCCTTGACACTTTAAGCTTGGCGTGAAGTTTTGAATTTGCTCAAGTCAGATTTAGTACCGGTGTAGCACTAGAGTGAAGATGTCAGTATTTTTCATCAACACTGCAGTAGTGGTATGGCTCAGCTGTCAGTCTGCTGGTGAGATGACAATGAGGTACTGGATGTGAGAATTGTACTGTTACCTTATAATTCATCGGTTCTTTTTTATACGATTTTAGTTGTGTTGAACTCCATAGTACCTGACTGCTTTGACAGGTGTGCTATTTTAGCAACACAGAACAAAACAGAGAATGAAAAGAAGAACGCATGGTACTTTTTTGCTGTCAGATCCAGGTTGCTCTGTTTCTACGTTTGCGGATGATTTGTTCAGGGTTGTTTAGAATCCGAAAAGCTCTGGTTTTATTTTTACCTATGTGATACTGAATATTCCCACTGTTTCCCTCACAAGTGGCTGCTGTCTATATACACCAGATGAAGGCATCTCCTTCCCAGTCTTACCCTTTCATGTTTGAAATTCCACCATTGTTATTAATTTCCCTGGGTTAATCATTTGCCTAATCAAAATATAGAATTGAGGGAGGACTAATCTCTTAAATCCTTTGACATTGGTGTAAAGCCAATAGCCAGGGCCACCAACATAGCCACCTGGCCCATGCAGGTTCGCATTGGATTCGGACAGTCAGTAATGAAACAACAGAGCCAAGACCTGGTGGGCCATTATCTTTAATCCTAGCTTGCACCTGGTGGGCAAGTAAAAACACACACTGGGCTCCAAAACCCACTCATTCAGCACTCACAAAGCTACTGACTTATCTGAGTTTCCCAGAGTCAAAGTTCCTAGCTCACCAGCCCCGTTCACCTCTGTTCTTCATCTCTTTCTCTGCACAAACTCTGCATAAACTGGCTTCTCCTTCAACACTCCACCATCTTGGCTGCTTCTCCTGGCCTGCTCCATGTGGCCTTACTCTGCTCTCCTCTGTAATGCTAATCTCAGGAACCGAGAGAGAGCAAGCTCCCTTTCTGCTCCACATTATAGTGTAGAAATCAAAGCCTTTAATCCAATATACAAACAAGGAAGTCTCTGATACAAAGTCATTTATCTGAGGCATAATGGGATTCCTCATGAGAGTGCACCAGCCTACATCAAAAAGGGTGGGAAAAGCTTAGTCCTAAAACCAAGCCCCAGGATACAAGGATCCTGCCTGCCCACAGCCCGCCCCCGACACACATTAATATAATCATGCCCATCCCAAGCAAGAAGAGCAATTAATATTATCACCTGGGCAACAGGCTTCCACGTGGGCAACGTCATCCTTAACAAAGTTAGCATAATATGTTTTATCTGCCTAACAATTGGTGTATACGATACATTCACTTAGAAGATCAATTTCTTCATTGACTCAAAGCATACAAAGATAGGTGGAGTTGGACCTAAACAAATGAGGTAGGAAAATAAAGAGACAATCTTGGCTCAGTTCTCCAAAGCCATACACAAGTGTTATCTCTAATGCTGTTCAGGTTTTTATTTTGTTTATTTTTATTGTTGTTGTTGTTTTAGCTGAGAGGAGGGGAGATAGCAAGGCAGACTCCTGCATATGCTCTGACCAAGATTCACCAGGCAACCCCACCTAGGTCTGATGCTCAAGTACCAAGCTATTTTTAGGATCTGAGGTTGCTGCCCTTGGACCAACGAAGCTATCCTCAGTGCCCCAGGGCCACACTCAAGCCAATTGAGCCATGGATGTTGAAGGAGAAGGAGAGAAGGGAGATAATTCAGAGGGCGAGAAGCAGATGGTCACTTCTCCTGTGTGCTCTGACTAGGAATTGAACTGGGACATTCATACCCTGAACTAATGTTCTACCCACTGAGTCACTGGCCAGGGCCTGTTTATTTTTATATTACTGATGTTGCAAATCACTGTAGGAGGCTTATTTTATACTCCATCTACTAAGGTTAATAAATTCTAAGCCTGGGTATGCTTCAATGAGGAAGGAGAGTTATCACAAGGTGTCACTAAAATCTTAGAGGATTGCTCTCAAGCCTAGGAGGTAGAGAGAAAATATCTTGTTTTGGTACAAGGCAGTTCTGTGTATCTGATCTATTGCTAAGACATGTGAGGATCTAAAAAGCGTTCTCCCCATGGAACTTGCAACCTTCCTGTGTTCTCAAGGAACTAGGTGCTGAAGTTGTGCGAGAGATAAAATAGACAACATAGCTTTAGTTATTTAAATTCTAATTTCAAAAGTATTTTACATAATCAATAAGAAAAGTATAGAAGACCATAGAGCTTCAAGCCTTAAATGGAATCTTATTCTAGTGAAACAGGAGGAAGTTTTGGGGAAATATTACTTAATGGTACATTTTGAAATAGAAAAATGCTTTATTTTGGAGAAGAAAATGAAAGTTGAAAAAAAGAGTGGGGGGGAGAGAGAGAGAGAAAGAAAGAAGGATTCAGTTGTTCTTCCACTTATTTATGCATTCATTGGTTGCTTCCTGTATGTGCCCTGACTGGAGATCAAACCCTCAACCTTGGCACTTTGAGATGATGCTCTAACCTATTGAACAACTGGCCAGGGCATACAATGTGATTTAGAACAAATTTTATGCCCCAAATGCTGAAAAGTAGGTCCCACACATCAAAGGGCACATGCAAGTTCACATGAAAACAAAACACCAATTAAATTATTTATTCTTTCATCTAAGGGCCATCAACTAGATAAATCTGGAAGATTTTTGGACATAGACTTATTTTTGAATCTTAACCAGCACTCTGAGACCCTGCACAAGGAAATAGAAAAAAATCAGTATTAGCTCAGGATCAAGATTGCTCAAGAAAGCTGGAATTAGTAGAAGGCAAGGGGGATGGGGAGGGAGAGGAGGCATTTGCCCCAAGTCCCTCATTCACCCACTACTTCTGATTGTGATTGTGTAGGAGCCTCCTGGCTATGTTCCTTAGTGATTACACACTGATGATACTGATAGCTTCTGTGTTTTTGTCTTGAAGCTTTTGGTCCTTTCATTCTCTGTCAGTGCATTTCTGCCCCCCTCTGAACGCCATGTACAACTTGCCTCTATCATCAACCCCTTGGGGGCCTAGTTAAGATCAATCATCCCTGGTGGCCCCTGGGAAAACTGTAAGAACAGAAGCACTACCAAGCATTCCTGTGCGCGTGTGTTGGTAGTGCAGCCCAACTCTTGCAAGGACCTTCTTCCAGCTGTCCTCCTCTCTCCACATCAACCCTGTGTTTGGGCGAGGTGGAGAGGGGAGGTGGGGAGAGGATCAAACCCTGTAGCAATAACCAAGCTGCTAAACTGCTGAGCTGGTTTTAATTGAAGTGTGTGAAGGAGGTTTTAAAGCAGGTAGACAACATCCTGTTGTTCGGGTGCTCATCTCTCTTCTTTGCACATCTGGCTGAACTGGGAGTCAGGTGGCTGACTTGGGCTGGGTTGCAGCGGCAAGCAGCATCTCCTTTGTCCTGGTCCATTCCAGCTGCCTATGAATCCAGTTGGCCATGGACACTGTGACTGTGTATCATGGCAAAATCAGCCGAGAAACAGGGGAGAAGCTCCTGCTTGCCACTGGTCTGGACGGCAGCTATTTGCTGAGGGACAGCGAGAGTGTTCCAGGCGTGTACTGCCTGTGTGTGCTGTGAGTATGTTGTGACAGCTGGGCCTGGGGCTTGCAGAGGGTGGGCCCGGACAGTGGGCATGAGTGGCTGGGGCAGGCAATGTATAGGCGGTAGGAGCTTGTCCTGGCCCCCCTTCCTATCTGACAGACTCTCCGGCTTCTTTAGGTCCAGTCCAGGGCCATGGTGGACCAGGCTTTGGCTTAGGCCACTCACTGGGGATTTCACTTCCTGGGCCTACCGAGCTCTAGAAAAGCCTCTTCAGGACCTTTTGGGGCAGCCGCAGAGAACATCCTTTTGAGTTCAGAAATGCAGCCTGGAATTTATCTTTGCTCAGAGAAAGACCCGGGATCCCAACTTCTGACTTCCATTTTGATCTCTGGTTGAGGCCAGAAAGGTGGAGCCTGGGATGGTGGAGAAGCCATAGGTGGGCCCCCCAGCTCCTGAGAGAAGGAAAGGTTTCTCTCCAGCTCTCATTAAATGTACTCGAAGGTGTCATACCAAAGGAAAACTATCAAATTCAGGGAGAGGAAGCAGACTAAGAAACTAACCTCAGTACTTTAAGAATGCAGCGCCAGTTGGGTAGGATGCTGAGAGGGGATTTTTGTGAGTAAAATGCCTATATGGGTCTGCTTGATTAGCTTCCTTTAGAAGAGTTGTGTGTGGGGCAAGACCCCTTGTTGATAAAGGCTAGTAGAGACAATAGTTGTAAAGGACGCGGCGGGAAAACACCTTTGTTATGAATCAGCTTTACCCTTTACCTAGGCAACACTGATCTACCTAAGGCTAGACTTATGTCTAATGCCCTATTTTCAATCAGACACAATTTCATCTCTGCTCCAAGGCTCCAGAGTCATGCAGATCTGAAACGAAATCCTGTGCCAGTCCAATGCTAGGTTTGCGCCTTCAGCAAGTTAACCTCAGTCCCTTAGTTTTCTTATCCATAAAATGGGTTCAGTATTACTACCTATTTCACAGAATGATGAGGACTGAATGCTTTAATGTATGTAAAATAAATCAGCGCTATACCTGAGACATGGCAAATATTCTGTAATTTTAAGCAGCTATTATTGTTATATTATTTATTTTTCAGTTGATTTCTTTCAGTACTCGTGCGGCATTTCTAAAGAAGTACGTAGCTCAGCTATTTTTGTCAGCAGGATAAAACCACTCATGAAAACACCAGCTCTTCACAGTATGTTCTAGACAGAAACCAAACGAGGGAAAATGCTGGGTAGTAATTTGAGTACCTAATGATATGCTGCAAGGTTTTAAAGTACCTTCTGGGTCAGTGAAGAAAGACTTCACCTAGACTGGTGACAGAGGATTTTCATTGTTGATTTATTTACTTATTTCTCTCTTTCAATACTTAAGCCATATTTGGAGCAAGTCTCAGGCCATGCTAAATGCATTTATTTTAAAGGCTTCAAGGGAAATACATGGAAACTATTCAATCTCTTGGACTTATATCCTTATGTTTTACTTATACTATTGTTTTTCCCAAGTAGAAACTGGAGAAAGTGGGTGAAAGCCAAGTAGTATTCTTAGACCCTGCTCTTTCTTATCTAAAGAAGGTGGAAGAGTGAGGGAACCAAGAAAGAGACTTCTTTAGGGAAGCTGACACAATGGGCTGCTTAACTTAGAGTTAAAAATAAGATAAAATAAATAAAACTTGGGCAGGGGAGTTAGAGCAGGAGACAGTCTGTGACAAGGTGCACTTAAGGCTTCAACCACACTGGCCTCTGTTGTTTTCGAAGCTTGCCAAGCATGCTCCCCACTCAGGGTCTTTGCACTTACTGTTTCTTTTGTATCTTGACTAACTTATCTTTTAAAAAATTATTTTTTATTTAATGATTTTAGAAAGAGAGGAAGGGAGAGAGAGAGAGAGAGAGAGAGAGAGAGAGAGAGTAATACTGATTTGTTGTTCCACTTATTCATAAATTCATTGGTTGATTCTGGTTTGTGCCCCCACTGCGGATCAAACTTGCAGCCTTGGTATTGGGACAATGCTCTAACCAACTGCAGTACTCAGCCAGGGCTTTGACTACCCTATCTAAAAATAGGTGCCTTCTCCTGTCCCTGTTACACTGCATCTCTTTATTTTTCTTCAAGGAGCTTTAAATTACTTGACATTTGCTTGTTTACTTATTTAGTGCTGGGCTCTTCTGCTAAAGTCTCTCCATGAGAGCAGGGATACTGTCTTCTGAACCAGGAACACAGCCTGGCATAAAAAAGGCATCATGAGGCATGCAATAAGCACTCCATATACTTTTTTTGAATTAATGAATGAACTGTCAAAGCAAATACTATTATTTATGTATTTATGTATGTATGTATGTATGTATGTATGTATGTATATATGTATGTATGTATGTATTTATTTATTTATTTATCTATCTATTTAACTAAGAGGAGGGGAGATAGTGAGACAGACTTCCGCAGGTGCCCTGACCAGTATCCAGTCGGCAACCCCTGTCTGCAGCCAATGCTTGAATCAATTGAGCTATCCTCAGCATCCAGGGGCCGATGCTAGGACCAATCGACAGGGGAAGAGAGAGAGAAATGGGGGAGGGAGTGGAAGAGAAGCAGATGGTTGCTTCTCATGTGTGCCTTGACCAAGGACCGAACCTGGGGCATCCGCACACTGGGCTGACACTCTATCCATTGAACAACCAGCCTGGACCAACAAATACTGTTATTTACTGCAAAGAGCTTTATAATGGTATCAGAAGGCCAGAGTGTACTACTCTGGGGAAGGTACTCAACTTCTCTGGGACTTGGCTTCCCTATTTGTAAAACAGTAATAGTAATGTTTTCCCTACCTTCTGTATACGATTGCTGTTTGTAAAATATACAAGAGACAAGAAGAACTTTAGCTTTTTGCCCATATAGGCGAAAGTCACGTAAGGAATTACTTTATGAGGTGGGGAATTCTCAAACATTTAAGTTTCCACCCACAGTGAACCGTGCAGAAAATGCAGTTCTTATGACTCTTAGTTTTCCATGGAAACCTTTTTATGAAGTAGTAGAAAATAGTACGTAGACTGGGAGACCCTTAGCATCTTTTGATCGGCACACCGGGGCCTCCAGCTCTTAGAGGGTGACTTACAGACTGCGTGGCAGAGGGATGACACAAGGATGCGTTGCTCTTTATGAGAGTTTCTCAACTTTTTCAAGCCATGCGTCCCTCTTGATAAACATAAGCCTTTCATTTTCCAATTTTATTACTATGCTTTAGTGACAAAGTCTCATCTTATTTTGAAATAAACCATATACTCACTAACTTTAAAAAAAATCTTATTGATTTGAGAGAAAGAGAGAGAAACATCAGTTTGTTGTTCCACTTATTTATGCATTCATTAGTCGATTCTTGTATGTGCCCTGACTGGGGATTGAACCTGCAACCTTGGCGTACAGGGTCGATGCTCTAACCAACTAAACTACCGGGCCAGGATTATGTACTCCTTTTAAACCAAAACGTGTATGCTTATGATGTACAGTACACACATGAACAAATGTACAGCTAACAAACATTCAGTGATTGTGGGGTTTGCTCAGAACAGTTTCTCATTCTATGTTTGTTTACTCCCATTATCCATGAAGGTTTCATTGAGCTTTAGTTTCTGTATTTTTACTGTAGAAATAACACACTGCATACGCCTTTGAACTGTAAACTGTACTTTAAAATGATGCTCTGGGCCCTGGCCGGTTAGCTCAGTGGTAAAGTGTCGGCCTGGCGTGCAGGAGTCCCGGGTTTGATTCCTGGCCAGGGAACACAGGAGAAGCGCCCATCTGCTTCTCCACCCCCACTCCTTCCTCTCTGTCTCTCTCTTCCCCTCCCGCAGCCAAGGCTCCACTGAAGCAAAGATGGCCCAGGCGCTGAGAATGGCTCTGTGGCCTCTGCCTCAGGCGCTAGAATGGTTCTGGTTGCAACAGAGCGGCGCCCAGATGGGCAGAACATCGCCCCCTGGTGGGCGTGCCGGGTGGATCCCGGTCGGGCGCATGCAGGAGTCTGACTGCATCCCCGTTTCCAGCTTCGGAAAAATACAAAAAAAAAAAAATGATGCTCTTTACTTTTCCCAGTTCTGAGCCCCCGGTTATGGCATTCAGATATGTCCTTCTCCCTGTTCAGTTTTGGAAAATTGAATCTCATCAAGTACTAAAGAAATCTTCTATTTATATTGCTCACCTATATTTAAAGTGAGAAGTTCTTTTAACTGTTTTCAATAAATAAATCTAGATTTTTGTATACTAAATCTATTAAAATAGTTCCTAATATCTATTCATATTATAAAAAATTTGAAAAATGTAAATAATGGAAATGAGCAAAAAACCATCTATAGTTTTATAACCTAAAGATAATTATTAATCCAAATTAAGTGGATTTTCTCCTATAGTTTAATTTAAAATTGTTTTATAAAGTACACATGTGCTCTTACAATACTGGATTCTGATGAATTTTCCACTTAAACCTCATTCATATATAATGTTCTTTTGAATGATTTTCAAATATTATTCTTAATGGTTGCCTGATAGTCTAGTCAGTGAATGTACTATATTTTCCTTGACCAGTCACCTATTTTTATACATTTGAATAATTCCATATTTTGCTATTATAAATTCCATTATGATTCATATTTCACTCCATAAATTTCTCCTTGCATTTGTAATTACTTCTTTATGATAATTTTTTCCTTTTAAAATTAATTTTAATTTATGTTGTTAACACGGATTCAAGTGTCCCACTCAATATAACACCCTCACTCCCCTACCCACATGTCCCTCATTATACCCCCTTTGACGCCCCCTCCCTAACTCCTTCCTCCCTTCTCTCTGGGATTTGCTGTTCTGTTAATCTGTATCTCTGTGTTATGTATATATAATTTCACTAATCCCTTCACCTTCTCTGATACTGTCTCCTCATACCCCTTCCCTCTGACAGCTGTACCTCTGCTCTCTGTGACCCCGCCTCTGCCTCTATTCCATTCCTCAGTTCACTTTGTTCATTAGATTCCACATGTAAATGAGGTCATATGATATTTGTCTTTCTCTGCCTGGCTTATTTCAGTTAGCGTAATGATCTCCATCCATGCCATCGCAAAAGATATTTCCTTCTTTTCCACGGCCACGTAGTATTCCATTGTGTATATGTACCACAGCTTTTTAATCCACTCATCCACTGACGGATACTTGGGCTGTTTCCAGGTCTTGGTTATTGTAAACAATGCTGCCATATACATGGGGGTGCACATCTTCTTTTGAATCAGTGATTTAGTGTTCTTAGGATATATTCTTAAAAGTGGGATAGCTGGGTCAAAAGGCATTTCCATTTTTAATTTTTTGAGGAAATATATATATTTTAAAAAGTAGTTTTTGATTTTAGAGAGAGAGAAGAAGAAGGAGGAAGAGAGAAAAAAACATTGATTTTTTTTGGTTCTACTTATTTATTCATTCATTGGTCAATTCTTGTATGTGCCCTAACTGGGGATCAAACCTACAAGTTTATTGCATTAAAATGATGCTTTAACCAACTGAGATAACCAGCCAGCGCTATAATAAATTTTAAAGATGTGCAATTTCTAAGTCAGTAAACATAAACAGCTTAGGATTCTTGATGTATACCTGATCACCAAATATTTTTTTCTAAATGATAGTTTTAGTTTATATATATGCTCACCAGTGAATGAGGGTGTCCGTTTCATCACACCTTACTTAAAAATAGGAATTCTTTTAAAAAATTCTTCTTGAAATTAGGTGTCTCACTATTTATTTCATATTTCTTTGATTAGTGACTGAATGTATTTTATATGGTTGGTAAGCTGTTGTAGTTCTTCATTCATGAATTGGCACTTTGTGTACTTTGATCATTTAGCCATTTGGACCTTACTATTTTTCTTAACAAATTATGGGCTTTTATATACTAATCCCTTATCTGTTGATCTGTTGAAAGTATCTTTTCTCAGTTTGCTGTTTGCCATTAGTTTTTTTTTGACACACAAAAAGTTAACATTTTTAGTAATCAAATGTGTTACTTATTTTTTTCTGTTTGATTTATTTTTTGCTGTCCAGCTCAGAAAGTTCTTTCTCTTTCAGAGATGTCACAAAAATTCACTTTAGTTTTTGTTTTAAATTTTTGGTTTGGTTAGTTTATAATTCTCTCTTTAATTTTATTTTAATGTAGAGAAAAGATCTGATTTTATTTTATTTTGAAATAGCTCACAATTGTCCCAATATAATTCATAAATAGAACTTCCATTATCCATTGACTTATTAGCATCTTTTACCATATATTAAAATCTTACATATAACAGTTATTATTTTTGCAATTATCTATTTGGCTTAATTGATCTATTTATTCTTGTATTATCACCACTATAGTATTGTGGGGTAGAAAAATAAATGTTCCTTTTACCCATCTAAGTTCCTCTGGCTGGACTAATAATCAAATTAACACAAGACAGATGAACAGGACAAAATGACCAAATTTATTTTATTTGTACATTTGGGATTCCATAAGAATATGAGACCAAAAGGACACACCAGGAAACTGTGGTGTAGATGCCATTCTGGATTAAGGAGAGGAAGCCTGGGGCCTAAGACTTCAAAGGGAAAATAGGCAACTCAACAGGTAGATGAGAATGAGCAAACATGTGGTAAAAAATTCTTACCGAGCCACCCAGGACAATGGGACACTGAGGGGAATCTAACAAACAGACATTGCTGGGATCCTCCCTGTCTGCCACACTTAGCTTGTGTGTGCTAAAGTGAGTATGCTCAGGTTCCCTTCCTCAGACACGGTTTTCTATCTGAATTCCCTTAGGCAGGTAAGAGGGAGGTAATAAAAAATTTCTTGAGTTTTTTGGGTTTTATTTTTAGCTAGAAATAATCTTCATGACAAGGTGGCACTTTTGGGGGCAACTCATTTTGGACTCCTAAAATATCATATTTTTAAATACATTAAAAATATTTGCTATTGTTATCTGTTGGGTTTTCAAGATGAAATCTAGCCTAATTTTATTAAATTTAAAAAATCACATTGGGATTATATTAAATTCATTAATAAATTAAAGAGGAACTGCCATCTTTAAAGAATCTAGTCTTCTCATCTCCAAACCCGACATGTCTCTCCATTTATTATTTTTTCATTTACACTCATCATCAATAAATTTTCATAGTTTTCTTCCTGTAAGTCTTGCACATTTTTGTTAGGTTTATTTCTAGTTATCATGTGTATGAATGTGTGTGGACTTTTTTGTTTTACTGTAAATGGAATCTTTTTTCAGTATATTTTCTATTGCATAGAAAAGGTATTAACTTTATGTGTTTCTTTTGTATTCATCCAGTATACAAAATATTTATTAATGCAAATAGTTTTTATTTTACTTTATTCTTTTTGGTTTTCAAGGTATAACAATTTTTTTTTCACTAAGGTACATGTGAGCTCTCACATTTCTTCCCTTCTCACCCTCTAGGTAGATAGCCATTAGGAAAGTCGTAAATGCCCACAGGGATAATTTGGTGGTGATAAGATAAAAATTAATTTAAAATATTTTTAAAAATTAGTTTGAAGAAATAGTTTATTTTTATAATTATCATCCTTCTATACATATCTGACCTTGCTACTTATGTGACAGAAAGGTTTGAAAGAAGAAATGCTATTATGTTCTTTAGCTTCAAGGACACATAATGAAGTCATTTGACATGTATATCTTCAGATAAAAAGATAATTATCTTTTTGTCTTTTAAGATTTAAAAGAGGCTGACAAGTGGTGGCGCAGTGGCTAGAGCATCAGCCTGGGACACTGAAGACCAAGGTTCGAAAACCCGAGGTCCCCGGCTTGAGAGCTTGCTCACCAGCTTGAGTGCAGGGTTGCTGTCTTGAGAGCTAGACTGTTGACAGGATCCCAAGGTTGCTGGTTTGAGCAAGGAGTCACTGGCTGGGTTGGTGCCCCTTTGTCAGGGCACGTATTAGAAGCAATCAATGAACAACTAAAGTGCCACCACTATGAGTTGATGCTTTTCATGTCTCTCTCCCTCAAAACAAACAAACAAAAGATTTGAAGGATGACTGGGAATAAAGTGCCTATCAAACAATTTAACTGAAGAAATGGGGGAAGGAGCAGTGATAAAATAAAATTTCAATTTATCATTTGTAATGGAAAGAAGCAGAGTGGCAAGGACTTGAAAGAATGAGAAATTATAACTTAACTTACTTTTCAAATACAATTGGATAAGTGCTTTGGCATGGCCACTGAAAGTACTTTGGGTTATCTGAGTACAATTCGTTCATGGCAGAGCAAGCCTGAAGGCTAACCTAGAATTAAATTTGCAACATATAAACCACCAAATGAACAATTCACAGGCCAGTGAATCAAGTGCTGACTCTGGTTGACAATTTAAAATTGAAGTTGCAATATCAGTCTGAAGATGTCATTTAGCTTAAGATAAGGGGATGTCCAGGATGACCTTTTTTGGGCTCTCCCCACCTGGATTCTTCCCTTCAGCCTCCTCCTCCTCCCTTCCCCTCAGTGAACACCTCCAGCCTAAAGGCCCAGCAGACTTTCTCCCTTTCTGAGAACTGTGTTTTTGGATTCACCTTAAGACCAATCTGTTAATTAATTCCCTCTGAGCCAGAGCTTCCAGCCAGACTCTCTCAATATGTATCCCAACTCTGGCTTCTAAGTAGCTGTTTTGCGTTGGGCAAGTTACTTAAACTTACTGTGACTCAGGTTCCTCATCTGTGGAATGGGGAATGGTACTTACTTCATGGAGTTGTTTATGAAGATTATTGTATGAGTTAATATCTGTAAAATTAACATGTAGTAGATATTTGTTACTATAAATAAAAGTTCTGTAAATAATTGCAGTGCAAAATTAGACCATCATATGAGTACATAAATAAAACGTTATGTGGCGGTTCAGGAGAAGAAGAGATTGTATTTAATGTCATGACTCATCGAAACTGGTATTACATAGTTTTACCATCAGACTTGTAGCTGAATTACCTTTGACAGTTCTGAAAATTAAAATTCACTCTTAAAGAATGAACATTGGGAGAAAAAACAGAATTAAGGGTGGGCTATAGGAAATTCAGAAACTTCTTGAATCAGATTATAGTCTCAATAATGATGGATATAGGAGTTCTGAAATATTTGTTAAAAATTAATCACATTTTAATTGTGCCTTGAATTTTGCATGTAGCATTAGTTTGTATAGACATAGACAACATGGACACCAGCTTGCTTTATTTGCAGTGTCATGAAGAAGTCAGATATAGATAAACATTTTCTTTTGTGTAGCCCTTGAAGTGGTATAAAGAAGGAATTGATGTGGTTTTGTCTATTCTAAACCAAGATCTGTCCTCAATGCTGACCCCTTGAGAAAATAAGAAATAAGTCAGGTTGTTTTCTTCTTGTTCACTTCTAACCAGAACACGTTTTTAAGGGTTAGGGACAAATTTTAATATCAGCCGGGACTGAATCAAAATATGCTTTGTAATCATTAAAATGCAAAATATTAAGAAAATTAATGGTAACAACAAAAAACTCCACTATTTTCCACAAATTAGTCACTTTCTAGATTTTTTTTTCATAATAAAATTTTAAATAGCAGGCTTATTAATAAGCCTGACAAAAGGTTTGATGGACAAACAAAGTTAAGATTACACTATAGTCTTAGTTTGCTTGTATTAGTGGAAGGAGTCACAGGAGGGGTAATCCGAAAAGGGATGTAACAATTTTTCAAAATGAATGATAGTTTTCTGATTTGTGATTTGCACTGGATAGATTTATAAAGCTCAAAATGGTAATTTTTCTTCTTTTTTCTTTAAAAAATATTATTAGTCACATATAACTTTATAGAGAAAATTAATATGCAAGGATACATTTATATTAGTTGAAATTTGCTTCTAGTTTGTATACATACAGAAACAGACAGTTTTTAAAATTTTTTTAAATGCACTTACTGATTTTGGGGTGGGGAGAGAGAAATTGAGAGAGAGGGAAAGAGAGAGAGAGAGAGAGAGAGAGAGAGAGAGAAAGAGAGAGAAACATCGATCTGTTCCTATTTGTGTCCTGACTAGGGACCCAACCTGTAAGCTTGGTATATCGGGACAACGCTCTAATCAACCAAGCTATCCTGCCAGGGCAGGGACAGACAGTTTTGAACGGTTGTAGTCAGAATGTCATCTCCTTGTGTTCACTTTTCTCAAATGCTATAATTTTATATCAACATAGTCCATGTGCTTAACATTTAAAAAAATATATAGGACTCATATACGATATATTCTGTCTGTTGCCATTTTCTTATTTTGAGTAACATTTCTGATTTAGGGATATTAAGTTAATTTTTTTTTTCACTATTAGAATAGAACTACTATGAAAATCTTTGTCAAATTGCTTTTACCTTTTGATTCCTTGGAGTATATGAAGATAAGCAAGGTCATTAGGTCAAAAATATGCATAATTTTATAGCTCTTGTTGAAATTTGCCAGTTTATTTGCTAGAACAATGGTTTTTCAGTGAACACAGAGTCTGTGTAGTTTGAAAAACCATATTCAATATTTTAGTTGAATTTCATATTATAAAGTTATTGTTTCATAATAAAAGACACAGAAAACAAAACTATGAAATCTTGTTGGAGAAGAGGGAGTGAATGCTTCAGAAACACTGTTCTGTGAACTGAAACAATTGAAAAAACTTCAGCTCATATTTAAATAAAGTTGCATTTTTAAAGCACAGACTGAGTGTGGGGGAAATGACACAGAAGTGTCCCGGGAGAGTGAAAGAAGCCAGCTTGACTTCGGGGAAATTGCCATCAATATTCCCAGTAAGATGTGGGTATTCATTTTACATTTTAGTCACTTTACTGTTCTTAGCAATCCCCTAGAGATCTTGTTAAAACACAGATTCTGATTCAGCAGTTCCAGGGTGGGGCCTGATATTCTGCATTTCTAACAAGCTCCCAGGTAATGCTGATGGTATTACCCTAAGAAATAATTTGAGCTGCACTGTTTTAGGTTTCTTCCATCCATGACACATGATGGCCAGAGTTGACTATAGGGGGATCCCTCCTTGGTCAGTTACTTCAATGACTTGAAAGTGGAAGAGACAAATTGCTGGCTTATCTGAAGGGTAAAAGAGTTTTGCTCATTCAGAAATTTGAGGGGTTGGGGAGTAGGAAATTATTAATATCAGGTTGGTTAATTAAGAGAAGTTTTACATGTCACTGACACCAGGTTGTTCAGAGACCGAAGGAGGTAAGGACTTTTGAAGTGGTACTCAGGTTCCTGCTGCTTAACTGAAAGTGAGATAAGATCAGATTCGTTAGGAAACAATTTTCAAAACAGACTCATTTATTTTGACTACTTGAAGCTGAATGATAGTAAGGAGATAAATTCATTGTATTATTATTATTTTTTAAAGAAACTAACTGTTTTTAAAAGTGGAAAACCAGTTACTTCAAATTTTGCTTTCATTGTTGCTGAGATTTTAAATCTTTCAACATCACCTTTAATGGTACTGAATTATTGTCATTAATCACTTCCTGCAGGGAAAATAGAACTAAGGGACTATTGCCCTGCTTTACCTCCATTTTTGCCCTGTGACTTTAAGAAAATAATTTCTACCCTTACGTTTGAGTTCACATGGTGAAAAATGGAAATCAAAACTCCAGTCTTGTTCCCTGTAGAGTGCTTGCTAAAGTCAATGGGCTTTGTGGTAGATTTCAATTGCTTAAAAAAAGCAAAGGACTTTAACCCTTTGAGTAGTGAGTTTTTTGTTAACCCTTTGAGTGAAAACATACATGAGCATTTGTACTACTCAAAGGGTTAACAATGTAATATTTTATATTTCTTTAACATATTCTACATATGTGTATATCAATCTATTTTACATATGATCTGAATATTCTGGTAAATCTTCATAACAAAAATGAAGAAACATTTTCTGTAATCACATTAACAAGTGAATTGATATGTCTCTCCCTCTCCCTCTCCCTCTCCCTCTCCCTCTCCCTCTCCCTCTCCCTCTCCCTCTCCCTCTCCCTCTCCCTCTCCCTCTCCCTCTCCCTCTCTCTCTCCCCTCTCCCTCTCCCTCTCCCTCCCTCTCTCCCTCTCCCTCTCCCTCCCTCTCTCCCTCTCCCTCTTCCTCCCTCTCTCCCTCCCTCTCTCCCTCTCCCTCTCCCTCCCTCTCTCCCTCCCTCTCTCCCTCTCCCTCTCCCTCCCTCTCTCCCTCTCCCTCTCCCTCCCTCTCTCCCTCTCCCTCTCCCTCCCTCTCTCCCTCTCCCTCTCCCTCCCTCTCTCCCTCTCCCTCCCTCTCTCCCTCTCCCTCTCCCTCCCTCTCTCCCTCTCCCTCTCCCTCCCTCTCTCCCTCTCCCTCTCCCTCCCTCTCTCCCTCCCTCTCTCCCTCTGCCTCTCCCTCTCCCTCTCCCTCTCCCTCTCCCTCTCCCTCTCCCTCTCTCTCTCCCTCTCCCTCTCCCTCTCCCTTTCCCTCTCCCTCTCTCTCTCTTTTTCCCTCTCCTGCCCCCCTCCCTCTCTTTGTTTTATAATTCAAATGAACCTGATGGAGTATTTGTTTTGTCCTTTAAGTACTCAGTACTGATGAATATTGATTAAATATACAGTAGTTTAATCTACATTTTTAAAGACTTAGTTCTTTTTTTTTTTTTGGTGGGTTTTATGTTCATTTTTTTAAATTAATGTTAATGGGATGACATTAATAAATCAGGGTACATATATTCAAAGAAAACATGTCTAGGTTATCTTGTCATTAAATTATGTTGCATACCCCTCGCCCAGAGTCAGATTGTCCTCCGTCACCCTCTATCTAGTTTTCTCTGTGCCCCTCCCCTCCCCCTAACTCTCTCCCTCCCTCCCTCCTGCGTCCTCCCTCCCCCCACCCCTGGTAACCATCACACTCTTGTCCATGTCTCTTAGTCTCGTTTTAATGTTCCACCAATGTATGGAATCATGTAGTTCTTGTTTTTTTCTGATTTACTTATTTCACTCCGTATAATGTTATCAAGATCCCACCATTTTGCTGTAAATGATCTGATGTCATCATTTCTTATGGCTGAGTAGTATTCCATAGTGTATATGTGCCACATCTTCTTTATCCAATCCTCTATTGAAGGGCTTTTTGGTTGTTTCCATGTCTTGGCCACTGTGAACAGTGCTGCAATGAACATGGGGCTACATGTGTCTTTACGTATCAATGTTTCTGAGGTTTTGGGGTATATACCCAGTAGAGGGATTGCTGGGTCATAAGGTAGATCTATTTGCAGTTTTTTGAGGAACCACCATACTTTCCTCCATAATGGTTGTACTACTTTACAGTCCCACCAACAGTGGATGAGAGTTCCCTTTTCTCTGCAGCCTCTCCAACATTTGCTATTACCCGTCTTATTGATAATAGCTAAACTAACAGGGGTGAGGTGGTATGTCATTGTAGTTTTGATTTGCATTTCTCTAATAACTAATGAAGCTGAGCATCTTTTCATATATCTGTTGGCCATTTGTATTTCTTCCTGGGAGAAGTGTCTGTGCATGTCCTCTTCCCATTTTTTTATTGGGTTGTTTGTTTGTTTGTTTGTTGTTGAGTTTTATGAGTTCTTTGTAAATTTTGGATATTAGGCCCTTATCTGAGCTGTTGTTTGAAAATATCATTTCCCATTTAGTTGGCTATTTATTTTGGTATCAGTTTCTCTTGCTGAGCAAAAACTTTTTATTCTGATGTAGTCCCATTCATTTATCTTTGCCTTCACTTCTCTTGCCATTGGAGTCAAGTTCACAAAATGTTCTTTAAAACCCAGGTCCATGAGTTTAGTACCTATGTCTTCTTCTATGTACTTTATTGTTTCAGGTCTTATATTTAGGTCTTTGATCCATTTTGAATTAATTTTAGTACACGGGGACAGGCTGTAGTCGAGTTTCATTCTTTTGCATGTGGCTTTCCAGTTTTCCCAACACCATTTGTTGAAGAGGCTTTTAAAGATTTAGTTCTAAAGAGGGTTAATGCTAAATGAGGTCAATTACTCAAGAATGTCCTTCTTGACCCTGGCTGGTTGGCTCAGTGGTAGAGCGTCGGCCTGGTGTGCAGGAGTCCTGGGTTTGATTCCTGGCCAGGGCACACAGGAGAAGAGTCCATCTGCTTCTCCACCTCTCCCCCTCTCTTTCCTCCCTGTCTCTCTCTTCCCCCTCCTGCAGCTGAGGCTCCACTGGAGCAAAGTTGTCCCGGGCGCTGAGGATAGCTCCATGGCCTCTGCCTCAGGTGCTAGAATGGCTCTGGTTGCAACAGAGCAGCGCCCCAGATGGGCGGAGCATCTCCCCCTGGTGGGCATGCCAGGTGGATCCCGGTTGGGCGCATGCGGGAGTCTGTCTGACTGCTTCCCCGTTTCCAACTTCACAGAAATCAAAAAAAAAAAAAAAAAAAAAAAAAAAAAAAAAAAAAAAAAAAAAAAGGAATATCCTTCTTTTTAGAATGCTTTAGAATCATGTTCTTTTAAGTTTAAACACATTTTTTTTGTATTTTTCTGAAGTTGGAAATGGGGAAGCAGACAGACTCCCGCATGCGACCAACCGGGATCCACCTTGCATGCCCACCAGGGGGCAATGCTCCGCCCATCTGGGGCACTGCTCTGTTGCAACCAGAGCCATTCTAGTGCCTGAGGCAGAGGCCATAGAGCCATTCTCAGTGCCCGGGCCAACTTTGCTCCAATGGAACCTTGGCTGCAGGAGGGGAAGAGAGAGACAGAGAGGAAGGAGGGGGGAGTGGTGGATAAACAGATGGGTGCTTCCCCTGTGTGCCCTGGCAGGGAATCGAACCCGGGACTCCTGCACGCCAGGCCGATGCTCTACCACTGAGCCAACTGGCCAGGGCCCACATTTATTTTTATCTGAATTCAGCATGTATTCTAACCAAAGATCCATATTAATCCAAATTTGTGCCTAAGAATAACAATCAGAAAATGTCTTAAATATTTTGTTAATACCGATGCAGATTCATAATTTGAAATAATTCAGCATAAAGTTTACTTTACTTTTATATGAAGTAAAAATTTATCAGGCAAATTAAGTAGCATTATTACATGTACTAAATTGTAATCTATATCTACTATAGTGTTGGGATGTTGGTCAAATAAGTTTGTAAATATGATATATATGTTTGCTCGCTTATAGTTTGTATTGGGTGTGTGGGACAGGCTGTAAACAGGCCGGGTCATTATAGCCTAAGGCTTAGTTTTAAGACTAAGCTTTTCCCCACACCCTTGACTGATTGCATGATGTGGGGTGGTGCACTCTCATGAGGAATCCCATTATGCCTCAGATGAGTGACTTTGTATCAGAGACTTCCTTGTTTGTATATTGGGTTAAAGATTTTGGTTTCTACACTATAAAGTGGGGCAGACCGGGAACTTGCTCTCTCTCGGTTCCTGAGATTAACATTAGAGAGAAGAGCAGAGAAAGGCCACATGGCAGAGGCCAGGAGAAGCAGCCAAGATGGTGGAGTGCTGAGGAAGAAGCCAGTTTGTGCAGAATTTGTGCATGGAGAAGGAAGGAGATGGGGAACAGAGGTGAATAAGTCTGGTGAGCTAGAAACCTTTGATTCTAGGAAACTCAGATAAGTCAGAAGCTTTGTGAACGCTGAATGAGTGGGTTTTGGAGCCCGGTGTGTGTTTTTACTTGCCCACCGGGTGCAAGCTAGGATTAAAGATGATGGCCCACCAGTTTTTGGCTCTGTTGTTTCTTTACCGACTGTCTGAATCCAATGAGAACCTTCATGTGAATGGCCATGATGGCGGCTCCTGGCCTTAGAGGGGATCAAGATCTTGGACTGTTTTTTCAATTTTTAAAATTTATTTACTGATTTTTAGAGAGAGAGGAAGGAGGGTAGAGAGAAACCAATTTGTTGCTACACTCGTTTTTGCACTCATTGGTTGACTCTTGTATGTGCCCTGACCAGAGATTGAACCTGCAACCTTGGTGTATCTGAATGATGAAGATCTGGGACTCTAGAGACAAATACACCTTTAAATCCTTCTGTATGGCCAGTATCCACCCCACATCATGCAATCAGTCAAGGGCAGGGGTCCCCAAACTATGGCCCGCAGGCCACATGCGGCCCCCTGAGGCCATTTATCCGGCCCCCGCCACACTTCCGGAAGGGGTACCACTTTCATTGGTGGTCAGTGAGAGATGCAAAGCATGGCATTGCTCACATACAGTACTACTTCCAGTGACGTGGGATGCACGCCTCATGGCTCCGGAAGCACATCACATCACTTGTTACATCTAGCAGTGACAAATATGGAACCGGACATTGACCATCTCATTAGCCAAAAGCAGGCCCGTAGTTCCCATTGAAATACTGGTCAGTTTATTGATTTAAATTTACTTGTTCTTTACTTTAAATATTGTATTTGTTCCTGTTTTGTTTTTTTACTTTAAAATAAGATATGTGCAGTGTGCATAGGGATTTGTTCATAGCTTTTTTTATAGTCTGGCCGTCCAATGGTCTGAGGGACAGTGAACTGGCCCCTGTGTAAAAAGTTTGGGGACCCCTGGTCAAGGGTGTGGGGAAAAGCTTAGTCTTAAAACTAAGCCTCAGGCTATAACGACCTGGCCTGCTAACAGCCTGTACCCCACACCCAATGCAAACTATAAGCAAGGAAACATATATATCATATTTATAAACTTATTTGACCAATATTCCACTTCTTTTACTCGCTTCACATTCTAAAGCACAGGTATTCCTGCACAAGGAAATTAGGCACATTACACAAATTACAACAATGTGACAAATCATACAATTTCAACATTTACAAAGGTACATTTCACCAGTCTCTGAGTACTTTGCCAAAAGTGCAAAATGTCCTCAGCCTTCTTTCTAGCCATGGGAAAAGCTTCCTGGGGCAAGGGAGTGCTTCCAGCAAAGCCACCCCCACCCCCATCAGGGTATTTCACATTGTCCAAAATTCATAAGTCCATCCAACAAAGGAGCCAGTGCCCACTCCGGTCATAGTCCAGGAATCAGTCCAAGCACATGAGGCCTCAACCACCCCCTTCATCTCTGCCATCCTGGCAGGTCTTACACTGTCCCAAAGAGGAGCACATGGCAATGGCAGTCAGCATTTCCATCTAGGCTCTGGAGAGCATGATGGCATTCACCCCTTTGTCCCCAAATCGCAGACCTACGAGGGGTGTAGTAGATACTCCTTGCTGCTGGGCTCTCACCTTCTGTAGACTGCGGATCACAACTCCAGCCCGATTCGCCTCATCCTCCAAAGAGGAACTGAAAGCACTAGCTCCCACCACCGGGCTTGAGCCCCGAGCCACTCAGATTAGAATAATCAATTCTTTGTTGCAGGTCCTTAGTTGTTCAGTGATTGCTTTCTCACATGTGCCTTAACCAGGGGGCTACAGCAGACCGAGTACCTTTTGCTCAAGCCAGAGACCTTGGGCTCAAGCTGGCAACCTTGGGCTTCAAGCCAGTGACCTTTGGGTTCAAGCCAGTGACCATGGGGTCATGTCTATGATCTCATGCTCAAGCCAGCGACCCCACGCTTAAGCTGGATAAGCCTGCACTCAAGCCTTGACCTAGGGTTTCAAACCCGTGTCGCCTGCATCCCAGTTTGATGCTCTATCCACTGTACCACCACCTGGTCAGGCTATTACTATTATTTTAAGTGGGCCCGATAGTACCTCGTCCTAGTGGAATATTTTCACATTAAGGCTCTATATGGTATTAAAAATAATAAGACTACACTTAGTTAAATCTATTTAATAATTCATGACTTTTACCAGTTACCACAGGCCTCTAGTTTTGTTCTGTCTAAACTTTCTCTCAACTACACAAATTTTTAAGAGTGTGAACTCCCACAATTTTTTTTTAAAAGAAAAGATAAAGAAGGCTTACTGGAAACTGTGATTAGCTGGATATAATATATGAGCCAGTTAGAGTCCCCATGTTTTGCTTTCCATGAATTCATGGTGCCATATATGTGTGTTCTAATACATGTAATGTTTATATGTAATAGTTAAACTCAGATTGACAGCATCCATTTGTTCTTTTGGAATTTTTCAGTAATGGAGTTTATTCTTTCACAGGTATCAAGGTTACATTTATACATACCGAGTGTCCCAGACAGAAACAGGTTCTTGGAGTGCTGAGGTATAGCTCTTTTATTTATTTTTCCTTCTGTGGGTATCAGGGAGGTGTTTGAAATTTAAGTTGGTTTTATAAAAGAGCTGTCAAATCCTACAATCCCCAAATATTCATTCACTAAAGCTCCAATCCAAAATTGTTCATGGGTCATTAAGAAGCCGTTAGAGAGTTTTAGTCCTAGTTTTGTTCAACCACCATTGTGTGGTGTGGTCTCACCTTGGAGAAAATTAAAAATAAAAAGTTTAAGGATTGTGTCAAACTTTTAGTGCCTGTGAAAAATTTTAGAAAGCATATAAAATATGTAAAATAATTACATCAGCAATTATTTAGTGAATGGTATCATATGAGTCTTGGTGCTACAGGGGACTATTTTTTAAAAGTGTATTTACTCTTGGGGAGATACAGCATGAATTAAACAGCAATGTGAGAACCTGAACTTTGCTGTCAGGGGGACCTAGGCTGGGTCCCCTCTCCTCCCTGATAGGTCTATGATTTTGGGTGGGTTATTTAACTACTTTTTTTCTTTTTTTCCAAATGAGAGGAGGGAAGATAAAGAGATTCCTGCATGTGCCCTGACCGGGACCCACCTGGCAACCCCCATATGGGGCCATGCTCACAACTAAGCTATTTTAGCGCCTGAGGTGGACACTCTCCAGAGCCATCCTCAACGCCTGGGGTCAATGTGCAGGACCCAATAGAGCCATGGCTATGGGAGGGGAAGAGAAAGATAGAGAAGGGGAACGGGATGCAGATAGTTGCTTCTCCTGTGTGTCCTGACCAGGAATCAATCCCAGGATATCCACACACCAGGCTGATGCTCTACCACTGAGCCAACTGGCCAGGGCCTTAACTTTTTTTTGAACCAGTTTCTTTATCTGTAGAATGAGCTTAAAAACAGTCCCTATTTATAGGGCTCATTTTGAAGATTAAATGCATATAAAGAAAGGTGTTAGCCACAGGACCTAGAACATAGTAAGACATCAAAAATGTGAACTCACTTCAATTGCTAACAATATGATTGTATATAATCAAGTGCTACCTTATTTACCATAGGAGTTCAAAGAAGAGAGGGTTTTCCAAGTATTATGGTAATCAAGGCTGCTGTGATGTGTGAAAGCAGTGCTCCCAGCTGAGCCAAGTAGGAAGGACATGAGAGGTGGAATAGAGGTAAAGGGAACATTGCAGTGGTTTTTAAGCTATACTCTGCACAACACTAATGTTATTCTGCCCAGGTGCCTCCAGGTTGCCTGGGCAGTTGCAGAGGCAGAGGACAGCATAGGCTTTTGGGTCAGCAGTCTGTCTTAATCTGAGCAATTCTCTTTTATTTTGCTTACCAACTAGAACTCTGAATAAGGTTTCATTAGAAAAATGGGTTCTGATGGCTTTGAAAACATTTGAAAATCACTGTACCATTGCAAGAAATGCTTGTAGAATGAATCAATTTCCATTCACGGGAGTAATATCTCATATATTATCAATGTAGAGGTCTCTACAACTGAAACTTTTGACCTCTAATGCTTTCTTTGATATTGGACTCTTTAAGATAGTCGTCTTTTTTTTTTTTTTTTTTTTTTTTTCGTTCTGAAGCTGGAAACGGGGAGAGACAGTCAGACAGACTCCCGCATGCGCCCGACCGGGATCCACCCGGCACGCCCACCAGGGGCAATGCTCTGAACACCAGGGGGTGGTGCTTTGCCCCTCCGGGGCGTCGCTCTGCCGTGACCAGAGCCACTCTAGCGCCTGGGGTAGAGGCCAAGGAGCCATCCCCAGTGCCCGGGCTATCTTTGCTTCAATGGAGCCTTGGCTGCAGGAGGGGAAGAGAGAGACAGAGAGGAAGGAGGGAGGGGGGTAGAGAAACAAATGGGCGCTTCTCCTATGTGCCCTGGCCGGGAATCGAACCCAGGTCCCCCGCACGCCAGGCCGACGCTCTCCGCTGAGCCAACCGGCCAGGGCAAGATAGTCAGTCTTTATAATGAGAGCACCTCATTATGAACTGTTTGAAAACATAAATGCTAATATCACTCTCTATTAATACGTCAATCAAACTGTGCCTTTAAAAAACACTAAATCCTAGACTTAAAAAATTAAAATAGCTCTAACTTCTTCAAATTCATCAGTAAACCAGATAGCACAAATTGCAGAGTACAAATATTTTGAACTACTGAGATAAATTCAGGCAAGTTTTCAGCCACACTGTTGCTTTATATCAAAATAATTAATACTGCAATACCAATCAGAGGAAAAGCAGTATCATTTTTAATTAAAACTATTTATACTTGTTTATTTTTAGAAATTCTCTGCATCACTGCAGACGTGATTAAGAAATTAAATTTCATTTATTATGAAGAATAGTTGTGTACGATATCTACACATATATTTGTGTGTAATTTGATCTGTAATAGCTCTTCTCCCCAAAGAAGTAGCCTTTAGCTGCTGAACAATTCTTTATGAAAAGGGTCTTAAATTATTAGGGTTTAGCTAACCTTGTCTTCAACATTGTTTTCTTCCACTACAAATATAACATCATATGCAGATTGTTTCATTCTTGTGATCATGTTAAGAAAGAAGGCACTTATTGAATATAAATACTGTCTCATGCTGTTGTCTGTTTTGACCCTGTTTATATTATACTATTGTAGTTCTCTGCACTAAGAGAGCAGAAGATTGGCATATTTTCTCCAAAGGAAAAAGTTTAAAAATTTTTTTTAGATTTACTTTTAAAAGTCATACTGCACTTTTGTTCTGTTTGCTAAATTTGCTTTCTTAGTTGTGTTTTTGCTAAGGTGAATATTAAACTAGTGTGTATTCCCAGAGCTCATATCACCTGACTGGAAGAAAGTTCTCTAGCGTATATTGAAGACTAGTTGTGGTCCAAAACATGTTTACATGGACAACTAAGAGATGACAATATGAAGAATGTGGGAATTTGAACAATAGTTGAGTTCAGTGACAGGATGGAAGTTGTCAGTGGCACAATTCTTGGAGTAAATGTACATGTTTTTTCAAAATTCGGCAAATGACAGATATTTACTCTGCCTTTGGAACAATGTTTTAGTTACATGCTTCAGGAATAATCATGGCAGCAACCTCCATTGTTGGTGCAAAGATTGTGCTAGAAATCTAAGCAAGTCGGAGATTTGTCTCAGTGGAATAATGTTGAACCCTGCATCCACTGAATTATGGAAGACAAATATTTATGTTAATTTCTAGTTTTAGATATACTTTTAGGTTTTCACGTTGCCTAGTGTAGTGACCTATCTCATGTGACTCAGGTTAAAATTTTGCTAAGTTATTAATTCAGAGAATTCAACATACAGTCACCTATCATGTATTAATATATACACTGCCAGCAGTACACTGTAATAGCGAGACTAACCTCCCGCTGTGACCCTAGTGCCTTTGGGCTTTTCTGGGTATTTGATCACTAGTATATCAGTAAATGCTAAATAATTTTACTTATTAACCTAAGGAAATAACCATAAATGAGGTCAATCATTTGCTAGTGAAACATTCATCCCAAATTCAAATTGTTTTTGTACACCCAGTGCTATTATTCCTGTTAGTGTGGATAATCAAGTGTTAACTGCATATAAGTCCCTATAAAAAAATTGCTTCTGTTAATAAATGGTTCTAAAAGCCACAAGAGTGACTCAAAAGATGTGTGGTTTGAAATCTTTCCACATTGGGGGAGTGTATACTTTCTCTTCTGGTTGGTGACTCTAACTTCACTACAATCTGTTTGATCTAATCCTGATCTGAAAGGCAAGAGACTGGGTCCTGGGATTCAGAGCCAGTTCTGCCTCTAGTGACCAGTGGGACCTTGGGCAAGCTGAATTACCTCTTTGTATTTCCATTTTTAATCTGTTAAATGGCAATAACCAAGTCAGCTAATAACTGCCAGTCTCAGAAGAACTAGTAGGGGCAAGAGGTAGAAAAGTGCTTTGGAAATGAGATAAGTGGTCTAAGGAAGTATTTTGTGCCTATAACCTACCTTTTCTTTTCTTTTTTTCTTTTTTTTTTTTTGACAGAGACAGTGAGAGAGTCAGAGAGAGGGACAGCTAGGGACAGACAGACAAGAAGGAAGAGAGATGAGAAGCATCAATTCTTCGTTGCGGGTCCTTAGTTGTTTATTGATTGTTTTCTCAATGTGCCTTGACTGGGGGCTCCAGCAGAGCGAGTGACCCCCTTGCTCAAGCCAGCGACCTTGGGCTTCAGGCCAGTGACCTTTGGGCTCAAGCCAGCGACCATGGGGTCATGTCTATGATCCCACGCTCAAGCCAGTGACTGTGCACTCAATCTGGTGAGCCCATGCTCAAGCTTGATGAGCTGGTGAATTCAGGGTTTCAAACCTGGGCCCTCCAGGTCCCAGTCTGACATTTTACCTCCTGTGCCACTGCCTGATCAGGCTAATCTACCTTTTCAAGGTTTATCTGGGAGCCAAAGAACTGTTTAAATCCCAATAAGAATAGCCATGCTATTTTAGATGAGTTAGGGCTCTGGGAAGGTTTTTAAAAATTTTTTTAAATTAATTTATTGATTTTTAGAGAGTGAAGGAGAGAAAGAGATATAGAGAGAAAAAGATAGAGAGGGAGAAAGAAACATCAATTTGTTGTTCCACTTACTTATGCATTCACTGGTTGATTTCCATGTGTGCCTTGACCAGGGGTTAAACCCGCAACCTTGGCATACAGGGACAATGCTCTAACCAACTGGGCTACCCAGCCAGGGCCCGGGAAGGTGTTTTGCCATAGTGGTGGAGCTGACTGCAGAGTGCTCTATACTTTCTGATGCTTCTAGCTATGGGAGCCTATGAGTGGACACTAAAGCTCAAAAAAACTTCTTCAGTACTTTCAATGAAAAATAACCCCAATATAGGAAATGATCGAGAGTTACTATGGATAGTGCTATCTTCAGCTTCCAGTCTAGTTGGCAAAAGTTTGCATGCCAGCCCTCATGTTTTCTTATTAAATGCTAACAGTTTCCACCTCAAAAAACTTTCAGATGGAATAGCTGAAAAACAATTTTCTAAAAAAAACCCCCCAAAACAAAAACCAAAACAAAAACAAAAACCAGTCATTGTCCAATTGTATATAGCAATACTATTTTATTTCAGATAAAATGACAGTTTTGAGCTGATGCCTAAAGCTTGGCTCATAAACCTTTGCAGGAAATTGTTACTGATTTGAAGCTGTGTCTTTTCAAGAGAATTGATGTTATGAAAGGAATACATTTTAATAGTCACTTGCAAATAATGATCTCTATAAAAAAACAAATAAGTAAATAAGGATGATCTTATACAGTCTTTCATTTTTGTGTCACAGACAAAACTGTCATAGCGAAGTGTTGATAGAGAGTAATTTTAGGGAGGATATGGAAGTTTCCCAAGAAGGAAAAATTTAATGTGAAGGATGAGGCAGGACATATTGTGAGGTGAGTGTATAAGGACTAACTAGGCATGCATTGTGTGTATCATAACAGTCAATTTTAATTTCCTGTGTAGAATTTTATATTTTGGGATGATGACAGGGAGGATACGTTGTCATTGGTGGTGGTGAGTTTTTTTGTTGTCGTTTTTTTGTTGCTGTTCTTCAGATATTTTATTAATGACCTGTAGGATCTGTGTTTTCTTTGTGTTTAACAGCATCTCTAAGTTGGTGAATTCATTGTGGGTAATGGCCTGTATCCCCTTAGAGGTTCGGGATGTATGATGGGTAGCCAGCAGGAAGGGCAAGGCAATGAGCAAGAGCTTGTACAAACTAATACCACCCCTGGGAGAACTGAGATGACAGCTCATTAGCTCCTCTTGCGGGGAAATTCAGCCAACCAAAGTAAGCTCTTCTGGGATGTGTTCTTTTTTTCCTCCTGCCTTATGTTTTCAAATATTTGAACAAGTTACACAAATGTTCTCTCTCTAAGCATCCCTCCTACATCTTGTAGGGCTTTTTGTATTGTTATGAGATAGGTAAATAATTTGCTTGGCCTTTTATTTTTCCAGACAGCACCTGGGGTACATAAAAGATTTTTCCGGAAAATAAAAAATCTTATTTCAGCATTTCAGAAGCCAGATCAAGGTATTGTAATACCTCTGCAGTATCCAGTTGAGAAGTGCCCAGCTAGAAGTACACAGGGTACTACAGGTATGGTTTACTGTTACTTTTTCAAAATTTTACTTTATTTACATATGACTTACAATATTATATTAGTTTTAGGTGTACAATGCAGTGATTCAACATTTATTACCTTATGAAGTGATCACCACAATAAATCTAGTACCCATCTGAAACCTACAATTATTGTGATATTTTTGACTGTATTCCCTGTGCTGTACTTGACATCCCTGTGACTTATTTTATAACTGGAAGTTTGTACTTCTTAGTCCCCTTCTCTTTTTCTTCCCAGACCCCCAAGCCTACTGTTTTTTTTTTTGTTTTGTTTCGTTTTGTTTAGATGAGAGAAGGGGAGATAGTGAGGCAGACTCCTGCATGTGCCCTTACCAGAATCTACCCAGCAACCCTGTCTGGGGCTGATGCTGAGTACCAAGCTATTTTTAGTGCTTGAGGCTGATGTATGCCAATGGAGTTATCCTCAGCACTAAGGCCACTCTTGAGCCAATCGAGACACTAGCTGCAGGAAAGAAGGAGGGGGAGAAGCAGATGATTGCTTCTCTTGTGTGCCTTGACCAGAAATTGAACCTGGGACATCCATGTGCCAGGCTGATGCTTTACCCACTGAGCAACCAGCAAGGACCCCAACCCTACTGTTTTTTTAAAAAATTTATTTCTTGATTTTAGCAAGAGAGGAATGGAGAGAGAAAGAGAGAGAGAGATTGAGGAATATAGATCTGTTTCTGTATATACCCTGACCAGGGATCAAACCAGCCACTTCTGAACTTTGGGAGGATGCTCTAACCAACTGATCCATCTGGCCAGGGCCTTACTGTTAAGTTTTGACAGGGTTTGGAAGCTCAAGGTTATGAGTCAACCTATTCATAAACATATACTTATAGGAAGTTTTATAAGAAAAAGGCAATGGGAAAGTAGATGAAGCCAGCAAATCAAGCCAGAGATTTCTATTTGCTATAAACGTTTAATAAAACTAGTATAAAATAATACTGACTGTAAACTGTAATTGAAAATTAAAAAAAAGAAATAGTAAAAAAAAGACAAAACAAACAACCCAGCAAAAATATTATAAAAATTCTATGAGCCCACAACATTTTACTTCTCTCATTTCATCTTGTTCTCCCCATTCTCTACTGTCACTATGTTAGTATCATTTCATGTCACTAATTCAGACACAAATAATGTGCAAGATGGGACAATTTAGAGAACACCTGGATGTTCTTTACCTTTGCTTAGTAAACTATATTCTCCTTCAGGAGGGAAGAGCTAATGCTAGCCTGGTGCACATGATCCTGATTTCTGAATTTGTGGTGTGTGAATTAATGAAATTTTATTGTAGCAAAGGAAATGAAATTAGTAGACTTTATTATTCCACAGGCACAGATTGTTACATCTCTGAGCAAAGCTATTTTACCACACGTGTCAAGCTAATAACCAAATACTAGCCAACGTCTGCTACCCTCATATATGTAATTGTTTACTCATCTATTGAAAGGGGTTAATCGTTTGTTTGGAGTAATGCCTGATTGAAACAATAAATATTTATGATAAAAGAAAATGAGTTGTGACATCCTTTTTTTTGACAGGGACCCAGGCTCAAGCATAAACGGACAATTAGACTCAAGTGGCAAATTTAATGAATGAATAGTTAGCTTTTATAATAGAAATGAAAATAGAACTCCAATGTACAAATTGGCTAATTGTTCTTTTCTGCTCAATATACCTGACCGGGATCCATCCGGCATGCCCACCAGGAGGCGATGCTCTGTCCATTTGGAGCATTGCTCTGTTGCGGCCTGAGCCAGGAGCCATTCTAATGCCTGAGGTAGATAGAGGCCATGGAGCCGTCCTCAGCGCCCAGGCTAACTTTGCTTCAAGGAGCCTTGGCTGTGGGAGGGGAAGAGAGAGACAGAGAGGAAGGAGAGGGGGAGGGGTGGAGAAGCAGATGGGCACCTCTCCTGTGTGCCCTGGCCAGGAACTGAACCCAAGACTTCCACATGCAGGGCCGACACTCTACTGCTGAACAAACTGGCCAAGGCCTACCATTCATTTTCTAATTTTTACTTTTTAAGTGAGAGACAGGGAGGTAGAGACAGATTCCCACATAAGCCCCAACAAGGATCCACTTGGCATGCCTGCTAGGGGGTGATGATTTGCCCATCTGAATCCATTGCTCTGTTGCTCAGCATCCGAGCTATTTTAGCACCTGAGGCAAGGCCATGGAGCCATCTGCAGCACCTGGGGCCAACTTGCTCAAGCCCAGCCATGGCTGTGGGAGGGGAACAGAGAGAGAGAGAGAAGGGGGAGGGGTGGAAAAGCAGATGGTCACTTCTTCTGTGTGCCCTGACCAGGAATCAAACCTGAGACTTCCACATGCTGGGCCAACCCTCTACTGCTGAGCCACCTGGCCAGGGCCATCAGCATTCCATTCTTTGTAACTCAGTTTAAAATACTAGTTCCTTGAGCTATATTATTGAGTTGTATCTCTGTGAGCTTTATGCAAATGGAAATTTTATGATTTTTAGTTTGAGTTAACCAGTAATTTTAATAGCTTGGAAATTCATCTTTTCTTGATTTCTATTATTATTTTTCTTTAGGGAGAAGAGAAGATCCCGATGTCTTCCTGAAAGCACCGTGAAGAAAAATAAAATACTTTGTACTTTATTTTCAATAATTTAAATATATGCTAAGTCTTATGTTTTGTAGATAATCTAGTGAGCTACAAATGCAATTCTGAAACCATCATAGTCCTGTAATGGAAGCATCTAATATGATGTTAAAACTGAAATGGACTTTGCAGATAATGAGCAGCCTGGAAATGAGAATTGGTAAAAAAATAATTCCACAGGTGATCTTCAGTTATTATATTTACGAATGCGAAATGATTTAAAAACATTATGATACTTTATAGAAGATTAATGTTAATTCTTGCCATACATAAATAAAAAAACCCTCAGTTTTTCCCAAAAGCATCATCTCTAGTGAAATATTATTTGATAGCTACTGATTTTTAAATGTCTTACTTGATGACACAGCAGACAGATGGTTTGTTCCCCTCATCCTTGTTTTATGCGGCTCTGCACCAGGCATTCTGCTCTCCGCTAGCTATGGTGTTGTAGGCTCTCTGGGGATTTGTGAAGCTGTCCACTGTGGGCTAAAGCCAGTACTAGATAAAGAGTGAAGAATTTCTGCTTAACTCTGGAAGCCACCTTCTTGCCTAGTGTTCTGATACTGGAGAGCAAAACTCACAGGTCAATCTAGAGCTTAAAAATCCCCTAATTTAAAATATGCTCTAAACGTTTATTACAGTTGATGCTCTAAGATTTGAAATTCTATTGCAAATATAAAGCAGATTTGATTTCTTTTCATTTAATTCTGTCTGCCCCAAATGGGGCTACTCCATGGAAAACCTAATTTTGAAAGGGAAGCTTTGGCAGCTGTGACTCCAAGCTGTCTTCCCATCAGGTAGGCCTTCAACCATTGGAAAGCTCCTGGTTGCATTAATTTTGAAAAATTCCAAGTGATTGCAACCCAAGTGAGAGCCAGGTTTTTATACAATGATGGGGATTTGAATTTTCTTCTCACCTTTTATGCTTCCATCTTGTGATTTTGGTTATATGTCAAGTTGCTTCAGGGCTCAGAGTTCATTCACTCAACAAGCACTATAGACACTGGGTTAGGGAAGTAGCCTTTCACCTGGTTCCTGTGCTCAGGCAGCTCACAGCCTAGTTGGACAAGAAATAGTGACAATAAAAGACTAAAGAAAGTAACAAAAATATAACAAGAAAATAACAAAGAAAGGTGAGAAGTACATGGTGAGTGAGCTTCCTGATGTGTATAGGTACATCTGTCTTTAGAGGCAGAATGAGTCAACCCAAATGCTCTAGTTCAGGGGTTGGGAACCTATGGCTCGCGAGCCAGATGTGGCTCTTCTGATAGCTGCATCTGACTCACAGACAAATCTTTAATAAAAAAAATAATAGTGTTAAAAATATAAAACATTCTTATGTATTACAATCCATTCATTTCCTATTGCTCATGTTCATGGTTGCAGGTGGCTGGAGCCAATCACAGTTGTCCTCCGGGACAACACCAAATTTTTATTGGATAGTGTGTAATGTACACGGTTGTTGTATGGCTCTCACAGAATTACATTTTTTTAAAGATTTTATTTATTCATTATAGAGAGGAGAGAGAGAGAGAGAGAGAGAGAGAGAGAGAGAGAGAGAAGGGGGAAGGAGCAGGAAGCATCAACTCCCATATGTGCCTTGACCAGGAAAGCCCAGGGTTTTGAACTAAATCTCACGGAATTACATTTTAAAATATGTGGCGTTCCTGGCTCTCTCAGCCAAAATGGTTCCTGACCTCTGCTCTAGTTCTTGGTTCAGAGGAAAAAGCTAAATTTTATTGTACACTAATAAATTGAAATTCTGGGTTTTATGTGGGTGGTGTTGAGCTTAGTTAATAATTAGTGAACTGCCAAGAGACAGAGCTGCTCCCCGTGTGCTACTGCCAAGATCTGATTTCTGAACATTTACCAGGGATGCCATGGAAGTGCAGTAGGGGACTGTGGGCCATTGACCATTTCTAGAAGTAAAAGCATCACTTTCAACTTGTAAAGGAACTCAGAAAGCTGACTTTCAGAATAAAATGCATATCTTTAGATACTCTTTAATTATTTCTAGCTTGGGTTTACATTTTAATAGGTGTAACTATTTTTTACTCTAATTTGTTCATTCTGGAATGATCCTAAATATATGAATTATGTTTACCTGTTCCTTTATCAAAGTCTTTTTTGAATCATTTCGATAAAGCTTTTTGGAATAATTAATGGTTTCTTGTATTTTAATAAAGTATTTGAAAACTTTATTTACCTAATTTGTCTTAAAATATTTCAAAATAGGTACTATTCATTTATTAAATGAAGCATTGATAAAGGCCACCTTACTTGTCTTATTGGACAGATTCCCTGAAAAAGGAAAGTTCCTTAGTGCTTTCCTGATTTTGCTGCTGTCAAACTTCCCACTTGATATACCTTCTTTCTCAGGCCTTTTACTCATCAAGTTCTTTTCATTTTTTCTCTCCCAGCATGAGTATCCCTGCTATTTCCCGGCACATAATAGCTTGCACCTTTACAGAAAGGTCATATCCTTGTCATATCTAAAATATTGCCATGCTAACATATACCTTTAAGAAGCTGAGTCAAAATAGAAAAATGCTCATATATTTCCAAGTGTATACTTCTCTTCAGAAAAAGAAAAAGTGTGTCAGCAAGCCCACAAGGAACATGACAGTTTATCAAATACTTGTTCATTTCCTCTGAAATTTGTTCTTAAGAGATAAGGTCAATAGGGAGACCAATTTAGGTAATTCTCTGTTTGGCTGTTAGGGGCAGGGAACATCAGTGGTAGCAGCACACAGTTAGAGTAAGTCTATGGAGAACACCTCTGATTAAGAATTCCGGTATAAATGAAGGGCAGATTTAAGATATTTGTGGTAGAACAGATAGAGAATTTAAAGTGTGAGAGAAAGCTTTAAAATCTGTTAAAAATGTTTAGACATTAGCTTATGTTTTACTAGATTCACTTTATTGAGTTCAGACTCCAAAGTCTATTTATAAAACCGAGATATGCCCTTAAGCATTTCAATGTTACAAGATACCTAATCTTCCTGTTAGTGGACTATAAATTCAACTTTGTTGCCTGTGTTTGTCCTTGCAGTAAATAGGATACCATTATTTTTCAGTTTGCAGCTAGGGTGAAGTTAAACTACTCATTTTAGACAGTTTCATAATTTGGGATCATTGGTCAAACTTGCAGTAAAAGGCTGAATTTTCTTTTTTTAATTTTTTTTTAATTTGAGAGAGAGAGAGAGCAAGAGAGAGAGAGAGAGAGAGAGAGAGAGAGAGAGAGAGAGAGGGAGAGGGAGAGAGAGATAAACACCCATTTGTTTTTCCAGTTATATGCATTCATTGGTTGTTTATTGTATGTGCCCTGACTGGGGATGGAACTCACAACTTTGGTGTATCGGGACGATGCTCTAACCAACTGAGCTAATCAGCCAGGGTCAAGGCTGAATTTTCATCATTAGGTTATTTGACTTTTAAAATAAATATCTTTATGTAGAAAGATTTAACAAACCTGACTGACTGGGTAGAGTCCATCAATGTAACAGATAAGACTTGAATTTTCTTTTCAGTTTTGTCACTAATTATTATCCACGTGACCTTACTAAGTTAGTCTGTGACTATTATTGCATATGCCAGGTAGAAACAATTAAGTCTTGCTTACCTTACAGGATTGTTGAGGTGCTAGAATTATTTAAGTTTAAAGTAGTACTATTACTAAATGTTCAAATAACAGTGGTATTCAAAGATCTCTCAAAGTGAGGGTGAAAGGGGAAGTAATGTGGTAAAATGTTTTAGCTCTCTAATAATTCCCTAAGTGTAGGAGTGTTTGTCTCTTTCTTTTTGTACTCTGAGGGAGAGATGCATACTTTGGAAAAAAAAAATCTCCGGATGATACTAATATCTACCCCTACCACATATGCACATTACATCTTGCTGATGGATTGTGTTGAGACAATAGGGATTGTCTTTTGTTTCATGAATCTTTCCATTGTATCTGTGTATATATCAGTGAATGAAAGGCAGCAGGGCATTTTAGAGTGTTGTAAATTCCAGGATTCCAAGCTAGTTTCAAAAATAGACTGTTTGGACTATAGTGCCCAATTATTACCAAATTCTATTTTGGAAGATCTGTTGGCCAGTGTTCCCAGTATCACTCATAAATGTCTTCTTGTGAAAAAGTAAGGGCCAAATGGCTATTGTAATTGCCCAAGACTTAGGGCTTCAGAAGAGCTGTTGGTTTTGAGACCTTCCTGATGGGCTCTCCTTGCCATTCATTTTTTTCTTTTGCTAGTGCATTCGGGTGCCCTGCTCTCATAACTCTCCCCCAACCCCATCTTACAATTCTTTATTTTCTTTCTATTGCTCAGAAAGGCATCAACAGGAGAGAAAACCTTTTCAAAAGTCATAGCTTAGAGGTATTTAAACTTTCAACAGCTACTATTCTTTTTTTTATTAAATGGTCATTTGTGTCAGAGATTCTATTTCTATGAAAAATAAAAATGAAACGATGTCTGCTTAGGATTAGTGCCTTTTTGATTACAGCATCTACATTTTTCGAGATAACTCTGGTTTATTGTTCCCTGTTAGGGAGCCACTTTTCATATCTGAGGTGACCACTTTTCATATCTCAGACTGACTGGAAAAGGCCATTTGGTATGTGAATAAAATGGGACACGGTGTTAATTTGCAATTTTATTTTTTAAAAACGAAATATTCAAAGTACTTTTTTCTTTCAAATATCGACACATAATGTTAAACTTGAAATATTTACAGCATGTTGTTGTGAGCTCTTGTAGAAAAATGCATGCTTCTGGCCTGAAAACCAGAGCAAAATGCAAAAGACCATTTAACTGCAGCCAGAGAACACGAACCTGTACAGTATCCAGTCACTTTTCAGCACAGGAGTGAGAGCAGGAATACAAAATTGGAACCTATTGTTTCCTAACAACATGGCACAAGCCATTATAACACAATTTTCAGTAATGATTAGAACCTCTAACTGTTGTTATATAGAAACTGAAAATCTTGGCATACACTGTAAACATCTTTACTTTTCATGAGAAAGTAAGCAGCTAAAAAGAATATTTTTCTGACATAAAGGCTACACTTCTCTTTTTCACCGTTTTTCTTACTGATGCTTTTGCCAGAAGAAGAGAAAAGATTTAGACATTGTCATGATTCATACGAGTAAAATATTTTTCAAGGACACAATCTGATATACTAACATTTATTTAAGAGGTTAAAGTCCACCACTAAATCTAAGGAAAGATTTGTAACTGCCAAACACATTTCCTTTGACAAATAATGTAAGATGACAACTGCCAAGACAAAATCCACAGCAAGTTTAACTCTACCTATTTTCACTTACTGTTTAGGAAGTAATTTCTTCTTGCACACAGTAGTATATTTGGTCCTTAATAGCTTTCACATGAAGGACACACTGACATAACAGTCACTATTTTGAACTCTTTTTTGTTGTTTTTTTTTGTTTTGCTTTTTTGTTGTTTTTTTTTTGGTTTTGTTTTTTGTATTTTTTTTCTTTTTTTTCTTTTTTTCAGAGTAAAGAACCTCACAGAAGGCTGTGAAAGAGCAGTCTGAATCAGAAGTACTGGTCAGCTCACCTACGTGTGTGTGAGTTTCTCCAAGAAGACAGGAATGTTGTGTCCAATCTGTAGCCTTCTGTTTTCCATTGGAGTTTTCCAAACTCCAATCTTTCCAAAATTTCTTTTAATATTTCATTACTGTACTTTTGTTTTTATTACCACTGAATTCCACTACAGTTGCCCTTACAGGAACATACCTTTATAAATGCAAAAAACTTTGCCTTCACTCTCTTGGGTGGTATTACAGTGGGGCCTGGTCTGGTTAAAAATATATTTTTAAAAAGGAAAGAAAAGCAAGAAAAAATTAAGTAGAAATAACATGGTAGTGTGCTTGAAACTGTGCCAACAGTGATGAAAAAAAATCTTATGAAAACTACAATTTTATACCTCTCTATGTTGTCAGCAAGTGAATTCCAAATTATATATTGTCAAGTTTTCATACATTTGGCTATGCTGTATATATTATATTATATATGTATATATATAGTCAATATAGTTGATATATTATAGATCTAAATAAATTGACATCAAAGACACGCTTATTTTATACATTATTTGGCTGGGTTAAAAATAAAACATATGCTTATTTATATGGTGAGTTGTTTGTTAAATATTGGGCTTTATTTCTCTTTCTTTCAGGAGTCATGCTTCTAATCACTCATTATTAGAATGACAACTAAAAATAAATGTATTGAAATGTCTGTTAAACAGTAAACTTCTCAGCATTTGGATCTCTAGACTATAGTGCAAGAGTGAAACCAAACCAAAACAAACAAAAAAGCACAATAAAATGGGTCCAACTAGGAAAAGGAAACAACCACAGAGCATTCCCTGCCCAGAGCAGAGCCTAACCATTGTGCTCTCACCCTAACTCACTCGAAGCAGGTATGGCTGCGCAGAGTCAGCTGCCTGTCTGTTGGGAATGGGAAATTTTCGTATTTCTCTTTAAGATGCTTTTACTTTCACCAGGAAATGCAAACTAATTGTTCTGTCATTGAACTTCAGAACTACAAGTCAACGAAGGCATTCTTTGTATGCAGCCAAATAGAAAACAATGTACTCAATATTTCCACATTCTTACCAAGAAATGTCAAGATGTTTCTCTTACTACTTATTAATTCCAACTTTTTGGGTTTTTTCTCTTTCCTCCTTCAAACTTTGAAAGTGGTAAAGAGAACAGTAATAGTTCAAGGCAGTATTAAAACCACAGCTGTAAGTGATAAAAAGTGCATTTCCTGAATATAATACAAATATAACTTTAAGAAACTAAAGGCACAAACTAAATAAATATGTATTACAAACTAGAAATGCACACTTCAAGGTAATTACTACTAAGCAACAGCTTCAAATAGTTGTTTCTAATGAATATTTAAAGCAGTTTGAAAATGATACACCATCAGTGAATTGCAAAAAGGTATAATCACTTAAAATATAAGCAAAATAGACTCTAATATCGACATTTCAGATTAGTGATAAAATACATCATCACATTTATGAATGCTCTCTCTATATACAGTTCACAAATTCTTTTTCTATTAATTTAAAGGAACTTAAGGTCCATTTTTAGGCTGGTGTGGAGGTATTCCAATTTTCAACAAGTTTGTTAGTAATTTTAGAATCCTATCCTGAATAAATACTGTACAATTAACACAGGCCTGATTCAGGGAAATAAAAACAAGTAGTATGATTGTAGTCTGGATTAGTAATCTCTTGAGCTAGTGTGCTTCCAATTAAAAAGAGAGATGAGTTCACCATGAATCCTTTCTCTCACTGTCTTTCAATACATGTGTAAGAACGTGGTAATGCCAACCTGAAGGTTTTGAAAATGAAATGTTTGGATACAACATCCTTACTTTCTGTGTAAGGGTCCCTGTCTTTCCCTTACTCTATTTTGTGTGGTAGGAGCCAGACTCTTTCAAAAGCTGAGCCTGAACCTGGAGTCTGACTTTACATCTTTTCAAAGACACTGTCATTTCAAACCAAGGCAATGACCCTCGTACTGCATTTAGGTAGCAGCTGGAATGAATCCAAACTGTAACATCCCCATCATAAATTCTCCCTCAGACATAGCAAATGTCCAGAGTCAGGGATGAAAATGCTGAACCTGGCTCAGGGGAATTTTTCACAGGCCATATCATCCCATCACGTATTTTCATTCGTGGTAACTTTCAATTACACATCATTTTAAAAACTGTCTCTTTGTCACTGGGCACAAATCTCCCAGCTCACCAAGGGTTTTTTTTTTTACTACAGGATTCATAGAGATTGAGAAACTGCGGTTCATATTAACACTAATCCTTACCTTTTTCCAAATTTTAAATGACCGCAGCTCAAAATCACCCTTCCTGGAAAATAGTTATTTTCCTAGGCAGAAGAGATGGTTAAATCAAACAAAATGGGCCAAGACAGAGAACTAAAATAACTAAGCATATCAATTATTAGGGCAAAAAATAGTCTGACTCTCTGTAACTAGTTAAAACACTTTAGGTTGGAAAGGGCACACTGAATTAAATTTTCTGATATGGCTGGGAGATGTTCATTACAGAATTGTACATTTAAAAGATAAGTCTAAGTGGGCTGAAACATCAACTCCTGTGATGTTTAGTTTGGTTTCCCCTTTGGTACTTTCCTTTCAACCTTAGTACTCAGTCTAGTTTTTGAAGGTTTTGGCTCTTGTGAATTTCTGCAGTAGTAGTTAATGTCATTTGTCGGCATCTCAGGCACGTATGCCTGCTAAAGACTTTTTTGGTACCAGAATCATATGTTGTAGTAAATTACCTTTTGGGTGTTCAAAGCCATTGCATTAGTGTATAAATACTGAATCACTAATGTGAAACTATGACCAAAACACACCCTATATATAAACAAGAAATTCCTACCCAGGTTAATAAAAGCTATATTTACATGATGCTAAGACAGCTGGACAATTTATTGAAACAAAATGTAGTCAAAACAGGTTGTGTGGGAGAAATCACATTGGCCAGCTGCCTTGGTATCATGTACACACAAGCAAATAGTGGCAATTCAGTCTGTGTACCACACCCACAGGGAATCGTGGTAAACAGAACCTGGCCACTACATGCCAAAACACAGCACAACAACATGGCATTTAGTTTAATAAGCAAGAAGGAATAACCAAGGAGGAAGGGCGAATGGTTCTTGACTCTAGGAGATGATGGCTGAGGACATTTTACACTTCTTTTTAAGTTTCTTATAACAGATCTGGAAAATGTGAGAGGGCTGGCAGTCTTTTGAAATGCAAGGTTCAAAGATACTATTGCACCACTATTTCTGCCAACAGTTAAATATGTATCTTTCTGTAGCAATAGCCACATAGAACCTTGGGTTCTCTTTTGTGTATTTGAACATATCTATATGCATGGCTCGACAAATTTAAAGTGGTGCTTTCTGACAACTTTTTGTTTCTAGCTGTTTGAGTTCTACTTGTACTATTTTGGATATTGCCACACAAGAACTAAAAATCTTTGTCATTTCTGAAAGAGTTTAAACAAACAATATTAAAATACCATCTTCCGTCACATTGAAAGGCAGTTGGATATGTTTTTCCTCCATATTTACATATACAGAGTTCTGATCTAGAAAACCAATACAACAAACTGTTTTATGGTTTAAAAACAGGCAGTCTTTGGTGACGCAAAGGCAGAGATTTTTTTTGTTACCTCCTGCCTATTTCGCTCTGTCTCATAAAGTGAATATTGTTGGCACTGTCAGAAAGTTCTAAATACTGCTCAACAGACAAAACAAAATACCCATCATAACCTTGCACCCTCCCAGTGCTCAGAAGTTGCTGCTTTTCTCCCTCTGTCCACACCCGGATACCCTCCTCTCCTTCTTGCAGTCTCCTTTGTTCCTTAATCCAGGCCTGGGCCACGGCGCGCTGTCTGGCGATCTCTAACACGTGATTCTTTTCCTCTTCGACTGTTGTCCCATAGCGGATGTTGAAGCACAGAGCCCCGTGTTGGAGCTGGATATCTGCAAACCGTCTAGTCCTCCCATTCAACACAGAGGTCATCTGGGACACAGTAACATTGACACCATTCTCTAGAATCCGCCTCCCTCCCGTGTTACCAATGAGCACCAGGTCTTCTTCCAGAGACCCGAGCTTAATGAAGTAGTGAGTGTCCCTCCCATCTATGGTAAAATGTAGGTTTTCCAGGTAATGAGCATTATTGAGAATGGCAGCAAGCCGCCTGCTATCTTCATTGGCTACTCCTATGATATCGGCTGTTACTACGCCATCTTTGATGGCGAATTTTATACCTTTGCCAAAAACAGAAGGAACAGCGGCAAACCTTGGTTGCTTCCCTCCTGCAAGGCATCGTCCATCATTGTATCGGGGAGTCATAGGAAGTTGGTCCAAGGAAATGAAATTCCTGAGCTGTTTCTGGAGCTCACACTGAATACCCAAGATAGTCTAGGAAAGAAGAAAGCACAGGGCAAATGTAGCACAGGATTCAACACCTGCTGCACACTTGGTTATTACGGAAAGCGAATGTTTGTGATTGGTTGGTGTGCAATTTTTTTTTTTTGTATTTTTCTGAAGCTGGAAACGGGGAGAGACAGTCAGACAGACTCCCGCATGCGCCCGACCGGGATCCACCCGGCACGCCCACCAGGGGCGACGCTCTGCCCACCAGGGGGCGATGCTCTGCCCCTCCGGGAGGTCGCTCTGCCGAGACCAGAGCCACTTTAGCGCCTGGGGCAGAGGCCAAGGAGCCATCCCCAGCACCCGGGCCATCTTTGCTCCAATGGAGCCTTGGCTGCGGGAGGGGAAGAGAGAGACAGAGAGGAAGGAGAGGGGGGGTGGAGAAGCAAATGGGCGCTTCTCCTGTGTGCCCTGGCTGGGAATCGAACCCGGGTCCCCCGCACGCCAGACCGACGCTCTACCCCTGAGCCAACTGGCCAGGGCCGGTGTGAGATTTAAAAACAAGCCCAATTTGAAATCTCCTCACCAGAGATTTGGAAAGAAAAGACTAACAAGTGACACAATCACTTGGCACACATGTTTTCTTGGTATCTTGGTGAGTTAAACATAAGGAAATTATGTTCAAACTAGCTATTCTAGAAACTTGGAGCTAGAAGGCACTTCAAGTGAAGTGCGGCCAGCTCCCCCAAAAGAAAGACAGTTCATTTTTGCCATTTTAACTAACACCACCTAGCTGTTATGGCCGGCTATAGATGCATTAGGCACAGGAAGGGTATAAAGAGATGTGGACAGCATCATTCTTGCTTTCAAGCAGCAAAGACCTTATAAATGACAACAGCAAACCAGCAAGAATTTTGCAGATAGTTTTACATGGACATAAAAAAAGGTTTTTATGTCCTTTTTTTTTATTATGGGAATGTTCAAACATACTAAGAAATAGAGAGAAGAGAATAATGAATCTCCAAGTATCCCTTACTATATTTCAGCAATTTTCAACATTTTGCTAAACACTTTTTTGGACTTTCAGTTACAAAAGGCATTTACAAATTATATTCATTTACAAAAAAGGAAAAGCTTATACTACCTATTTAAAATTTCCTTTCCCTTATAATTTTTACATTTTATTTTTGCAAACACGGAAATTCTTAATTTTTTCAATTGAAAGAAAAAGTTCCTTCTTGTATTCATTTGTACCTCACACTCTTGATGAGATCATCTGCTGAAACTTGAATGTTTTTTTATTGGTTTTAAAGACAGAAAGAGAGAGAGAGAGAGAGAGAGAGAGAGAGAGGTATCAATTTGTTATTCCACTTATTTAAGCCATTGGTTGGTTCTTGTATGTGCCCTGACCAGGGATTGATCCCATAACCTTGGCATATTGGGATGATACTCTAACCAGCTGAGTTAACAAGCCAAATATTTCACAATTACAAAAGTTAAGTTCTTCTTTCCTGTTGTCTGTCTACTCTAGCAGTCATCATATCACATGTTAAGTCTTCTTTTTTACCCCAAAAGCTCCAATCCCCTGATCCTTTCCTCATGAAAGCTTTTTTCTATCTCCTGTTCAATCATGGAAATTTTAGTGAATAATGAAGACAGCTCAAAAATAAGTAAGCAAATATGTAATTAATGCTATTTCATGGAGTTGGTTACTCTTCTGTTTGTTTTTTTCTCCAGCTAAGTAGATATGGTAAAACTTTTACTGACCTTTCCAGGATCCCACTCTTGAGTTTTTGTTTGAAGCTGTAGAAGCTCATAAGTTAATTCCAAATTTTCTAATTCTGGTTTGGTAAATCCAGGTAGTACATTGTGTAACTGGAAACCAAATAGCTCCAACCAACTTCCAATGTCTGTGAGATACAAAATTAAAGGGAAAAAATATATAAGACCCATACTTTACAACCTTTGTGGAAAGCTTTAAAGATGCCTACCCTGCCTTCAAGATATTTAGCCAATGGGAAGTTAGGAATGAAAATTCCCTTTGTGTCACCCACTCTAAAACTCATGATCCTCTTTCTACAAGGGAACTTTTTGATTCTTGCATAATCACAGAGATAAGATCATTTTACTGCACTGAATTTCCTAATATGCTAGTGGTATTAAGGCCACACAGACTGTGATGATAGATTTATTTGCTGCAACAGAATCCTAAAGTTTTCTTTTATGAAATTATTTATATAAGTTCTTAAGGGTGAAAACTACAAACAGAAGGCTTAAAAGGACAGAAAAAATATACTGGGATGAAAAAGCACTGTGTTTTATGAACAGTTTTGCTCACTCTAGAAGACTACAGAAGACAGTTACTGCACAGTAGCTTGTGAGCTAACTGGCAAAAAGAGGAAGCATATTTACAGGCCTGAGATTATGTGATAAACAAGGCTGACTTATCTCGATTTATTGTAAAGTTTTATACTGTTTAAATACCTGTGGTATATTTTGCAACATCTTGAATTTTTCCAACTGGGTAGTTATTTTCAAACGAGTAGAGGTTGAACGGTTTAGGAAGGAAGTTCAATTGTTTCCATACATGATGATTGGGCATCGTCCATCTACCAGCAACAACGTCATAATCCCTTTGCCCCAGGTGCACTAATTTAGTAAGGAAATCATAAAGTCCCCCATGAAAACCAATGATGACCTGAAAGTCAGGGTAAGTGTCATGATAAATATCTCCATAAGGCGTGTACAATATCTCTTTTATCACCTGGCCTCTGCTGCTGAACACAGCGAGTGGGGTGCCTGTATTATCACAGGCTACATAATATTCTTCACCACTGCTTAACTCCATGGCAATAAGATGGCCTTGGAGATCATAATACAGGGATGTGATCTCTGAGCTTGTGTGGTTGTACAAATGAGTAACTCTTATGGGGTTGGCAAGGTCTGCATAAAAGAACTGGAGGTGCTGTCCCAGGCTGGACTTACTGGCGACACGTCGCCCAAGCCCATCATAGTAATACTGCACACTCCAGCCAGAAGCCTTATTGTAAGCTTTTTGCAGCAGACCATTAGAGTTGTATTCAAAGATGTCATTTCCCCTCTGCCTCAGAAAGCCATCTTCATCCATTTTATACTGAATCTCTCCTAGTCTGGTGATGCGATCCCGGAGGTCATATCGGAGAGGAGTAAGACGAGCACTGTTCCCATGGCTTAAAAGGTTGATGTTGCCATTCAGATCATAGCTGTAACGCCACTGGGTTTTATCATTTACAGAAACAGTTTGCAGTTGACCATCAGCATCGTACTCGTAGAAGTATCTTGTTATATTGGAATCTACTCCTACTCGTATATCACATATTACCATACGACCCATATTATCATATTGAACAGTCATCCAGTAAGCAATGGCCTTTAGGATTTCATATTGGACTTCAATAACTTGTCCATTTGCACTGAAGATCTTGGTGTGCTTCATCACCGTAGTAGTGATGACTTGATTTAAATCATAATTAATCACACTGAATTTCCCAAACTGCTCAGTTCTACCAGAGACATCAACATATCGGTACAGGTCTATGGGCAAAGGGGTTTCATTTATCACAGCTTGCATGCTGGTGACACGGAAGTTGTTGTAGCTGTAGTCAAACCGAGCATTTACAAGACCTTCTTCACTGAATCGGAAAATCTGGCGTCCAATAAGAGGTCCTAGAGGAATTAAAATCAACATGATGAGAACAAAGGTAGGTGCTTCATGCTGAGTAATCAGAAAGGTCTAGTGTTTTCTTTACCATTATTGCTTTTACTTTCAAAATAAAATATTAGAGTTCAACCTCTGATGTCTTATGCCTGAGTATATAATTTCACAGCATATATTCTCATAGTGTGGTCACCAAATTCGAGAAAAATTTAAAATACTGAAAATACTGTACATTGCAGTTACAGAATAATTGAACTATAGGAAACATAGAAGTAATAACCCATCCACTGGCTGAGATGAAGAAACTGATATTATAAACATGTTTTCTTTTTATAGTCACTGACAAAAAAAACTTTCATTTAACCTGGGTTACAAAGTCAGAGGTCATGTTTTGACAAAGTCCAGTATTTAAGGAACTGGATTTGTGCATTTTAGAAATTCTAAGTATAAAATAATAAAAAGTTCTGACTTTTGAAGGTAATTTGCTATCAGCAGAGGTTTACGGAGGTTACACAGGGCATGAGCTAGTTTCAGTGACACTCATATCTTACAGTTGCGTCTTTGGGAAGATTGGGTGGTGAGTAGGGTATACAGTTAGACTAGATGCTTAGAACTCAGCTTCCTTGAGAACTGAGAGAAAAACAGAAATACTCTACATGTTTTTAAGGAATCAGCTCTCATGTAGCTTGTGCTATGTTTTGAATTCTCGATAGAAGATACTTTGATAGCTAAAGTAACAGTTTGTTGGATTCAATGTCTGTAGGTTAATGTTTCTATCTTAGACTGTGGGCAGAAAAAGTATCATAAAAAACATGATGTGTGTACGGAAGACCCACTCCCCAGCGCCGCTTGTGGGGGGCCCAAGTTCTTCTGATGGAAGCCCGAAAGAAAAACAAAAAACAAAAAACATAATGTGGTGTACACATCACAAGCCTTTCACAACAAACCTGTTTGCCTGTATCTGATTGTGCAAATGAAGCCATCATGCATCAGATGTATTGTCTTAATCACTCCAGAAGATTCTTCATATGTTAATGTGACCTGAGTGGTGTCATACAGGATCTCAGACAGCCTTGCTTGCTTGGTGTACTTGTATAAGACTCTGCGCCCTGTCCCCAGATGCAGGATCTGTAGCAGTCGGCCATCTCGACTGTAGTCTTGGATAAAAGAAGTGCTGCTGTCTGGTGGGGTGTAGATGTTCCGGTAGTAGCCCACTGAAAGCATGGTTTGTAGGCTGTGGCGCACCATACTAGGCATGGTGACTGAGAGAAGACAGTCTGACTGGTCATACTCAAAGATGTAACGCCGCTGGCTATGCAAGAGAAGCATCACCGACTGAAATGAGATAAAGTGGCAATAATATGTACCACTGAAGTTGAGGGGATTATAGGAAATACACATTCAGCCATTCAACACAAGTTTATTGAGCACTTACTATGTACTGGGCATTGTGGTGGACCTGAGTTGACACAGTAGTGGTCAAGAATGGTGTCTATCTCATAGAACTTACAGTTTCATGGAGGAGAGAGACAAGTAACCAAGGCATTACAATATAGTGTGAAATGTGTATGGCAGGGGAGTTACAGGGTCAAGTCCTTATTCCAGAAAGGTTACTGTTGTTTCAATTCATAGATAAATTAGAAGGAAGTAGATGAAGGGCAGGTTTTGCCATGTATTAAGTTATAGTCACAAAAAAGTATTTATTGACTTCATGTAGTAGATGTCTTTCGAAAAGTTGTATATAAAATCTTATTATTATTGCTTTGCAATTTATGTTTTCAACTATATTAAGGGAACAATCCATTGAAAATGGACATCCTTTGGTTACGCAAGCCGTCTCTCCCCAACCTGATCTGTATTTCAGAAACAGTTATTTGTTGAAGTATAATGCCTTGCATGTATTAGGTGTTTCAATGATATTGGCTTATTTTATCTTAATCTTAAATCTAGACATAAAAGGAGGAGTCAATCTTATTTCTAATGAAATAGCATTTACATCTCATCTTTTAATAAAAACAATTGCCTTGGCCAGGTAGCTCAGTTGGTTATAGCATCATCCTGATATGCCAAGGTTGAGGGTTTAATCCCCAGTCAGGGCACATACAAGAATCAACCAAAGAATGCATGAATGAGTGGAACAACAAATTGATGTTTCTCTCTCTTTCTCTCCCCCCTAAAATGAATAAATAAATTAAAAAAATAAAATAACAGTAAAAATTGCTCACCCTGGGAAATTTGATTGTAACTCCCCAAGGAGGCTTTACCCTTCCCTTTTTGAGAATTACCATATCAAGCAAAAGACTTAGTTGAGCTTTATTTTCTGAAGTTTCTGTTATGAAACAAATTTCTAAATATAAATTATGTAAATATTTATGAATATGAATTACAGAAACACACATAATATACATTTAAATCTTCATAACTGCATATCCTCTTTGCTCTTCTGAAAATTATTGATTTTTATTTGCATGTCGGTACTACAAAGTCCAAGTCAGCATTTATTTGCTCATTGCTTATCTTTTCTTTCTTTTCCACCAAGTACTCTGCTGGGGGATACAGAGCTGCGGGTGAAAACCCTGTCTCCTCATCACTTGTGGACAACTTGTAGCTTCAGAAAAGTCCACTGAAGAGAGGGCAGGAGACTTGGCACTCTTGCGTGGGCATGAGGACACAAAGTGGGAACCTCTTACTTGACCAAGGTGGAACCCTAACAGAACGTGGAACGAGCTGGTGAAAAATGCCCTTATATTACCTTTAGGCTAAAAGATTTCCCAGCTCTTTTCCACTTTTTCTGTCAGCTGGACATAAACAAATGACATCTGTCACCTCTGATGCAAGCCAGGGACAATCACCATATCACTTCCACACATTATCTAGTTAGTACCAGCTTGCCAGGGCCGTGCTTTTTCCAGGCACTGTATCAGCCTTACCAAGCATTTGCAGGAGTCCCCAAACTTTTTACACAGGGGGCCAGTTCACTGTCCCTCAGACGGTTGGAGGGCCGCCACATACAGTGCTCCTCTCACTGACCACCAATGAAAGAGGTGCCCCTTCCGGAAGTGCGGCGGGGTCCGCATGTGGCCTGCGGGCTGTAGTTTGGGGACGCCTGATTTAGAGCATATCACCATTGTCTTCTTCTGTCTTTGTTCTCATCCACCACACTGCCGTCAACCACTTCCTGACCTTGCTCCTAGGTGGTGCTGGGGCTGCACTATCTTGAAAACTCCCTAGGTTATTTGAAAGCTCCCTGCCAATGTCAGGAATGTGGATGGCGTTTAGAAATCTTGTGAATGTAAGTGTTGTGTTGCAAGAATACCATTTAGCTCTTGCTTGGCTGCTTTTTCACTTTGGGTGGGCATTATTATCAGCTTGTTCAGAAACAATGCTTATGGGTCCATCCAACGCCCACCTTGCTGCTGCAGGATAAAAGGACATCTCTTATTAGTCCAAACAATAGAGTGAGAGACTTTATATTTTTTAAAATTGATTGTGAGATCTTTAAAGAGATCATTGTAAAGAAGAAAAGAAAAAGAACCAACATGGATATATATTTGTTTGAACAATAGAAATGAGATGGTAAAATTCGAGGTTAAAGCATCCGAATGACCACCAGATGGCAGTATGGGGCCACCTGAAAGCTGGAGCTGCAGGCTGCATTCTGTCCCTCCAGGCTGCCTTTGAAAATTTCTGCTCCAAAGAGGCAATTTTGTGTAAATGTATCAGACTAAAGCATCTTATTAAATGATTATGAAATATATTTAAATGTATCTTAAAAATTAAGTTCTTAAGAATTATTTCAGAAAACTGAAAGATTTATACTTACTGTAATACAAAATTTTAGCTCTACAAGTCTTCAAAATATAATTAACTCAGAGAAGTCTCATAAATCAAGATAGAGAATTAATGACCACACTGAGAAAATTTAAAAACAATAATTGATTTTTTAATAAAGAGATTATTTAAGCAACTTCAGCTATTACTCAAATAATTATTTTTCTCCTAATAGCTACAAACCATTGTGCATGAAAATGATACATGTAACTTTCACTTACTCTAGAAGAAGTAAAATAATTTTTACAAAATTTCTGCACATTAAGATGAAATGTTTGCTGTTTCTCTTTAATTATCATGGTATAGAGATGGCAAGCAAATTTACAGAGGTATACCAAAAGTATTGTGAGGTATAAAAAGAAGTATACATTTTAAAGTTTGAGAAGTCTTACTTCAAAATATACTGCAGAACCAGTCTCTGTGTCCTTGCTCTGCCCCAGATACAGTGACAAAAGGTGTCTGCAAATGCCGTGTTTACGAGAGGACTGAAACGAGCACAGGGAGACGCAGAACCTCACCACCTCACTGAAAAAGCTACATGTAAATCGGATTTTATAAATTCAATATTCTTCTTATTTTTTTCCTAGAGTCATAATTATACAGATGCTTTAATTCCCTTCCTCCCTCTCTCCCTTCCTTCTTTCCTTCCTTCCGTCCTTCCTTCCTTCCTTCCTTCCTTCCTTCCTTCCTTCCTTCCTTCCTTCCTTCCTTCCTTCCTTCCTTCCTTCCTTCCTTCTTTGTTTTAATTGACCTTCAAGTAGCAGTTTGTGCTAGCATTTTAGTTCTTGACTTAAAAATAAATACTACTATGTAGTATTCAAACTGAAAGAAACTAACTTTTGTTGAATGACTAGATGTGCTGGGTGCTTTATATTATTTCATTTAATCATCACATCTTTTCAGTGAATTAATTATCACTGGTAATAATAACGTGAATAGAATCAATGCCATGATAAATGATTTTTAGAAAATAAAGAACCATGTGTTTTATAGGTTTTGAGTTTTGCATAATAGGATTGTTTAAGTCAGGAGCTACTTTTTCATTAGAGAACAAATTAAATGTGAAATTAAGAAAGAGGAAAAAGGGACAAAATCAACTAAAAGCCACAAGTGATTTGGCCTGTTCAGTGGTCAGAAAACTAGTTTGAGGAAGTCACTGGGGCTTTTCTTGATACATTATTCCATGTCAATAAGGTCTTATTTCTGTATACTGCAGGCACTACGGTCTGACAGAATTTTCTTTGTTTTGTTTTTCAGGGAGAGAAAGTGGGGAAGGGAGGGAGAGAGAGAGAGAGAGAGAGAGAGAGAGAGAGAGAGAGAGAGAGAGATACATTATCTTGTTGTTCCACTTAGTTGTGCTATTCATTGCTCTCATATGTGTCCTGACCAGGGTTCAAACCAGTGACCTCAGGGTGGAGCCAGCACTCTTAGGATTGAGCTGGTGCCTGAGCAGTCAATCCAGGCTTCAGCCAGTGCCCCTAGGATCAAACAGGCGACCTCAGTCCTCCAGGACGATGCTCGTTCCTTTGCACCACCAGCCAGGGCCTGTTTCATCTTGTTTTGAAAAATTTTTGCCAACTAAGTTTCTGTAGCAAGGAGAACTTATATAAAGTTTGCTTCACGTGGTTCTTCACTCAAGTAAATTTGATGAAATACTCAGGTAATTCAGAAAAGAGAAACAATAAAATTGGTTCAGAAGCTAATAACTGCATGCAGGGCTAAACATTTTAAGTTTTCAACAGGCTCTTTGTTATTGTATAGATAGCCTAAAGGGAAAGTCTTCTGAGAGCCAGGTGCAACTGTCCATAGGCAATTAGTTTAGTGGCCAGAGTATGGTGCTAATGAGGTTGGGATTATGAGTTCTAACTGATGTAGGTTCCCTAAAAGAGCTGGTTATTTCACTAGCCACGTGTAGGGCCCGTGGAAGAAGCATCATAAACCTATGCTCACTCCTAGACAAACAAGTCAGCCTATATCCCACTAGTAATTAGTGGCATCTTTTTCTATATGTAGGTCGTTATTATATGCTTTGCTTATGTAAACGTATCACCAAATATTTGGAATCAGTTAATTTTGTTAGAAGTTCAGCCCTTTGTGGACATTAGTTATATGATTTTGCCAGTCATCCTTGTTACCGCAATTCAAAAGAGGGATGACCAACTGTAAGATTCAGACATTCCCAGTATAGAGTAAAGATTATAGATTTGAACAATTTGTTCAGCAAGAAAGGACATGGGGTAGATACAGCACAGAGCTCCCTCCTGTATCTTGCTCCCAGGCGGGGTTAGCTTTATCTCCTGACCTAGGCATTTCCAACCTGGTAAATTCCCCAGCGACTGACTCTGGGACAGTGTACAATAGTCTTTATAATGACATATAACCACTGGCACACTCTTGTTTGAAACCCTGGAGGTATATCAGAAAGGCTTGGCATCGGTGGGTGAAAATAGTGAAATTTTGCCCTGTGAGCTATGAAGTCTTATAACTTTTCTAAGAACTTCTGGGGGTTACCTTGTACTCATTATCTTTGACTGGTCAAGGGAAAGCATTTTTCAGTTTTCCCAGAAATTAACTCAGGACGGATAAATTCAGTTGAATAATAGATTTGGGAAACCAGACACAGTATTTTAGGGCATTAGAAATTGAGATGGCAGAGAGAGATCAATTTCTCTTACTGTCCTCTGCTACTGATCTGGCCAGAAACTATTTTGCTATATGACAACTGGTTTTGGTGGCCGAATTAAAGTCCTTGTCTATTTCTACCAAACAGAGGCCAGACGCTCCCATTATGGATATTACTGGAGACTCACTGCATACAAAGGACTATTTTCTTTTTTTTTTTTTTTTTTTTTTTTATATATAATTTTATTTTTTTAATGGGGTGACATCAATAAATCAGGATACATATATTCAAAGATAACAAGTCCAGGTTATCTTGTCGTTCAATTATGTTGCATACCCACCACCCAAAGTCAGATTGTCCTCTGTCACCTTCTATCTTGTTTTCTTTGTGCCCCTCCCCACCCCCTACCCCTCTCCCATTCCCCCCTCCCCCCCCGTAACCACCACACTCTTATAAATGTCTCTTAGTTTCACTATTATGTCCCACCTACGTATGGAATAATACAGTTCCTGACAAAGGACTATTTTCAACGAGCCCGGCTGCCAGCATTCTCCCATACTGATTACTTGTGAAAATCAGTCCTCAAATGTACACTACTAAAATTTCACTATCTTAATAAAATTAGAATTCTTTTTCCTCCATGTAAGGAGCTGTTTTCCAGAGCTGAGGTATATTAACACACAATTTTATAATTTTCTACCTATTTTCTTCAGTTTGAGCTTTCATAATAATAAAGATACGTTCTCAAGAGCATGAACAAATACGTTCAAATGAGGAGAAAGCTAAGCCATTGTCCTGACTTCAATTTGAAGTACCTGGTGGAGTATGGGTTAGGGAAAGTTTTCAGTTGCAGAACAGCTTATCCTTATAGGATATATATGTGTACACACAAACGTACACCGATACACAAACACACACACACACACAATTTTTTGGTTACTTGTACATAACTTTCATCCAGAACACTGACTTTTCTCCTGCCAGTCCTTACCAAAGTGGGCAATTAGGGCCACTTTTGATATTCTCAGTAAGAAACTCAAAACTTGTTTATTTTTCCTACATACATTTTAAAATTGATTTTAATTTATTGTGTTTATATAGATTCAAGTGTCCCACTGAATACATTCCCCCACCCCCCTTTCCTCCACACTTATTTACCTTTTCTAAGTAGGTATAGCTCCAAATTTTTCCATCAGCCCAAGTTCTTGAAATTATTTTTCCGCTCTGGTCATATTCCATTTTTTCACTCCATGTCCCTCTTTGAATAAATGTCACCAGTCCTGAAGTTGAATATGTGATGTTCACTTCATTATATCTGCTTACAGGAGACCACAAAACAGGTCGTCCAGTGTGGTCATAAAGAATTCGAAGGGTGAATTTTCGATGGTCATCATAGATCTTTCCTGTGTGTGTTATATGATCAAAGTCTATGGAGAGTAGGTTTCTGTTATGAGCCTACAAAAAATAGATACAAAGTACATTTTAAGCTCAGCCTTGGTTCCTCCAGAACCCCAATCTGATGCATTCGCAATTGCAAAGTTTTTTCTGATTCTCTAACAATGCGATATCTCTGGCCTTTGAATCTACATGACTTTCACCTTTCTCACATCCTCATAGGACACTGATCTTAATTCTCCCATCAGATTGTACAATCCTGGATGGGTGGGCTACATCTTAACTATTGGCATGTGCTAGATCCTCCATATAAGGTTGTTGATTGTTTTCTCCCAACTCAAGCCTCAAAGGCGCTGACCCAATTTTAAATAATTATGTAAACTTACTTTATGTCAGTCAGATGTCTACTAAGGAGTGGGACTTCTTACCCCTTCTTTACCAGTGAAGTGGTTAGAACATACAAGGGTAAATTACTTATGTAATTATAAATCACAAAGAAAGAGCCTGACCAAGCAGTGGCACAGTGGATAAAGCATCAGCCTGGGATGTTGAAGACACAGGTTTGAAACTCCAAGGCTGCCAGCTTGAGCAATGGCTCATCCGGCTTGAGTATAGGCTCACCAACTTGACCGTGGGGTTGCTGGCTAGAGCATGGGATCATAGACATGACCTCATGGTTGCTGGCTTGAGCCCAAGGTTGCTGGCTTGAACAAGGGGTCACTGGCTTGGCTGTAGCCCCCTGGTCAAGGCACACATAAAAAAAAAAGAATGAACAACTAAGGTACTGCAATGAATTGATGTTTTTTATCTCTCTCCCTTCCTGTCTGTCTGTCCTTCTCTCGCTCACTAAAAAAACAAAAACAAAACAAAACAAAAAAAGAAAATTACAAAGAAGGAATATATTGAATCTCCTCTAATTTATACAAATTCCCTCCTTAGGCTTCCTTGTTCACATGGGCTCGACTTATGTTGCTTCATATTTATTACAGGGAATTCAGACTGCCCCTAGTGATGGAATCCTACTCAGCAATGTTTTCACAGAGAACAACAGGTTAATATTGTAGGTGTTGGTGGATCCCCCAGTATTTGCACTGGTGGCCCAACTAATGAAGTTAAAGCACAGAATTTAGTTTTTTTTTTTAATAAATTTTTATTAATGATAATGGGATGACATTAATAAATCAGGGTACATATATTCAAAGAAAACATGTCTAGGTTATTTTGTCATTAAATTATGTTGCATACCCCTCGCCCAAAGTCAGATTGTCCTCCGTCACCCTCTGTCTAGTTCTCTGTGCCCCTCCCCCTCCCCCTAACTCTCTCCCTCCCTCCCTCCCATGTCCTCCCTCCCCCCACCCCTGGTAACCACCACACTCTTGTCCATGTCTCTTAGTCTCGAATTTAGTTTTGACACCAAGTCTGCGAATAACTACTGTTTGGCTTGGTTCTGGTTCTTCGTTTGCTCAACTGCACGCTGTTATTCCCTCTGTGTACTCCACAAGCACGAAACCATCCTAGAGGAAGGCTGGTGCCAGGGATCACAGGTGAAGTCCCTGGAAGACAGCTCTCGGGTGCCTGACTCTTAAGAAATGAAGCTGGGTCCATGAAAGACGACAACACAACTACATGACTTAGTGGAAAAGGTTTACAAATAGGCAAGAAAAAAATTTTACTGGGTTTTCAAAGCAACTGGACAACTGACATGGTTTTTTCTACTCTTTAGCTCATAGTGTCAATGTTTAGCAATCCCACTAGTAACTTCTGCTATGGTTAGCTAATCATAACAGAGCCAAAGGAGGCGCTGTGGAAGAGGGAAGCTTTAAAGGACCGGTAGTTGGAAAGCTAAGGGGAGGGCTTTTAAACTTCTTTTTGTTTTATTTATTTTTGTTTAGTTCAGTTTGAATTTTAGTGAGTTTTTTTTGTTTTGTTTTATTATAACTTTATTTTGAAAGTGTCAGGCAAATGAAAAGTTGCAAAAATGGTAAAAAGTCACTGTGTAGCCTTCACCCAGCTCTCAAGGGACAGGTTTTTAATTTGGTTGGAGGGAGTCCAAGGCAAGGAACCAAGGCAAGAATGAAAAATAGACTTTTATAACTGTAAACAGCAGTGGCCAATGAGGGGGCAGGAGACATTTAGTAAGCTGCTGCCTGTACGCCAGTCATGTCTTCCATCAGGGCCTTAGTTTCCTTATTTGTGAAACAGGAGTTATATAACCACTTAACATCACAGACTTGTGCTAAGAACGAAATGACATTACATATACAGGTACCTGGTGAAGTATAAAAATAGTAATTATTATTTTTAGAATATAATGGTTAGTTTTCCAAATTTTGTTAGGCTTTTGAATGGGCCTATGTGTCAGTTTCCAAGGTGATTGCAGCTTGTTGTACTAGGTTTATATCTGTAGGAATTATCCACGTGATTCAGAACAGAATGTTAAATATCAGGTTAATGAGGTAGGGGGGGAAACCAATATTAGAGTTTGACTACATTAATCATAGTCGGACTCAACTGATTCACCAGCTATTCAACTAAATTTTATGTATATTTTTATGGCCAAGGATTCCTATAAATATCTGAAAGCCATGCATCAGGTCCTCAGAAATTGTACATAAGCATGTACATAATCATTTTTCTTTTTCCTTCTTTTTATTAAACTTTATTTGTTTTTATAACACATGATCTTTTTTTTATGTGTGTGGGTGTGTGTTTGTGAGAGAGAGAGGCAGACAAGAAGGGAGAGAGATAAGAAGCATCAACTCTTAGCTGTGGCACTTTAGTTGTTCATTGATTACTTTTTCATAGATGCCTTGACTGGGGGTCATCAGCCAAATCAGAGACCCCTTGCTCAAGCCACCAATCTTGGGGTTTAAGCCAATGACCTTTGGGCTCAGGCTAGCAACCATGGGGTCATATCTATGATCCCATGCTCAAGCCATCAACCCTGCGCTCAAGTTGGTGAGCCCATGTTCAAGTTGGCAACCTTGGGATTTGAAAACTGAGTCTTCACCATCCCAGGTCAATGCTCTATCCACTGTGCCACCACGTAGTCAAGCATATGATAATATTTTTTTTTAAGTGAGAGGAGGGAAGATAGTGAGACAGACTCCTTGTATGTGCCCTGACTGGAATCCACCTGGCAACCCTGTCTGGGGCTGTCGCCTAGACCAATTGAGCCACTGGCTGCAGGAGGAGAAGAGGGAGAGAAGGCGGGGAGAAGTAGATGGTTGCTTCTCCTTTGTACCCTGACTGGAATCAAACCTAGAACATCCATATGCTGGGCAGACGCTCTATCCACTGAGCACACAATCATTTTTAATAAAATCACAGGCCCTGGCCGGTTAGCTCAGATGTAGAGCATCGGCCCAGCATGTAGATGTACCAGGTTGGATTCTGGTCAGGGCACACAGTAGTAGTGACCATCTGCTTCTGCATCCCACCCCCTACCTCTCCTTTCTCTTTCTCTCTCTCTCTCTCTCTTCCTCTCCCACAGCCATGGCTTGAACAGTTTGAGCAAGTTGGTCCTGGGCACTGAGGATGGCTCCATGGCCTTGCTTCAGGCACTGAAATAGTTCGGTTACCGACCAAGGGAGCTGCTGCCCCAGATGGGCAAAGCATCACCCTGTATGGGTCTTGCTGGGTGGATCCCCGTTGGGGAGCATATGGGAACCTGTCACTGGCTCCCTACCTCCTTGCCTCTTATTAATACAAATAAATAAGTAAATAAATAAATAAAATTTATGAATAAAATCACAAGGGATCTCTGAAATCCAAACATGAAACTTTGAGGGGTCTCAATAGTCCAATTTCAGGAAGACTTAAAATTTTTTTTAATTTTAAAATTGATACATAATTGATATATAACATTATGTTAGCTTCAGGTATACAGCATAATCATTTGATATTTGATGTTTTGCAAAAAGATCATCACAATAAGTCTGGTTAACATTTTTTTTCTTTTGATGAGCATTTTAAGACATACTCCGTTAGTTGCTTCCAAATACAGTGTTGTTAAGTGTAGTCACCCTGATGTATATTACATCCCCAGGACTTGAATATTTTATAAGTTGAAATTTGTACCTTTTGACCCTCATCACCCGTTTTTCCTACCCCTGACCCCCTGCCTCTAGCAATTTCCAATCTGTTTTGTTTTTTTCTATGAATTCAGTATTTTTTTTTTTGTTTTTATATTCCACATACAAGTGAGATCCAGGAAGAGTTTTTATCTTAGTGGCCTGTGTGACTATAAAGCCAATATTCTCATTGCAGACTCTGATCTTCCCTTGCTTAGTCATTGTGTGCACTCTGCTTTTAAAAATAATCTCCTCAACACCCAACCTTACTCCAGATAAAAGTAATATTTTTCCATTGCATAAAAGTTGGAAAATATGGAAATATACAAAGAAAATAATTACCTAGAACCCCACCCTCCAATGTGAATGGTTGCTTAGAGTTTGATGCATTTCATTCCATTTATCCTACATTTTTTGTGTGTTATCTGTGTTCATACATTTAAAAAAGATAACTGGGATTGTACTTAATGTTTTCTTTTTAAAGATTTTACTTATTGACTTTAGAGAGAGGAGAGAGAGAGAGAGAGAGAAAGGCATCAGTGGAGGAGCGGGAAGCATTAGCTCAGTTGCTTGTATGTGCCTTGACCAGGCAGGCCCGGAATTTTTAACTGGTGACTTCAGCATTACAGGTTGGTGCTCTATTCACTGTGCCACCACAGGTCAGGCACTACTTAAAGTTTTATGTTTTACTTTTTCAGCTAATGTTTTATCTTGAGCATCCCTCATGTTATTAAATATTCTAAAAATGTGGATTTTAACGGTTACATAATACTATCTTACACAGTAAACATTTATCCTTTCTCCTATTGTTGGAAATTAGAATTTCTGTTTTCCATTATCTTTTATTTCATATTTTGTTGAAAATTTTTGTGAGCAAATATTTCCTTAACACAGAACTGAAATTATTGGGTCAAATGATAAGAACATATTAAAAACTGCTGATGCAATTTCAAATATTATTTTACAGTACACAATAGTTATACAAATTTATGCTACCATTTACTAGTCATGGGAGGATCCATCTCATTCCATCCTTACCAGCATCAAGTATTATCATTATCAGTAAACTTTCCCCAATATGACTGTGGGAAAATGAGAGTGATATAAATTAGCATTTATTGGATTACTAGTAATATTGAAGCTTTTTAAACGTCTGTTGGCCACATGTATGTCTTTTTTTTAAGAATTGTCTCCTCATGACATTTGCCCATTTTTCTATTGGGGTACGGCACTTTCTTTTTGTTTTTTTAACTTTAAATGTATTGTGTTAAAATGTTTTCAAGTGTCCCACTCAAAAAACCCCCTCAATGCCCCATGCTGTGCCCCCCATGCCCCATGCAAAGTCTCTATTTATTCTTATCTCCTTTGTCCCCCCCACCTCCATCCCCCCTTTCCCTCTGGGATTTGCTGTCCTGTTATCTGTATCTATATGTTATGTAATACAATTTGGCTAATTCCTTCACCTTCTCTGATCCCATCCCCTCATCCCCCTTCCCTCTGACAGCTGTCCCTCTGCTCCCTGTGATCCCACCTCTGCCTCTATTCTGTTCCTCAGTTCACTTTGTTCATTAGATTCCACATATAAGTGAGATCATACAATACTTGTCTTTCTCTGCTTGGCTTATTTCGCTTAGCACAATAATCTCCAGGTTCATCCATGCCATTACAAAAGGTAAGATTTCCTTCTTTTTCATGGCTATGTAGTATTCCATTGTGTATATGTACCACTGCTTTTTTATCCACTCATCCACCGTCGATCTTGGCTACTAAAAACAGTGCTGCTATAAACATAGGGGTTCATATATTCTTTTGAATTAGTGTTTTGGTATTCTTAGGATATATTCCCAACAGTGGGACAGCTGCATCATAAGACAGTTCTATTTTTAATTTTTTGAGGAAACACCATACTGTTTTCACAGTGGCTACACAACTCTGCATTCCCACTAGCAGTACAGGAGGGTTCCCTATTCTCCACATCCTCTCCAGCACTTATTGTGTGTTGATTTGTTAATGAGCGCCATTCTGACAGGTGTGGGGTGATATCTCATTGTGGTTTTATTTTTAATTTTTCTGATGATTAGGGACATTGAACATTTTTTCATATGCCTACTGGCCATTTATTTATGTCCTTGGCCCATTTTTTTTATTGTATACCTTCCTAGTGTTGAGTTTTAGAAGTTCTTTATAAATTGTGGTTATCAACCCCTTATTGGATGTATCAGCGAATATGTTCTCCTATTGAATGGGTTGTCTTTTTTATTTATTCATGGTATCTTTTGCTGTGCAAAAGCTTTTCAGTTTGATACATCTCATTTGTTCATTTTGTCCTTTATTTTACTTGCCCATGGGGACATATCAGCAAAAATATTACTACAAGAGATATTGGAGAGTTTGCTGCTTACGTTTTCTTCCAACATTTTTATGGTTTCGTGACTTACATTTAAGTCTTTTATTCATTTTGAGTTTATTTTTGTGAATGGTGTAAATTGGTAGTCTAGTTTCACTTTTTTGCATGTACCTGTCCAATTTTCCCAACACCATTTATTAAAGAGATGGTATTTACTCCATTGTATGCTCTTACGTTCTTTGTCAAATATCTATTAACGTCAAAGATGTGGGCTTATTTCTGGGTTCTCTGTTCTATTCCATCCATCTATATGCCTGTTCTTATGCCTTTTGATTACAATGGCCTTGTAGTATAACTTGATATCAGGAAGTGTGATACTTCCCACTTTGTTCTTCATTTTCAAGATTGCTGAGGTATTCAGGTTCTTTTATTGGTTTCATATAAATTTTTGAAATATTTGTTATAGGTCTGTGAAGCATGTCATTGGCAATTTAAAAGGAATTGCATTGAATCTATAGATTGCTTTGGGTAGTATGGACATTTTAATGATGTTTATTCTTCCTAACCATGAGCATGTATATTCTTCCACTTGTTGGTATCTTTCTTGATTTCTTTTTTCAATGTCTTATAATTTTCTAAGTAGAACCCTTTTATCTCCTTTGCCTGTGAAAATCTCTGGTCTAGGAGTTATGTTTGCTTGATGTTTTTGGATAATTGTTTCAATATCATTTCTTGTAATAGGTCTGCTTAAGTTTTCTGACTTTTCTAGATTCAGTTTTGGAAGATTGTATGTTTCTAGGAATTTATCCATTTTGCCTAGGTTGCCCCCCCTCTTTTTTTTTTTTTTTTGTCATAAAGATCCCCATAGTATTTTCTTACAATCTTTTGTATTTCTGTGAGGTCAGTTGTTACTTCTCCTCTATCATTTCTAATTTCATTTATTTGGGTCCTCCTTCTTTTTTATTCCTTCTTTTCCAAGTGAGAAGAAGGGAGATAGAGAGACAGACTTCCACATGCATCTCAACTGGAATTCACCTGGCAACCCTGTCTGGGGCCAATGCTGTGCTGTCTAGAGCCATGCTTATAAGGAGCTAGTTTTGGCAACTGAGGTGAAGGCTCCACAGAGCCATCCTCAGCACCAGAACCAGTTGAGCCATGGCTGTGGGAGGGGAAGAGAGAGAGAGTGAGAGAGAAAGGAGAGGGATGGAGAAGGAGATGGTTACTTCTCCTGTGTAATCTGACTGGTAATCAAACCCAGGACATCCACATGCTGGGCCAAAGCACTGCCACTGAGCCAACTGCCCAGGGCCTCCCTTTTTTTCTTAATGAGTCTGGTTAAAGTTTCATCAATATTGTTTACCTTTTCAAAAATCAGATTTTGGTTTCATTGATCTTTTTTATTGTTTTTTAGCCTGTATTTTATTTATTTCTGCTCTGATCTTCATTAGTTCCTTCCTTCTACTTCCTCTGGGCTTTGTTTGTTGTTCTTTTTCTAGTTCTTTTAGGTGCAGGGTTAGGTTGTTTATTAGAGCTTTTTCTTGCTTCTTTTTTATTTAGAAAATTAGTTTTAACAGAGTGACATTGATAAATAAGCATACATAGATTTCAGGCAAACATCACTCCATTATTTGAATAGTCAATTATGTTGTAGTATATCCATCACCTAAAGCCAAATCATTTTCCATCACCTTATATTTCTCTCTCTTTACACCCTTACCCATCCCCCCTCCTGCTTCTCTACATCTCCCTCCCCCTGGCAACCACTGCACTCTTATCTATGTCTATGAATCTCAGCTTTGTATGCCACCTATGTGTGAAATCATAGTTTTTAGCTTTTTCTGATTTACTTATTTCACTCAGTATAATGTTCTCATGGTCCATCCATAGGTCATAAATGACCCTATGTCATCATTTCTTATGGCTGAGTAGTATTCCATTGTATATATGTATCACATCTTCTCTATCCAATACTCTATTGAGGGACACCCTGGTTGTTTCCATGTCTTGGACACTGTGAATAATGCTGTGATGTACATGGGGGTGCATGTGTCTTTATGCACCAAAGTTTTTGGGGTAGGTACCCAGTTGAAGGATTGCTGGGTCATAAGGTAGTTCTATTCTTAATTTTTTGAGGAATCACCATACTTTCTTCCATAATGGTTATATTTATTTACATTCTCACCAGTAGTGAATGAGAGTTCTTTTTTCTCCACAGCCTCTTCAACACTTGTTATTCTCTGTCTTTTTGATAATAGCTAATCTAACAGGTGTGAGGTGGTATCTCATTGTAGTTTTGATTTGCATTTCTCAAATAGCTAGTGAAAATGAGCATCTTTTCATATATCTGTTGGCTATTTGCATGTCCTCTTGGCAGAAGTGTCTGATCAGGTCTTCTCCCCATATTTTACTTGGATTGTTTGGTTGTTGCCGATTTTTGTGTGTTCTTTATATATTTTGGATATTAACCATTTATCGCAGCTGCGGTTTGCAAATATCATCTCCCACTTAGTTTTATTGTCAGTTTCTCTTGCTGTACAGAAGCTTTTTAGTTTGATATAGTCCCATTCATTTATTTTTGCCTTTACTTCCCTTGCCTTTGGGGTCAAATACATAAATTGTTCTCTATGGCCAAGGTCCATGAGATTAGTGCCTATGTTTTCTTCTTACGTTATTTATTGTTTCAAATCTTATATTTAGGTCTTTGATACATTTTGAATTGGTTTTTGTGTAGTGGGACAAACTAGTCAGGTTTAATTCTTTTGCATGTGGCTTTCCAATTTTCCCAGCACTGTTTATTGAAGAGGCTTTATTTTCTCCACTGTGTATTTTTGGCTCCTTTGTCAAAGATGATTTGATGATATATATGTAGTTTTATTTCTGAGCTCCCAATTCTGTTCCATTGGCCTGTCTATTTTTCTGCCAGTACCATACTGTTTTGATTATTGTGGCTCTGTAGTGTAATTTGAAGTGAGGTATTATCATACCTACAGCTTTGTTCTTTTTTCTCATGAGTAATTTGGCTATTTGCGGTTTTAATCACATACAAACCTGGTGATTTTTTTGTTCTATTTCTTTAAAAACAGATATTAGAATTTTGATTATAATTGCATTAAATTTGTATATTGCCTTGGGTAATATAGACATTTTAACTATGGTTTGATTCTTTCAAACCATGAACATGGAATATTTTTCCATTTCATTGTGTCCTTTTCAATTTCCTTTAATATTGCTTTGTAGTTTTCAGTACATAGATCCTTTTCTTTCTTTGTTAAGTTAATTGCCAGGTATTTTTGTTGTTGTTGTTGTTTACTTGAGCTTTTTCTTGCTTCTTAAGGTATGACTGTAATGTTATGAACTTCCCTCTCAGGACAGTTTTCATTGTGTCCCATAGATTTTGGGTTGTATGTTCATTGTTATTTGTTTTAAGAAAATTTTTTATTTCTTCCTTGATTCCATTATTTAATAACATGCTATTTATCCTCCAATGTTTGAATATTTTTCAGTTTTTCTATTGATTTCTAGTTTCATTTTAGTGTGGTCAGAGAAGGTGCTTGATATGATTTCAATCTGCTTAAATTTATTGAGACTTGTTTTGTGTTCTAACATGTGGTCTATCATAGAGAATGTACCATGAGCACTTGAAAGTAATGTATATTCTGCTGCCTTGGGGTGAAATGTTCTGAATATATCAATTAAATCCTGTCCATCTAGTATGTCATTTAAGGATACTGTTTCTTTATTAATTTTCTGTTGAAGGAACTATCCATTGATGGTGTGGGGTATTAAAATCCCTACTATTATAGTATTGCTGCAGATCTTGCCTTTTATATTTATCAAAATCTGCTTTATATATTTAGGTGGCTCTATATTTGATACATAAATATTTACAATGGTTATATCCTCTTGTTGGATTGCTCCCTTTATCATTATGTAGTGACCTTCTTTATCCCTTGCTATAGTCTTTGTTTTAAAGGCTATTTTGTCAGATATAAGTATTGCTACCCCAGCTTGTTTTTCATTTCCATTTGCAAAAAATACTTTTTTTCACCCCTTCACTTTCAGTCTATGTCCGTGATGGCGAACCTTTTCATAATAACCACGCACTTTTGCAGTGCTGCTCAACCTGGTCCCTCCCACCCACTAGTGGGTGTTCCAGCTTTCACGGTGGGCCAATTGCGGTGCCATTTGGTTGCTCCGCTACTACCCACCATGAAAGCTGGTGCCCATTAGTGGGTGGGAGGGACCAGGTTGACCAGCATTGCAAAAGTGGGCGGTTTTTATAAAAAGGTTTGCCATCATAGGTCTATGTGTTTCTTTTATTCTAAGGTGGATTTCTAGAAAGCAGCATATATACGGGTCTTTTTTTTTTTTTTTTTTTGACAGAGACAGAGGGAGTCAGAGAGAGGGACAGATAGGGACAGGCAGACAGGAAGGGAGAGAGATGAGAAGCATCAATTCTTTGTTGCAACACCTTAGTTGTTCATTGATTGCTTTCTCATCTGTGCCTTGACCAGGGGGCTATAGCAGAGCGAGTGACTCTTTGCTCAAGCCAGTTACCCCATGCTCAAGCTGGTGAACCCATGCTCAAGACAGATAAGCCTGCACTCAAGCCAGTGACCTTGGGGTTTCAAATCTGGGTCCTCCGTGTCCCAGCCCAACATTCTATCCATTGCACCAGTGCCTGGTTAGGCATAAGTCTTGTTTTCTTATAATACAGCCACCCTGTGTCTTTTGATTGGAGCATTTAATCTATTTACACTTAAGGTGATTATTGATATGTACTTATTTATTGCTATTTTATTCTTTAAACTTGCAATTCTCTTTTTATCTATTTCTTTTTTCTCTTGCTATTTTTTTATAGAAGGCCCTTTAACATTTTTTGTAGTATTGGTTTGATTGTAATTAACTATTTGAGTCTTTTTTTTTTTTTAGGACAGAGACAGAGAGAGACACAGAGAGAGGAACAGATAGGGACAGACAGGCAGGAAGGGAGAGAGATGAGAAGCATCAGTTTTTTGTTATGGTTCCTTAGTTTCCTTAGTTGTTTATTGATTGCTTTCTTATGTGTGCCTTGACTGTGGAGCCACAGCAGAGTAAGGAACCCATTGCTCAAGCCAGTGACTTTTGGTTCAAGGCAGCGACCTTGGCCTTCAAGTCATTGATCTTGGGCTCAAGCCAGCAACCTAGCACTCAAGATGGTGAGCCTCCACTCAAGCAAAGAGCCCATGCTCAAGCCAGAGACCTCAAGGTTTCGAATCTGGGTTATCTGCGTCCCAGTCCACTATTCTATCTACTGCCTCACTGCTTCGTCAGGTACTTGAGCTCTTTTTTTGTGTCTGGGAAGCTCTTTATTTCTCCTTCAATTCTAAATGATCACTTTGCTGGATAAAGTAGTCTTAGTTGTAGGTCAGGGATTAGGAAGGGTGGTGGGTGTGGCTCCACCCCTTGTTCTAAGGTGTTAGTCTGTCCTGAGATTTTTCACAGACCTCAGCAGAGTGTGGTCACCAGGAGTCTGGTGTTTGTGGTCTCTGAGACCCAGAGATTGGTCTGCCCTCAGTCTGAAAAGTTTCCATTGAATCTCCATGAGGCAGAAGCACCTGCATATTCTTGGGAGAGTGGAGGGAAAGCTCCAGCTTCAAAGCCATAAAACTGAATCACTGATGCATACACTGCTTCCTGGCTGACTTTTCAGAATAGCCCATTCCCCATAGGGTGCAGTAACAGAGATTCCTGGGGTGGGAAGTTGTTTTACCCCAGGCTGATACTGCCCAGAGGGAACTGCTCCACCCAAGAAAGATGGTGACTGCAGTATTGGAGAATGACTCAGCACAGGGTTTCTGGTGGCTGTCCCCCAGTGTCTCTCCCTGGGCCACCAACTTCACACTGTCCTCATGAAGCTCTATTCCTCTCAGTCCTCCTTCTGCCAGAACCCCACATAATTGTCTATGAATGAAATGTTTTGTGCTGGCCATTTAAGATGAAGCCTGCATCTCTGAGAGTTCCTGTCTCTTTCTCACAGACAGAAACTTCACTTGTTTTCACTGCCAGATGCTGTGTGGGTGCCTCTTCTAAGCTCTGAGGTTCTAGGCTATGTTGCTGGGGCTGGGGCTTAGAATCTGCACCTCTCAGGGTGACCCTCCCCGCAGTGAGAGTCCCTTTGGGTCCTCTGCCCCACTCACTCCTGGTAGTGGGGAAGACCTTTCTATGTCTCCATTCTTCTTACCAGTCTAGATGTGGCTTCTTCTATGACTCTTTGGTTATGTACATTTTTTCATTTAGTCTAAAGTTGGTTTTTCAAGATGGTTGTTCTCAAATTTAGTTGTAATCCAATTTGGTCCTGGGTGATGGTAGTTGGGACATCTGCTTATTTTGTCACCATCCTCCCATGGCCCTGGGTGATGGCAGTTGGGACATCTGCCTATTTCGTCACCAATCTTCCCATGGCCCTTTGCTTTTTAAAAGCTCTTTTGGTTTTGGTTTCTTCATCAACCACCTGGGGCTAATGATATATGCCCTTAATTTTGAGCTTCTGCAAAAATAGAACCTAGCAAATGTTCCATGCTATGAATTCTGTCCAGAAGACTGGTTATTAGATACTCAAATTATTTGGAAGGAAATGCTGTTAGTTTCAGGGGTAAGTTTAATTCAGGAATAGAGCCGCAGATTGGCAATCACAACTCTTTAAACCAGCTGGAGCCAATGCATACATGTCATAGGACATAAATATTTGGTAATTCACTGTTTTCACCTAAAAGGTGAAAGAGAATCACATGTTTTCTATCTTTTGATATATAGGGCCTAGAAACCTATATGAAAACAGGTATTTTTTCTTCAACTACTTTTCCTGTGGTTTTATAGCCACATATCTCCAACTGTAACACCATTCATTTACAATAGTTATAAAATATTCATGCATTCTCAGAGACATTGTAACAGTTACAATTTATGTTATAATGATAGTTAAAGAGCCAAAGTAACAAGTGACTTCCAGTTCAACTAAACTTGTGGTTTTATTTGTTTGAAAGATTAAGTTTACAACGCAACAACACATCTCTTAATAAAGTCATTACAGTTACAGGAGCAGGGATCACTGTTCAAAATCCACCAGAAAGCAAGCAGAGGAGAACTCTGTCTGATGTTTTTACTTGGCCTGTTAAGACTTCTACAACCGTGCATCTCTTCCTGCAGAATACACTCTGATATTCAGATGTTGCTGAAACACTAGTTTCAAAGTCAGGTTTGGAAAGTAATGTAATATTTTGTAAAGAGTTGAAAGGGGCTGAAGGAATTGAAGATGCTACAGAATCTTTCCCCGCTGATTCTCTTGTGGAAAAACCACATGTGAGAAAAATGGGGAAAAGAAGGCTTTTCCAGGTGAGCTCCCTCACCCTCCATCCTGAGTGCTTGTGTGCCTCCAGTGTCTATGGTAGGAATCAGAACTAGGCTGATTGCCTCTGACTGCTGGAGTCATAAGCAAGGTTGAGAAAATTCTACCTTCACACAAGCACTTGTTTGCCTTAAAGACAGTAACAGCCCTTGACCTGAGTGTGGGCCATCCATCCTTATTTCCACTCTTACTCCAAGCAGTTTATACCAATCCTTGTTCTGTAAAGAAGAGGGGTAAGGAAAGGATTGAAAGTTGGGAATAGGTTCTGGCTAGTTGGCTCAGTGGTAGAGCATTGGCTGGCATGTGGAAGTCCTGGGTGTGATTCCCAATCAAGGCACACAGAAGAAGTGACCATCTACTTCTCCACCCTTCCCCCTCTCACTTTCTCTCTCTCTTTGCTTTTCCACTTGCAGCCATGGCTCAATTAGAGTAAGTTGGCCCCAAGCTCTGAGGATGGCTCCATGACTTACATCTCAGGTGCTTAATAAAAATGGCTCTGGTTGCAACAGGGCGGGGGGAGGGAGAGGGGGAATGGTAGGGGGCAGATAAGCAGAGCATTGCACCCTAGTGGACTTTCCAGGTGGACCCTGGTTGAGGCACATGTGGGAGTCTGTCTCTGCTTCTTCTCCTCTCACTAAAAAATGAAATAAAATAAAATAAATAATAATTTTTAAAAATTGAGAATAACCCCAAGCAAAACAGGTTCTCTTTGGATAGGTTGCTCATTGAACAACACTTTTGAGTTTGTCCAATAATGAGCTGCATGTTGGGGTGAGAAAACTGGGCTTGATCATTGTTTTAATAGGAAAAGTATCTGTGCTTTAATATATCCCTTGGTTTCCTTTATGTTGTTTCAGCTTTGCTAGGGAGAAGTAAGAAGGGCTCGCTTTTTGTTCGTACTCAGACCAGAAAGGAAAGGGGGAAGAGGATGCCCTGGGAATCATGGATTGTGCTGCCAAGCAGAAATCAAAGGGCCTGTGAAGTGTTGGTACATGGAGAAGCTCCAAAGAAAGGTGTCCTTTGCCTCCCCTCTGAGCCTTTACTTGCTCTTTTCTAGGAGTTTCTCTTTTAATTGCTTAAGAGGAAGTCCTTTTAGCCCTTCTAATTTGAGGTTCGTTCAATTAGTGAGATAAAGATATATTAAGTTGATCCATAGGCAATGCCTGATATTGTTCATTTTTGGCCTGTTAAGTTGTTTTTCTTCCTGTTAAACTAGTTTTGTGTCAATTTTATTATTAGTTCAGCCACAAGAGCTTAAGAAGTGTAGAAGGGAAAAATTCTCTCCCTCTCCGACACAGTACACATAGTAAGATCTCAGTGAATGTTAGCTGCTGTAATTATGATTAATGATAATAATACTACTGATAATAGAGATTGCATAGCCCATATCCCTCATTTTATAGATGGGAAAACTGGTGTAAAATTATGGGCAGACCTGTCCTTCCTCAAAATATTACTCATTCCTCTTAAAGGGAGAAGAATATGTCACTCTCAAATAATGTTTCTTTGACACAAGAATTATTTTTGGCTGACTATTTAAGAAACAGCAGACACAGGCAAATCTCTGAAAATGGAGCAGAAGTTACCCTTTTGTAAGGAACATTTACATATATAAGGGAAATATTTCTTTGTAAGGGGACATACCTCCTCACCACCCTTACAGGGAAGAGGAGGGTGATTCTAAATTTCTACAAACTCTTATAGATGGAGAAGACAACAATCTAAATCTGCCTAACAGTCTTATTCTTGTTTATTATGCTGTTCCTGATAACCTCCTATAAGTGCCCCCCTCCCTTCTTTTTTTATTGTCAGCTGCGAATGGTATTTAAGGTGATGGCTTGGGCCATTTTTGGGAGTTAGTGAGTTATCTTAGGTCTCTCCCACATATACAGGAGGAACACATGCTTTTAAACTTCTGTTTATTTTCTCCTCTTTAATTGGAGGGGGGGTCTCAACCAAGAACTCAGAAGGGTAGAAGGAAATTTCTTTTTTCCCCCCACATCTTCCCCTTCACTTCTGCCATATCAATTAACTTGGACACTTTTTCCATTATATGAATTTGGTTTTGTTTACTTTTCTGTTGGTGAATTCATCTGTTTAATCAAACAGATAATTTTTTATACCAAATTATAATGCTTATATACATGTGAAATAGAGTTTGAAATCATACTTCCTTTCTACTGACTTTAGAGAAGTTTACTCAATATGATCAAATATAGCAATTTCTGTGATTTGAAGGTCCCAAGGATCACCTGACCCAAAAAAACTAACACTGCCTAGTAGTCCTGATGCCTGAAATCTTCCATTTCCAGGTGACTCCTTAGGGGCAGATGCACTGCTACCTAGGGCTGAGAACCACAGATACATTTTTAAAAAGGTTACTCTATCTTTTCAATAGTCTCCTTATCTAAATTTTCACAAAATGATTCTCTCTAGCAAACCTAGGGAGAAGGAACTGAAAACAGTGTGAAGCACACGTGAACTTCAATGTGAGCAGCTGGGTGCCCTGCGCGGCAGAGGCACTTTCTGAGAACGGAGGGAGATGCCACAATCATCTGGGCTGCCTCCCAAAGTCCTTATCATTTGTCAGTCTGAGACCCTGTATTTCAACTGTACTCGTTTCCCTTTTCAGAGCTCAGATCACATATGAACATTCATATGTTGCATGTAAAAGTGAATCTGCCCCATTCTCAGGTATCTGTGAGCAGAAAAAAAAAATCAATTGTGAGGGTTTTTAGATTGGTCTGTTTCATTTTGCTTGTAAACATGTAGTCATCTTACTTGATTTTATAACTTTGCTTTGAAGTGTTAAGCTTCAAACTTTCTTTTTTAAAATAAAGTTTTTCTGTAACCTCAAATCTCAGTCTGCAAAATCTTTTTGTCAGATATGGACAGACAGGAACAGAGAGAGATGAGAAGCATCAATCATCAGTTTTTCATTGTGAAACCTTAGTTGTTCATTGATTGCTTTCTCATATGTGCCTTGACCATGGGCCTTTAGCAGACCGAGTAACCCCCTGCTTGAGCCAGCGACCTTGGGTCCAAGCTGGTGAGCTTTGCTCAAACCAGATGAGCCCGCGCTCAAGCTGGCGACCTCGTGGTCTCGAACCTGGGTCCTCCGCATCCCAGTCCGATGCTCTATCCACTGCTCCACCACCTGGTCAGGCTCAGTCTGAAAAATCTTATAAAGAGGTCTGGATCTGATGCTGGGATAAGTCTCACACAATGGCAGTATTATTTATGGACAGGGCAAGGTGCAGTCTGAATACAGTTCCTGAACTGCTTTTGGTGAATGTCCAATTCTTTTACAGCTACCTCTATTGTTATTTGTATTCTAATGTCCCTATTGTCCAGGGAAATGTCTTTATGGGGACAGATTGATGCAGCCGATGAGGGGATGCACGGATTAGATGTAAAAGTACTTTGCAAGGAAGATGAGTCAAACACAGCTCAGGTTGGAGAAAATGGAGTTTTAAAATAAACAGAATTTCAGGATGTTAATGTGATTTATTTCACTTAATGGAGCCGGTGCAGGATGTTCCAAAGGTAACAAATACTTTGCCTGCTCAGGCTGAGTGGGTATCACGTTTCCTAGCAATTTGCCTCCTTTCCTTGAAGGGAACTCTGACTCTGTATGAAAAAATAATCAATGATCACCGGAGAATAGCAACTTTTGCTGTTTTATCACCAAGAGATGTCTAGCCTTTTCTGATGTTTTTCTTTCCAGATAGAAGGTTGGGGTAGATGTCCTAGGGAGTTTTCTGGGACATTCGACGTCCATCATCTTACCAAGTGAGCCTTTCACTGAACGTGTCATTTTGTGCCTGAACAATTAGTAGTTTATAACCTGCTGTTCAAGCACATTTGCAAATTACAATCATCCTTTTGTGTGGTTTACCAAAGAGGAGCCTTATTTGCCCCAGTACAGCAGGGATTTCTGTGTTGTACAACTATCTGACTCCTGTATTCTGTCTCAAGAGCTCTGATACCTCGACATGCCCTCACTCTGAAGTGACCAGAGGAAAGAAATGGTACTGTCCAAGGTCTTGAGGTACTTGAGGGTATCAGAGAAAGTTACATCTCACATGTCATCAGCTTGTCCCTTGAAAGCTACTAGGAGTGAAAAGGCACTATCTCTGAAATAATAAAGTCAGTAGGGAAAGAGGATTTTCCCTGTCAATATTGAATCTACATCTGCCTTTTGGGAACATATTCATTTCACTAAATTGGATATGCCTAATCTGGAGAAACTGAGGCAGCAGCATAAACAAAAATACCTGAGGATGGGGAGAGCAGGTGAGAGTGAACCAGTTAAACAGCTTCCCTGGTATTTTTGCCTCCTTCATACTTTCCCTGGAAGCTAGTCAGATGTCCACACCACCCACACTTGCCAGTACATTAGAGATGATTATTTGTCTCTTTTTGTCAGCATTGAAATGAGGAGTCAGATCCTGACAAGGTGGTTTCACCAAGTAGGGCAATGATTTGTCAATTACTTATTTTGAGGGGCAAGGCAGCACAGCATGACAGTGGAAAGGGTGTGTGCTATGTGGAGACCTGAATTTTAGTGCTGGCCCTGATCATTAACAGCTCTTTGACTTTGGGAAAATCACTTAACCTCTCTGGGCCTTAGGTTCTGTATCTATAAAATGGGAATAACCACAACTGATGGTTGTGGTGATGGAATAAAAATCCTGGCTCTGAAAGCATTTTGTTAACTCGAAGGCACGGAACGAAAATAAAGAATTTTTGTTGTTATATCTAGGGTAATGTGCAGTAACACCACCTAGGCAATAAGGTGTTCCATTCACCAATCCCAGGGCCCCAAGAAGTACCCTAGAGGTCATATAGAGGAGAAGGCCCTGAATTTGTTGCCCTTATAAGCCATTCTAAAAATTCTCTCAACTCCATTACAGGATGAGAAACAGGACAACTATAAATAGTATTAACTAAATAACTCTACTTCACTCTACTCTTCAACAGTAAAGAGCTCCCAAATGTTTTACGACCATTAGCTTCTCAACAGTAAGAACAATTTGGGATATGAAGTGAAAATTACAGCTTCTAGTCTCTCCACATTGTCTGTACACATGGAGGGGTGAAAATAGGGTTGATTATCTCAGAAAGTAGGAAATCCCAAAGTTACATAGCATAGAATGGTTTATCTTAAAGAATATAAAATGCCAGTCATTTAGTGTCTGATTTAGTTCACAATATTTTATTGAGGCTATAAGCTGTGAGCGGCACTAAGAGAATTTATTCAATATATTTTTTTTCTATTTTGAAATCCATGAGGTTGATAAGTCATATGTGGATAATTCTCCCTTTTCTCTAGTATAACATTTTTATTTCACAGGTGAAGAAAATAAATTGGGAAGCAAAGCCAGGTCATCTAACTTAACCATCTAGGGTTCTACCCAGGAGATGCCATTTCTAGGACCCTGATAGAAACCCTCACTGCTACCCACACAGAGAAGTCTGAGTGTTTGGACTGGTATCACTTCTCAATTCAGTGGCATAACTGGTAAATATTCTGCTAGAGACTGGTCAATAGAATCAAAACAGAAAAATTGATTTGTGCATGTAGACAGCTTTAGTGGCTGTTCCAAAAAACACCCACTGAAGTCCGTGTCTCGGTGTCACCAATAGAACTGATTGGAAAGAAAGCACTGTTATAGATTATTCTACCCATATCAAGCCATGAGACTGGTTTGACTGCTTCTGTCTGAAGTGGGGCAGCTGTTCATTGTTGCATTTCCACAGCCTAAGGTTACTAGATTTTCAATCTGAGTGATTTTTTACTGTGAGTATGAAAAATGCTAGCATTCCAGGTATCCTAAGCATAACACAGGTTCTCAGAGCAGGCTTAGCCTCAATAGTGAGTGATTCTCTCCCTCAGGTTGGTGGTTGCTTTGGGCTGATATTGAATGTCACTATATTTGGAAAGTTGGTCATGTCATCCTAATATTGGCTAATGTTTTTAAGAAGTGACAGGCAGACCAAGTTCTGTTGTGTTTGTAGGCTTTGTGCTCTGCAGAAATGCAATTTGAACCGAGAGGGCTCTGGTCAGTAGTGCTGAACTGTGCTTGGTAAGGACTTGAAAATTCCCAAATCTTTAATTTCCTCTAGGGACCTCTCTCTGAGCGCCACCCTCCTAACCTCGGTATCAGTCCTTTACACCTCTGGCCCTTCACATGTATGTATTCATGGAAATAATATTGTTCACTGACTTTTTCTTTTATCTCGCCTTTGTGCAAATGTCACCTTGTGTCTCATTCTCCTGTGTGCACCTGCTTGGTCTTTCCAAATAAAGTATAAATTACACAAAATAGAAACCTGAGTCACTCTGATGGACCAGACTGGCATCTCTAGGGCAGGCCATGAGGATAGCCTCCTGACAAACACACTTTTCCAGCCAGACTTTCCTGGTGCCTGAAATTGCTATTATTAGAGCACTTTAGCTGGCTAATGACAAAGAAAGCTTCTATTAGAATGTTCATTTAAGGATCCCAAACCATTATCAGTCATTAGCACCCCCTCTTGAATTAGTATATCATGTAGGCTAGTCAGACATCTAGAAAAGCTTTGAAGAAACGAAGCTTTAGATTAGGGAGGCTGTGCAGTTTTCAAACATAAAACAAAGGTTCCATATGTTGTATAAGGTCAAGCCTTACCCTCAATCTCCTTTCAAAAGCAGAAACGTTGCCTTTGTTTTGCTCCTTCCGCTGCCGCCACTCGATGAGGTTGGCGTTGTGCTCCCCTGGCAGCGAGATGTTGCACTTGCCCAGGGTGGGGTTGACTGCCCCGGCCAGGATGTGGGGCTCTGAACTGAGGCTGATCTCCATCCCGCTGGCAAAGCTGACACGGAGGGAGCCATCTGGACTCACCCGATAGGTACTTTGGGTATTTTCTGTAGACAGAGAGTCAAAGGAGGAAGAGGGGGAAGCAAGGGAGGTACAGGAAGAAAAGACACGTTTAGCTTCAGGAAGCAAATTTGGGCGGGAATGAGCAGGTGGGGCACTGTGGACCCCATTGCCTTCTGGGCGAGATGATCACTCTGACAGGTAGATGTGCCCTCTGTCTGTGTGGGTCTTGTTATTTTCACAGCTGGGGTAAATTGTTCTTTGGATAAAAGACTGTTGTCTAATACTGCTGGCTGGTTCCTCCCCCCCCCCCTGCATTTTTAAAGGATTTCCTCACAAACTCCCTTTCTGACTTGGTGGATTGGCCCTTCATTTTTATATGCTAGGAACTAGCATGAGAAGAGTAGCAAGTTCACCTTAGCATCCTTACTGCCTGAGAATACCCGCACAGTTGCTGTACCTGATGAAACAATAACCTGACAAAGGCTGCCACTGATCCTTTTAGAGTGGATTTGAGCGTTAGACAGTGTTCTGTGACTGCTTCCACAAGCGAACAACAGAATAAGTCCTTAAAAACTGGACAGAGAGAAATGGTTTCCATGTATCCACTTCCACTTTCACTTCAAGACATTCCTTCCATGTCCAACCCCCTTCTTTCTCTTTCCCCCTCCCTGCCTTCCTTTTTCATTTCCGTTACCTCTTACTTTCCTCTCTTTGGAAATAGAATGAGCTTTTAATTCTCTCATTTCCCTTGTATTCTTGCTCGATGTGTATACTAATTCATCCTTTTTATTCTCCCGTGTCAGCATGTATCTTGAATGCTAATCTCAGATGGGGCACAGACTCCTTCTCTTTGCTATAACCCTTTCAGCGCCTAGTGGAGCTTTGCACACAGCTGGGTGCAAGAAAATGACTTGATGGAAGAGAGGATTTGGCAAGGCTGTAACCTCATGACTCCCGCAGAGATGTGGCTCAAGGTTTCTATGTGAACTTGTGAAAGGGGTGGTTTTGTCTGGGTTTCAGCTTCCAAAGCTGAAAAATAGGGAGAAGCAGCCACCTTCTGAGATAGAAATGAATTCTATTTATAAATTCTGTGCAGAGATTTGAGGGTAGGAGTTAGGTGCTATCATAGTCAGGCCAAGTTAGAAATAGTCTTACCTTGTTTTAAAATATATATGGTACTAGTTGCTGTCAAGTTGGTTGACATGAGCACGTTTTCACGGTTGGAAGTATCTAGCTCCACTTTTGTCAGCTTCTCCAAGTCACTGTGGAAGCTGCTGACCTCTCCAGTGGGAAATGTTGCATTGGTCAGATGTCCCTCGGGGTCATACCTGAGGAATGAACCAATGCCAACTTTGAAGCCTTTTGGCTGTGATAACAGGCCTTTGCAAAATAAAACTCACTTGGAAGCTAATGCAGTTTAACTTTGAGTGATAACAAGTATTATTAACCTTGTTCAATAAGAAGAAAAAGGTCAGAAAAATGATTAATCAAACGAAGGTATTTTTTGCAGCTTCTGAATTCTTGATGACTTCCTTGAGCTGTGCTGTTTTACAGAAAAAAATATATCTGGTAATGAATCACCAGGGTGAAAAACTGATTTATGAATCATGTCCTGCTGTGCGACGTTGCAGGGCAGCCTCCCTTTTGCAATTTGAGTCGAATCCATTAGATGCGATGGATGACACAGCCCAGCAGAGGGTGATGTTGGCAAAGGCAATGGAGGCACAGAGGGCCCAAGCCTGAGAAGGCCAATAAACTGACTTTGCATTGTGATCAAAAAATTATATTTGCTGCCATTTAAGTTGCCAAATTTGAAATGAATGAATCATTCTCCCAACAAAATGAACAAGCACAGAAGATAATGGAAGCATGTTCATTAGAACATTCTGGAGCCCCCTGATCTCAGTGTCAGTTATTTTTTTAATCTTTTTAGAGTATAGTCTGTAATGTGCTTTAATTTGCTTATATGAGTGGAGAAAAAAATAATTATCTGCGTTAATAGGCAATAACATATATCTGGAAATATAGTCTAGTGAGTTTACTTTAAAAAATCAGAATTATTGGCAATCTCACTGTCCTCCAAATGAAAACTGTTTCCCTGAAGGCTTTTCATGTGGAGCTGTCTTTTATTGCCAATAGAACCATGAAAAATAAACACTTCATTAAAAGTAAAGACATGCAGTTGGAAACCCATTACTGTTTTCTTTTCAAGCTGCAAATTACAAAATATTTAAGCACTTTTATTTGCTTTTCAAATGTTAAACAACTATAATCTTTTTACCCAAAGTGAGCAGAATACTGCCCGGATTCAGTGGTTCAGTCTGGATCTGCTGCTGTCTCCTACTCCAACAATTATGCAAAAGGATAGGATGATTCAGTGTTAATCCTCTAGGTTTTCATGAACTTGGCCTAGAGAGTTGTTCAAATTTTATCACCTAGACTAGTTTTTCGTAAGCTTGGGAAAAGGGGCTGGACCTTATTTTACTGGACTGACCTGGACTTGAGCCTATACACAGTGTTGCCTCCCTCACGTTCACTTCTGTATGGACATGAGTACACGTGCACATACTTACAGTTACAAGTCATGTATGCAAATAAAAATAATCAAATACATCATTTGACATCATAGATATGTCAAGCCCTAGTTGTTGTATTGCACGCACCCTTCTTTTAAATGGATTTCAGACAAAATGGTTGTTGCCGTGTTGTTATTATGTAGCTAAGGCCTCATTATCAAGGGAAGGCCGAAAGGTGCTGCTTATGCCTAGGCATAATGGCACAGTCTTTCCACCTGATCAGCCTATTTTCCCATGTGGGGTTTTGTGGCTGTAAGAAACAGGTCCCTGATAAAAAAAAGGGGGGGCATGGAAGGACTTGAACACCCAGCACAGCCAAACTTTGTCTGCCTGGACTTCTTTCTTGGAGAAGAAAACGACATCCAACTTTGATTCTCCCAAGGTACCAAGCTGCTTTTCCCTGGAGGGAGGAGCTTTGAGGTAGCATAGAGAAGGATTCCACAGGCACATCCTTTCTCACAACCGTGGCCAGCACCTCTGGGGTTTCTTTCCTGATTCCTAAGGGGTTTCCTTGCCTTTGGCAAGGTCACCCTTCATCATTTCTCCAGTAAATTTGACTAAGATGCTATGCATGCAGATTCCTACCAGGCTTTGCAGCTGGGGGCAGTTTCCGTTTCCTTCTTTCTTAGTCACTCAGCCCCTTGTCTTAAAGTGAGCTTTCTTTCTTTCTTTCTTTCTTTCTTTCTTTCTTTCTTTCTTTCTTTCTTTCTTTCTTTCTTTCTTTCTTTCTTTCATCTCTCTCTCTCTCTCTCTCTCTCTCTCTTTCTTTCTTTATTTATTTCTTTTCTTTTAAATTTATTTATTGATTCTACAGAGAGAAGGGAGAAGGAGAGAGACAGGAACATTGATCTGCTCCGTATGTGCCTTGACGAGGACTGAACCAGCAACCTAAAGGTGAGTGCCATGGTTGGGTCCACTTCTCAGGGCAAGATGACTAAGATCAGATACTAACTGAGTCAACCATGAGCAGAGAAGCAAAGACCAAAAATTCCAACAAACCTTAGCACTGGACTGTGGATACATCTGATTTCTTACCCCCTGGCCCCAACACCTTTTAAGCTCAGTCACAGGTGCTCTTTGTCTGAGATCATACATTTTAAAAGTGTATTCCCAAGAGCACAGCCATGTTCCTACATATTCTGGTACCATTCCCATTCCCCAAATTGACAGGAGTATATTTGGAAACGAAAGCTAAATACTCCTAGGTAAAACTGTAATTACTCGGATAGATCTAGCTAGGAGGTTTCGCCTTCGTCTTTTTCTGGTGAGGAGGCAATGATGTGAGAATCAGGTAGAATTTTCCACAGTCCTGCCCAGTTACTGGGAAGCTAGAAAGTTATATTGCCTGATTTCGTTTCTGTGGCTGGATAGGCATCCTTTTTTGACATTTGACTTTAACTCTATCATAAATAAAGCACTCTACCTTGAGGGCATTATACTAACTAAAATAAGTCAGACAGAAAAAAGACAAATACTGTATGATCTCTGTGGAATCTAAAACAACAACAACAACAAAACCCAAACCAAAAAACCTGCGCACACCAAACTCAGGAAAAGAGATCAGGTTTACAGTTACTAGAGGTGAGGGCTGGGAATGGAGGAATTGGAGGAGGGTGGTCAAAAGGCACAAACTTCCAGTTATAAAATAGATAAGTCTTAAGGATGCAATGAACAACACGATGACAATAGACACTGCTGTGTGATATCTACATGGTGAGGCATAAGTAGCTCTACAGTTGTTTGTATGGAAAATATATAATACAATAAGTAAAAAATCATAATCCAAGAATAAATTGTTTTATATATTCACAACTGTAAACCCGCTGTTGCCCCACCCTGTATATGAAAGTTGTTAAGAGAGTAGATCCTTTAAGTTCTCATCAGAGGAAAGAAACACAAATTTTTTTCTTTTCTTTTTTGTATCTGTATGGGATGATGAATGTTAAACTAACCTCATTGTGGTTATTTTGCAATATACATGTATTTTGTATATACATATGTATTTTGCAATATACATAAGTCAAGAAATGTCATACACCTGAAACTTATGTAGTAGTGTATATCAATTATATCGCAACAAGACTGAAACAAACAAACAAACAAAAACCCCACAGCAGTCTACTTGACATGCGCACACACCCCAATTCTGCTAGACACAGTCAAAGCCATCACATTTGGTGGTTATCTACAGTGTGGAGTCTCTCATGTGCTCAGTCATTTATATGGCTCTCAGTTTAAACACACAGGCCCACCTCTCTTCTGCGGGGTTATCTCCAGAGGAAAGTGACAGGCAGATCCCACAACTTTTTTTGTTTTTGATCGCTCAAAAGTAGATAAGAAATAAAGGAGTGTTTGATTTCCTATGGCTTGCTTGAGGTTTTTTCTTTTTCCCTTCCATCACAGGGGAATGCCTGTTTCCAGACGGAATGTCAAAGAAATGAGTTTAATCAAAATCTTTTACGCTGTGCGTTTCTCTTTGGTGCCTGCATCCCTCTGTGCAGAGCATACAAGCACATATGCTGCAACTGCTCCCCTCAGGCCACAACGCGGTAGCAACATCCTCCTCCTCCCAGGTAAGGAGCAGCGCTCTCTTAATCAGGTCTGCAAATTCTGCCTGGGGAATTGTGCCAGCAGGCAATGACGGTGGCCTTCAAAGGTGTCAGAAGTGGGTTTGGTAAGAGGAGATTTGCCATCAAATTGTCCCTTCCTGTCCTAATTTTACAAAGTTCCACTGCACATTCTTACATGAAGCAAAAACACCTGTCAAGGAAATTCGGAACTCATTCTTGTCCTTGAGGAGCATATAGTTTAGATGGAGAGATGATATTTATACATTATGAGAAGTATATGGGTCTGATATTTTCTCATGAGGGATAGCCTGTTCTTTCCCTTGAGGACAATTTAAGCTAGACCTAAACCATGCAGAGTAAAAGTTAGAAGATCTACTTTTGCTTTCAGAAAAATATGGAAGATTACAGAAAGAAAATTTATTACTTATTTTAAAAAATGGAAACAGATCTTCTTTACTCCCTCATACCATGAAAGTGGAGCAATATAATGAGCATTCTTTCAGAAATCCTGGGTTCCCTTTCCTCACCAACACTACATTAGGCTTCCTGTAACTCAGGTTCAAGTCTACAATGCCCTTCTATTTTCATTTGTCCTTCATTCAGTAAATATCAGTCTTGTGCTTAGGTAATGAGGATACAGGGCTGAATGAAATTCAAAGTATAGTGCTATAGATAAGATACACACACAAGTCACTCGAATGCCAGAATTTGCCATGTACTTCCATAAACAAGGAGCTGGGCTCAGCAGGAGAGGAGAAGGAAAAGAAGGAAGCGGTATCTGAGTCTTGGGAGGCAGGGATAATCCCGTGTTAGGTGACAGCATGAAGAAAAGCATACAGGAGGATGGGGTGTCCACGGAAGAGACTGAATTGCAGGAGCACAACGATCCTCTAGGAGGGAAATGGGAGATAAGGCTGGAGAGGCATGTTGGAGTTAGAGGACCAGGCTCTGGAGGAAAGCAGGTAATCAGTAGACAAGGGAGAGGCATAGAAAAATTTCAGGGGGAGAACAGTATGATTCAAATGGCACTTTGGTGGCAGTGAATCTTGAGAGGGGAGATATGAAGATGAAAAACTGTTGGGAGGCTACAGCCTCAGTCTGTGTAAGAGCAAATGGTGGATTTTTGCCTTTTATTAAACATATTGTGATTGCCTATCACTGGGACTTGTTTTCCTCACTCGGCTGTAAACGCTCAAATCTTTACAGGGAGGGCATAGTGTCTCGTTCATCTCTGTATTCTTAGTGTCTGTCTGACACAGAGAAGGTTTGCATTATGTATAGTTGTTGAATGAATGATATAAGAGGCTTGTTAGTGGAAATGGAGAGGATGGGGTGGATATGAGAGTCAGTGTGTTAGAGAACAGACAGCCATCTATGGTGGTGTTGAGGCTGGGCTCAGCTTACACAGATGTCCTGTGCCATACAGCTGATCTTCCCCACTAGCCCCTGAAAACTTTTTTGGCCAGCAGCCTCCCTCCTGTTCCCTTCCTGTCTCTACTGCAGTTCTTCCCAGCATGACTCATGACAATTCTGTCTGCCCATTCTTGATCCTTACCAAGGGCATAAAGCACAAGGAGAGGTGACTGTGCAGAGGTGTTGTCTGTCTCTGCAGACTATAAGGAACAGTTGGCCATTCTGTTTGTCTTGCTTATTTGAAATTCTTTGCCTGCTATGATGCTGGGGCTGGACCACATGGTGCCTTAGTTTCCCTCCCTTCTCTGACATTCTAGAAAGCATTGGAAACATTTTGATATGTTAGGACTGACTATTCATTTACATAACTCTGCATGGGACTCGCACCCTATGCCTAGACAAACATCTCATCCACAGACATGGTATATTTACCATGCCTCCCATCCCAGCCCCTTTTTAATCTTATAGGGAGGACAAAGAATCACTTATTAGCCATCTTCCATAAAACCGAGCATTAGTAAAACAGTTTAGAAGATAGCCAGAGCTATTATGAGGGATTTCCCAAGCTGTCAGTCAATGGCATTTTTGGGGGGTGCTAACAAAGTTCAGAAATAGAGAAGAGAAGACCAGGGATCAAGAGATCATGTAAATGCACCGTCTCCTTTGAAGGAGGGCTCCCACAAAGGGCAAGGGCCTGAGGAACTGTCAGGTTAGCCTGGAGCCAAAGCAGTGACACAACTGACGCTTTTGGCCTGTCTGGGACCTTTTCAGTTTTGTAGAGCAGAAGCCTTTGTCAGGGAACTTCTTGGGACACAAGCAAGGGCATCCTGGCTATTTCTTCAGCTTCATGGGCAAAGAAGGCTTGCCTGCCATGTGAGCAAATGGGCCCCTCAAACCTCAACTGTTGCAGAATCATTGCAATTAGTAGCCTGCCAGCCTCTTGGGCCAGAACCCCTGCCTCATTTGGCCAGTATTCCTGCCTTGACAGTCACCTCCCTGTTAGCCATTTCTCTGTGGTCAGCTTTTCCCCTGACACCAAGGACACTTAGGGGCAGTTAAGCATCAATAATAAATATATGGGGTGTGCAGTTTTGATCGTGGTCCAAGTCAAACGGAATTACGAAATCAATGGACTATTTAAACAACATCACACCACACAATACAAGCCCATGTTCTACAACTGCACAGATGCATTTTAAAGTCCCATGTGGATTATCCAGTGGACAAGGTCGTCTGTGTCATATCTCCTCTCCATCACTAGAGATCACAAAAAGTTGAATGAATTAGTGGCTTCACTACCTCTTCACAGCAGCCCTTCATCCTGCCAAATTTTGCTTCTATTTCTCTTTCTCTTTTGTGGTATCTCATTTCAAAACAGAAATTCTGTCTCCACTTTGGCAAACCATTTGTCCTTTTTGGCCACAGAGGGCAGACTCCCTCTCACCTCAGAGACATGCTCGAGTTCTTTTAGGAGGGCCTGATGGCAGTGGCAAGGACACCCTCTACTATGTCAGCACAGCTCTGACTCTGACTAGAACACTAGGTCCCATTCTGTGTCCCCCAACTTCAGAAGGACAAGGGAAAACTTGAAGGGGTGTTCACAACTGGCTGACACATAGAGGACAAGAGTGAACGTCAGATTTTGTACAGAGCAGACCAAAGGAAGAATTAGTTACATTATGTGGGTTGGAAACCACTCATTTCTCTACATGCAGGTAAGAAGGGACAGGGGAAGTGTTTTGTGGAGGATTCCTGTTCAGCACCAGCATGGATTGCTTTGGAAGGAAAATAAACCATCTTCTCTGTTCAGATGCTTTTTGGTCAAAAGTGTTTTAGCATACTCCCGGCTGGAGTCAATGAGGCGAGAGAAGGAAGAAATGGACACTTGGCCTTCCTTTCTCTCTCATGCTGCTACCACAGCCCTCTTTTCCTGTTGCTAGAAGGGAAATCTGCTAGCACCCTAGACTTCCCACAGTCACCCTTGCAATCCCAGGTCCTTCTCCTTTTTGTAGAAGTCAGTAGTGGTGTAGTTTAGTAGCAGTGGCAAGAGCACTGGACTATAAGCTCTAATATCCAACTCAAGACTCAGCCAGCTAGCAGTGAGAACGGGAAAGTTCCTTCCCTAGTCCGGGCCTTAGTTTCCTCATTTGTAGAATGATCTCTAATGTCTGTTTGTGGCCATAAAATTCCATAATTACATCCATGTAAATGAATGCTTGTGTTTCTCATCTCTTTGTGGCTCCGGACTGATTATTCAACAACAATGATGTTAGTTGATACCTTTCAGTCATTGCTGGCCATGTCCTGGTAACAGGCCTGGGCTGCACTCACTGCGAGTATCTTGCTTGCCACACAATACATCAACGTACCGCCAGCCACACCAGGCGGACAACCTGATCTCACTCCAACATTCTCTTCTCTATCTGGCATTGTCAATTTCCCCCTCTGTATTGGATTGTTTCCCTCAGCATACAAATATACTGTTATTTCTCTCCTTTTTAACAACTCTTTCTTTTTACTCCATTTCCAAGTTCTCTGCTCCTCTTTATAGCAAATCTCAGAAGAGTTCTTGACTCACTCTCTTCAATCTCTCCTCCAGGTTGCTCTTTCCAAAATTATTATTGTTGAGATACAATTCATATATCCTAACAGTTACTATTTTAAAGTATACAACTTAGTGGCTTTCAGTACCTTCACAATGTGAGCAACCATTGCTACTACTTCTAGAACATCTCTAATCACCCCCCAAAATAAACCCTGTATTCATTAGCAGTCATTCTCCACTCATTCCTCTCCCTAGCTCTCCAAATTTGCCTGCTTTGAACCTTTCATATCAATGTAACTATACAATATTTTTCCTTTCCTTTTGTGTCTGGCTTCTTTCATGTAGCACATTGTTTTTTTATTTGTTTATTGTGTTTTTTTTTTGGTTTGTTTTAAGAGAGAGAGAATGACAAGAAAGGAGATAAAGAGGAGGAGGAGAGAGATGAGAAGCATCAACCCACAGTTGCTCTACTTTAATTGTTCATTCATCACTTTTCATATGTGCTTTGATCAGGGGGCTCAAGCTGAGCCAGTGACCCCTTTTTCAAGCCAGTGACCTTGGGCTTCAAATGAGTGACTTTGGGCTTCCAGCCAACGACCTTGGGTTCAAACCAGTGGCCTTGGGATCATTTTGATGATCCCACACTCAAGCTGGCAAGACCTTCACTTAAGCCAGAAACCCTGCATTCAAGCTGGCTAGTCTGTACTCAATCCAATGAGCCCACGTGCTAGCTGGTGACCTTGGGGTTTCAAACCAGGGCCCTTGGCATCCTGGTCTGATGTTTAATCTACTGCACCACCACCGATCAGGCAGCACACTGTTTTTGAGGTTCATTCATGTTGTATCCTGTGTCAGAACTTCATTCCTTCTTATAGATAAATAATATTCCACAGTATGGATATACTGAATATGCACTACACATTTTGTTTGTTTATTTACTACTTGATGGGTTCTTTACACTTTTTGGCTATCATAAATAACACTGCTATGAACATGTGTGTATCCATTCTCTCTTAAACCTGTTCTGCACAGGCTTTTGTTCCTTGGTGCACCACAACACCTGCTCCTCTCAAGGTCAACAATGATCTCCCAAGTGCAAGACTTCTTGATTCTCAGTCCTTATCTTCCTTGATCTATCAGAAATATTTGACATGGCTGATCACTCTTTCCTGTTTTACTTGGCTTCCAGGAGATCCTATTCTCCTGGTTTTCCTCCAATGTCACTGAATTTTCCTTTTCAGTCTTTTTGCTTATTCTTCTTCATATGCTCAACTCCAAATGTTAAAGTCTCCAGGTTCAGTCATAGATCTCTCTTCTTCCTTGTCTACACTCACTTCTGGGAGATCTCATCCCATCACAGGGCTTTCAATACAACCTAAATACTGGTGTATGCCAAATTTGGATCTCCAAATTTCAAATCATCAGCCTCTCCTTTTAATTCCAGACTCCTATAGCGAATTGCCCACTTCATATTTTCACTTGAATGTCTAAACAAACTAATTATATCCACAACTGACCTCTCGATTTTCCACCTGGTATAATGTATTCCTTGCATAGTCTTCCCCATCTTGGTGAATGGGAAGTCCAACATCCAGGTGCTGAGACCATAAAACTTTGAAGTTATCTCTGACCTTCCTTTCTCCCACACTGCACATCCAATCTGTCAGTAAGTGCTGACAGATGTGTAAGCAAAATATATTTAGGATTTTACAACTTCTTATTGCCCCTACTCCCTGATTTAAATCACCATCTCATGCCTCAGTTATTGCAAACCCTCTCCACTATTAAGTTCCTGCGTTTCTACCATACAATCTGTTTTCAATACAGAGTGATGCTTTAAAAATATATATAAAAGTCAAGTTATGTCACTCCTTTAGTTAAAACTCTCCAGGGGTTCCACTTCTTACTCATGGTAAAGTCATAGTTTTGTTTTTTTTAAGACTTTATTTATTCATTATAGAGAGGAGAGAGAGAGAGAGAGAGAGAGAGAGAGAGAGAGAGAAGGGGGAGGAGCAGGAAGCATCAACTCCCATATGTGCCTTGACCAGGCAAGCCCAGGGTTTTGAACCGGCAACCTCAGTGTTTCCAGGTTGACGCTTTATCCACTGCGTCACCACAGGTCAGGCAAAGTCATAGTTTTTAAAAAGGCTTACCAAGCTCTACATAGAGTAGCCCTGTTCCTTCATAGATTTCATTTCCCCATTACTCTTATTTCACTCTGGTCACACTGGCTGCCTTACTGTTCCTTGAACACATCAGGTTTGTTCCTGCTGCAGGGCCTTTGCACTTGCTATTCATTCTGCCTGGAATGTTCTCTCTTCCTTCCCTCCAGATATTGGTATGGTTCACTCCCTCACCTCCTGTGTAATTCACAATATGTATTACAATATGTAAATTCACAATATTTTACATATTGTGAATATGTAAAATACAGAGTTTATTCTTGTATTATTTATTAATTCTTGTATTATTTTCCACACCACAACTGTACACCTACTTTTGCCCCACTCTGTCAGCATTATCCCCTTATTTACAGGGGATATAATTAATGCCTGCAACTGCAGATAGAACTGAACCTTATGTCTATTATGTGTTTTTCCTATATATAGAACATACCTATGATAAAGTTTAATTTATAAATTAGGCACAGTAAAAAAATTACTAATAATAACTAATAATAAAATAGAACACATAACAATATACTGTAATAAAAGGTCTGTAAATATGGTCTCTCTCAGTTCATGTTTCCACCCACAAATTGAATGGCTTTTCCATCTGAGCTAAGTACTTCCCATGCACTGTGGCCATAACATTTGCAGTCTGAGGTGCGGCAGCATAATAAGCACAGATTTCTTTTTCCTTCTTCACAATTTAATGGAGAGAATATTTGTTCTTACTATAGATCTTAGCAAAATTAGCAAGTTTTTAATTTTTTTTTAACCTTTCCTTATTAACTCAACAACTTTCACCTTTTCACTTAAAGAAAGTAAATCCTCAAGGCCCAGGCTGGTTGGCTCAGTGGTCGAGTGTTGGCCTGGCGTGTGGAAGTTCCAGGTTCAATTTCTGGCCAGGGCACACAGGAGAAGCGCCGATCTGCTTCTCCACCCTTCACCCTCTCCTTTCTCTCTATCTCTCACTTCCCCTCTTATAGGCAAGGCTCCATTGCAGTAAAGTTGGCCCAGGCACAGAGGATGGATCCATGGCTCCACCTCAGGCTCTAGAATGGCTCCTATTACAATGGAGCAATGGCCCAGATGGGCAGAGCATCGCCTGCTGGTGGGCATGCCGGGTGGATCTCGGTGGGGCACATGCGGAAGTCTGTGTGACTGCCTCCCCACTTCTAACTTTGGGAAAAAAGTAAGTCCTCTATGGCTTCTCCTTGGCATATCTGAATTGCTAGCATCCTTACTCTTATGCTTTCAAGCCATTATTAAATAAAATAAGGGTTACACAAACACTGAGCTCTTCATATCTCCACAGTTGCTCTGCTAAACAAGAAGGCTACTAAGTAACCAATGGCATGAGTGTCTATAGCATGGATCTGCTCTACAAAAGGATGATTCAAGTCCTGGATGGGAAATAGCAGGGCAGGGCATGAGATTTCATCACGTTACTCAATACAGCACAGAATTTAAAATTTATGAATTATTTATGGAATTTTTCATTTAATATTTTCAGACCATGGTTGACAACAGGTAATGGAAACTGGAAAGGAAAACCATGGATAAAGGGAACTGCTGTACTCAAATGTCACCTTCATAGTGAGGCCCTGCCCAACCATCCAACCTGATATAAATACCCTCTGCCCCATATTCTTGATCTCCCTTACCCTGCTTCATTTTCCCCCCCAGAACTTATCACCATCTGAAGTTCTGCACATTTTACTTGTCTCCCTCCAGTACAACATAAGCTCTATGAAAGTAGAGATTTATTTTTAAAAATTATTTATTGATTTTAGACCTTAGGAACATTATACTGAGTGAAATAAGTAAATCAGAAAAAGATAAGAACTGTATGATTTCACACATAGGTGAGATATAAAACAGACTTATGGACATAGATAAAAGTGAAGTGGTTACCAGGGGGAAGGGAACATGAGAGAGGGGGAGGGGACTTGAGTGAATGGGGAGGCGGGAGGGGGAGGGGGTAGGGGGTAGGGGAAAGGGTATAAAGAAGGGCAAATACACGGTGACAGAAAATGATTTGACTTTGGATTATAGGTATGCAACATAATCAACAGTTCAAATGTTATAGAAATGTTCACCTGAAACTTATGCACTCTTATTGATCAATGTCATCCTGTTAATTTTCTGAATAAAATTTAAAAATTAAAAAAAAATTAGAGAGAGATGAAGGGTGAGAGACAGTAACATCAATCTGTTCCTGTATGTGCTCTGACTGGGGATTGAACAGGCAACCTCTGTGGATTGGGATGATGCTCTAACTAAAGAGCTATCTGACCAGGACAGAAGGTAGAAGTTTTTATCTGGTTTGTACATATCTGTATCACCAGCACCAGGACACTGCCCAGCACACATAAGTGCTCAAGTATATTTATTGAATAAATAAAAGAACAGTGAAATGGGTTACTTTGTGTTTTTTTCTTATTTCCTCTAGCCTTATTGAGGTATAAGTGACAAAAAATTTGTATATATTAAAGTCTATAATGTGATGATTTGATAAATAAAGGAATGATCAAACAGGTTATTTTGGAAACTAGTTGGGACTTCAGCCATTTCTTATTTCTTGACTGAATTCAGCCATTAGCTTTCAAAATAGTTTGTCTAATTTCAGCTGCAGTGTGATCCTGCATAAATTTTTTAAAAATATATTCTTACTAGAAATTTTATCTTTCTTAAGGTATTTAGAACTCTGGGCTCATTAATCAGACTGTTGGAGTTTTTTTTAAATTTTATTTATTCATTTTAGAGAGGAGAGAGAAAGGGAGAGAGACAGACAGAGAGAGAGAGAGACAGAGAGAGAGAGAGAGAGAGAGAGAGAGAGAGGAGAGAGACAGAGAGAGAAGGTAGGGAGGAGCAGGAAGCATCAACTCCCATATGTGCCTTGACCAGGCAAGCCCAGGGTTTCAAACTGGCGACCTCAGCATTTCCAGGTCCAGGCTGTTGGAGTTTGAATGCTAGACATCTGTGTGAATCCGGACAAGTTAGCCATTTTGTGCCTCAGTTTCATCATCAATACAACAGGTACCCAAGAAGTTCCTAACCCATGATCTTATTCTCAGGATCATAAAAATAATAGTGTATGTAAATCATCCAGCCCAGTACCTGGCACTTCAGTGAATGGTGGTTTTTATTACTGTTATTAAGATGTAAGAGAAAAATTTCCAAAAATACAGGAAGGCTTGCAACAGAAACAACTAAATACATTTTTCTAAGTGAAACTAAAATAGTTGTCCAGCTCTTTTGTATAAGTGGCATTTCTTTGGGAAATGAGCCAAAACTTGAAGGCCAATTGTTCTGTCCCTTTCTTTAGGAGGGTTTCCTGAGACTGGACAGATTCTCTGTATCTTCACAGAATTGTCACACTTCGAATCCCTCATACTTAATATCCCTGCTTCTCACATTTTCATTTTAATGCCATTTCAGACCCAGAGGTTTGGATTCCATGGATGATCTTCACTCAGGAAATCGGTTAAAAATTCAGCAGTTCTTTTTGTGGGAAAGATGCTTACTGAGTGCTGGCAGACTAGCTCTCTAAATGTGTTGACTTGCAAACAAGGTTGTCTATGCTTTAAAAGGCAAGGACAATGGTCTCTATTTCCGTGTCATGACACCTCCTTGTAGCTGGCTGTCAGACATGTCTTGTGTTAATGCCTTGATAAACAAAGTTATCACAGATCCAGTCTGTGAATGCCACTGTGTGCTGATTCTTTGACATGTGCACAGAAACGGGGAAGCGCAACTCTATGGAAGCATTTGGCTCCACATTTCACAGCCAACGAAGTGCTGCCTCTCTCATTCAGCACTTGCCCTTCATGATTTCACACTTGCTTTTCAGGGTCCACTTCTTATATTCTAACTTCTTGCCTACCTTCCACAATAACTTATACTGAGCTGGGCTGGCCTTAGCACATGTTCATGAAGCCCCACAGGGATCAAGAAATACTAGTTAAACCACACTGCTTCTTTACTTCTTTGCTGCTTTTGAACAATTTTCTAATTTTGTTCTTTAAATACAATTTTATCTTTGTTTTGGAGCTATGCTGTAAATTTCTTGAGTACATGGACTTCTGCATTATTCCTGTCTTCTGCAGGGCCATACTTGATCCTTCATTCAGTCTATGTTTTTACTATTATGCTCTGCAACAGTGCTCTGGAAAAATGGATTCAATCCCTAAGAATTGGGTAAAATTTTTTTCTCCTTGACTTTCTATTTCATTCACTCACTCATTCATTCATTCATTCAGAGGAGGAGAGTGCGAATGCAGTCCCTATCTACTAAGAATGATGCAGTCAAGTTTCCCACGTTTGGGGAAATCACAGAGGGCAGCACATCCAGAGTGCAATGGCTTAGTCTCGACCTGAGAAAATGACCCGTCAGGATCATGGTATCTCCCCTGCCATGTAAGTATGACTTTTTATTTTTTATTGTGGTTAGGAGAAAATAGCATATAACAATCAGTAATTACTAAACCATTTTCTTATATAGTACAACTTCAAATAAAAATCTGACAAAGCCTATGTTGAGAATTAGAAACTTACTCATAAACAGTTGTCCATCCATTTTCATTACTTTTGGTTGCCAGAAGCCCTGTGTTTCCTGGATAGGTCATCAAGGCCAGATTATAGCCTTGGGCTGACACTCTTTTCAAGACTCCATTGCTGCTTATGGTAAGCCAGTACACCTGCCCACCAGGCACTACTAGCCAAAGGGGCATTCCGCCCGCATCCCGGCGAATATGCACTGAGTTTCCATTGCTGCTGGTTATGGCACCCAAGTCACCTTCGGCATTGTAGGTGAAATTATACACATAGTCCCTTGTTATCAAGTTCAAGGTGTGCAGGTGGGTCCCATTGACAGTGAACTGGTAGAGTTCCTGATCAGCAGGTGAAGCAATCTCATAAAGGTTCATATCATTCAGGTGGGCTTGGTTCCTGTTAATGGTTCGAATTCGAACGTTCCCAAGGTCTGCCACATAGAGGGTGCCATCAGGGGACACCGCTAAGGAGGAAGGGGCTTTCATCTTTGCATCTTTGGCATAGCCACCATCACCTGTGGGAGAAAGACCCTGATTGATTGTCATCATAAGCATTTATATGAATAAACAGTATACAGAAAATCACTGTGCATAGAGAATCATTTGAAAATGAACAATCTGACTTTGGGTGATGGGTATACAACATAATTGGCTGTCCAAATGATGTGGAGATATTTGCCCAAAAATCTATGTACTCTATCTAGTTGACCAATGTCACCCTATTAAATTTAATCATGTAAATAAAAATTAAAAAAAGAAAGTGAACAATGAGTGCCAACATTCTCTGTATGTCCCCCTCAACAAACTTGAAACCCATTATTCAAATTTCTTAAGTTAGTACCACTGAAGACAAACAGTAAGATGCAATTATCTTAGTAACACCAATTTTTTGAAATCCTCAATCCTGCTGTTCAGCATCTATTGTACTGCAAGATACAAAAACAGCAAATAATAACAGCCAACAAAATTTGGCTGGAAATCCATGAGACTCAGGCCTATTAATGCTTGTCATTTCTATCTCAGACTTTCCAATCTTACTGTGCCCAGAGGACCTGGCTTCAGTTAATTTCCATTGTCACATTGTCAAAGTACACTAAGTGTGCAAGTGCAACAGTGATTCAGAACATCAAATTTGATAACTGGAATAAATATTAGATTTGTCTTGAATGAAAGACATAAATTAGCAAACCAACTATGAAACTAATTGTCCAGGAAAACATCGGAAATATTGATCAAAAGTCATATTGACTAAGTTGCTCACTCTAGACTCCTCTGGCCCAGGCAAAAGTAAAGGTTAAGAGAACCATCTGGGCCTGGATGAGCAGTTTAATAGGGCTGCAGACAGCACGGAGGGATTTTCACATCCCAGTAATAAATGTATCTATTGACATTTCAAGGACTGTCTGTTATCTGGAATATCTACTCCATGTTTTGGGGAAAAGGCTCTTCCTTGTTTTTCTTCTTCTTTTTTTTTTTTTAATTTATTTCAATGGAATGTAAAGGGAATTAGTGGTTATGGAGAAAGTTTCAAATTCTTTTAAAATAATCTAAGTAGCAGACTAATGTCCTGAGACCCCTCCACTGTGGGATTTAATTGTGCCCGTGTGTCCCCAGAGCAGTCTGTTCCTAGTCCCTTTGGGTTTCAAATAGCACATGCTGTTAATCTGTAAACCAGTCACTTAGGGGAAGTAATTGTCCCTAAGCTAAATTCATATATTGAGGTTTTACCTAGTTTCTTTCTCTAAACTACAAATACTATTATGATCTTACATTTGTAGTCATAACCTTTTAGGGTTATCAAAATTTGCATTTTATTAGTTTACCCTCAAACCATCAAGGTGATATAATTGAGACAGATGACATTCCTATTTACCCTTTTGAGTAGTGAGTTTTTTTCATGCTCGCTGACCCCCTGGAGTGAGGTTTTTTTTTCCAAAAATGAAATTAGTTCCAGTTTTATTAACTTAAAATCATGTTTGTTTGATAACCAATTTATGGCAACAAGAAGAACATACATTTGCCTTTTTAAAATGTTGCCTTACACATTTTTAAAATAAATCGATCGTACTTTGGGTGGTCAGGAGGTACGAGGACGAACATGAACGGTCGTATTGCTTTCTCCACTAACTCCTATCAATGTTCACAAGCCACGCTTCTGCTTTCCTTTTGACTTTTCTGATGCGTGTTTTTCTTTTGAAAACAGAGCGAAGGAGCTGGTGAATTGTTAAAAAGGTCATACCTGAAAAACAGTCACAGTTGGGATCAATTTTGCAATCACAGTCAGTGGGGGCACCAGCTATGATGGAGATCTCCCCATTGGTGGTAACTTGCTGAATGCGGTTTACTTTCCTTTCATCTGTTTCAGCTATGAAGAGCAGTCCACTGTGGGACACACTGATGGCTCGAGCCGACTCCAGAGTGGAGTGAATTGCCACTTTGCTGACCAAGAAATGATCGATACCTGGCACCTGGCAGTGAATGGGGCGCCCTGCAATGATTCGCACGCGCCTGTTCTCAGAAATTTGCAGCACAATGTTGTTATCCAAGACATACAATGAATTGTCCATGGGATTGACTGCAAGGTCTGTTGGCCACTCTAATCGCACCTGCAAAAAGAACAGAATACACACCATTAGGTTACAATATCTTTCCAGGGGCAGTTTTATCTTGAAAGAAAAACTGGCTTATTGGTTGCCCTCATCTCAAGAATTTCAGCAATGTTGACATTGTCTGCAAAGTTACAGGAGGATTGTTGATCCAGTGTTCAGGTAAACATATTTATCATTTAAACCATTTCCAACATAATGTAACTTTTTTTTTTTGCAATAATTCCAGAACAATCCTCTAGAGCATCAATTTTCAATCCTTTTCATGTCATGGCACACATAAACTAATTACTAAAATTGTGTGACACAACAAAAACCATATATTTTGCCAATATGAGAAAAATAAGTATAATTTTGATTGATTTACAAAAAAAAAGCAATACTACTAATTACCTACCCTTTTTGCTCCAATGTGACTTTTTAAAAAATTAGGTGCCTATACTTGTGTATAAGTATTTCTGGTACCCAGAATTAACCAATCATATGCAACCTTATTATGCAACATGACCAGTAAGATGCAACTCTGTTATATAATCTATGATTTACATATTTATGGTTCAAGACAGGGTATTCACACCAGATATGGCTATTATTGTGCTGGCTGTTGTCATTGTTTTTTTTAAATTTGACAATCTAAGGGAAAAGAGGTCAGTGCCCCTGACTGAACAGTCAGTATTGCATGCTTTAAAAATTCTTGCAGCACACTGGTTAAAAATCGATGCTCTAGAGCAGTGTTTTTCAGAGTGTGGTCTTCAGACAAGGAGCAAGAGCATTACCTGGGAGCTTGTTAGAAATGTGAATTCTCAGTCCCTCCCTTAGACCTATTGAATCAGAATCTCTGGGGGTGGAGGCCCAGCCAACTATGTTTTAACAAGCTTCCAAGTGATTCTAATGCACACTACAGTTTGAAGACCAGTGCTTTAGGGCTTCTGTGTCACTATAATATGCAAATCTCTCTCACTGTCCTGTAGATGTATGGAAGAGCAAACTTATAGAGGCTTCTGGAAAACAGAATGCTGGAGAAACCGGATTTTACTCTAACTGCAAACTTTTGGGACAGGACCTTCCATTAGCATAGACATAGTATCCACCTTGTGGAAAATTTAGGTCCAATACATCAGTTGGTGATTTGAAATACTAAGGTGTAGTGCACTATTACCTAGCTTGACCTGGCTCACTACATATCTCCCTTTCCTCAACAAAGAAATAGATTGATTTGTTCTTTCACTGAATGTTTGATAAGTACAATATCTGTGCTAAGCTTTGTGCTAGGCTTTGGAGATTCAAAAGACTGCTATGACATTACTCACTGTGTTATAAAGAAGGAGGCAGCAGAGAAAGTATGAAAGCACTTTCCAGACTAGGAGTCAGGAGGCAGGGTATTACCAGAGAAGGTTCTACCTAAGCAGGGACTGAAATGATCAGTAGGAGAGGACTGTGGTAAAAATGAAGGGAGGGGAAGCAGAGTTGAGGGCAATCTAGTCAGAGGTAACAGCATGTGTGAAGGCCCAGAGGTTAGAGATAGTATGGACCATTCACGTTACTACAAACAATTAAGTAAGGCTGAATGTATGGGAGTGATGAACAATGGAATCAAGAGGTAGGCAGTGCTAGGTATTATGAACTAAATAGTGACCCCCTCAAATTTGTATGTTGAAGCCCTAACCCCCAATGTGACTGTATTTGCCAATAGGACCATTAAAAAACTAATAAAAGTAAAATAGGGTCATAAGAGTGGGGTTCTATTTCAATGAGACTGGTATCCTTATAAGAAGCTGGAGACACCAGGAGTGTGTTCTCACAGAGAAAGACCCCATATGAGGACACAGTAAGAGGATGGTCTTCTGCAAGCCAAAGAGAGAGGCCTCAGGAGAAACCAAACCTGTTTCTTGAACTTCTAGCCTCCAGAACGGTGAGAAAAAAAATGTCTTTTGTTAAAGCCACCCAATCTGTGGTATTTTGTTAAGGAAGCTGTAGCAGACTAATACACAAGATAATGGAGAAATGTACATGTCTATATTTATTCTGATGGCCGTGGGAAACTGCTGAAGGGCTTTAAGTGGGAGTGTGCTATAGTCTATCTGATCTGGGTACAAGAGGGATCACACTGGCTGCTCTTAAAACCAAATGGAGGAGGAGGAGAGATGGGAGGCAGGCTGATATTTAAGAGCCTCCTACAGTGGTCCAGGAGAGGGATGATAGTGGCCTGAGCGAAGATGACAACAGGTTATAACAGGAGATTGGTTTTGTAAGGTTTTTTAAAGTTGAATTTGTATGTAAATTGGAACAAGTACATTTACCTATTAAATGAAACTCAGATAGTTGTTTTTCTTAACGTACTATTTATTTTTACCTTTCTGTGCATATAAAAACTTAAACATTTTCAAACCTATATTATCTCTCTTATTTGTAACCTGGGGACTGCCTGTAAATGGATATGAGACACATAACGAGTTAAAAATGAAGATGTGTGTGTGTGTGTGTGTGTGTGTGTGTGTGTGTGTGGTATACCTTGTGCCATGTTGCAGGCACTGGGGACCCACAGACCAGCCAAACATGGCTCCACTCTAGTTGCTTTCTGGACACAGCTGTTGGCCCAATTCCTGCCCTGACATCTCCTCCATAGGTATTATTTATCACTGGGCACATCTCAGAGAACTGTACTGCATGTCCTCTCACCCCACCACTCACTTACTAAATACGTTATTTCTCCTCTCTTAGCCTAGAGAAAGGCAGACACATCTTTCCCTTTCCTGGTCAAGATAGTAACAGTAACATACCTACTCTTCTTTGTGACTTGAGTGAATCCCCAAGGAAAGCTTTTCTTTTCTTAATGAATTCAAATGGTTGAAAATAAGATGCAGACTTTCATCATATTCTGAGTCCTGCTATTTCCCTGGGTGGAAGAGGCCTTACACTCAGCAATTAAGTAGATAAAGGCCAGTCTGAAATAAGATCCTCACTCTAATTCTGTCTTCTAATGGAGGACATCTAATGATGTTGTAAAGAACACAAAGATTGTCTTTGACCTCTTTAGCACCACTCGGGGCCCTTTGCTCCCTGAGTCTGAGTGTCTCTCCCAGGCAACCAGCAACCTCATTCTATCCCCATGTCTTTGTGTGCCCCCAACCTCCACACAGGTTGGCTGTCTTAAGTTGGTACCATATGCCTCTGGGCAGCTAGGAATTGGAATGCTAATGGAGTATAAAGCTGAGCTGGTGTCCTGCATGTTCTACAGAGCCTTTCGGACTGGGGCCATTGGATATACATTAAGCAGCAACTTGTACAGTTCCTAGAGCAGTTTGGTGTGATGTGTTCCTCAGCACGTCTGTCTGAGGCCTTTCCATGTCAGTGCCCTGCCACCGAGAGTGAGTGCCTGCTGCTGCGGGGGGCACTGCCTCCTCCGTGCCATGTGCCCCCACCAGGGGCCTCAGCATTGTGCTTTCACAGAGCTATCTGTGTGCTGGTCCTATGGCATGCTGTTGCCCAGGAAATGAGCTGGGGTGGGCTGAGGAAGAGAGAATGTGTTTATTTCAGTACAACACTCCTATTCAGATTGAGTCTGAAGTCAGTGACCCAGAAAAAACAAAGCCAGCAGAAATGACATTCTAATTATCCCCAGTCTGAGAGTGGAGGCCAGGGCAGAGGCCGGGGACAGCACACACCTGGCAGGAGTCAGAGAAGGACATGTTTCAGACTCTGCTCTCTGCTGTCAAGGCTGCCTCAAGATAAGGGCTGCTCATTGGGAGATAAGCTGTGAAATTCTCCAACTTGCTCAACCTGATTTAAGTCAATATTATCGGTGTCATGTTTATTAGATTTAATATTACCTCAAAAATACACCAGCTATTGTGTCTACTTGTTTTATTTTCTATCAAATAATTCACCCTCTGGCATTTTCCTGTAACTAAAGTGACCTCTGTACGTCTGAGATACTTTCTCTACCAGCACCACAGAATTCCTTTAATTCCCATCTGATTCTGCTGGGCAGCTTGTCTGTGAAATCTACTCAGATGAAAGATATGTGGCTACTTAGTAGTCTAGGATCTGCTTTTTCACAAATGACCTTTTCACCTTTCTTAGATTGTCATTTCCTTTTATATCCTCATGTTAAATACTCCTATTTCCAGGTAATTTTTCAAGGAACTGGTGCTTCAGACTTACACAATAGAAACACGCTATTTCCTTCCAAGGCATTTTCTTAACACACCCCATACATGGAATGGAGTCCGAGCTGCTTCTGGTGGTCACAATGTGCTACTTCGGTGGGGCTAAGAATAACCCCTGATCGCTGCTGGCACTTATCTGAGTAGTTTATGGGAGAAATCAACATTTCTTTTTGGGCTGTGAGAGCAATAAGAAGTGTAGGCAGAACCGTGACACTCTGGAAGTTGTGACCCAGCCCACAGGCAAACCATTTGGCTGAATTTGCGGTGGTTGCCCCGCCTTGTAAAAATACATTAATTTATTTGAAATGTCAAAATGTATTTAAACTAAACTAGCATTAAAGGTCACTAGGATAGCTGCCAGCTGGTGGGTCTGCCCATCTTCCGATAACCTTCCCTGAGAAAGATCTGTGAGTGGAAAGGGGCCCTTGGTCTGGACATCAAGCCTCGACAGCACTATGTCTTTCTCTGCTAATCAAAACTTTGCCTTGAAGGGCCTTGACTCTCAGGTCAGCCAGTCCCATGATTAGCTGACAGATCCAGCTAATTTTGACCTAAGTAGCAGTTTATAAAGAGGCATAATCATATAGGCAAAAAATTTACATGTAAAAGTAATCTTGAAATATGAACCTTTGATTAAGTTAAAGTAGAAAATCCTTCAGTTATAAACTTAATCCCACAATGTAGACACAGACTATAATTTGTATACTTGGGCTCTCTTTACTGATCTCAAGGCTGGGCCCTTCTTTTTTTTTTTGACAGAGACAGAGTCAGAGAGAGAGATAGATAGGGACAGACAGACAGAACAGAGAGAGATGAGAAGCATCAATCATTAGTTTTTCGTTGCAACGCCTTAGTTGTTCATTGATTACTTTCTCATATGTGCCTTGACCAGGGGACTACAGCAGATTGAGTGACCCCTTGCTCAAGCCAGCGACCTTGGGCTCAAGCTGGTGAGCCTTGCTCAAACCAGATGAGTGCATGTTCAAGCTGGCAACCTCGGGGTTTCGAACCTGGGTCCTCCATGTCCCAGTCTGACGCTCTGTCCACTGTGCCACTGCCTGGTCAGGCAAGATTGGGACCTTCTTTACTAGCATTTAGCCCTAGGCAAATGAGGTCTCCTCTAGGAGTCTCTGCTTCTCTCATCTGTTACAAAAGGAAGAGAGGCTAATGATAATGTAGCTATTTCTGAGAGTTATTATTACTCTATACTGGGTTCCTCTCAAGAAAGTGAAGTGAGATAGTGATATAAAGTGGTAAGCCCAGTGCTTAAGGGATGATAATTGGTATTAAAATTAATAATGGTTTCAAAGTCATAGATCTTTAGAGCCAGAAGGAATCTAGTTCAGTTCAATATAGTTTCCTTTCAACTCTACCTCCCAGATTTCAGCTGTCTCACATAATGTCTTTTTTTAATTTTTTATTTTTTATACATAAAGTTTTATTAATTTTAATGGGGTGACATCAATAAATCAGGGTACATATATTCAAAGAAAACATGTCCAGGTTATCTTGTCATTCAATTATGTTGCATACCCATCACCCAAAGTCAGATTGTTCTCCGTCACCTTCTATCTAGTTTTCTTTGTGCCCCTCCCCACATAATGTCTTCATGAATTTTGCCTTACCTGTATGCCACTTGCATTCTTATTGACTTAATATTCTTCTTTAAATTGATGTACTTTTAAAATATAAATAGGCACTGCCCCTTCCTTTGAACTGGTCTTAATCAATAACATCTACAGGCTCACTCACCTAAGACTTTAAAAAACGTAACTATTGTTTACTGAGTGCTTCCTATGTGTCAGGTTCTTTACATCAGTGTTTTTCAACCACTGGCCTGCCAGAAATTTTGTACCGGTCTGGAAAAGAATTAACCACCCTGAGCTTGTATGAAGATTATAGGGTTTATAATCATTGCGTCTATAATCTTCATATAACATCAGGGTGGTTAACTCTTTCACAGATGGGCAAGAAATTTCTGGAGGACCAGTGGTTAAAACCACTGCTTTACATGGGTTATTACTTTATATTCCAAAAATGATCACTTGAAAATGAAATTATTAATATATTCACTGTCAGATATGTGCTGTGAGCCCCTATGCCATCTGATTCCTTATCTAGAAGAGTGGACACATTTTTTCATGCTCTCCTTATCAAGTCTGGCCTCCCTTTTACTTCATTTAAATCAATGTGAAGGGGGTACTCTCTTTGGCTGAGAAGGTCAAAGCTCATTGCAGGTTGAGCAATTTGTATTTGTCATCTCTTATCTTACAGTTCAATGCTTTATAGTGCCTACTTTGTGCCAGGCACAATAGTAAATAAAACAGGTCCTCTCCCTTGATTATGTCAAGGACAAATCAGGGAATGTAGATACAGAAACAGGTCATTTCAAAATAATGTGGTGAAATGCTATGATAGACATATGGCCAGGTCTGGAAAAGAATTAACCACTCTGAGATTGTATGAAGATTATAGGGTTTATAATCATTGACATGGGAACACAGAGGAGGCAGTTTGGAGCAATACTCCTAGGAAAGAAATGTAATCTTAATCTTAAAGGATGAAGCAAAGGTATTGAGAAGAAGCAAGGTAGGATTGCAGCAGAGGGAAAGGAGCGAACAAAAGGACAGAGCATGAAAGTCCATAGGAGTGACAGAATTAACCATGGTCTGGTATTACTAGAACATAAAGTAGGGTAGGTAGTGGTGGAAAATGAAATTAAAATATTTGCCAGGGTCATGGTTTAAGTTTCTCCACTGAAGCACTATTGTTATTTGGGGCCAGATAATTCTTTGTTGTGAGGCTGTCCTGTGCATGGTAAATAAAATATTTGCAGCATTCCTTATTCACTAGATGCCAGTAGCACCTCCTTCTGAGTTGTGACAACCAAAAATCTGTCCTGATATTTCCAAGTGTCTCCTGAGCAACAAAACTGTCCCTTGTTGAGAAACAATGGACTAAGTCATGGCAGGCTGTGTATACTAAGAACTTTAGACTTAGACTGTGAGTATTAAGGAAAGAGTCAATGAAGGTCTTTAAAGTTGGGAGCTAACATGGTCAGACTTGTATTTTAGAAAGATCACTTAGGCTACAGTTTTGGGGGCAGGCTGGAGGGATACCAGGCTGATGATGCAGGAGAACCTATTTGGAGGCCAGCAGTAACTTCACCTATTAAAACGGTCTCTCATTCAACAACCTGGCAAATATCCGAGTGCTGATCCAGACAGACCATAGTCCCTGCCTTTGTGGTACCAAGAGTTTGGAAAACTGCTTTGCATACTTTATTTTTATTTTATTTTAATTTTTTACAAAGCCCATTGAGAATCCAATGAAAGCTCTGTTCTTTGTCCCTAGAAAAAGGCTCAGATATAGTAGAAGAAAGTGGTCAGGAGCTCAGGCTCTGGAATCAAGACTCCCTGGGCTGAAAATTCTGTTATTTTCTAGCTCTGACCTTGGAACAAATCAGTTAATCTCTCTGAGCCTCAATTTTCTCATCTAGAAATTGGGTATAGTAATAATATCTCCTCAAGAAAAATAAATTGCACGCAGCACTTAGCACAGTGCTAGGTACACAGAAATAGTTCTGTAAGGCTGTTTTATTATTATTATAGAACATGCCTGTGTTTCTCTCGTCTCTGTCTGGCTATTGCAATGTTCTCTTCCTTGGCTATCACATGAACTACTGAATACAACCATATAGTCATGCTCTTTTAATGTGTCTCCTGTTTCTGTTATCAGATATTTTCTCCTGATATTTCATTCCTTGAGAACCCTTCTAAGCTATGTGTCATCCAAGAAATACTTGTTTTATATTGGGACATACTATTTCACATACACTTTCCAGCTGATTTCAAGGCTAGTGCTTTAGCTTATTACTTGGATCCCCCATTGTTATCAGTAACAGTACTCTTAGTATAATTCCAAGTGTAAAACATGGTTTTTTAATTATTCCCTTTGTTCTGACAATGAATATCTGTCTATCTTATTTTAGGCACTATGCTAGGAATTAGGGAGCCAGTTCTAACAATGATGGACTGGATCCTGCCCTCACAGAGTTTACAGTCGTTTACTGACTATTTTCTTTATTTCCCAGTATATACAAGGAGGTACTAGTGACATAGATCAGTAAACCACTTCTGTTCCATTCCATCCATTTTAAGGAATTAGCTTTTATGGAAGAGCCTCAAAAACATATCATGGGGTTTGACCTGTGGTGGCACAGTGGATAAAGTGATGACCTGGAACACTGAGGTCGCTGGTTCAAAACCCTGCACTTGCCTGGTCAAAGCACATATGGGAGTTGATGCTTCCTGTTCCTTCTCCTTTTATCTCTCTCTCTCTTTCTCTCTTTCACTCTCTCTCTCATTCTCTCACCTCTCTAAAATGAATAAATTTTAAAAAAACCCCAAAACCAATGACATTAAAGAAAACACATATCATGGCTGATGCTATCTTTTACAATTGCTACCAAGTGCTAATAACTTATTTTCTCAAATTCATGCTGGGAAAAAAAAAAGTTGTTTGTCAAAAGACCGTCTCTCCCCATCCCAAATATGATACTTGAATTCTTCCTTTACCACATTTCTACCTTTATGGCTCATTTGAAAAACAACTGATTTTCTCTGAGGCCTCTTCAGTGAGGATTTCCAGGAAGTATGATGATTTCACTTGCAGTGTGCCAGTCTGGAGAAGATGCAGTGATGGTACTGAGTGCTCGCTGCCACGTGGTCTGCCAGCCCCACATAGAGTTCCCCATGCTTCTAAAAGCTGACAGCTTCCAACTGTTAGCATCACTTTTTGCCAGTTTTCAAATGGCCTTCTCACTTTTGACACTGATACTGTCTAAGCTTTTATAAAAGAGGAAAAAAAACCATCCGGAGAAAATTTGGTTTTCTGCAGTTGGAAAATATCTTGATACCTTTGAGAGTGATGACCCATATTGATCTCAGTTTTAAAAAGTGGAAATTATTAGAAGATGAAATATACTGGGGTTACATAAACTTGTCAACTGGCAAATTATTTCCTATTATCTCATATCAATTCTTTTGTGTTTCTCTGTATCATGGAGGGAGAGTTTGAGGAACTTCCAAACCTTTGGTCAAATGCACCAGCATGGTCTGTCTCCACAACTGTCCAATCAGAATAACTGATTCTCTGACACTGGAGTCGAATTAGTCATTGCAGATGAATAGCCAGGATCAATATAATCAAGAGTCACAACTAGACTGCTCTTCAGAATCATTCTGCTGCACAGCCTGTAGATTAAATTGCATCTACACCAATATTCCTAAAATATTTTGGAAGTGGAGGAAGCAAACCAAAGCAAAACAAAACAAAGCAACTCCTGGTGTGTTTTATCTTCTAATAATTTTCACCTTTTAAAAGCAAGATCAACGGGGGTCATCACACTGAAAAGTGTAATTGTGCTTTCCAAATGCAGAATACGAAACTTTTCTAATGGCTTGTATAAGCTTGAAGAAGCGCAGACAGTTTCAGGGTCAAAATAAAATATTGAATTTGTGGTCACTAACATGACTGTTGTAGAGACTATCACTTCCAGGCCTACCCTATCATGCATTCACTCTTTCCTCTTTAGTAATAAATTCCCATTATTTCATCTGTGCACACTGCTGTCTAGAATTGAAGACATTCGAGCCTTATTTGCAATTAACTGTAGCCATGTGATCAATTTCACTGCAATCACATAGAAGAGGGAATGTGGAAACATCCACACGTTTAAATTCTTGCTTTGAAAGGCTGCTTAAGGAAAGCTAAGCCAATTGGAAGGAGCCTTTTTCTTTTGGCCCTTTCTTCAATTCTGCAATATGGACATACGGGTGAGAATTTTAGTACATGTCCTAGACCAGGGGTCCCCAAACTACAGCCTGTGGGCTGCATGCAGCCCCTTGAGGCCATTTATCCAGCTCCCACCACACTTCCAGAAGGGGCACTTCTTTCATTGGTGGTCAGGGAGAGAAGCATAGTTCCCATTGAAATACTGGTCAGTTTGTTGATTTAAATTTATTTGTTCTTTATTTTAAATATTGTATTTGTTCCCGTTTTGTTTTTTTTTACTTTAAAATAAGATATGTGCAGTGTGCATAGGGATTTATTCATAGTTAATTTTTTTTTTTTATAGTCCGGCCCTCCAACGGTCTGAGGGACAGTGAACTGGCCCCCTGTGTAAAAAGTTTGGGGACTCCTGTCCTAGACTATGAAGTGCCATGAAAATGGAGGTTACATGTTAAAATGACAATGCAGAAACACAGCAAATGAGTCCCAGATGACCTCTCAAAACTGCCATTACAGTTTTGGACTATGCATCTAGCCTGGCTGCTATCTTGCTTATGTCACAGTTATGTTGGAGTGTGGGAGGAGGTTCTGTTATTTCCAGCTGAATCTAATCACAATGAAGAAGATGTACTATTAGGCTTTGTTCTTGACTAGTGCCATTGACTATACCATTATGATCAAACTGGTTGGACAAAATTCTAGTGTTTTTTTTTTTTTTTAAGTTAGAGGAGGAGACATATGAGACAGACGCTCGCATGTGCCTCAACTGGGATGCACCCAGCAGCCCCTGTCTGGGGCGATGCTTGAATCTACTGAGCTATTTTTAGCACCTGAGGCTGATGCTTGTACCAACTGAGCTATCCTCAGTGTCTGGGGCCAAAGCTCCCAATAGAGCCATTGGCTGGAGGAAAGGAAGAGGGAGAGAAGGGGGAGAGGGAGGGAGAGAGAAGCAGATGGTTGTTTCTCTTTTGTGCCTGGACCAAGAATCAAACCTGGGATATCCATAAGCTGGGCTGACACTCCGTCCACTGAGCAAAGTGGCCATGGCCACAAAATTCTAATTTTATATCTCCACATAGATCACTGGTGTTTCCAAAATTACATTAAATTGAAATAAATTAATGTCTGAAAGTAACTGACACATGTGGTAAAGTCCGTTGAAGTAGCCCGTTGTTAAGAGGATGACTAATTGTTTAAACTTAGTGATTAACCTTAAGCATTTCTGAATACCCAGTGCTCCATCTTTGGGTACTTGTTCAAGTTGCTCTTCTAGCTCCATGACTCATTCAGAAACAGTGCTTCTCTAGTACATTGTAAGTACCTGTTTGCCTTCTTGTATTCTCTATTAGGGCTGTGAATCTTCAAGGGCAGGGAGGAAGCCTCATTCATTTTTGTATTCCCAGTATGTGGTGTTACAGTTGGTAAATGCTGAATGAAAACATTACTGCTCATTGACTGTAACATTTTCAGTCCATGCAAACATTAAAAACATTATACAACAAATTGTCTCTAAGAAAAACTATTTTTCATCAACATGTTGGAGTCAGTAAGTCTGGGTTCCCAGAGACCCACTGAAATTAGTGTGAGTTTCTATCCTTCCTCAATTTTAAGACATGTATTTCCCACTCCCTCCATATTTTAACATTTCTAATGTGAAGATGTGTCTTATAATCAATGTATACATTTAGTGGAGCATTTTTTCCCACCATCCAAAGTTATCAAATTGGTGCTATTTCTTACAATCCATGTTGTCTTAGAATTGAGGAAATATAGTTATTCTATTTTAGTCCACAGACTTATGGGGTCTCTGAGACTCTTTCAATGAAGTATGTGAGGTCAAAACTATTTTTAAAATGATAGTATTTGATTTTTATACTTTCTCACGAAAGTACAGCGGAGTTTCCCAGAGGCTACCTAAGGCTAGTATACCTTTGTGTTATTTTTTAAATGTGCCCTTTTGCTTGACCAGTGGTGGCTCAGTGGATAAAGTGTCAAGCCAGAAGCTAAGGTTGCCAGTTTAAAACCCTGAGGTCGCTGGCTCTAAGCGGGGGCTTTTTAGCTGAGGTTACTGACTTGAGCAGGGAATCGTCCACAAGATCCCAAAGCTCGCCAGCTTGAGCCCAAAGGTCACTGGCATGAAAGCCCAAAGTTGCTGGCTTGAGCAAGGGGACACTGGCTTGGCCCTAGTCAAGGCACATATGAGAAGCTCAATGTACAACCAAAGTGAAATCACCTACAAGGTGATGCTTTTCACCTTCCCTTCCTGTTTCTCTCTCTCTTTTGCAAAAACAAACAAACAAACAAACAAACAAACAAAAAAGCCCCACACTTTAGTAAGCTAAATATTGACATACAAAACCCACATACAAAAAGAAAAGCTCTTTGGGGTTCCCATAATTTTTTATAAGTGTAAATGGGTCCTGACACCAAAAACTTGAGTCTGGTTATCCTAGGGGAAAGAAACAGTGAATAAAGCCATATATATATATATATATATATATATATATATATATATATATATATATATATATATATATATATATATATTGACACTTGTGAATACACAGAATGTTTAACCACTTCCAGTTTTCAATTTACAGTCAGAGTCATCTATCAGCAGGATATGGAGGCCCAGTGTGAAAACTACAGCATGTCCTTCAGACTCCATGGCTAATTTGTTTGTAAATTTGATTGTTATCATAAGAAGAACATATTGTACATGATGCTACTTGCAGATTTACTATTTGTATCATTCTATATCTTGGGCTTTATCGTTAGAGACAAAGACCTTAACCCCTTCAGCACTTCTGAGATTAGAGGGAGGAACATGAAAGCATTACTTTTTTTTTTCTTTTGAGTCTCTAATTTAATTTTACATGTATTTATTAAATCCTTACTGGATATGCAGCACTGTGGGAGATATACATACAGGAAGAGAGACAACTAAGGAACAGTCCAAAGTGACATAAAATAAAATGTGAGGCCAGGTGCTGAGGCCATAAATTCTGAGAATTCAAAGTGAAGTGAGGACCACTGTGAGTCTTTATGCATAAGAGGTGGGGTTCCTGCCCTCTTAACCAAGGTTTTGCTGCATAGGAGCCAGGAAAGAAAAAGAAGCTCCAGAAATCATTCTGCTGAGTTTCTTCCTGCTGAGAAGTTGCAGAAACTTGTCTGTTGCAGGTTGTTAATATCATAGTACTGGCTCGATGGGGTATACCGAGTTTCCAATTCCCTTTGGCACCTAAAACAATTTACAGGCCAGAGGTATGACTGCACGCCTGTTTGGAAATGGTCTGATTTCATTGATCAGCCACTCTGAGATTATGTTTTCATTTCTGTAGCTACTGCTAACCCTTTTTCCAGTATAACATTTCAGGCAGGACCTATTAAAAATTTCACCATGGAGATATTAAGACATAAATGCGCAGGTTTTTAAAAGGGAAGAGAAATATTACAACTCATGATTGCTTTGCTCAAAAGTTTACTTCAAGTTAGACTAGAATTCCACAGATTGCCTCTCTTATCTTAACTCTGTAATGTTTCCAAATGATAAGGATACCAATAAGAGCAGATGGTCTAATGAACATGGAGAGGGAAGATTTAACTGGTCCTATTTTCATTAGGCTTTCAGTGTGCTTCTGGGTTTTGCCCACCACTTCCCTGTGTGTAATACAAAACAGCATGCACTCAACAGATGGCCCAGCTCAGGCTTCATGTTTCCAGAACTCTGGAGACTGGCCACCTGACCACTTACCATGTGTCCAGAATCATTTAAGGAAGTGAGTAGGGTATGAACTTAAGCCTGAACAAAAGCACAAAACAGTGAGATGAATATTGAGTGCCTGAGCTTCAACAGGAGAGGAGTCAGAATCACTCTCATGAACACTGAGTGCCACTCCTTGAGAACTCCCAATACCAGCTTCTGTGCATCCAGCACTGATGAAATCCTCAGTGGCAAACAGTCCACTCTAATTAATGTTACATCCAAACTGTAAGCATAGCTGAGTGACTCCAGCAGCAACAATGACATGAAAATTTAACACCTCATTGCACAGTGTGCTAGTTATTAAGCTATTGTCTCACAGCTCCAAATTCACCCCTTTAAAGATGCTGCTTTGTCACGCTGGGGTTGGTGTTCTGTGAACTACATTTCTCCTTTGCCAGCTGGATTTCTGATAGGTCCCGACACTATGGGAAATAAAGGGGTTTGGGAAGGCTAAAGGAGAGAGAAGGGACTTGCTCCTTCCTGCTTGCTTTCTGTTCCTGCAACAGCAGCCCTTCACCCTGGCAGCCATAGCTGGCTGCACTAAACAGCTCCTTCGGTACTCCAGGCATCAGCCTCATCACGACCCCTCCAGGGGACCTGAAGCAGCTGGCTGGCATCCTCTTCTCAGAGGAGTAGGTCCCATCTCAATGGAGTAAACAAATCTTCCATCTTTCTAGGTTCTGATAATTCCAGCCAATTTTCATTGTTTCCCCAGCCCTGGAGGTGGTGGCTGCTTCCTGCATATATTATTTCTCTTTTCTCTTCAACCTTCTAACACCTGTATAGCTCATTCCCAATATTAAATTCTCTCTGCTAAAATAACTAATGTGGTTTCCACTTTCCTGACTGAGTCCTGACTGATATTCACAGCATTAACTCATATACAAGGACAGAGAAAGAACAATGCCCATTGTAGGCCAGTGGGAATAGAAAACTAAAAAAGGTGAACAAGAACCAGCAAAGACTACCTTGACCCCAGAGAACTTATTAGCCACTAGCATCCTCTTTGTATCTGCTGACCTGTGAAGCTGCCCTGTCTAGAAAATATGCATATGAAATTAATTCACTGTGTTTGGACTCTATGAAGTTGGTTATTATTGGCTTTATCCAGTTTCTGACTCTCTGAAACAGCCATGCTAATGTCATTATTCTCCAAAAACTTCTCATCTTGTGATTTTTTTTTTTTTTTATTTCTCTGAAGCTGGAAACGGGGAGAGACAGTCAGAAAGACTCCCGCATGCCCCCGACCGGGATTCACCCGGCACGCCCACCAGGGGCAACGCTCTGCCCACCAGGGGGTCATGCTCTGCCCCTCCGGGGCATCGCTCTGCCACGACCAGAGCCACTCCAGCGCCTGGGGCAGAGGGCAAGGAGCCATCCCCAGCGCCCGGGCCATCCCTGCTCCAATGGAGCCTCGGCTGCGGGAGGGGAAGAGAGAGACAGAGAGGAAGGGGGGGGGTGGAGAAGCAAATGGGCGCTTCTCCTATGTGCCCTGGCCGGGAATTGAACCCGGGTCCCCCGCATGCCAGGCCGACGCTCTACCACTGAGCCAACCGGCCAGGGCCTCATCTTGTGATTTTTGAGAATAATTTCAGGATAGATAATGCCACTTTCCCATGTGGCTTTTGGAGACAGAATTCTGCACTGAATGGTTCAGAAGGTTGGCCCATGACATTTTCCATAAGCTTAGAATTTACTTATAAGTAATAATACATTGGGTATTTACTACTAAATATCTGTTATATTTCTCTTGCAAGTATCCTTGTCAGACAGTGGGATTTTTCTTTTGGAATACTCTTTTTGACTTAAAGTTGAATGTGTATTCTGAGATGGACCAAAAGAATATGTGCTCTTCTTATGGATCTCAAGATAAACACCACTTAATAGTTGTAGCCTCTTGGTAAATGTTTTATATGTCCCTGGGTTCACTTTTCTAAATATCCTAATTTTGCATGAAAAGATGACACTCCTGATGACAACCAACAAAACTTTCTCTTTTAATTGTGTTTCCGTCTAATAAAGGTATGTCGGCACTGATTCATGTACTTCCCTGTCTCATTGTTAACAGAGAGCTGGGCTATGTTTAAAGGTATAGTCTGAAATAAAGTTAGGCCAACTGGCTTACATTGGGACTTGGTCCAGGATGTTGGCTGTATAAACCCTAGATAACCACTGAATTTACCAACCAGATATTTCTGTATCTTAGGGAGTTTCAGGTTTATTTCAGGTCATGGCACCTGCTGAGCAAACTGTGTGGAAGACTGAGTGGTTCCAAAGTAGTTTGCAAGCTTTGCATCTTATGACTCTCTCTGAACTTTGAAGATGCTTTTTCCTCTAGTGCTTAATAGTTTTAATAAGAGCTAATGTGCCATTGTCCTTTGTGTGAAAAGAGGACACTGCTGAGGGAGTTTTATTTATGTGATAAATTATGTTTTCAATATAGCATTGAACACGGTACTTGACTTTTATTTTAAGGCCCCTGACAACTCTGGCTATCCGCTTGTGCGCAGATATTTTAGCAGCATTTGGATATGCTAGAGTTGAAGATGTTGGCCCATTGTTCTCTATTTCCTATATAAACCACCTGAACTGTTATTTTGGAGAGAGCAATGCAAATATTGCAAAGATTTCTGATACTAGGTTATTATACCCCAATTGTGATTTTTCTTAAGAGATGCATGCCTGAAAACTGCACATAAAAAACGTGTTTAAATGAATTTGGCAAAGGGAAATGATATTTAAATGAATTCTGTGGATCATCTTATTGCAATACTTTTCCCAGTTTATAATTTTTTTAAGTTTGAGTTTTTATATATTAGAATTTTAGCGTGATGTCAGAGAAATAGCGCCGTGAGGAGCACAACCGACAAATCTCCCCAAAATTTCAACAAGCTCATCAACCAGAGACAGAAAAATCTATCCTTGGAGCATCCGGGAGTTCCACACACTGAAGGCAAAGGTAGAATCAAGCAAAAAATGGACTAAATATATAATCAACCCTGAAGGAAATAAGTCAGACAAAGGAACACTCTGCCTTCCTCACTAACCTGAGCAAAGGCTGCTTTCACTTGGAACTGAGAGTGGCAGGGGCTAAGGGTGTGGAGGAAGCTAGGCTGCGGCACAGACGTTCGTTCAAGCTGAGGAAAGAGTGTGCTTGTGGTGAATCAGCCCACGCGAGCAGACGCCCGCACGCCACGAGCAGACACCGGTGCCACGAGCAGCAGCTGCCAGCGGCCCGCGCGAGGAGTGCGCCAAAGCGAACTTCCCTATGCCCGAGCTTCTCTGGGTGGGCGAGGCGCCTCACCCAGCCATTCAAGCTAACAATCAAGTGTCAGGGGAGGGGCGCGCGGGCAGCTTGCAGTTCTTTCTGGAGCAGATCAGCGGATCCAATTGCTGAAATTAGCTTAACCCACAGTCTGCTCACCTCCCAACTGACGTACGTGGCTCTAATTGACAAGATCTCTCTCAGTTCAGCGATCTAAGATAAGAGGTGTGGTATTTTTTAGTGCCTCTTGCTAAAGGGGCGGGGGAAACTTCTGATTGGCAGAGCTTTCATACTCAGGGATATACGCTAAAAAGAGGGACTTGGCAGATGTTAAGACCTCCTGTAGTGCAGGCAACAACTAGGGCATCTTCTTCCCAGCCAAAACAGGCTACAAAGTGTAGAAAGCCTGGGGAGAGTGGTCCCACAGAGTGCTAGGTGTGCTGAACAGGCCTGGAGGCTCATAGAAAGTCACCTTGAGAGCAATTGGCTCCCAACCCCACCTGACTACGCAGGTGGCTCTGACTGCCAGAGCCTTACCCAGAGCCCTGCGTTGAGTGGGGATAGAGTGGGGATTTGCTAGCTCTTTGAGCCTCTTACTGCCCAGGAAGAGGCAGCGGCAGCCTCATAGCTGGGTCATCAGGCTGCTAATTCAGGAAGGAGAGACTAGGAGAGAGGCTCCGGGAAAAAGGACTCTCTCATTGTTGGAGCATGCAAACGCTAACAAGCCTTGACTACCAACGAGACTGAAGCCTAATATATTCCATCGCCGTAGAGTCTCATCAACTGCAAATCTCTACCTAAGTGTACCACAGGGGCAGAGCCTGGGGTACAGTCACTGACCAGAAAGAGAGAGAGGAATGAAAAAGGAAGAAGTTAACCTCTCAAAATAAAAAAAAAATCCACAGACTTTATAACTTGTTCCACTATTTTTTTGTTTCTTTCATCTTCTTGCCTTTATTATTATTTCTATTTCCTCCACCTTGGTCCTTTTATTCTCTGCCCTTCTTATTCTTTCCTCTTCTTGAACTACACTACCCATAAGTGTTACATTTTATTTCTTTTCTTCTTCCTTACTCACCATGAGGGTTACATTCCAAAACCCTTAACTCTCTCTCTCTCTTTTTGTTTTTTTTTTCCTTTTTTCTTCTTCCATTTCCTCTTTTTCTTATCTCTCCCTCTCTATCAGTTTATTCTTTTCTCCTTTTACTTTTTCTCTCATTCAATCCTCAATCACGAACAAATTATTTCATTTGGGACTCAAGATTTTTGTATGTGTGTCATTTTGGGTGCTTTTTACTTTGCTTTTTAACTCATTAGCATTCCTCCCAACCCAGGATCTCCATTCTATTTAGTTTTTGCTCCACTTAATACAATAGTTTTTTTTTCCTTTTTCCTGATTCCCTCTTATCCCTCACATTATATCTCTTAGTCGACCATCACTTACAAGCAAATCATTTTATACTTGATCCAAATTTTTTTCTTTTTTGCATTTTGTGGGTCCCTACTTCCTTTTTTGCCCCTTGAAAACTTCCCCCCAACTCAGGCCCTCCGTTATAGGCAGTTTTTGTTCCATTTAGCATAATATAATTCACAGTTCATCATGATATTTTCCTAAGGAGGAGAGGAGAGGAGGGGAAGAGAATAAAAAAAAGCGGGGGGGATAATAAGTTATTAGTGGTTTTTTTCCAAAATTTTTTTTCATTTTTTTTACTTTTTTTCACTTTTTATTTTTTATTAATTATCATTAGTGCTATCAACAAGACCACCCTCACATGCCATTAAGAAAAAGGAAATAGAATATCACAGATACAAAAGATAGAGAAGTAGCACAGATAGACATGGAAAACTCTATGGAGAAAAAATTTAATATATTGGAAACATTGGAGCTAAATGACAGAGAATTTAAAATAGAAATCCTAAAAATACTCAGAGATATACAAGAAAACACAGAAAGACAATTTAGGGAGCTCAGAAAACAACTCAATGAACACAAAGAGTATATTACCAAGGAAATTGAAACTATAAAAACAAATCAAACAGAGATGAAAAACTCAATTTATGAACTGAAAAACGAGATAACAAGCTTAGCTAATAGAACAGGCCAGATAGAAGGTAAGATTAGTGACATAGAAGACAAGCAACTTCAGGCACAACAGAGAGAAGAAGAGAGAGACTCAAAAATTAAAAAAAAATGAGAAAGCCCTACAGGAATTGTCTGACTCCATCAAAAAGAATAACATAAGAATAATAGGTATATCAGAGGGAGAAGAGAGAGATAACAAAATGGAGAATATATTCAAACAAATAATAGACGAGAACTTCCCAAGCCTGTGGAAAGAACTAAAGCCTCAAATTCAAGAAGCAAACAGAACACCGAGTTTTCTTAACCTCAACAAACCTACTCCAAGGCACATCATAATGAAAATGGCACAAACCAACGACAAAGAAAAAATTCTCAAGGCAGCCAGGGAAAAGAAGAATACAACATATAAAGGAAGGCCTATTAGATTATCCTCAGATTTCTCAGCAGAAACTCTACAAGCTAGAAGAGAGTGGACCCCAATATTTAAAGCCCTAAAAGAGAGGAACTCTCAGACAAGAATACTATCCATCAAAGCTGCCCTTCAAATACGAAGGAGAAATAAAAACATTCACAAATACAGAAAAGATGAGGGAATTTATTATCAAAAAACCCCCACTCCAGGAAGTACTAAAGGGCGTTTTCCAACCAGATTCAAAGAATAAAACAAAACAAAACCACAACTAAAAGCTCCACCAAGAACACAATAAAACCAAATTTAAACTGTGACAACAAAAGCCAAAAAAAAAAAAGGGGAGAGGATGGAGATTAACAGTAGCAAAGGACGATGAAGTGCAGAAACACTCATAAGATAGGGTACTACAATGAATATGGTAGGTACCTTTTTCATTACTTAATGGTAACCACCCTTAAAAAACCACCACAGAAGCACATGACTTAAAAAAGGTAGCAACAGAGGAAAGAAGTATGGAATACAAACAAACAAAAAATAATGACAGAAAAACAAAAGAGAAGAATCAAACAAGATACAAAACTAACAGAAAGCAATGTATAAAATGGCAATAGGGAACCCACAAGTGTCAATAATTACACTAAATGTAAATGGATTAAAATCACCAATAAAAAGACACAGAGTAGCAGAATGGATTAAAAAAGAAAATCCAACTGTATGCTGCCTACAAGAAACACATCTAAGCAACAAGGATAAAAACAAATTCAGAGTGAAAGGCTGGAAAACAATACTCCAAGCAAATAACATCCAAAAAAAGCAGGTGTAGCAATACTTATATCTAATAATGGTGACTGCAAGATAGAAAAAGTACTCAGAGACAAAAATGGTCATTCATAATGACTAAGGGGACACTGAATCAAGAAGACATAACAATCCTTAATATATATGCACCAAACCAAGGAGCACCAAAATATATAAAATAGCTACGTATTGACCTAAAAACAAAAACTGACAAAAATACAATCATACTTGGAAACCTCAATACACTGCTGACGGCTCTAGATCGGTCATTCAAACAGAGAATCAATAAAGATATATTGGCCTTAAACGAAACACTAGAGCACCTGGATATGATAGACATCTACAGGACACTTCATCCCAAAGAGACAGAGTATACATTTTTCTCTAGTGTACATGGAACATTCTCAAGAATTGACCATATGTTGGGCCACAAAAATAACATCAGCAAATTCAGAAAAATTGAAATTGTACCAAGCATATTTTCTGATCATAAAGCCTTGAAACTGGAATTCAACTGCAAAAAAGTGGAAAAAAAACCCACAAAAATGTGGAAACTAAACAACATACTTTTAAAAAATGAACAAGTCAAAGAAGAAATAAGCGCAGAGATCAAAAGATATATACAGACAAATGAAAATGACAATACAACATATCAGAATCTCTAGGATATAGCAAAAGCAGTAATAAGAGGGAAGTTCATATCACTTCAGGCCTTTATGAACAAAGAAGAGAGAGCCCAAGTAAACCACTTCACTTCACACCTTAAGGAACTAGAAAAAAAAGAACAAAGACAACCCAAAACCAGCCAAGAAAGGAAATAATAAAAATCAGAGCAGAAATAAATGAAATAGAGAACAGGAAAAAGTATAGAAAAAAATTAATAGAACAAGGAGGTGGTTCTTTGAAAAGATCAACAAAATTGACAAACCCTTGGCAAGACTCACCAAGAAAAAAAAAGAAAGGACTCATATAAAAAAAAATCCAAAATGAAAAGGAGAAATCACCACAGACATCATAGATATACAAGGAATTGTCGTGGAATACTACAAAAAACTATATGCCACCAAATTCAACAATCTAGAGGAAATGGATAAATTCTTAGAACAATACAACCTTCTTAGACTGAGTCATGAAGAAGCAGAAAGCCTAAACAGACCAATTAGCAGGGAGGAAATAGAAAAAACTATTAAAAACCTCTCCCCAAAATAAAAGTCCGGGCCCAGACAGTTATACTAGTGAATTCTATCAAACATTCAAAGAAGACTTGGTTCCTATTCTACTCTAAGTCTTCAAAAAAATTGAAGAAGAAGCAAACTTCCAAACACATTTTATGAGGCCAACATAACCCTCATACCGAAACCTGGCAAGGACGGCACAAAAAAAGAAAACTATAGACCAATATCTCTAATGAATACAGATGCTAAAATACTAGACAAAATATTGGCAAATCTAATACAACAACATATTAAAAAAATAAGACATCGTGATCAAGTGAGATTCATCCCAGAATCTCAAGGATGGTTCAACATATGTAAAATGGTTAACGTAATATACCATATCAACAAAACAAAGAACAAAAACCACATGATCTTATCAATAGACGCAGAAAAGGCATTCGATAAAATACAACACAACTTTTTGTTTAAGACACTCAACAAAATGGGTATAGAAGGAAAATATCTCAACATGATAAAGGCCATATATGATAAACCATCAGCCAACATCATATTAAATGGCATAAAACTGAGGACTTTCCAACTTAAATCAGGAACAAGACAGGGTTGTCCACTCTCTCCACTCTTATTTAACGTGGTGCTAGAAGTTCTGGCCAGAGCAATCAGAAAGAAATAAAAGGCATCCATATTGGAAAAGAAGAAGTAAAGGTGTCACTTTTTGCAGATGATATGATCCTATACATCGAAAACCCCAAAGACTCTACAAAAAGATTACTAGAAACAATAAACCAATACAGTAAGGTCGCAGGATACAAAATTAACATACAAAAGTCCATAGCCTTTCTATATGCCAACAACAAAATAACAGAAAACAAACTCAAAAAACTAATCCCCTTCACGATTGCAACAAAAAAAGTAAAATACCTAGGACTAAACATAACAAAGAATGTAAAGGACCTATATAACGAAAACTACAAAGCATTGCTAAAAGAAATTGAAAAAGATACAATGAGATGGAAAAATATTCCTTGTTCTTGGATAGGAAGAATAAATATAATCAAAATGGCCATATTACCCAAAACTATTTATAAATTTAATGCAATTCCCATCAAAATTCCTATGACATTTTTTAAAGAAATGAAGCAAAAAATCATCAGATTTATATGGAACTATAAAAAACCCCAAATAGCCAAAGCAATCCTAAGGAAAAGAATGAAGCTGGGGGCATTACAATACCTGACTTCAAACTATATTATAGGGCCACGACAATCAAAACAGCATGGTATTGGCAGAAGAATAGACGCTCAGACCAATGGAACAGAATAGAGAGTCCAGAAATAAAACCACATATATATGGTCAAATAATTTTTGATAAAGGGACCAACAACTCACAAATGAGAAAAGAAAGCCTCTTCAACAAATGGTGCCGGGAAAACTGGAAAGCCACATGCAAAAGAATGAAACTTGACTATAGTTTGTTTCCTTGTACTAAAATTAATTCAAAATGGATCAAAGACCTAAATATAAGACCTGAAACAATAAAGTACATAGAAGAAGACATAGGTACTAAACTTATGGACTTGGGTTTTAAAGAGCATTTTATGAATTTGATTCGAAAGGCAAGAGAAGTGAAGGCAAAGATAAATGAATGGGACTACATCAGACTAAGAAGTTTTTGCTCAGGAAGAGAAACTGACAACAAAATAAACAGACAGCCAACTAAATGGGAAATGATATTTTCAAACAACAGCTCAGATAAGGGCCTAATATCCAAAATATACAAAGAACTCATAAAACTCAACAACAAACAAACAAACAATCCAATAAAAAAATGGGATGTGGACATGAACAGACACTTCTCCCAGGAGGAAATACAAATGGCCAACAGATATATGAAAAGATGCTCAGCTTCATTAGTTATTAGAGAAATGCAAATCAAAACTACAATGAGATACCACCTCACACCTGTTAGATTAGTCATTATCAACAAGACAGGTAATAACAAACGTTGGAGAGGCTGTGGAGAAAAAGGAACCCTCGTTCACTGTTGGTGGGAATGTAAAGTAGTACAACCATTATGAAAGAAAGTATGGTGGTTCCTCACAAAACTGAAAATAGAACTACCTTATGACCCAGCAATCCCTCTACTGGGTATATACCCCAAAACCTCAGAAACATTGATACGTAAAGACACATGCAGCCCCATGTTCATTGCAGCATTGTTCACAGTGGCCAAGATATGGAAACAACCAAAAAGCCCTTCAATAGAAGACTGGATAAAGAAGATGTGGCACATATACAGTATGGAATACTACTCAGCCATAAGAAATGATGACATCAGATCATTTACAACAAAATGGTGGGATCTTGATAACATTATATGGAGTGAAATAAGTAAATCAGAAAAAAACAAGAACTACATGATTCCAAACATTGGTGGGACATAAAAACGAGACTAAAAGACATGGATAAGAGTGTGGTGGTTACCGGGGGTGGTGGGGAGGGGGGGCACAGGAGGGAAGGAGGGAGAAGGGAAGGGGGAGGGGCACAAAGAAAACTAGATAGAGGGTGACGAAGGACTATCTGATTCTGGGTGATGGGTATGCAATATAATTGAATGACAAGATAACCTGGACATGTTTTCTTTGAATATATGTACTCTGATTTATTGATGTCACCCCATTAACATTAATAAAAATTTATTTATAAAAAAAAGAATTTTAAAAAATGATTGACATTCTTGTCACCTGAATATTAGGTAGACAAGGCAAGTCACAAACTAAAATTTCTTCAAAAATCTTAGGATAGTGCTTTCTTCTTATAAACACATCAGCCTCATCGTTCCTTTTGATTTCTCACTTAGCTAGGAATCTCTTTGTTTTGTCTTGGGAGAGTCATATGCTTCATATTGACCTAGATAAGCTGTGTCTTCTTATTTATGTACTCTTACGTTTATTTTTTTTGTAAAAATGACACACCTAGGATGATTGCAGACTACCCACTAAATAAGCTGCTGTTTTACCTCTTGATTTCAAATAGACAGAAGATGATTTAAAATCTATACATCTCAAATCACAGATGTCTGAAACTCACATTCCAGCCTTAGCTCTACAGTCAGCATGATACTTCTTGAAAGTAGAAAGAGAATGAAGGATTTGGGACAGCATTCAATGACTAAAGTGAACATTCTTTAAGTGATTTAGATAGAACTTCACATCAGCATTAGGTAGATGAAACATTTCATGAAGGTCACAGCAGGTTAAGACCAGTCTCTGGAGCACATGCTTGAGACAGCCCATCAAACTCATCTATATGCCTCTCTCTCTGCAAAAGGTACAGCTATGTGCAAAAGACAGAAGGAAAGATTACACAATTTCTATGGCAGTTCCAAACTTCTTGGTCTTTTTTATCTTGGTTCTGTAAATTATCAGTTCAATTCTCTGTTCTGGGAATAGAAGGTCAAACACTACTAGAGTTATGAGCCACATAATGACATTTCAATCAAGGACGAACTGCATATACAATGAGGGTCCCATAAGGTTACAAACTCACTATAATCTTTTATACCATATTTTTACTGTGTCTTTTCTATGTTTAGATACACAAATACCATTTTGTTACAAATGCCTAGCAGGCGTCCCCAAACTACGGCCCGCGGGCCGCAATGCGGCCCCCTGAGGCCATTTATCCAGCCCCCACTGCACTTCTGGAAGGGGCACCTCTTTCATTGGTGGTCAGTGAGAGGACCACTGTATTTGGCAGCCCTCCAATGGTCTGAGGGACAGTGAACTGGCCCCCTGTGTAAAAAGTTTGGAGACCCCTGGCAGTATCCAGTACAGTAACATACTTATGGGCTTGTAGCTCAGGAACAATAGGCTATACCATATGGCCTAGGTGTGTAGCAGACGGGTTTGCCTAAGTACACTCTATGATGTTCACACAATGACAAAATTGCTTAACAATACATTTCTCAGAATGTTTCCTTATTTTAAATAAAGCATGACTGTATTATTATTGCTGCTGTTACTACTAATTTCTTGAACACTCATGAGCCTGACCTGGCATTTTGCTTAGTGATATATATATTCTTATTAATCCCTACAACTTCACTTCACTTCCCTAGAGAGGAAGGTAACATTGTCATCCCATTTATAGGTAATTTTTCCTAGGAGCACACATCTGCAAGTAGTGGACCCGGGATTCAAACCTAGGTTGTCTGTATTCCCAACCACTATATTTTACTGACTTTTTATATTGATGTAACCAGGAAGGAAAGTCTACCAAGACCTGGTTTTGTCTCTTGAACTCTCTATTAAAGGATTAGAGAAAATTTGGCTCTCCTTTGCAGTTCCAGAAAGTGTTCTCCTGCATTTGACAGTGTGAGGAGAGTAGGTTTGGATTGAATGAACAATAAATAACATTATCCAGGAATGCACTGAAATTAGGGACTGACAACCACAGATATTACACAATCAGAATGACGACCTTGCAGACTTATTTTGTTTCCATGTCCTCCTACTTTAACAAGCGTATGGTGAATCAACAGAAAATATATCCTGAAGATGCCTATTAATATCTTACATCATTCTTTTATTTGTAAACCAGTTCATACTTTTCCAACTGCTTTCACATTTAAAACAAAGTGAGGACACTTAATCAACAATTGGGTCACTTAATAAATTAGTCTCATAAGGAGGAATAATTAACTGGCTCTAAAATTCTGGTGTCTGTTTTCCAAGTGTAGTACTAAATCTGAAATTATAGTGAATCCTCTTTTGGGTCAAGAAGTAGAAAAAACCGATTTAACATTTTCTTTATATTGGCATGTTTCAGAAAAGAACAGAATAAATGATTCAAAAGTAGATGTTCTTTTTCTAAAATACAGACATGATAATTAAAGGTAGTGTTTATTTAGCATTATTATATAATTTTTAGCTATAAGCTTTAACAGATCACTCACTTACAGGTGAGTAATATGGAGAGCCACTATGGACTCCTAAAAGAAAACATTTTTTTTTTCTTACAGTTCTTGGTGCTACTGTCAGCTTGAACAACATTAACTGTCATCTCATGCTCTATGATAGCACAATTTGATTGCTATATAGATCGAGCTTTGTGCCACCTTCTTTCCATATGCCAACCTCCTAAACTGCTGTGGCAAATGAACACATAAAAACCAAGAGTGCATGTAATGCCATGTGACCTCTCTTCTCACTTCTGATTAATACCAACAATTTACAGTTGCGAGTACCTTTCAAAAAACAAAGTTCTTTCATATTTGTTTTCTTGTATATCTATTACAGTAGTATTGGAAGACAATCTGTGGTTTTATCCCAATTTGTACTATTGAGGAAGCTCAGACACAGAGATCTCAAGTAACTTGCCTAAAGTTGCACTGTTAATAAATGGTGGAATCTGGACTCACAGTCAGGATTGTGTATGGTCTTTATAGACATGCTTCTTTGGTCTAAGGGAAATGGATGATTAGACAACTTTCCAAATAACTTTGGTAAAATATACCACAGTACTCCTAGAGAAATGAATAATTGTTCCAAGCTGATAAGCTTGTGTTTTAAGAAGTGTGCAATTTTTTTTTTTTTTTTTACAGAGACAGAGAGAGACTCAGGGACAGACAGACAGGAAGGGAGAGAAATGAGAAATATCAGTTCTTCGTTGCAGCTCCTTAGTTGTTCATTGATTGTTTTCTCATATGTGCCTGGACTGGGGGGCTATAGCAGAGCGAGTGACCCCTTGCTCAAGACAGTGACCTTGGACTCAAGCCAGCAACCTTAGGCTTCAAGCCAGTGACCTTTGGGTTTACGTAAGTGACTATAGGGTTATGTATATAATCCCATGCTCAAGCCAGTGACCCTGCACTCAAGCTGGATGAACCATGCTCAATCCAGTGACCTCAGGGTTTTGAACCTGGGTCCTCTGTATCCCAGTCCAATGCTTTATCCACAGCGCCACCACCTGGTCAGGTAAGAAGTGTGCTTATTTTTATTCAATGACTATTACTTACTAATTTAAATACTTTCACATTTATGGTCATTGATATATTGATATCCTGGAGAAGAGACTGGCTAAGTTAGCAGCACCTTCCTGCTATGGTTGATGTAGACTATGCTCCCTCTTTACCTTGTAGAGACTAGTACTTCCCCACACCCATTTCTTCATTTATGGTATAAACTTTCGGATTAGAAGGAGGGCCTGGCTAAATGATGTGTGTTGACCGAGTGCATATGGCTGAAATGAATATTGCAGACTACTGCTGATTTTGGATGCTTCTGTTCAGACTGCTGCAACAACCAATTGGTGAGAAGTTAGATGTCAGCACCATTGAGGTCCAGACATGAGAACAGAGAAAGAAAATGAAAAATTTCACCAGAGGTCTGGTTGGTATGATTTCATTATTATTATTGAGAAAAAGAACACATAACATTAAATTTAAATTTATCATATTGATCATTTTTAAGTGTATAGTTCAGTAGTGTTAAGTATATTCATATTGTACAACATATTTCTAGAGTTTCTTCATTTTATGACACTGAAACTTGACTCATTGGACACTAATTCCCTCTCTCCCCTGCCCTTGGTAGCCATGGTAGCCACATTTCTACTTTCTGTTTCTATCCTGATTATTTTAGAAAATTCATATGAGTAGACTCCTACAGTATTTATATTTCTGTGATTGGTTTATTTTACTTTTCATAATGTCCTCAAGGTTAATGCCTGTTGTAGGACGTGACAAGATTTCTTTCTTTTTAAAGGCTGTATAATATTCCTCTGAGATATATATATATATATATATATATATATATATATATATATATATATATATATATATCATATTTCTTTCTCCTGGTATAAGTTTTAATACCATCTCACCCATTAGTTAGTGATCATTATAGAAGTGGTTGACTCAGTTGGCTGAACTAACTAGGACCAAATAGGACAAGGTAAATCCATGGCACAAGAGCTACAAAATAACATTTTTGGTTTCATATTACTAACCAGTGGACCTTATTAATCTGCTGGTTTAAATGTTCTCTATTCTGTAATCTTCTCTTATCCCTTTGTCACCTTTCTTTTACTCCCACCAAGCTGTGCCTGCTGCCCACTGGTATTGCTGGCCCCTGAAAGAAGTGTTTACAGATATTCTAGATAACTTACTTTCAGCTTTCCTGTCTTAATGTTTACCTAATACTTATTCCTTCCTTCTACCACATATCCCTCATTTGAATTATCTGGAGTGTGGCCACCGAACTTTCTCTTCTGTGCTTTGATAGTGAGATAGGTACTGTAGTCACTGAAGTATTTGGAGGGTGTGCTGGAGGTGGAAGTGGTGAGATTTTTCACCTCTGGTGGCAAGAATTTTTAAAATAAACTTTCTTTTCCCCCCCTGAGAGATCCTTTTATTTAAGAAAACCTATTATAATTCAGATTTTCTTAATTCCTGACAGAGCCTCACAAAATTCAGAAGTCTGTCCCTGCAGGGAATTTCACTTATAATGGCCTTCATTTGAAAGATCTAATTCTGTTCTTTTTCAGTGTGCACATGGGAAAGTGATGGAAATGCACAAAGAAAGACAACCCTGAAGAACTTGAGTATCAATACCATCCATATCACTCAGGTGATGGGGAACATTTTATAGACATGGAATAGTTGGCTAAGGTGAGAGGAAATGACAGTGAGGGACATTAGGCAAGAATTTTAAGAAGGGCAAGAGAAGGTGCCTTTTCTGTTCTAAATCTACTGTTTCTTTTCTTTTCTTTTCTTTTCTTTTCTTCCCCTCCCCTAATTTCTGTAACTTTTTCGTGCCTGGATATTATTTTATAGATTTTTTTCAAAACAACAGACAATACACTTGATAAAGTGGAATTGACATGTAGATTTTGAAGAGGTGGCTTTGTATTTCTCTTTCTACCCAGTTGTAGTTAGATTATATGATGCTTTCAAAAGATTCTAAGGACAACAGATAATGGCTTTTTCAGTTATGTAAAGAGTGAAAGGTAACCAAAGAAGGCAGAGGTCTGTTGTTTGGGGAAGGTGGTATAATGCTGATGCATGAAAGAGAGAAGGTTGATTTTCTCTGTTTAAAAATAATGACCACAAAGAACATTGATTCAAAGTTACCAAAATCTAAGATGAGTGAAGGGACTTCATAAGAGTAGGTATCTTGTTTAAATGGAGTTCAAGTTTCATGGACAGGAAGAATTACCTCTTAGATTGAACTTGTAAATGAGTTTTTAGAACACATCCTGGTGATTACAGTGCTCCCTCATCTATTGTGGGGTTAGGTTCCAGAACCCCTTGTGATAGGCGAAAATCGGCGAAGTAGTGACCTTGTATTTATTTTATTATTTATATATGTTTGAAGGTTTTATAAACCCTTCCCACACTCTTATAAACCTTTCCCACACTTTATAAACACTTCCTATGCTTTTAAACACTTTCTACATTCTTAAATCTATGTAATTTTAACAACATATAAAATTTTATATCAGTACTCATCAGTGAATACTAATATGTTTTAATTAATGTTTTTTATATTGTTCTCAATTCTTGAGGCTAGAAAATGCTCATTTTATCACAAAATAATAAATATATAAAATACCTATATACCATAAAATCCTGCAGTATAGTGAAAAATCCATGATACGAAATTACATATATACAATTTAAAAATCCATGATACAGTGAGACTGTAAAAAGTGAACCACAATATGGCAAAGGATGACTGTATTGAGAACTAGTGAGCAGTAGAATATGTGCTAGAAGATTAAAGATGGTTAAATATAGTTCTGACTTCAAGAAGAATGAGAAGTGTGCCCCACAAACTGCATGGAGGTAACCTGATGTTGATTTGGAAAAGACCCTTGAATGTGTTATTACCAGTTGTTTAAAAACTAAGAACTAAAAATGATGATAAAGTGGTGCTTATGGATACTATGACTAGGAACAAATTATGTTAAGGAATTCTTATTTCCTTTTAAACAAATTTGCCAACCTAGTAAAGGTTCTCATGATACTTTTGTGGGTAAGTTGGGAGAAATATTGGTGAAAGTAGTGGCTTTCAAACATGTTCTAATTGTGACTTTCAGTAAGATATATTTTACATCATTTTCTGAAACTACAGTTGAAATGAAAGTGTCATGCAACAGTACTTACATAGCTACCCTTACTATAATGATACACTGAATTTTTTGTTTTATTTCATTTTTTAAAAAGTTGATTATAGCCTATTATATTGATTTCTTGATCCACTAGGAATCATGACACATAGGTGGTGATAGTTCAAACACACATGTTCATACTCTAATAGATAACTAGTCTAGTGGTGTCACCATTTCATCTAGGTCTATATGCCCATCGATTTTGTCATGGAAGAAGACATAGAAGATATTCATTAAATCCATAGTGACACAAGGCTGGGAAGGACAGTGATGATATTTTATTATAGCAGAAGACTACAAAAATATGGCTAAATCTAACAAGATGGAATTGAATACAGACTAATGTAAGATCTTGCACTATAATGCAAATAACCAAGTGTGCAAGTACAAGATGAGGAGGTGGGCATGAGAGACATATGAATTTTTAGTCCTCTATACTCACATCAAAACTGTCCAAAAATCCTACTCAACTTTACCCGTGGTTCTTTAACCTGTGCTTTTATTTCCTTAGCATTTTGCAAAAGTACCTTGGGGGTCACTATATAAACCACCATTGGGTGGGAGTGAGCCTGAATAGAAAGTTTCTAGGATACTACTTCTTGTTTGAATCTGCTGTTTGCATCAGTTTTATATATGGGGACTTATTTTGTTTGAAGTAAACATTCTCTGGTGAAATCCTTTTGAATACCACCAGGAAAAATTAACAGAGACAGAGAATATAGAAAGAGGGTTGTCAAAAATCCCGTCAATAGATGACTGGATAAAGAAGATGTGGCACATATACACTATGGAATACTACTCAGCCATAAGAAATGATGACATCGGAACATTTACAGCAAAATGGTGGGATCTTGATAACATGATACGAAGCGAAATAAGTAAATCAGAAAAAACCAGGAACTGCATTATTCCATACGTAGTTGGGACATAAAAGTGAAACTAAGAGACATTGATAAGAGTGTGGTGGTTACGGGGGGGAGGGGAGAATGGGAGAGGGAAAGGGGGAGGGGGAGGGGCACAAAGAAAACAAGATAGAAGGTGACAGAGGATAATCTGACTTTGGGTGATGGGTATGCAACATAATTGAACGACAAGATAACCTGGACTTGTTATCTTTGAATATTTGTATCCTGATTTATTGATGTCACCCCATTAAAAAAATAAAATTGGCCCTGGCCGGTTGGCTCAGCGGTAGAGCATCGGCCTAGCGTGCGGAGGACCCGGGTTCGATTACCGGCCAGGGCACACAGGAGAAGCGCCCATTTGCTTCTCCACCCCTCCGCCGCGCCTTCCTCTCTGTCTCTCTCTTCCCCTCCCGCAGCCAAGGCTCCATTGGAGCAAAGATGGCCCGGGCGCTGGGGATGGCTCTGTGGCCTCTGCCTCAGGCGCTAGAGTGGCTCTGGTCGCAACATGGCGACGCCCAGGATGGGCAGAGCATCGCCCCCTGGTGGGCAGAGCATCGCCCCTGGTGGGCGTGCCGGGTGGATCCCGGTCGGGCGCATGCGGGAGTCTGTCTGACTGTCTCTCCCTGTTTCCAGCTTCAGAAAAATGAAAAAAAAAAATAAAAAATAAAAAAAAATAAAATTATTAAAAAAAAAAAAAGAAAGAGGGTTGTGATTATCCCCATTCTACCTTTGAATTAGTCAGAGCAGGCCTGCATTATTTTATTCATTTCTGGAAGCCTCATTTTCAAAGAGATATAGATGGAACATGTTTCTACAAGACAGAATGAAAACATGTTCAGAGAAGATTGAGGAGAATAGTGAAGGAACTCAAAACCATTGCAAGTGAGTTACAGTTAAATGAATTGTGGATGCAACTTAGGAAGCCTGAGAGAGTTGTTCATATGTACTGATAAGGCTGTCAGTGGAGAAGGCAGTTTGATATAGTAGTTTGGTGAAAAAAAATGTGGACTTTGGTATGAAGTCAATCAGGTTCAAATTTCAACTCTGCCACTTATTGGTTATGTGACCTTGATCAAGTTACTCAATTCCTTTGAACTTTTTTTTCATGTTTATTAAAAATAGGGGAATATAATACTTACCTTGTAGAATTGCCATGAGGATTCAATAAGAAAACATATATGAAGTACCCAGTATAGTGCTCTCAGTTCACTAATACAGTTACTTCATAGAAAACAGATAAAATTCATAGCTTAGGGCCTGAAGAATTGCAATAAGATTAGATGGTGAACATTAAAGGAAGATCAAAAATTTAAAGGGATCCCAGGATAGCTTCACATTAGTCTGAGACATTCAAAGAAGGAGTGACCTGCTTGGGAGAGGTGCTGAGCTCCCTATCACAAGAGGCATCTGAGGAGAAATTAGACTGTTACTACATGAAGAGAGCATTCTGGAGGGAAGTCCACCATCAAATAATTGAATAAAGGAGCAGGATTTCCAGTAGACTAACTAGCTCAATAGATTAAATGCATGGGGCCAAAGTTTGCTCCTCCAAAGAACCATTTACTGTTCTTTCATAGCTTCAGTGAAGCCTCCATCCACCTGTTAGGCTCACCTGACAAATGGGTGTTTTGGGGAACTACTGTAGAATACACAAATGATTCAGTAAGCATTTATGGAGGGCAGGTTTTGCCCTCCATAAATGGATACTCTACAAACACCTTAAAGTTTGTACCTTAGGAACATTGGGTCAGGATTCTCTATCACACAGAAGGTCCATGTTGCTATTATATTGCACTATAATTAAAATTATCAGCTCAGTGCTATTGGGCTGATCTGGGGGGAGAACATGAGGCTGTCTCCAAGGAGTGAATCAACTCTCAGATTTACAGTTTCACCAAGAGAACAGGTCTAACTCCCATTTCCATTCCAGGCAGGCATGAGATGGGAGTGCATTACCAGAGTGGGATGATTCAAAAGCAGCAATGGAAACAAAGGGTCCAATCTCTTCATAATCAACTCATCTCCTGAAGTGAAAGGCCTGGCTGTTTATAGCAGTACTTATAAAAGGAAGTTATGCCTCAGAGTTTATACCAATAGCTAAGTTTCACATTTCAGTAAATAAAAAAAAGATATTGATTTTGAACAAATGGCTGATTTTTTGTCAGAGCAAATTTTATTTATTGAGATGATTATACTTTGTCAAACTATTTCCTAAGTGCTACTGAACATACTGTACATTCAGTAAATAAATAGCACATTCCTCAACCAAGCGATGTTACATTTGTTACCCCCTAAATAGAATGATATTTGGTCATCTCCAACTGTTGTTGAATATATAGAAGTTGGAAAAAAGCATATGGGGTCAGAAGGCTTATGCTTGGACCTTGGCTGTATCACTTAATAACTGCATGGTCATAGTGCAATACATAATCTTTCTGACTACCAGTTTTCTCTTCTGTAGGTGAGGTTAATTATACTTCTTAAGGGTGGTTGGGTTGAGGAGATAAAATGTGAATAAGATGCTTAGCATAGTTTATGGCATACAGTAAGCTCTCAATAAGTGCTATCAGTTATTATTAAAACTACTGTAGTGAGAACATCAGGATACACTGAAGATTAGGGCAGGTTATTGAGGACTGAATTTTCCTGGGGCTCACATTTGCCTCAGAAAAGTGTGGAAGACAAAAGCAGGTAGGAGAAAGCGGCCTGTTGTCTGCACCACTTCCTAACTTCCAAAGGTGCTCTGCTAGAATGGATGGGCCTTCCCTTGTCGGAGACCTTTGGTTTTGAAATTCAGGGGCAGGGAAAGGAATGAAGAAGTTTAGGAACTATGTTATACTTCTGTACAGAAACCTTCATGGAGTTGGAAGGGACCTTGAGAAAACAGCTGATTCACATTTCTGACTCCAGAGAGGCCTGTATTTCAAGTATTCATAGATCATTGCCAGCCAATATTTGCTTTAAAACTTTCAAAAGGTGGGGACTCTAGAAGACCTTTTGATAATGTATGATACCGTCACATAGCCTTAGGATCAGTAAGCTCTGTATAAGGTCTGATTCAAAGCTTCATGCTGTAGCAAAGGCCTCTCTTTTCTCTTCCATCTGTTCCTGTCAGCAGGATCTGTGTGCTCTCATTTAGACATCTGTCTTCACCCTCACCCATCAATATATTTGGATTTACTGATATATGAAACTGAGCACAGTGTAAACTCAGCTGGATCACAGTAAGCTCTACTATAAACAATTGAGGGCTTTCTTTTTGGAAGGCATTATGAAGTTCTCTACTCAGCTTTCTTCGCTCTAGCTGAGGACAGCTCATGCTCTTAAGTATAGTCACAGGCACCATGGGTCCTCCACCTGACACCATTGTCTAAACAGACAAGAGAAACTGGCCAAGGAGGCTGAGCATCAGGGAAGGTGTGCCACACACTGGCTTCCTCCTGCTAGACACTCTATCCACTCACCCATCTCATTTCTCTAGGTGTTCCCCAACTTCTGTCCACCTGGTGCACACATGGGCACTGATTTGCTTCAATGCTAAAACCTCCCCTTCCTAGCCAAACATCTCAAAAAAGTGATCTATTTTCACTTTCTCCATTTCCTCACCCCCTACTCTGCCACTGCAGCCTGACTCCAATTAATTAGCACTGTACCAAAGGCACTTTCATCAGAGTCACGAATGCTGTCAAGCTAAATGGCTTCTTAAAAAATCACCTTAGTTTATGTGACCTCTAAGCAGCATCTGATATTAACCATTATCTTCCTTTTAGAAGCTTGTTTCCATTGGCTTTTCTGACCACACATATTCCTGGTTTTCTCCTACTGCTCGGGTCTTTTCCTCTCAGTCTCCTTTGTGGACTCCCATTCTCTAGCCTTCTCTTGAATACTGACATTCCTAAGAGTTTTATCTTAAACCTTCTCTTTTTTTATGCTCCCTGGAAAATCTTACCCACTCCTCTGTCAGTAGTAGGTGTAAACTGATAATCTTAAATCATATCTTCTCCTCAGGCCTTGAGCTTTAAAGACCTATATCGAATTGCCTCCCAAATATAGTTCCTCAGCCCTGGCTGGACAGCTCGGTTGCTTAGATCATCATCCCAAAGCAGAGGTTGCTGGTTTGATCCCCAGTCAGGAAACATACAAAAATGGATTGATGTTCCTGTCTCTCTCACTCTCTCCCTTCCTCTCTCTAAAACTAATACAAAATAAACAAACAAAAAATACTTCCCTGGATGCACACAGGCACCTTGAAGTCAGCATGCCCTAAACCAGGGGTCCCCAAACTTTTTACACAGGGGGCCAGTTCACTGTCCCTCAGACCGTTGGAGGGCCGGACTATAAAAAAAAACTATGAACAAATCCCTATGTACACTGCACATATCTTATTTTAAAGTAAAAAAACAAAACGGGAACAAATACAATATTTAAAATAAAGAACAAGTAAATTTAAATCAACATACTGACCAGTATTTCCATGGGAACTATGCTCCTCTCACTGATCACCAATGAAAGAGATGCCCCTTCTGGAAGTGCAGTGGGGGCCGGATAAATGGCCTCGGGGGGCCGCATGCGGCCCGCGGGGCCGTAGTTTGAGGACCCCTGCCCTAAACCAAACCCATTATCTAACCCCTCACTGAAACCTGTTTCTTTTTCTTTTTTCAGAGAATGGTGTCCTCAGCTACATAACTCCTTTATTCTGAAATTAAGTCAGTTGACAAATTCTTTGCTTTTAGCTCTAGTATTTCACCAGTCTGTCTAGCCTTCTTAATCCACACTGCTGATAACTGCACGGTTGGCCATTGTCCCTGCTTGCCTTTGTAACCCACATAAAGCTGAGCTGCTTCATGGTAAGTGTCATCACAGAGTTGTGTTCCAAAGATATAGCATTTGAATCCCCCCCAATTACATTGGAAAGCAATTTTGTTTTTAGGGAAGTCTCTTGAAAAGGTGCTTGTGTTGTGCCTGTCACACCTATATTACTTGAACTGCCTCGTAAGTGTTCTACCTGCCTCTAACACTGTTTTCTTTCACTTGATTCTCTATACTACAGCTAGACTGATTTTTTTTTGAGAAGAAGAGAGAGAAAGAAAAAAGAGAGAAAGAGAAAGAGAGGGTAAGAGGCATCAACACATAGTTGCTTTCACTTTACTTGTATATTGTTGACCAGGGCCAAGCCAGTGTCCCCTTGTTCAAACCAGTGACCTTTGGGTTCAGGCTGGCTAGTTTTGGGATCAAGATGATTCTTCCACTTAAGCCAGCAACCCTGCGCTGATAGCCTGCATTCAAAGCCACAACCTCGGGTTTTTGAACCTGTGATCCTAGCGTTCTGGGTTGAGGCTTTATCCACTGCACCAACGGTCAGGCTAGACTGATCTTTGCAAAACACATTTCCATGCTTAATACTATTTTAAAAATGCGCTTCGCTGATTAATGCTGTTATTGGTTCCCTGTTGTCCACTGGATAAAACTGAAACTTTATCATGCTTATCAAGTCATTCGCCATATACTTTCCATTCAGCTCTCTAGCTTCATTTCTCGCTGCTTCTCCATCTTGTTTGCACCATGTGTCCTTTCAGTATTGGTATACATGTTCACTGCACCTGCAGAGCACTTGTATGCATGTCTAAAGAACACAGTCTACCTTGGGAGACTAGTTGAAGACATAGTCGGCTTACAGAGAACAGATTACACATTAAATGTGGTGATTCTAACTTTCAGTAAGGGAATGAGACAACAGTGAGAACTAGAACCATCAGGGAAAGTTCCCATGGGAGAGATGAGTTGTGAGAAAGGTGGGGAGTGAAATTTGGATCAGCAAAGGTAATTCCGGACTGAGAGAATGGAGCTGTGAGAAGCAAGCCCCTAATAAAGGTGGAAGGTGATAACCTGGACACTGAGGACTATATGGACTCGTTGTTCTACCAGCTCAAGAGGAAATATTCTAGTTGCTCTTCAGGGCACTTTAAGCATAGGACAGGAAATGATGGACAGCAATAGACAGCTGCCAAATAATATGAACATGAGGCTTCTGTCCCCCTTCCAACTACCCACAAATTACTTTTTTTTTCTGAATCATTTTTGTAAGGAAAAGGGATGGAGGCATCAAGGAAAATGAGGCTTGGAATGAAATGTCATAGAAAAAATGTGATTCTGACTCTTGGTCACCAGAGCCTCTTTTCAATGGGCTACACCAGGGGTCAGGAACCTATGGTTTGTGAACCAGATGTGGTTCTTTTGATGGCTGCATCTGGCTCGCAGACAAATCTTTAATAAAAAAATAATAATGTTAAAAATATAAAACATTCTCATGTATTACAATCCATTTATTTCCTACCGCTCATGTTCATGGTTGCGGGTGGCTGGAGCCAATCACAGCTGTCCTCCGGGACAATACCAAATTTTTATTAGATAATTTGTAATGTACACGGGTTGTTGTATGGCTGTTACAGAATGACATTTTAAAATATGTGGCGTTCATGGCTCTCTCAGCTAAAAAGGTTCCTGACCCCTGGGCTACACTCTACATTCCAACCTAAAAGAGATGAGGTTGTTTTTATGGTGGCAGTTATGGCTTGCAAAGTGTCACCTTCTCATGGTGATGAGGATTATGTTTGCTCTATTTAGATGAAGAATGTTCTTTTCAACATAACTTTTCCACACAGAAAGAGATAAATTGTCTAGAGTTGACTGATTGCAGTGCTAAATGTACTACTTTAAGTTAAAAATATTCCATGAATGAATCATATATGTCCATCTCTCCTTTCTTTCCCCTCCTCCATATAAACACTTTCACAATCTTCCTTACTGCCATAAATGTGGCTTCCTTTCCTTGTCTTATGTAGGATTTTGCAACATAAAAAGTTAGACTGCTCTAGGACTTGATAGCCTGATCCAGTCAAATCTCTCTTAAGAATCGTTAATTCATGTAAAGGACTTATATAATGAAAACTATAAACCATTGTTAAGGGAAATCGAAAAAGATATAATGAGATGGAAGAATATTTCTTGTTCTTGGTTAGGAAGAATAAATATAATCAAGATGGCCATATTACCCAAAGCAATATACAAATTTAATGAAATTCCCATCAAAATTCCAATGACATTTTTTAAAGAAATGGAGCAAAAAACATCAGATTTATATGGAACTATAAAAAACCCCGAATAGCCAAAGCAATCCTAAAGAAAAAGAATGAAGCTGGGGGCATTACAATACCTGACTTCAAACTATATTATAGGGCCACAACAATAAAAACAGCATGGTATTGGCAGAAAAATAGACACTCAGACCAATGGAATAGAATAGAAAACCCAAAAATAAAACCACATATATATATATATAGTCAAATAATTTTTGATAAAGGGGCCAACAACACACAATGGAGAAAAGAAAGCCTCTTCAATAAATGGTGCTGGGAAAACTGGAAAGCCACATGCAAAAGAATGAAACTGGACTACAGTTTGTCCCCCTGTACTAAAGTTAACACAAAATGGATCAAAGATCTAAACATAAGACCTGAAACAATAAAGTACATAGAAGAAGACATAGGTACTCAACTCATGGACCTGGGTTTTAAAGAGTATTTTATGAATTTGACTCCAAAGGCAAGAGAAGTGAAGGCAAAAATTAATGAATGGGACTACATCAGACTAAGAAGTTTTTGCTCAGCAAGAGAAACTGATAACAAAATAAACAGACAGCCAACTAAATGGGAAATGATGTTTTCAAACAACAGCTCAGATAAGGGCCTAATATCCAAAATGTACAAAGAACTCATAAAACTCAACAACAAACAAACAATCCAATAAAAAAATGGGAAGAGGACATGAACAGACACTTCTCCCAGGAGGAAATACAAATGGCCAACAGATATATGAAAAGATGTTCATCTTCATTAGTTATTAGAGAAATGCAAATCAAAACTGCAATGAGATACCACCTCACACCTGTTAGATTAGCTATTATTAACAAGACAGGTAATAGCAAATGTTGGAGAAAAAGGAACCCTCATTCACTGTTGGTAGAAATGTAAAGTAGTACAACCATTATGGAAGAAAGTATGGTGGTTCCTCAAAAAACTGAAAATAGAACTACCTTATGACCCAGCAATCCCTCTACTGGGTATATACCCCCAAAACTCAGAAACATTGATACGTAAAGACACAAGCAGTCCCATGTTTATTGCAGCATTGTTCACAGTGGCCAGGACATGGAAACAACCAAAAAGCCCTTCAATAGATGACTGGATAAAGAAGATGTGGCACATATACACTATGGAATACTTATTACTCAGCCATAAGAAATGATGACATCGGATCATTTACAGCAAAATGGTGGGATCTTGATAACATTATATGAAGTGAAATAAGTAAATCAGAAAAAAACAGGAACTGCATTATTTCATACGTAGGTGGGACATAAAAATGAGACTAAGAGACATTGATAAGAGTGTGGTGGTTACGGGGGGAGAGGGGAGAGGGAGAAGGAAAGGGGGAGGGGGAGGGGCACAAAGAAAACTAGATAGAAGGTGACGGAGGACAATCTGACTTTGGGTGATGGGTATGCAACATAATTGAACAACAAGATAACCTGGACATGTTATCTTTGAATATATGTATCCTGATTTATTGATGTCGCCCCATTAAAAAAAATAAAATTATTAAAGTATTAAAAAAATAGAATCGTTCACTCATTTTGTCTGTTTTCCAGGCCTCCTGATCTCCATTTTATTTTTAGAGTTGACTCTATTTGATGATTTTCTGAGTTTCCGGGGTGAGGCAGAGGCACAGGGGAAGAAACCCCCCAAAAGGTACATTTCTAGTGTTCTATACAAATGGTATGCATGGCGAATGGAGATGGGAGGGAATATTATAGCTAATGATTAAAGCAATATTTCTGAGTGATGTGTTCACTTTCTTTTTCTTGTTGTACTAGGTTTCAGGTAGCATAAATAATGAAGTGACAGGAATATCCTAACTGTGGAGGACATTGCTGGCTGCCTCCCCAGTAGTAACAGAACCCTGATTTTGGTTCAAGAATTAAGTAGTAATATGCTCAGGGACAGCAACTCAGTTCTAGAAGGTCTGAATCCATTTTGAAGACCTGATTTTCCCTTTGCCAGTGACTGGTGATGACACGGGTATGTGACTTGATTTTGGCCATTGTAACACAAGGAGAAAATCTGCTGGCATCTTTGCCTACCTCTGGCCATCCTACTATGTAAGATAATGAAACCTTATTATTTAAACCACTTTTAGATAGGTGTTTCATTATTTGCTGTCAAAAATATCCCCTCTGAGCACTAATTCTAAAACTCTCAATTTCTACTTTAATTCATTTGAAAAAAAATCTAATAATCTCCTTCATCAGAGTCACAGGTACATGGAATATTAAAGCTTACAATGCCTTATGAGGATGTCTCGACTATTTCCTTATTTTAAATACCAACATCTTGTGTCTGAAGACTAAGAAAGTTGCCCACAGGGCACTGGAACTATACTGGAACTATGCTGTATGTTCTATAATCTCTCTACATATCTACTCTTGATTTTGTAGAATTGTGGTAAAATCAGAATTTTGGACTCAGATGAGAGCTACACTGAATTTTCCCTTTTTTCCTTACTGGCATAAAGCTTTCTGAAATACACGTAAAATAGATCTCAGAAGGAATGTTGCTTTTACTTAAAAAACTTTCAAATGCTCTAGAAATAGCTTTTTACAGATACATAAATAACAAGTCATACTCATGTTCATTTAACAAGATTTATAAACACTTTAGTCGTCAGGCCGTGGGTGGGTAGCTCAGTTAGTTAGAGCATTGTTCCAATATGCCAAAATTGTGGGTTCAATTCCCAGTCAGGGCACATACAAGAATCAACCAATGAATGCATGAATAAGTGGAACAACAACTTGGTGTTTCTCTTTTCTCTCTCTCAACTTATCAATAAATTAATTATTTTTAAATTTTAAAAAAAAATTAGTAGTCAGTACTTTCCCAAATGTGAGATACTGTATTATTTAAAAAATAAAATTATGTATCTAGGAATATAGTTCATAAGTGAGATTAGCCTTATCCTCTAACTGATTTAAATTTGAGGTACTTTAATTCTTATGCCAAAATTCCACCTGGCATTACTCCCATCCCCACTTGCCATTTTGTGCCAACTGAGTTTTTCTGAGGAGGAAAAAAGTAACTTACATAAAAAGTAACTTCTCTATCTGATGTTATAACAGATACCCCAAGCTTCCTTTCCACCTAATTTCTGTAGAAAATGGTTATTCATTTCCATGATGCCAAATGGTGATAACACTTGAAAATCAGTGACGCCTACCTGAGTGATGTCCATTCCTGAGTCACAGCTCAGTGGCTGTGTGGAAGTCAGACCGTTGGAGCCAATTACGGTGGTGATCACATCATTCTCATCAATTCTCCGAATCATAGTCCCATCTACAAAGTAAATGAATCCATGCCTATCAACTGAGATGCCTGTTGAGAAAGAGCAAATGAGCATTAGGAAGCTAGTGGGCCACATTTGCACCAAGATCAAGAATTTGAAAGAAGCTATAGAAATGGAAAAGCATTTTAAAGACATATGGATTCAATTATGCTTAGCACAGACAGGATAGTGATGGGAGAGGTCTGTTTGGGCACACATTAGCTTCTTTGTGTATTGAGAAGAAATGACAAAATGTAATGTATGGAGATAAAGGCAGGTCTAATAATTTTGTATTGTCCAGTTTAACATTTCCACTCCCTTGACACTTGCTTACCCCCACAAAGAGAAAAAAAACCCTTAAGATAAATGCAAAAAAACAAGGGAGATTATATGCATTGCATCTCTTTTAGGGTACAAGTACATAGGCTACTTGCTATTTCCTAGTTGAATTAGAAATAACTGACTTGGAAAGTATTACAATTATTTCAATTCACAATCAGTTAACAGGAAGTTTGCAATAATCTTGATAAACTGGACTGAATTTTTTTCTTTGTAGTATCTATTAAGGGGGGGGGTGTCACTGAAGAACAAAAGTATGGTTAAATGCAAAAGTATGGTTCCAAAAGAATGGTTAAGCTTCCAGAAAAAATAACAGAAGGCTACAGTTCATATACTGAATCATCGCTCATAATGGATGTGTGACTTTGATGGAGAAATTTGTCGCTCCAAATTTCAGCCTCTTTGGTAAAATATGGAAAAGATATCTGACTATGTTGTGATTTGTTATAAGAAATATATATATATATATATATATATATATATATATATATATATATATATATATATATATATATATTCTTCATCCTCATTTCTAACAAAAAGCACCTAAAACTCTTGGAATTGTCTAAGTGTTGACAAAGGTGGCTTTTGTTGTGTTAATGTTGAACCTCACTTAAGTATGAGCTAGTTGCCAGTGAAGCCAACCATGTGATTAGAAGGCTAGAGATGGAGTTCAATCAGAAATGGCCAATGATTTAATCAGTGGTGGGATTTAAATAATTTAACAACCCTTTTAAGTATAGAAAAATGATACACCGAAAGGTAGTTTATTATTTCATGCATTTAATACTTAAGTAAGAACAAAAAAGAAGTACACAAAACTAGATTGGTATAAGAAAATGTTTTAAAATGTTAATGAAAAAATATTAAATAATACTTCACAAAAATAATAAAAATATTATTTAAGATATTTCTAAATTGACTGTTTTTTTTGTGACAGAGACAGAGAGAGACAGAGAGACGGTCAGATAGGGACAGACAGACAGGAAGGGAGAGAGATGAGAAGCATAAATTCTTCATTGCGGCACCTTAGCTGTTCATTGATTGCTTTCTCATATGTGCCTTGACCAGGGGGTTACAGCAGACAGAGTGACCCCTTGTTCAAGCCAGCAACCTTGGGCTCAAGCTGGTGAGCCATGCTCAAACCAGATGAGTCTTTGCTCAAGCTGGCAATCTTGAAGTTTCGAACCTGGGTCCTTCGCATCCTAGTCTGATACTATATCCACTGCACCACCGCCAGGTCAGGCCTAAATTGCTTCTTGATTGGCATCCTCACTTGCAATTTTTTTCACCTATGGACACAATGAACATTACTAAGGGCACTTAGACTATGCTGGTGCACAGATAAACATTAAAAAAGAGTAAAGAATGTAAATTTGTAATTTCTACATTAGGTGGCTGCTCAGGTGCCCACCTTAGAGAGATCCCTGGTTACAAGAGCCATTTTAACAACTGGTTCACAGAACTCAACAAAAAATTAGGTATTGGTTCTACTGAACAGTGCAAACCAGCTGAATCCCACCACTGGATTTAATCAGTTGTGTCTATGTAATAAAGCCTCCACAAAAACCCAAAGGACAGGATTCAGAGAGCTTTTGGGTTATGTGAATATGTAGTGAATTGGGAGGAGTGGCTCACTCTGAGAGGACATGGAAGCTTTGCGCCCTTTCTCTATATCTTTCCCTATGCAACTCTTCCATTTGACTGCTCCAGAGCTATATCTTTTACAATAAACTGGTGACCTAGTAAATAAAATGTTTCTCTGAATTCTGTAAGTCATTCTAGAAAATTAATAGAACCAATTTGAGAGTTGTTGGAACCTCTGATTTATACCCTAGTCGGTCAGAAGCAGAGTTCACAACCTGGACTTGCTATTGGCATCTATAGTGGCAGGTGGGGAGAGTCTTGTAGGATTGAGCTCTCACCTTGTGGGATGTTTTCCTCCCTTTTTATTGCATTTATTGGGGTGATAAGATAACAAAATTATATAGGTTTCAGGTGCACAATTCCACAACACATCATCTGTACACTGTATTGTGTGTTCACCACCTGAAGTCAACTCTGCACCCGTTTGGGATCTGATGCTATATCTAGGTAGGTAGTATCATAATTGAATCAGAAATAAATTAAATTGTAAGACACCTAGCTGGTGTCCAAGAATTGCTTGTTGGTGATGTAGGGAAAAGACACCCACTACCACCCACTCCATGATGGAAACTGGTTTTCAAACACCTTTTACTGCCTTACCTAGTAAGGTGATCAACTGTTGTAGTTTGCCTGGGATTTAGGCAAGGTTCAGTTTTAATACTGGGACAGTCCTAGCAAATTAGAATGAATTGGTTACCCAAGCCTAGGTTGTTATAAGTATCATATGAAATAATGTATTTTAAAAGTGTCAGACACATATACAGAACATATAGTTCAACTCCTGCATCCCTTGGTTCTTTTGACACTGCTCTTGAAAATAACCAAATGATGTTATGTTGGTCAAATAAGTTTGTAAACTGATATATATATTTGCTCACTTATAGTTTGCATTGGGTGTGGGGGACAGGCTGTAAGCAGACAGGGTCCTTACAGCCTAAGGCTTAGTTTTAAGACTAAGCTTTTCCTCACACCTTGACTGATTGCATGATATGGGGTGGTACACTCTCATGAGGAATCCCATTATACCTCAGATAAGTGACTTTGTATCAGAGACTTCTTTGTTTGCATATTGAATTAAAGGTTTTGATTTCTACACTATAAAGTGGGGCAGACAGGGAGCTTGCTCGCTCTCAGTTCCTGAGATTAGCATTAGAGGGGAGAGCAGAGAAAGGCCACATGTAGGAGGCCAGGGAAAGGCAGCCAAAATGGTGGAGTGCTGAAGGAGAAGCCAGTTAGTGCAGAGTTTGTGCAGAGAGGAGATGGAGAACAGAGGTGAATAAGTCTAGTGAGGGAGAAACTTTGATTTTAGGAAACTCGGATAAGTCAGTGGCTTTGTGAGAACTGAATGAGTGGGTTTTGGAACCCAGTGTGTGTATTTATTGCCTGCTGGGTGCAAGCTAGGATTAAAGGTGATGGCCCACCAGTTTTTGGCTCCGTTGTTTCATTACTGACTGTCTGAATCAAATGCGAACCTACATGGGCCAGGCGGCTATGATGGTGGCCGTGGCTACTGGCTTTACACGTTACTTTAAAACTACTCTATAATTTTGTCTTATCCAACTTTTCCTTTATTCAGACCTTGGGAAACTGATAATGTATGTTAAAGGTAGGAAAGCTATGATAACAAACATGTCCGTTTAGCATAAATGTGTGAAAGTCCGCGCACACACATACATATATAATAATTTTCCTGGCAAAGAGTGAACTCATCCAAAGACAGTTTATAAACCCAACTTAATAAACTGCTTTTGGATGAGCTAATTCATTGGCAGGAGATTAATATTAAGACTTGGCTTTAAGGTGCACTTTGGTTAATCCTGATGTTTCTCATGAAGTATTAATCCTTAACATCTATAAAAGTTCCAGATGCATTTTAACTTTCCTGGAATGTCTCTAAAGTCATCTATGTGTTAGTGAGTTCCCTAAGAAAACCAACATTTCCAAATAAGAAAATCCATGCCAATAAGTCCCTTTATCATTTGTACAGGCATAAGGACTTTTACAGAGGTTTGTAAGAAGACTTTTAAAATTGAGTTAGGTCATAAGATGATCACACATAAATATTTATTTTATCTCCAGAACATCTGAACTGAGGATGAGTATCTCCCCTTTTTATTTTTGTTTGTGTTTTGGTAAAATCAATTTATTGAATGCCTAGAATTTGGTCTGGTTTGTGGCAGGCCTATAATCTGATATCACTTTCTGTGATCTCTGCATTAAATATTACTGAGTGGCAGGTCAGTGACTGAGTTGTGTGGCTTAAGGATGGGGGACATTTACCCATTACATTCCTGTGAACATGACTGCTGCCTCCTCATACAAGGATAACTCATACAAAGGATATTCTTGGAGCACCCAGTGGAAGAGAATGTGTCACAGGATCCACAGTTTCAAGGATAGACTACATGTTAGGACACAGAACAAATCTCCATAAATTTAAGAAGACTAAAACCATATCAACCATTTTCTATGACCACATGGTATGAAACTAAAAATCAATCACAAGAGAAACCCTGAAAAAACACAAAGACATGGAAGCTAAATAACATGTTCCTAAACAACAAAAGGGTCAACGATGAGATCAAAGAAGAAATAAAAAGATACATTGAAACAAATGAAAATGAGAACACAATAACCCAAAATCTATGGGATGCAGCATAGTAGTCTAAGAGGAAAATTCATAGCATTACAGGCCTACCTCAGGAAATGAAAAAAAAAAAAAATCTCAAAAAAAGACCAATCTAATTTTACATTTAAATGAACTACTAACAAAGCACAAGTAAACAGAAGAAAAGAAATAATAAAGATTAGAGCATAAATAAATGAAATATAGTCTAAAAAAGTACAAAAGATCAATAAAATCAAGAGCTGGTTCTTTCAAAAGATAAACAAGATTGAGAAACCTTTAACCAGACTCATCAAGAAAGAAAAAGAGAAGAACCAAATAAATAAAATTAGAAATGAAAGAAGGGAAGTAACAACTGACTCCAAAGAAATACAAAGATTTGTAAGAATATATTACAAACAACTACATGCCAACAAATTGGACAATCTGGAAGAAATGGATAAATTTCTGAAAATGTAGAGTCCTCTGAAATTGAATTAGGAAGAACCAGAGAGTCTGAATAGACAGATTAGAACTAGTGAAATTGAAGCAGTAATCAAAAAACTCCCAACAAACACAAGTCCTAGACTAGATGGTTTTACAGATGAATTTTACTAAATATTTAAAGAGCTAACACCTACACTTCTCAAACAATACCAAAAAACTCAAGAACATGGAAGACACCCAAGCTCATTTTATGAGGCCAGCATTATCTTAATTCCAAAACCAGATACAGAAACTACAAAGAAAGAACATATCCCTGATGAAAATTGATACTAAAATCCTCCATAAAATATTGGCAAACTAGATTAATCAATCCATTAAACAATCATACACCATGAACAAGTGGGATTTATTTTTGGTATGCAAAACTGATACAATGTCTGAAAATCAATAAACACAATCCACATAAACAAAATGAAAGATAAGAACCACATGATCATATTAATAGGTGCAGAAAAAAGATTTGATAACATCCAGCACACATTTATGTTAAAAACTCTCAGCAAAGTGAGAATAGAGAGAACATATCTTAACACAATATAGGCCATATATGATAGACCTATAGCTGACATCATACTTAATGGGAAAAAACTTAAAGTGTTTCCCTTAAGATCAGAAACAAGGAAGGAATGTCTCCTTTCATAGCACTGGAAGTCCTAGCCATAGCAATCAGACAAGAGGAAGAAATAAAAGGAAACTAAATTGGAAAGGAAAAAGTAAAACTGTCATTATTTTCAGATGACATTATAGGTTCTATAGAGATCTCTAAAAATTCCACCAAAAAACTACTAGAACTGATAAATAAATTCAGTAAAGTAGTAGGATACAACAAAATTACCAAAACTCAGACTTTTATACATCAATAATGATCTATCAGAAAGAAAACTAAGAAAAAAATTTCATTCACAATTGCTTAAAAACCAAAACAAGAAAAAAACAAGAAGGTGAAAGACCTGTACTCAGAAAATTATAAGACACTGAAAAAAGAAGTTGAAGAAGATAAAGTAAATAGAAGCATATACTGTGTTCATGGATTGTAAGAATTAACATCAATAAAATGTCCATACTACTCAAAGCAATTTATAGATTCAACCCAATTCTTACTAAGATACCAGTGGTGGCCCTGGCCAGTTGGCTCAGTGGTAGAGCATTGTCCTGGCATGTGGATGTCCCAGGTTCGATTCCCAGTCAAGGCACACCCAGAAGCGACCATCTACTTCTCCACCCTTCCACTTCCCCTTCTCTCTCTCTTTTCCTTCCTGCAGCCATAGCTCAATTGGTTGTGAGCATGGCCCCAGATGGGCAGAGCATTGGCCCCAGACAGGGGTTGCCAGGTGAATCCCAGTTGAGGTGTATGTTGAAGTCTGTCTATTTCTCCTCCTCTCATTTGGAAAAGAAGAAGAAGAAGAATATATATCAATGGCATATTTTAAAGAACTAGAATAAATATTTCAAAAATTTATATGAAACCACAAATGACCTCCAATACCCACAGCAATCATTAGAAAGAAAAACAAGTAATAGGACAAATCATACTGCATAATATCAAACTATACTACAAGGACATAGTAAAGCATGGCATTGACATTAGAACAGACATATAGATCAGTGGAACAGGATAGAGAACACAGAAATAAACCCATACATTTATAGCCAATAATATTTGACAAAGGAGGCAAGAACATACAAAGGGGTAAAGACAGTATATTCAATAAATGGTGTTTGGTAAATTGGACAGACATGTGCAAAAAAAGGAAAATAATGAAACTAGACCACCTTCTTATACCACACACAGGAATAAACTCAAAATGGATTAAAGGCTTAAATATTAAACTTGAAACCATAAAAACTCTAGAAGAAAACAGGCAGTTAAATCTCCGACATTTCTTGTAGCATTAGTTTTTTCTGATATATTTTCTTGGGTAAAAGAAAAAGGAGAAAAATAAACAAATAGAACTACATCAAACTAAAAAGTTTTGCACAGCAAAAAAACACATCAACAAAATGAAAAGACACCCCACTGAATAAAAAAATATGTTTGCCAATGGTACTTCTGATAAGAGGTTAATATCTAAAATTTATAAGAACTTATACAAGTCTACACAGAAAAACCAAATAATCCCATTAAAAAGTGAGCAAAGAATCTGGATAGACACTTCCTCAAAGAGGACATTACAGATGGCCAGTAGATATATGAAAAGACGCTCAACATTACTAGCCATCAGAGAAATGCAAATTAAAACAACAATGAGCTATCACCTCATACCTATCAGAATGACTACCATCAATAAATCAACAAAAAACAAGTGTTGGTGAGGATATGGAGAAAAGGGAATCCTTGTGCAATGTGGGAATGCAGACTTGTGCAGGCATTGTGGAAAGAAGTATGCAGTTACCTCAGAAAATTAAAAATAAAACCATGTTACGACCAGGAGGTGGCACATTTGATAGAGCATCTAACTGGGATGTGGAGGACCCAGGTTCAAAACCCCGAGGTTACCAGCTAGAGGGCGGGCTCATCCAGTTTGAGCAAGCCTCACCAGCTTGAGCCCAAGGTCGCTGGCTTGAGCAAGGGGTCACTAGGTCTCTGTAGCCCCATGGTCAAGGCACATATGAGAAAGCAATCAATGAACAACTAAGGTGCAGCAACTATGAGTTAATGCTTCTCATCTCTCTCCCTTCCTGTCTGTCTGTCCTTGTCTGTCTCTTCATCTCTCTCTCTTGCTAAAAAAAATTTTTTTTGGCTGTCATAAGAAGATACATTGAAAGATCAAAAAAATGATTGCAGGGTCACAGTCTTGAGTGTGAGATCAGAGACATGACCCTGTGGCCACTAACTGAAGCCTAAAGGTCGCTGGCTTGAGCTCAAGGTCGCTGGCATGAGCTCAAGGTTGCTGGCTTGAGCAATGGGTATTGACTCAGCTGAAGCCCCCAGTTAAGGCACATATGGGAAAGCAATCAAAGAACAACTAAAGTGTCACAACTATGAGTTGATGTCTTTTGTCTCTCTCCCTTTTCTTCCTGTATGTCTGTCCCTCTCTCTCTCTCTCTCTCTCTCAAAAACAAAAAAAGAAATCAAGGCCCTGGCTGGTTGGCTCAGTGGTAGAGCATCAGCCTGGCGTGCAGAAGTCCCGGGTTCGATTCCTGGCCAGGGCACACAGGAGAAGCGCCCATCTGCTTCTCCACCCCCACCCCCTGCTTCCTCCCTGTCTCTCTCTTCCCCTCCCGCAGCCGAGGCTCCATTGGAGCAAAGATGGCCCGGGTGCTGGGGATGGCTCCTTGGCCTCTGCTCCAGGTGCTGGAGTGGCTCTGGTCGCAACAGGGCGACGCCCTGGAGGGGCAGAGCATCGCCCCCTGGTGGGCGTGCCGGGTGGATCCCGGTCGGGCGCACGCGGTAGTCTGTCTGACTGTCTCTCCCCGTTTCCAGCTTCAGAGAAATACAAAAAAAAAAAAAAAAAAAAAAAGAATCAAGATAAGTCTGGAGAAAGAAAGGCTGAGTGAGAGTAGATGGGCTTGAAGTCTATGACATCATGAGTTGTTTGCCATTATAATTAGTGCAGACTGAATGTCACTGTGAACTAACTAAGAACTAAGAGGAATACTCAGAAAGGGTTGCTCTAACTAAGAGTTAGTGTCTTAGAAAATCCAGTCCTCTGAAAATTGGAGCAGATTCACAGAAGTTATAGAGAAATAAGTGGATTCTTACAAAAACTAGTATATTTGGGGAGGTCCAACATCTCTTTATGTGGACACCAGGGAGGACAACCCTGTTCATTGATCACTACGCTTATCATCCTCATCAGAGAGAAGTTTATATTGATCCAGAGATGCTAATCCTGAACTTTACATGGTTTCTTCACTTTTCATTTTTGTGAACTTTTAAACACGATGAACTGCTCTCTCTGTTCATGTCAACTGAATTTTACAGATGAGGCTTATGAAATAACTATTGGTCTTCAGGGATATTTGGCTGACAGTTTGTAGGATACTTTCATTTCATATATTTGTGTAGCAATTTCTTTTATCGTGGTCCAAATTCTGAAATACTTCTTTTTCCTTGGGACTTTTTAATTAAATTTGATTGGGTTACACTTACATTTGGATTTGAAAAAGAAACAGTACAAAAGGCTTTGAGGGACAGTGTGATAGGGCTTATTGCACTGGGCATATTTTATGTCTTTATATTTTTGTTTCCTTTCATTTTTCTTAACCAACTAACTGACAAACCAATGAGCCAACCAACCAACAAACAAACCAACACACACACACACACACAACACATAAACACACACACACATACACTCACCAAACAACTAGTTTTACAAACTCTTCACTGGTGAAGTTTAAGGGGTATTTAATTTTCATTAGGGTTAAAAACCAAACGTAGCCTGACCTGTGGTGGTGCAGTGGATAAAGCGTCAACCTGGAAATGCTGAGGTCGCTGGTTCGAAAACCTTGGCTTGCCTGGTCAAGGCACATATGGGAGTTGATGCTTCCAGCTCCTCCCCCCCTTCTCTCTCTCTGTCTCTCTCTCTCCTCTCTGTCTCTCCTCTCTAAAAATGAATAAATAAAATAAAAATTAAAAAAAAAAAACCCAAACGTAAAATCCCAGGCAGGGAAAAATTATTTTTATCGTTACCTGAGGGGGTTGGTTTTCCTCCCATAAGGAGTATTTAGTGTAGCGCAGGGATGTTGACGATGCAGTATGATCTATTACTGTCTGTTAGACTGAGTAGGAGGAGGTGGTGCATGTTCAGTATATTTTAAGTTTTATTCTTCAGAGATAGGGATGTGAGTGATTTCAGAGCACATAAAACCACCTGGGGCTAGCAAGATCTGCAGATTCAATTGACTTGTATTTGGGGGTTATGCTGTACCTAGATTTCTAAAATTTGGTACCCAGTGTTGTGGCCATAATTTGTTCCCATGGCCACATCTATTGATGTGCTTACTGACAGCATTTTCATTAGCACTAAAAATACAATTGAAGGCACAGTCTTTAAATAAGAAAGGAATTACACTGCATTGAAAGAACCACTTCCAGGGTTTAAAATTTTTACCAGTATTCATTTTTAAAGCAAGAAAAAAAATATATAGATCACTGATATTACCACAAGTTTAGTCAGTGATTCAGGGTGAGTAGGGGTGGCGGTGGGAAGAATGGCACACGACAGCTTGAGTCCCCATACCACCATCTCCATCAAGGAAAACATTGGGCTCAGACGCACAGACAGCATGTTTAGCTTGGAGCACGTTTTTACATTTGTGAGAAAATAAATAAATCCTTGTAAATTAGTACATATAATGAAAGTACTGACAGACCATAACCTGGAAGTGTGAATGGTGCTGTCTCCATTCATCAGCATTAAGCCCTAACATACTCTTTCTATGGAGGGACCTGCTCATAAATAAAGTGCGTCTTGTAAAAAAAATTATTCACAATGTCTTATGCAAAGTAGGGGATGTTATATAATATCGAACTTCAGGCTCTTTTCTCTGTGAAGCATAGCTCTATATGAAACAGCTGCAAATTACAGGCAAAATTATTTTACTTCTTCCCTTGTCTTATTATCCTCCAATGAATAAATACTATAATTCTTAAGGAGACAATTGCCTAAAGCTGAGGCAGCCTGGATGCTTAATAAATTTATCACCTATTCGGAAAGAGAACGCCACTGATCAATACTGAAGCAGCAGTGGCATCCTGATGTGAGGTCACTGGCAGTCCAGATGTGGAGGTTAATAGCCTGGAAATAGTAGCTAAAATTCCAAATTAGATAACAGCAAGGATCAGAGTTTTTGGCTGTGCAGAATGCCAATTTCAAACTTTGGCAGAAGGCAGCTCTGTAATTTATAAAAATTACAGCTGTTGAGGCCACCTACATTTTTATTATTTATATATTAAAAATGAACCTTCTTTCAGAAATATAAGCTTTGGAAAGTAGTCATAAAATTCCATCTATAGCCCTAGCAACTAGGAAACTAAAATACTGTTTTAGTTTTCTTTTTTTGCCACAATCTTTTCTGTTCTTAATTTTATGAGACAGAGATAAATGGTTAAAATAATCTTCCAGGGAATGTTCTAAGTTCAATATGGCACCAGCACAATCTCCGATACTGAGAGTGTGGAATTGTGTAATTGACATTAGCCATTGATTGTAAAATGCCCATTAAATCAAAGAAAGATTAAAATATTTTGCTTTGTTTATGTGCATTTCAATTCTCTGAAAATTAGTATCATATGCCTGATCTATATGGAAATTCTCCAAGAGGCAGAAAAGTTCATTCTCCAACCAATCTGACGACTGTCTACTTAATTACCCACTGGGATCAGAAAGGGCCAAGTTACTTGTGCACAATAAGTCTGCTAAATTCTCTTGCTACATAGCCATTAAATGGAGCTTGTAGAACTTGGAGGGATTACAAATATCTATGCGTCACTGGGGCTGGAAGGAATCAGAGCTTCATGAGCAGCTGAGATGACTTCACTGTGTGGTTAACAATGATAACATAATCTCTTTAATAATAAGAGACTGATAAACTCACTTTAACATTACATGACTAGTGACTACTGTGAGTTATTTAATCAGACATTGTTTAATAAAAAAGTGTATATCCTAAATAGTAAAGGTCAATATAAAGAATTTAAATATAAATTAAAAATGATTAAGGAAATGATTAAGCATATTCAAACAAATATGCTTTTGACTGGAATGTTCTTTCTTTCATGACTCAGAAGGTACTTTAAAAGGCTTCAGAGACATCATAAGGAATAATAGGTTTGGGGGCTAGTTAACCAAGAATTGTGATTGAGAGAAACACAGGTAAGGCCAGTTTTTAGCATTTACCTTCTCAATAGCCCCTTCTGATGTCTCAATTGCTAGTCTTCAGAGTAAGGCAGAGTGAATGATGAGGTCTCCTCTCTCCAACCACAGTTTTTCTAAAAGCTTACTGGGGAGGTTGTTTTTCTCCTTCCTTATTAATTTATTCCAGAATTATTTTGCACCTCTTATGTGCTATAGGCACTGAGAATAGAATTGAGTATAAAGCAGATATGGGACTGCCCTTGAGGGGACCGGAAATGGGGAGGGGACAGATAGCTAGACACCTGCAATGCCTTGAGATAAGCACTATTTCGGGGCAAGTCCAACGTGTCACAGTGTAGCCTTGGGGTATCCGCTGGGGAGATGAAGGTCACAAGTGATTTCTTAGACTAAGTGATGTGTAAGTAGAAATCTGAAGAATAGTGTTCAATTCTTGATGAACCCTGTGTGAAATCCAGGTGAGCACCACTGAACACCGACAAAGGATGACTCCTATCACTAAATAATAACAATTTTCATTTGCTGAAAATACTATATATTCCTGGCACTCTGTTAGCTTCTTTACATGCATTTTCTCATTTAATCATCACAGTAGCTTTGGGCATAGGTATTATTGTCATATTTAGATGAGGAAATAGAGGTTCAGAGGTGGAATGACTAACTCCACATTATCTACCTAGAAAATGCCTGGTTTAGATCATGTTTGTCTGAGTTCAATGGCCATTCTCTTAATTAGTATTTCATGTAGCCTAAATGGGGCTATCGATCACTTCACCACAGGAGTGGTATACAGACTGGTTTCAGAAACTCTGAAATTATCTGCAGAATGTTTTGTGGATGGGTATTGTCATGGGGAGATAGTTCACTGTATTTGTCAGAGTGTCAAAGTGATCCATGATTCCTTCCAAAATATTGTTAAAAATGCTTATATTCCTGAAGCAATCTTGGGCCTCTTCAGAATTATTCTTCAAAAATATTCTGTGGCATCATCCCCAGAAAACTGGTGAGTTTTGTGAAAGCACTCAGGTTCCATATGATGGGGATTTCTGTAACTTGACTATTATCATGTGATCTACCACATAAAAAGGAGGCCTCAGAAAAAAGGGTCACAGATTCAAATGTTGCCAGGGGTTAGGCAGGTGACATAAATTTGTAAGTTGGGAAATTAAGTTTAACTAAAGAGATTAAATCCCATCTAAATACATTAAATCTCTTCTTCTTCTTCTTCTTCCTCCTCTTCCTCCTCCTCCTCCTTCTTGTTCTTGTTCTTCTTGTTCTTGTTCTTCTTCTTCCTTCTCCTTCTCCTCCTCCTCCTTCTCCTTCTCCTTCTCCTCCTTCTCCTTCTTTTTCTTCTTCCTCTTCTTCTTTTTCTTCTTCTTCTTCTTCTTTTTCTCCTTTTTTTTTTTTAAATAAAGGCATAGTATGGGTGAAATGAATTATATCTTTGAACTGGATTTATTCCCTGAGTTGGCAATTTCTGGTGCCTACTAGAGGAAAATCGGGGAGACTACATGGTCACTGAAGAGGTTGCTGTGAGTAGAGAAGACTCATGAACTTAGAGTAAATCTAATTATCAGTGTTGTACTGCCCTTAAAAGTTATGTCTTGCTATACAGATATCCCATATATTTCCTGCCTCTATATGCCCATAACCACTGCCCCCCCATCAACATCTCTCACCAGAGTGGTACATTTAAAAAAAAATTGTAATTGATTTTAGAAAGACCATGGCTGGTTGGCTCAGTGGATAGTGTCAGCCCAGCACATGGACATTCTGGGTTCAAGTCTCAGTCAGGGCACACAAGAGAAATGACCATCTACTTCTCTCCCCCTCCTTCAGCCCTTCTCTCCCTCTTCTCCCACAGCCAGAGGCTCGACTGGTTCAAGTGTTGGCCCCAAGTGTTGAGGATAGCTTGATTTGACCAAGTACATCAGCCTCAGGCACTTAAAATAGCTCAGTTGATTTGAGCATCTGCCCAAGACAGGGGGTTGCCATGTGGATCCCAGCCAGGGCACATGCAGGAGTCTGTCTCATTATCTCCTTTTCTCTCACTAAAAAAACAAAAAAAGCAAAAAAAAACCCCAAACATTTAGATAGAGAGAAACATTGATTTGTTGCTCCACTTATTTATGTGTCCATTGGTGGTTTTCTGTAGGTGCCCTGACCAGGCATCAAACCCATAACCTTGATATATTGGGCCAGTGCTCTAACCAACTGAGCTACCTGAGCCAGTGCTCGTAATGGCACATTTTTTTCTAACAGATAAACTGACACTGACACATCATTATTATCCAAAGTCTACAGTTTGCTTTTGCCTCAGAGTTCACTCTTGGTTCTGTGGGTTTAAACAAATGTATGATGACATATACCCACCATTAAAGTGTAATACAAAGTATTTTCAGTGTATGAAGATTCTGCTAAAATTTTCTTTCTTTTTTTCTTTTTATTGAGTGAGAAGAGGGGAGGCAGAGATATACTCCTGCATGTGCCCTGACGAGGACCCACCTGGCAAGACCCCATGGGGTGATGCTCTGCCCAACTGGGGCATTGCTAAATTGCTCAGCAATCATGCTATTCTTAATGCCTGTAGGTGGAGGCTGTACTCAGCTCTCGAGGCCAACTTGCTCCAATCGAGCCATGGCTGCGGAAGGGGAAGAGAGAGAGAGAGTTTCTTCTTCTTCTTCTTCTTGGAGAAGTAGATAGTTGCCTCTCTTTGTGCCCTCACTGGGAATTGAACCTGGGACATCTACACACCAGGCAAATGCTTTACTGCTGAGCCAACCTAAAATTTTCTGTGAACCTAAAACTGTTCTAAAAAATTAAGTCTATTGAAAAAAAGTTGTTTTGGTACACAAGCTATGAAGCCAAAGATAATCATATCTAGTTGTGATTCTCACCACTGGAAAATGAAATACCTGGATCGGTAATGGTATATGTAATACTTGCTAAGATTGCAGCCTATTATGTTCCCACCAAGATTGAAGCTCAGACTTTGCAACAGTTCATCAAATTTAGTCAAATCAAACCAGAACATTAGGTGTCCAAGCTGAACTTCACTTGCTCTCATTCTGCCACACCTCTTCCCCTCATCCTTCCTTCAGAAAGCCTTTCCTCTTCAGTATGGCAGAAACATTATTTAGGTAATTCTATTTTTCTTTCTGAAATAGAGCTAGATTAAATTTCTCAGTCTGCTCTATGGTTAGTTTGGGCCGAAGTGATGCTTGTTAATTCTAGGCCCATAAACAAAACCTCCATTACGTTCCTCTATGGATCACCAGCTTCCTCTGTGAGTTGGCTGGCTGCAGAACATCTATTGGATAGCTCCAACGTGTAATAACATGAGGTGCCACTAGATGGAAGGATCCTCATTCCTTGAGTCACGACTTGGAGCAGGAATTCCTCCCAGCTCCCAGATAACCCATATTGGACTGTGATGTGAGCAAGAAATAATTTGCTATTTTGTTAAGTCATTGAGATCATGTATGTGTGCTGTTTCATATAGTTGTTAGCTTGGCCTGACTATTACATTAACCAACTCAAACTATTCATATTTTAAGGCTTCTACAAGACATTTCTCTTCCAGGAAACCTTCCCTGCAAACTCTAGTTCATTTTGCTTTTTTCTAACCCTGTGGTTCTCAACCTTTTTAGAATTGGGGACTCGTAAAATAGGAGAATTATTTCATGGATTTATAAGGTAGAAATCACCCTGAGCATAAGTAAATTCAACTAAGATCATTCGGTCTATAATCTTCATACAACATCAGGGTGGTTAACTATTTCGTGGGCTGGCATAAAATTTCTGGTGGACTGGTCTATGGACTGGCAGTTGAGAAACACTGTTCTAAACTATAGAAGTTATTTTTTTTAACAGAGACAGAGTCAGAGAAAGGGATAGATAGGGACAGATAGGAACAGAGAGAGATGAGAAGCGTCAATCATCAGTTTTTTGTTGCGGCACTTTAGTTGTTCATTGATTGTTTTCTCATATGTGCCTTGAACATGGGCCTTCAGCAGACCGAGTAACCCCTTGCTCAAGCCAACGACCTTGGGTCCAAGCTGGTGAACCTTGCTCAAACCAGATGAGCCCGCGCTCAAGCTGGAGACCTCAGGGTCTCGAACCTGGGTTCTCCGCATCCCAGTCCGATCAGGCATCCCCAAACTACGGCCCACGGGCCGCATGTAGCCGCCTGAGGCCATTTATCCGGCCCCCTGCAGCACTTCCGGAAGGAGCACCTCTTTCATTGGTGGTCAGTGAGAGGAGCACTGTATGTGGCGGCCCTCCAATGGTCTGAGGGACAGTGAACTGGACCCCTATGTAAAAAGTTTGGGGACCCCTGCATGCACCACTGCCTGGTCAGGCTATAGAAGCTATTTAAATTAAAAAAAAAAAGAATTTTCCAGTCAAACTCTGTGTAGGCAATAAGCTCGTTGAGGGCAAGAACTGGATTTTAGGCTTTACTTTTATACCTCAAGAAATCCAGTAGACTTGATTACAAATGTTCAATAACCTTGTTGAATTATAGACTCAATTGCCACATTTATACTTGAAGTACATATAACTTAAATAAAGCACACCATGAGGTGAACAGCTACAGATGAATTTTTCTAAAAACAAGTTTAGAATGGAAGTGTTGGTAATCTTTTTTCTAAAGACCTTTAAGAGGAATACAATTCCCTATCAATTAGTGATGATTAGTGTGTGTGTGGGGGAAAGAGGATTAACAACCAAGATCAAGTAAAGGAAAAGGCAAAGGTCAAATTAACTGCAAACCAATTTGATCCATGTGGATAGCTACACCTAAAAGCTCAGGATTGCCCCACATCCACATTACTCTGTCAACACAGCTCTGTGCTATGATCTTTGATCTCTTCCAACCTTACCATCTCAGGAGTTTTAAAGAAACAGCAATAACTCAAGATTTTGCCTTAATATGCTTCTCCATGGACCAAATAAAGGATAGCCGAGAGAACACTGGTTCTAGGGTCCTATCGAGGGTTCTTGTTTTCCGGCTCACTACTGTTACAGATTAGCTGCAGGACTCTGGGTAAGGCAAATATTTAACCATTCAGTGTTCAGATTTCTTAACCCATATCCTACCTCCTACACAGGGTAAGAGGGTGAGGCACTCATAAGAGCCAACGAAATGAAAGCTTTTTGAAGAGGATGAAATATGTTAGTGCTGAGATGTGTCCCAATTGCTCAGTTATTGCTATCATTTTTTCTCAAAGTGACTAGAATCATAGGCAAAGATTTCCACATAAGCTGTGCTTCAACATTTTAGGCTTCTCTATGTTGGATAGATGTAGTATAAGACTGAAGTCCAGCCTTACCAGGTGGTGGTGCAGTGGATAGAGTGTTGGACTAGGATGAGGAGGACCCAGGTTCAAAACCCTGAGGCTGCTGGATTGAACGCGTGCTCATCTGGCTTGAGCACGAGGTTGCTGACTTGAGCATGGGATCACAGACAGGACCCCATGGTTGCTGGCTTGAGCCCAAGGTCACTGGCTTGAGCAAGGGTCACTCTGCTGTAGCCGCCCAGTCAAGGCTCATATGAGAAAGCAATCAGTGAACAACTAAGGTGCCTCAATGAAGAATTGATACTTCTCATCTCTCTCCCTCTCCCCCCCTCTGCCTCTGTTAAAAAAATAAAATTAAAAAAAATAAAAAAAAGATTGAAGTTCACAAAGCATTATGTAACCCTTGTCAGCAGTAGAAGGTCCTATGTTCGATTCACCATAGAGACAAGGCAGTTGTTGGAAACAGTTTTGTCAGCTTAGGGGAAACACTGCATTATTAAACTACTGGTGTAAAAAACCTTCAAGATTTTATAAGATGGCTAAACTGTTCATCCAAAGAACCAAATAAATGAAATTCCATACTTTCCAACTTGCTCAGGGAGACCCCTGGGCCAGGCGTTGTATCTGAACATTTAACAGTGACACCAGACACTAATAATGGTGTGAGTCATTTTCCTTGCTTTATAGAGATAGGGGTGTGTAAGAGAGACTGGGGCAGTAGATGGTTCTAGTCTAGTTGAAATGCACATCTCTTCTTTTACTTTTATGCTAGAGTTCTTGCTCAAAAGATGCCTGCAAGATGAGATTTAAGGGGACTCAGGACATATGGGCTAAGAGAAATGAGGTGTACTAAATAAAAGATTAATATTTTATATCTGCCTATCCACCCCTAAAAATTGTTCAAACATCAAACAATACATTTCAAAGAAATGCCTCCGTCACCTTAAGGAAACAGACTACCTCACAAGAACCTTATGTGAACAATTAGCTGAGGAGGGAAAATTCATTTATTGCCCATGGACCAGTGAAAAACTAATAGCAGTTGTTACACTTTAGGGAAAACGAGCCTCTCTCGAGGTATGTGACCAACCAAGAGATTCTAATGAAGAAGCAAACTAAGTAGACTACATTGGTCTGAATACTCAATAGAAGCAGGATATGAGGAATTAAGCCTGACAGTGCTTACTATTCAGAAAAGTGGACTAACTCAAGAATAAAAATTTCTGTAGGATAATTATTTGAATGCAAAGTCCATTCAAAAATAACACAGAAGGCCCATTTGAAATTCTTCCAACATCATGCATCCTGACTAATGAAGCTAATGTTGGAAGAGAGGTTCACAAAGTCAGAAGCAGTACACACTCATTTGCAAAAGGCAAGGTGGGGTAGCAAACACTGCATGAGTACAATTTTAAAAACCTTTCAAGGGAAATTTAAGAGACATTTTGAAGGACCAATTTGGGCTCAATCAAGAATATATAATTACAGACAACAATCACACACACACACACACACACACACACACAAATATGATAGCTGAGGAAAAGAAAGATATTAGCTAAAGCAGCTTTCTGACGACATAAACAATTCCTTTGCCTTTTTTCTTTTCCATGCTCTGAGCTACAAGTTTGACAATCTGGAAACAAGAAGCTTACATTGAAAGGTATTGAAAAACTGGGATGCCTTGTTCAGAGGGAGCTGGTTACTTCCCTAGTTTTGTCTTGATTGGGATTGGGTTTCCAAGGCCACTTCCCAACCTTTTCCCTCTAAATTCAGTCACCCAGACATGTTCAGGAGAGATATGAGAGGAAGCAGAAAGAGTCTGGGGCAGAAGCTGGGAGATCCTATTGTGAGACTGACTGTGACTTTCAAAAATTTACATAATCTCCTAGTCCTCAGATTTTTGCCTTTGTCTCATGGTGAAAATAAAAGCTAAACTGCCCATGTCAGCAGATTACTGTAAAGACCAAATAAAATCATATCTATTCTATCTGTGAAATCTTTCTGAAAGGTTAACTCAGTGATGCTAATATTTATGACTTCGAGTAACTGCTGGTTTTCTCACATCACACTGTGGTTTATCTGTCATGTGACTACTTGCTTCAGTGCTGCTTGCTTCAGATGGCAGGAACCCTATGTGCAATTCTGTCAGCATCTCCTGCATGTGGATGGTGATAATTGGTCTGATAGAATCCTGTGTTACTTCTCCAGTCAAACTGGTCTATGCACCAGCTCTGAAACACACCTTTCACTTTTCCATCATCACATTTTTGCCTGCACTATTCCCTGTGCCTTTAATACTCCTGTCTTTCTCCTAGTGTCCAAATACTGCTCATATTTCAAGACAGAGTACAAGTCTAGTCTCAATAATTACAACATAAAAAGTGGTTTTAAGACTTGCAAATACCTTAATCGAAGTATTTCCTTGTCAATTATATCAAACAATTTCATTGGTCTTGTCTGATGGTAGAAATTTCCGAGTCTTTGAGATGTATTATAGTGTACCAACCCAAGTAGGTAGAAAAGAGGATTAAATAGCTACAACATGTCATCAAGTTGCAAATCTAAAGCCTACCTTGTGGCTCAGATTATAGGGTGTTTAGACTGGACTCAGTAATGCATTCTGTATACTGTGCAAGGGACATTTTTTCTTTTTTTGTATTTTTCCGAAGTTGGAAACGGGGAGGCAGTCAGACAGACTCCCGCATGTGCCTGACTGGGACCCACCCGGCATGCCCACCAGGTGGCGATGTTCTGCCCATCTGGGGCGTCGCTCTGCCGCAATCAGAGCCATTCTAACGCCTGAGGCAGAGGCCTCAGAGCCATCCTTAGTGCCCGGGCCAGCTTTGCTCCAATGGAGCCTTGGCTGCAGGAGAAGAAGAGAGAGACAGAGAGGAAGGAGAGGGGGAGGGGTGGAGAAGCAGATGGGCACTTCTCCTGTGTGCCCTGGTTGGGAATCGAACCTGGGACTCCCACACACCAGGCAGATGCTCTACCACTGAGCAAACCAGCCAGGGCCGCAAGGGACATTTTAACAGGTCCATTTTAGGATCACCCCAACCTTCATTCCCCATTTAGTCTTCCCTCTTTATTGTCCACTGCCCTACCTTTTCTTCTTTGCCTTTTTTCTCTGATTTATTATCCCTTTTGAGTTCACTTAACCTAATTTATCAGTAGCATAGGTTAGAATTCAGTTCCTAGTTTTTCTTCACCCATGTGTCCAGTCATTTTTCAGATTTTTTCTTTCTTCCAATTTTCCCTCTGATACCCATCTTTCTCTCTCCTTTTCTCCAAATACCAATCAGATCTTTATTCTCTGAATCTCTGGAGTGTTTACAGTTTGTATCACACAACCTAATGCTGGAGTACAATCTCTTCTAATTATTCTTCTTGTCTCTTCAACCAGATCATATTCCACTTATAGATGGGGGTTACATCCTTTAACACCACTTATAATTTCCAATTTCCCAATGCAGACCACATTGTTTGCTACTTGAAAAGTTTAACAAAACAATGGAGCCCAGTGAACATGATTCTTTTCCTAACAAGATATACCGGGAGCACAATGTAAGTCTGATAGAGTAGCTAAAACCAGTGGGCATATTATAAGTAGGATAGTGGGTCCTTGACAACTGGTGTCTTACTGACATCAGTTAAATATATTGAAAGAACTAAAATGATGGCATCTCAGCATACCTTCTTGATAATCAAGAGGTTTTTGCAGTAACAAGAAATGGTTGCAGTGTTTGATAATAGCATTTAGCATAGTTCATATCGTACAGAAGTGCTTTATATGTTTATAGACTAAATAACTAAAGTCTATATTAGGAACAGAACACATGGTCCAATTAGAAAAAAAATGAGTAAATAATAGTAGCTGGTGAGTCTGATAAAGAAGGTAAAATAAGAAGGAACTGAGGTATATTAAAATCTTTCCAGATACATTTTGTATTGCAACTGCAATGATTCCATAATTCAACTGTTGAAATATCTCTAGTGTTTCCAAGAACTAAGAAGTTATCAGTTTAGGGCCAATTCAGAAGGCAGTGGTTTTGGTCATTTGCTAATTAGTTAATCTTTTTTAACATTCAAATAGATTATTTGAGTTAAAGTCATGCTGATAAAACTAGAGCATATAGACTTGGGAAATAAAGTAGTTCCTAGCATTAGTAAAAAGAAATAGAATAAAATGGAAGATTTTGAAGGTGCTAAGTGTTGATCTGTGGTTTCTCAGAAATTGCAAGCCCAACAAGCTATAGTCAGAAGATTTCAAAGTAGCCCTGCTTTTTAGCCTACTCTGTCCAAAAATGCTCCCAGTTGTATACTCTGAGAAAGGTGGGAAGGCGCCTTTTGAGGGACCTCAAGTCCAAAAGCAGAACCGGAACAGTGGCCTGCCTACCGTTCTGATTTCAGTTTGTTCCAAAGAACACAGTGAAAAGATTACAACACAAACCAAAGTAGGTGGTAGTGTTAGTGAAAGCCATTCTGATGGATTTTGGCTTAGGGAGGGGCAAAGCAGACAAATCAATTTATTACTATGTCTTCAGATTCCTCGAGTTAGAGATGTATTCAAAAACGAGGAACAATTCCTGCCCTCTAAGAGAAATTACAGCTGTAATCACTGTCTTTCCTGAGTAAATGCTGGTAAAGTGGGGCACTTACCCACCTTCCTTTTCCCTCAAACCTATTACACCATCTAACAAGCTTTTTGAAAAACCAAATGGAATAGCTACTAAATGAAACTGGCTTCCTGGCGAGGCCTGGATATTTGGGGCTTGATGATAACCTTGCATTTGAGTTACTAAGCCTTTGATTCCTTGGGGAGAAACTTTAGATGGGCCAGGACTCACTCCCAAGTAAATAGTGAATTCATTTGGTCAACAATAAAGCTGACTCGTTATATTGAGGCTCTTTAACATTGAGGAAGTTCATTGTTAGCCATTTAGAGAACTCCACATATGGATGTATACTAGAAGTATTGGTGAACTCTGCAGCTAATGGAAGAACCTCAACTCCAATCAGTTAAAAAAATAATGGATTAATGCTTGCCACTGTAGGCAGCCTTAACGATCCTACTTGAGGGCCAAAACTGGTCTGTATTCTGATATATTGGTTCCTGTGTTTTAGAGATTGTTCAATATTCTGAATATCAGTGAAAGCCTTATTTAAAAGAAAAATATAACAAATCTCTTTTTAAAATAGAATTGTCAGGTATAAATTTGCAAGTTGCTCTCTTAACCCTGCTTCTGACTTACTTTTTTAACATTTTTTATTTTTTGTATTTTTTTTTTCTGAAATGAGAAGCAGGGAGGCAGAGAGACAGAGTCCCGCATGCACTTGGCCTGACTGGGATCCACCTGGCATGTCCACCAGGGGGCAATGCTCTGCCCATCTGGGGCATCACTCCATTGCAAACAGAACCATTCTAGCGCCTGAGGTGGAGGCCATGGAGCCGTCCTCAGTGCCCGGGTCAATGTTGCTCCAATGAAGCCTTGGCTGCAGGAGAAGAGAGAGATAGAGAGAAAGAAGAGGGGTAAGGATGGAGAAACAAATGGGTGCTTTTCCTGTGTGCTCTGGCCAAGAATCGAACCCAGGACCTCCACACACCAGGCCAATGCTCTACTGTTGAGCCAACTGGCTAGGGCCTGACTTATTTTTTTAAATTATGAAATATTTCAAATGGTAGACAACTCAGAAAACAATATGTATCATACACTGCCATACATCTAGCACCCAAATATAATAGATATTAACATTAGCTTCATATTTATCCTTTACAGAAATGTTATGGATATAAACAAAGCCCCTTGTCTTTACTCCTATTCCTTTTTTCTTCCCTTCCCAGAGGTAACTGCTGGTTTCCAGTAGGTGTGTATCATTTCTATGCCTGTTTTCTACACACATACAGACACACACACACACACACACAGATATATATATCTCCACAAATATTATATAGTATTTTTTTGTGCTTCAAAAATTTATGTAGGAAATGAATGGTGGTGATGGCTGCACAACAATATGAATTTATTAATAACCAAGAATTGTACACTAAATAAATAGTTGAAATGGTAAATTTTATGTTTTGTATATTTTATCTTAATAAAAATATGCTAATGATATCATAACACATATATTCTTTCACAATTTTCTCTTATTCATGCAACCTTATATTTTGTGACTAGTAATGTTTTAATATATAGATCTAGTTAATTCGTTTTTACTGTAAAATGATATTTCATTATCTGATTAAATCCTTATTAATAGATTATTAGTTTGGTTCCATTTGTTTGACAGTAAGGACATCCTAGCACACATCTCCCCATGCACATGTGGACTTGTGACTTTCTACACATTTTCCCACAGCAGAGCTCTCACCAGTGCCTCTCTCCAAGTATTTCAAATCCATGGTTAAAACAGAATTAAACCAGGGCTGTGTATATAAAATCAATGAAGTTTGACATAGGAGAATTTGAATACAGTAAAAAAAAATTTTTTTGTGTGTGACAGAGACAGAGAGACGGACAGATAGGGACAGACAAACAGGAAGGGAGAGGATGAGAAGCATCAATTCTTTGTTGTGACACCTTATTGTTCATTGATTGCTCTCTCATATGTGCCTTGACCAGGAGGCTACAGCAGACCGAGTGACCCCTTGCTCAAGCCAGCAACCTTGGGCTCAAGCTAGTGAGCCTTGCTCAAACCAGATGAGCATAAGGTTAATTTTTAGCTGTAATATATAGATATGACCAAATTCCCCTTCCAAAAGATTGAATATATTCACACTAATAGTGTAGAAGAATGCCCATTAAGCCACTACCTCACCAGTTCTGAGTATCATTAAATCTTTTATTATGTCCTTCTGAGCAGTGGAAAATGGTTGCTTATAGCTTGTAGCTCTTTCACTTGAATTTCTTTAATTATAAATGAAATTGAATGTCATTCTATATCTATTGTGACCATTTGTGTTTCTTTTTCAGTAAACTCACTTTCATATCCTCTGCCAATTTTTGTACTGAGCTTTTATTGATCTTTCTGTCTTATAAATTAAGAAAAGCATCCTTTTCACTCTCATATGTGTGGAAATATTTTCCAACTTTGCCATTTCTTTTTTTTTAACCATATAAAAGTTTTCCAACTTTATATGATCAGGTTTAGCAATATATTTCCTTAAGGAATCTAAAGGTTGTATACTCCTAGAAAAACCTTCCTGCAATAATGGTATTTTTTAAATTAATTTTAATGGGGTGACATTGATAAATCAGGGTACATATGTTCAGAGAAAAACAGCTCTAGGTTATTTTGCCATTTGCTTATGCTGCATTCCCATCACCCAAAGTCCAATTGTCTTTTGTCACCTTCTAACTGGTTTTCTTTGTGCCCCTCCCCTCCCCCACCCCCTCCCTCCCCTCCCCCCACCCCCTCCCTCGCCTCCCCCCCAACCCGTAATCCCCACACTCTTGTCCATATCTCTGAGTCTCATTTTTATGTCCCACCTATGTATGGAATCATATAGTTCTTAGTTTTTTTCTGATTTACTTATTTCGTTCAGTATAATGTTATCAAGGTTCATCCATGTTGTTGTAAATGATCCGATGTCATGATTTCTTATGGCCCCATAGTATTCCATAGTATATATGTACCAAAGCTTTTTAATCCACTCGTCCTCTGATGGACACTTGGGCTGTTTCCAGATCTTCACTATTGTGAACAATGCTGCTATAAACATGTGGGTGCATTTCTTTTTTTCATACAGTGCTATGGTGTTCTTGGGGTATATTCCTAACAGTGGGATAGCTGGGTCAAAAGGCAGTTCGATTTTTAATTTTTTGAGGAATCTCCATACTGTTTTCCACAGTGGCTGCACCAGTCTGCATTTCCACCAGCAGTGCAGGAGGGTTCCCTTTATAAAGAACTTGTAAAACTTAATACCAGGAAGACAAACAATCCAATCCAAAAATGGGCAAAAGAAATGAATATAAACTTCTCCAAAGAGGACATACAGATGGCCAATAGGCATATAAAAAATGTTCAATATCACTAATCATTAGAGAAATGCAAGTTAAAACCACAATGAGATACCACCTCACACCAGTCAGAATGGCGTTCATCAACAAAACTACACAGAATAATGGTATTTTTAAGGCAAATGGCAGGCCTTTCAATTACCCATTTGGACCTCATAAAATTTGGAAAACTTAGGAAGTGTTTAGAGTGATTAAACCTGGAGAGTTTGGAATCAGGCAGATAAAACTGAGTTCAAATTTATCATTAACATCTCCAAGCCACTGTTTCCTCATCTGTAAAGTGGAGACTGTGCATCTGCTTTCCCTACAGGGTTCGAGTGGGTGAAATGACACAATATGGGTTAGTCAGTACCCAGCACAGATTAAGTACTAAATAAAATATGATGATGAGAATAAGGGGAAGTAACTAAAATTTAGAATAATAACTGTTATTAAATGGATTGCTTTCTTTTTTTATTTTAAGTGAGAGGAGGGAAGATAGAGAGACAGACTCCTGCATGCACCCCAACCAGGATCCACCCAGCAACCCCTGTCTGGGGCTGATGCTTGAATCAACTGAGCTATCATCAGTGCCTGGGGCCGACACTTGAACCAAATTGAGCCACTGGCTCTGAGAGGGCAAAAAAGAGAGAATGGGGAAAGGGAGGGAAAGAGAAGCAGATGGTCACTTCTCATGTGTGCCCTGACTGGGAATCACACCCGGGACATCTATATGCTAAGCTTACGCTCTATCCATTGAGCCAACCAGCCAGGGCCTGTTTTCAAGACTAGTAGTAAACATTTTTTTTTCAATTTTTTTTTTGCTGTAGCCTGACCAGGCAGTGGTGCAGTGGATAGAGCTTTGTACTGGGATGCCAAGGACCCAGCTTGAGCTATAGCCCTTGCCATCCAGCTCGGTTAGTCTGCGTTTCATCTGGATATGCAGAGGTTGACGGTTTGATTCTCTGGTCAGGGCACATACAGAAACAGATGGGTCTTTCTGCCTTTCTCTCTCTCTCTCTCTCTCTCTCTCTCTCCCTTTCCCTCTCTCCAAAATAAATAAATAAATAAATAAATAAATAAATAAATAAATAAACCCTATCAATATACTAACAAAAGTGCTCCAAACTATATGAACTAAGTTGTTTAATATAGCACCATAATGATAAAATATTTAAACACAATGTCCATCAAGAAGCAAATGGTTTAATAAATTATGGTATATCTATTTAATATCGTACAACTTTTTCAAAACAAAGAGGCAGATATACATGCTTCTATGAAAATAACTTCAGGGTATACCATCAAATAAAAGAAGCAAGGTGAAGAGTAGTTTATATGGCATGATTCCTTTTATGTAAGGAAATACATAAAAAGGAATTACAAAAATACAGTTCTCTTTTAAGAGAGAGAATGTAGCGTATCTGTTTGTGATGAAGAAGCCTGGAGTTTCCTTTCTAAACCTTTCTTTTTTTTTTTTTTTTTTTTTTTTTTTTTAGAAAGGAGAGAGAAACGGAGAGAGAGAGACAGAGAGAGAAGGTGGGGAGGAGCTGGAAGCATCAACTCCCATATGTGCCTTGACCAGGCAAGCCCAGGGTTTCGAACCGGTGACCTCAGCATTTCCAGGTCGATGCTTTATCCACTGCGCCACCACAGGTCAGGCCTCTAAACCTTTCTATAGAGTTCAAGCTTTCAAACCATAAACAGATATTACTTTTTATTATTTTGTTATTATATTAATTTTATGGTTCAATATCAATGGGCTTACATAGATGGTGAGACTATTGGCCATTTTAATTTGTATTCTTCATATTTCTCTTCCTTAAAAAACAGTAAATGTAATGAAAGTGCTTTTTATTACTGGCCTGCCAGGACATCCTCCCAGTCTTCCATTTAGGTTCTTTCTTGAGTTATGGTACTGTCCCTCCAGCAGGTCGCCAGTAACATGCTCAGATGAGCAGAACCCATTGTTGCCCATCTGCTCTGTGACATCCCTCCTAGAGAGCTATCATTTATGAAAGCAAAGACACCTGAGTCCTCAAAGATTGGCCATACGACAGGACAGAGCATGTGTGTGTGTGTGTGTTTAAAAATAACATATTTTGTCTTTTGTTGAATTATAAAACTAATAAAGGCTCTGAAAGTTAAAGACAAAAAAATCATTCAAAACTCCTTATGCAGCAATTATCCTTTCCAACACAGAAATCTAGGTAAACTTCCTCGCAATCTTTCCCCTCTGTCACCCCTGCACCCTTACAGATGTAGCAGCAGCATACTGTACATACAGTTCTGCAGCCTGAACTCTCCACTGAATATCATTTTGTGAGTATTTTTCTTATACTTGAAGAGTTGTGCCAGGATTTGGGGGTGGTAGGAGCAGACTGTCTTGGGTACGGACAGGAAGGGGAGTGCATTTTTGGTAGAAATATTAAAGACAACAATAAAATTGATGGATAGCAGGTCTACACTTACTGTTACCAATCACTGGAAATTCTAAATAATGTCAGTGATAAATATTTCTCCCACTGTCTCATCCTTTTTTAGTATACCACTGTCTGCCCACCCAGTTATGATTATGGAGAGGGAAGAGGAAAGGCTGTATTTTTATCCAGGAAAGACAAACTGAAGGCTGGAGGAAATGCCCAGAGTCATCCAGGGGATCACTGAAAGAGTGAATGACAGGAGACATTTCAAACATCTTCAACCTCACCAGTTTACTGCTTAGAAAACTTCAGAGAATCTGCTTGACTTAAAGAAAAACGAACCTAGCAGCTTTCTTACATGTTTAAGTTAACACATAAGTCATCAGTTGCCTTTAAAATGCTGGTCTAAACACCCTGTGTGGTGCTATTTATAATCTTTGGTCTGAAGTGGCCCCAAAATGTAATTAATTGATCAATTTAAAATAAAAATGGGCTCTCTGGCTCCATTTTTAGATGTGTTTTAGCCCATGATGATGTTAAAATCATGGATTTCCAAAGACATCTGGGTTTGTTGCATGTTGTGTGAGTTTTACACTCTATACCTGCTAATTCAACCGGTACTGCTGGAAGATCAATGAAGGTAAAAACATCTTATAATTCCTGTGCTGTGGAGTGAATATTCTGAATTTTCTGGGAAGTCAACATACTGTACATTTCAGATTCCTTCAAGGATCAGCAAAGCATACTAGACTCACCAAGAAATGACTTCTTCATTTCTTAGATCTTATAGTCAGTTTCATGCATCTGGTAAACTTGAAATTACTGGGCCATATTGTACTGATGGTGGCACAATATGGGGCCATGATCAATGGGTTAGCTCTAATACAGTTTCCTGTTTTAGTACCTTAAAAACAAACATTTTGAATAGAAAGAAATTTCCTAATTAACTTCTAAAGAATTTGTACATTAAAACTTTTTACCCTGCTGGAGAAGACTGATAAAGCAAGCGTAGTGCCTTCTGCTGAACAGAAACTGTATTTGGAAGGAACTTGCTATTCTCATAAAACTTTTAATAGGAAGAACTGAATCAAATTCCTTAATTACCATTTTATGGTTGGCAAAAGGGCAAATTACATGCCATCCATTTTTAAACTTCAGAATATCTCTCATGCTTTTAATTAAAGCTGCCATCTAGAAACTACTAAGGCAATTTCACGCAATTAGTTATTTATAGGTTACCATAATACACCACTTAAAATATGACTTAAGTGATTTGCAGTCTGTTAGTGTGTGATCTCTGTCATTGCGGTTTAGTGGGGGTGGGGGTTCTTCTTACTGTCAACTGAGGTGATTCTTAAGTGGACAGACAAGAAAGATGTGACACTAAGGATCTGTGATAAGAAAGCAAAGTTATTTGGGCTGATGATCTTAAAAGGAGTGAGAATCATAATTCTACATTGTCTGTCTTGATACGGAGAAATCAAAGTTTCATTCTAGACAATAATGTGGTGGAGCATCACTGTTGAGTCCCCATTTCTCCCCACTGTGCTGCCGTTCTGTCAGTTACCTAACAGCCCACTTTTCCACGCTACCTGGAGTAGCTCCACCTTGGTTTGTCCCCTCAGGTCATCTCACCGATCCAAACAAATCCAGCCTGTGCTCCATGCCCTCAGATTCCCCATAAAGTAGCTCAATAAGGAATTAATGTGTTGTTCTCCCAGGCAATATCTTGCACTGAACACTGAAGTTCACATTGGAAGTAAACTCTTATGGGATGGGTTTAATGGTGAAATGATAGTCTTATTTTGGTTAGGTGGGCCTTGTGTGTGGGGGGACTATTTAAAATACATGTACAAGAAACCAGCATTAGAATTACTGCATCTCAAGGTTGGGAGGGATCATTGGTCAGATCTCACACAATATTTGAATTCTATCCACCTTGACCCTTGCTTGCTTCTTTTATGTCATCTTCCCTACTGAGAAATAATGAAGTCTCAGATTGACTTACAAGGATATGGAACTTGCTTCCTTCCAAAGTAACTTATTCCATGCTTGGGTCACTATCAGAAGCACTATTATTATTAGCAACAAAACAGCTAGCCTGACCACAATGACAGGTAATATTTAGTGTTCTATACACTATGCACTGGGCACTGCAACAGGCAATTGACATGCCTTACTGAACACTGTCGGGCAGGCACTATTACTAGCACACTGACTTCACAAATGTGGAGACTTAAGCTCAGGGAAGTTAGGGGACTTACCCAGGGTCACACATTTATTGAGTGGTGGATCTCGGATTTGCATACAATTCTGTTTGACTCCAGAAACTGGGAATTTATCTCTCATGGCATTTGGCCTCTCAAGTATTATCTCTATATTGGCTAGAATCTTAAGCACACATGAAAATTAAAATAAATGCAAAATAAAAAGTTATTTAATAATGCATTTGTAGCTTTATAAAAATTGAATGAACTTAATGCAGGTTTTTCTGAATTAACCATGGATGTTACCTATACCAATTTGCCAAAGCTAGTATCAGTGCTTTTCCTTTCATTGACTTATCTACCAACAGCTAATGGCTTTAGGTCTGTGGCGGAAAAGACAGAAAGGTTCTCAAGTTCCAGTTGCTGATATAAGGTCAAAATCTTTTCTTTTCTTTTTTTTTAATATGTCTGACCTTCTTCTTCTGGTTTTCTTTTCTTTTTTAAAAAAAATTTATAAATTGATTTTAGAGAGAGGGAGAAACATTGATTTGTTGTTCCACTTATTTGTGTATTCAAACCTGCAACCTTGGCATATTGGGATGACACTCTAACCAGCTGAGTTACCTGGCCAGGGCTCAAAGCCCAAAATCTTTTGACCAACATAAGCAGATAAATTAGATCAATGAATGAATAACAAGTTAAGCTCTCACTCTAGTTGCATAATAGGCACTAAGACCTCTGCTGTAGCTACTGTAAACTGAGTGACCAATAAATAGTTAAAAAAAAATATCTCCAGAAGTGGAAAGAGCATGGTATTACTGAGCAATAAAGAACAAATATTTTTGCCTGAATTTTAAGGCTTTCTCAAATGTATATATTTTTCTCAAGATGCCTTTGAGTCTAAAACAAGTATTTGAGAGAAAAGTTCTCAAAAGAAATACTTTAAAGTTGAGCTGGGAATTTGACCATGGGTGGTAGAATATTGATCTTACCCAGAAGTCCTACATCACTCAGTGGCTTTCTAAATCTTTTCCATATGCCTCAAAGCCTAACCTTACTTACCATTCTTAGCAGAATAAATCTACTTCCTTGAGAACACTGAGGCTAACAGAATGATGTACCATAAGCCTTCTAGCTCCTTCTTCCTCCAAACTTATCCTCATCCTTACATCTACATGTTATCTTAAAACGGTCTCTTCAATCTCCCCTTCCATTGAAGCTTATTCTCTTCCAGTTTCTTCCAGACCTTGTTTCATCATTTATTCCATCTCCTTTACATTTCCACTTACATATGACAATTGCCCCGTCTCTCCTGTAGAGAAAATTTTCCTTGAGTGCCTTGTCCTCCCACTACTATCACTTTATCATTCATATTCCGGCTTCTCATTAGAGTGAACTTCAATAGTGGTGTTTATTTTCTCATCTCTCATTGGCTTATTGGCTTCCACCTCTACCACCATTCAAACTACCAATAGCAGTGTTGCCAATGAGCTATTCATGCCGAATCCAATGGCTACAAATGTGTTACATTTGAAACTGTTTTGACATCTTCTTGAAACAAAGTATTATACTGGCTTCTTAGATAGTTAACTTTGTTGACTTTTTTTTTTGAAGTTTTTCTGTCTCTTTCATGAGATGCCCCTCCTATTGTCTATACTGTACCTATCGAGAATCCCTATAACTTCTTTGCCCCAGCCTTACTCCACTGCTTTTTCTATCTTGCCACCAAAATAATCTATCAAAAATGTATACACTGGATGACCATGTCACTCTGCTATTTCATATTTTTTTTGCTTATAAGATAAAATCCAAACTTCGCATTCCTACCCCCTTTCCTATTATTTTCAAATATTTTTACTTTAACAATACTGATTTATTTGTAGTTTTTAAAAATCTATTGTTCATTTTATTCATGCTGTGTCTTGCTTGTAATTCTGTTGAGGGCTGGCCCTTGTGTCAATCCCAATGGTTATGTCACCATAATGGATCATGTACTAATGGAATTTAGGAAAAACCTTACTGCTCCTCATTGGATAGTGGAACCAAAAGTATATATTATTGTACCTGTTGGTATACTATGCTATCTCCCTCATAGACACCAGTGACATCAGCAACATATTGCTGATCAGAGTTTTAGCATTGTTCCAATAACCCCAAATTTAATCATTCAGAATAGCATATGGATGCACTTTAGATAAGTCTGGGTAGAGACAAAACAGACATTTTTCTTTCTGGCTCTATCATACTCAGATTTCTTAACTGCCAATAAAATTAAAGTAACTCCTATATGATTAAGATCATGAATACTGTAAAAACACTTTTGGAAGCTGTCAAGATTTAAGGATCATCTTCCACTTAGGAAACAGCTCAGGGACTATTTGCACAAATCTGGATATTGCCTAAAACCTGTGGAGTTCTGAGGTCAGTTTGCTTAAAGATGCTCATGAAAACAGAGATATAATCTTTAGTGAGATCCAAGAGAACCAAATTAAGTCATTGATTAATTTCATCCTGTCCAGTCACTCTTTCACCCTTGGTATCTACTTAAAAAATAAATGTATTCAGCTTGTCACACACTTTATTTTATATCCCCACCTAGTACCATTTCACATTCTGCATAAGTACTTGGTCATCTATTACATGACTCATTAGTTTGAGTTCTCTGTAGAATTAAAGAAAGTTGCAGTAAAAATAATAAATGGAACTTAAGTTTCAACTACATCATCCATGCATGTTTTAAAAGCATCTTTCAAAGTCAATTCAGACTCGTATACAATGCCAGGGATTAGCACCCTATCACACTCTTTGCTAAACATTTTTTCCTTGCCCCATTACATTAAAGTATTGATGAGTAAAATGGCAAAGGTTTCCCTCTATTGGGACTCAAATCAAAGTGTATAAAACTGGAACAGATAAAAATTTCTTCCCAGAGAAGTACCCAGGGGCTGCCTTACATGAAATTCTATTCAGGTACACCTTTATTTTTCTTTTAAACAAAATTTGTAGTTACCAGTTGTAGTCAAGAAATTTAATAAAGTTAAGGTTTCCTGTCTCCATCCCTTTAAGAAAATATTGCTGAAGGTCTTAATCACAGAATCTTCCAAAAGGTTGTGACAAGGTTTACTGGAGATTTATTGGAATAATTACATTTACAGACTGTGCAAATGCTATGTAGTGCACTATGGGTACACTATCAGGTCAGGAAAAGTCAGAGGAGGAGTTCAAATTAAAAAAAGGAAAACTAGACTAAAAGTAATTTATCTTGCAAATAAAAATATTCTGTTCCCACTGAATACATATCATTAGATTGAGAATCATTTTCTAATATTTCCTACCCTCCTGGAGAAGTCAAAAGATATTATGGATTTTAGCTGAAGGGCAGGCAGTGTTATATAGCGAAGGCCTCCTGAGCACCCCCCCCCCCCGACTTTTTATCATAGGTTTTGGAGCCAGGCTGACTTGTTTTGAATTCTCGCCTTATCTGTAAACTGTGTGACCCTGCTAAATTTCTTAACTTACCTGAGTCACTGTTTCCTTATCTATACAATGGAGATAATACTACTGACCTTATACATTGTTGTGAATATTAAAGATACTCTGTGTAAAATATCTAGCACAGTGCATGGCACATAGTAGACAGTAAATTATAGCTGTGATTATTTTAATATGTTAAAGCTGGGAGGGAGATCATTCCAAGACCTTCAGTTTACAACTGAGGAATCTCAGGAGCCAGTGTTTAAAAGAAAACAAGTCAACAGCATCAGTAAAGTCTATTTTAGTGTTCAGGGGAATGAATGCACAGAAAGGTACAGTGACTCATACAGGCTCACTCAAAGAAACACTGGCATTACATGGGTTGAACAAGAAAGTTTAGGCTTTCTATTCCAGTATTCATCACAATTTGCTGACATTTCTAAAAAAAAAAATCTTATGGTTTCTGAACATTTTACCTTCTGCTGACTAGTTTTTAATCCCATTTGATAATTTATTCCAACTTTAGGACAAATGATCTCAAAAGCAAATTTTACTTCACCCTATTTTTAGAATAGATTCAGAAAATAAATTAGCTGTCTTGCAGATTAACATTTATTTGACTTACCTTGCATAATTAAGGACATGTTGGAGAGCCTGCCTGTAATTGCAGTATGTTGCTTGTTAAAGTCTTAGGGCAAGCTCTCTTTCCTAACCTCGAAATGGTACTCCCTAGATGTACACTTCCATTTTCTCCTGACCCCCAGTTTTTCAGCTTTTCTTTATTAGCTTCTAGGCAGAGAGAAATCAGACCTTTCCTTAAAGAAATCCATTATACATTTGCTGTCTTTTAAGGGAAAAAGAAGATGAGACTGATGTGCATCAAAGTTGTTAAGCAAAAAGCAAGCAAATTGGGCTTTCTTGAGAGATAAAGAACCTGCAGGAGAACCTCAAAGATGTAATTAGCAATTAGCAAGACTCTCTGAATTTGCACACTGGGTTTTAATGACTCCTTGCATGTTTTTTTTTCTTCTTCTATGCAAGTCTATGAAATTGCCCTGCAGCATTCTGTATAATGAGAATCTTGCTGCTGATTCACTGCTAAGAGCGAGTCCTGTCTATGTTCAGCATGGAGACAGATGCCTTGCATAGGCACCTAGTGTTCTGACTGGCATTTTCAAGAGTGATTGATGCCTGGACATAGGTTCTGCTATCTGAGTGATTTTAAAGATCATGAACAGGGCCTTCAAGCACTGCTATCATGGTTGAAGGAGATGTGGTAGACTCAGTGTGAGCCACACATTCCCTTCCTCTAAATATCCTTGCTCATTCACTAGATCAGAGCAGATGTTGTCAACATCAGCTTGGTACGTTAAATGAAAGCTGTCTAGATGGATTAGAAAGTCAGTTGTACAAAGCCTGAGACAGATGTTATTAGGGCCACTGACCACTTTGGGATGAGTAAAGAGTACTGGATTATTGTAAAGGCCACTCTTGGATAGCAGGATGAATAAATCAAGCCAAAGGACAATGCACTACTAGCTATGACAAGAAAAAAACCTAGTTTAATATTAACTTTAAATTTGGGTACTTATTACTGCTGCTTCAAGTTCATGTAAATCTTCTTTGTCAGTACTCTATTACTACGGCTTTCCAGGAAAATAAAAAAGTTGCAGTGAACCAATTATTTGCTTTATTTGGAAAAGCCAATATATTCATCCTCCGTTTGGCAGGTTGAATGTGGTAGGTGAGATGCATGGTTTTCATACTAGCGATAACTCAGGAGGATGTCAATTTCAGGCATAAAACAAGCTTGATTTTTCCCTATTTCTTATACAGAAATCCTTAAAATACCAAAAAGAGTTTTAAAGCTGTGTAAAGGTGGGACCCAGCCTGATATATTTCCTTGAAAGATGAGCCAATTATATGTTGCCTCTGAGTTCTGCATTCACTCTTCAAATACTGTATTTCCCCATGTATAAGACGCACCTGTTTTCAAAAAATTTGGTGTCTAAAAATTGGGTGCATCTTATACAGTGGTTGTAGATTTTTTTCACTTGGATTTCCTGCTTTTTCATGCTTGTTTTTATGCTCATTGTTGAAGACAGTGATTTGTCGTCAGACACAGATGAGGACAAGCTAATGGATGGAAGTTTTGACAGTGATGAGGAGGAGTTGCATGAATTTTATAATGAATAAAACTTGAGTTCAATAACTTTATGTAATACCTCTTTTTTTTTTCAAATTTGGGTCCCAAAATTAAGATGCGTTTTATACATGGGGAAATACTGTATTTATTATGGCCCTACTATGTGTAAGAAATGAGAGCTGGCACAAGAGAAGGAAAAAAACAACATTTTGAATACTTTAATATTTTGCCTTAGGCAAAAAAGTTTATCCTCTTTAAGCATCACTGAAATTCCTCTTAGGAATACTTGGTATAGGTAAAAGTTGCCTAACTGATCAATTACACAATAAATATGTATAGTAGATTCCACACTTTGTAAGATATTACTGGGGAGGCAGGGAAGATTCGAAAGAAATATTAGATGTAGTTTCTCATCTGAAGCAGCTTGCTTCAGTAATGATAAAAAAAAAAAACCCTCCCATTTGTGAAAGAACTGGAAGTAGAAGGCAGCAAAATATAATCAAGTGCTAATTGGGTAGTATAGACACTGTTAAGGAAATTCAGATTTAATGGGCTGGGATTAGCCAGAGGGGCTTTATGAAAGACACAGATAGAACTTGAAAATGGCCTTGAAGAAAAAGAAAGCTTTAAACTTTGATTGTAGTTAGAATTTAATACCCATATGGCAAATGTCAAATGGCTGAAGAGCAACCTCTTAATATTTGAAATAATAAGTGATCATCTAACAAATTAAACACATTGACCTCACTATATCTTTTTGGCATGGAAAGATGTTCATAATAAATTAAGTGTGAAAAGCAGATTTTAGAACAGCATCCTATAATATGAATACATTAGTAGAGAGTGAAATATATGACATGCATAGAAAAAAGTCTAGATAGATATAAACTAGAATGTTAAGAGTGTTTTTTCTATGTGGTAGGATTATGGGTGACTTTAATTACAAATATTTTTGCATTTTCTCTTTTTAATTTTTTTGCAATAAGTGTTTTCTACTTGCGTAATATATAGTTAAAAGAGAACACACTGGCTTCTTAAAACCCACTAAAATGAATACTTCATAAAACCTACTAAAATAAAAGCACAGGTACACATACACACACGCCTTGGAGAAGGAATAGAGAAGAATGATTAAATAATTAAAGAGACAGGGTGGATGATATATGCTGACAGACTTAAAAGTTGACTATCCTTCAGTTTACAACATAAGATGGGAACATGACCCACATATATAATATAATATTATAAAGTTGGTTGGGAGAACACAGATGTAATCATAAATCCCAAGCAGTAGAACTGAGAGCTGTTCCTTAAAGATTATGCAGTAAATTGAGGACAAAGAAAAAGAAAAGGCCAAGCTCCCACAGAAGGCAAAAGGAATTAGAATTTGTTATTCTAGGGGTGATATACATTGAAAATATAAATAGCTTCAAGAATGATTTAGGTAAATTAATGGAAGAAAAGTTTATTAAAAGTTGGTTGTTAAGCAAAAGACAGAAATGTGGAGAGTCTGCGAGATATTCAACATACTAAACACATTTAAATGTTAACAGCAATAGAAGAAGCCTACATTTTTGAGGCTCTCTATGAGCCTGATATTAACCCTTTAATTGTTGGACTGTTGGGAATTTCCAAGAAGTAATCTCTGAAGAGAGGTTGGGGTGTCAGTGAGGTACTCGGAGGGTTTTGGGCAATAATTCATTATCAACCAGAAAAGTAGCACTTCAATATTTTAATAATGGTTATGACTATGCTAACGCATATTTGCTAAAAATTACTCTTGACTATTCCCATTTCCTGGGATAGACTTCAGAGATGATGTTTGTCATAGTCATACTAAGATAAGACTATAGCATGGCAATGGTTTTAAGATTTTTGAGAAGTCAGATTAAATCTTTAGATGACCAAAGGATTTTTTTTTTACCTCGAGGGCTGTTCAGTGAAGCTTCCGATGCTCTGCCACCATCTCCACAGTGACTCTGGTCAAAGGGAAGGCACTGATCCCCTGTTCCCGCCACCACTTCAAAATTCTTAGACAGATCTTTCATTTCCACAAGAGATTTCAACTTGTAGACTTTTCGAGTATTGGTGTCTGATAGGTAAAGCGATTCAGACATGGGGTCCATAGCCAGATAGTATTTGTGAGCAGGACTTGTGCTAAGGAAGAGAAAAATAAAGTTATTCAAAGCAATGTGTTCAGTGCACAACCCTGGGGTCTGCCTTTTATCACAAATGAAAAACTCTCTTAACAGATGAAAGAATTAAAGTACCATCCTTTTATGTCCTAAGGAGATGGATAGTTCTTTGTTTCTCTAGTAATGAGTCTGAGTATAAATAAAATTCACTGTATACAACTAACCTGTAATGAAGCTGATATTTCAATACCATCCATTCACAGGTAGAGGAAGAAACAGAAGAGACTAAGGACTCATGAGGTCATTTTTCTCATACATACCTTTCATCCTCAGTTCTCCAAATATCTACTGGGTGACTACCTGGATGTCTCACAGTCACCTCAAACTCAACAAATCCTAAACATTATTGGCTTTTCCGGTCTTCCCTATACCTCATAGACCTATCTCTTTTTCCATGCTTCCTGACTCACTTGCAGACACTATCATCCTTCCAGGATCCTGTTGTAAACTGAAAGGTTTGTATAAAGATAGAGGAGCACTGATTAGGAAGAGGGGTGTTAGAGATACATTGCTAAACTTTCTCCAACCTTCCTTTTTGTTAGCTAACCACTACAAATCTCTAATGCACTTTTCTTTTTTTCATAATATTTGACCTTTTCTTTTGGTTACAATCATAATCAGCCATACCTCCCGTGATTGGGTTTTGGTATTCCTGACATTCTTCAATTATGTATTAACATGGGATCTCTTGGGATATTTTTTATCTGTATACATGGCTGAGCTCATCCATTAATTCTGATTCTTTTTAATTTCATTTCTTGGATGGTTGCAATAACCTTGGTGATATTTTGCTTGAACCTAAGGTTCATGTGCTGGTGACATTGTTCAAGCCCCAAACCTGGAAGTTTAACATTGTTCCCTCCTTTTCCCTCCACAGGCAATTGTGCCTGTGAACTAGCTTTCAGAACCATTCTCTTTGATTCTTCCAGCCATTCCTGTAGTTCTTTTAAGTCACATCACCTTTGGCCTGGAATATTTTCTACAGTTCTATCCATAGGAAATGTTTTTGATCTGAAATCCATTTTCCCCCATACTGCTACCACAGTTATTCTGATCATTTGGCTCTGATCTTTAAAAACTCTCAAAACATTTTAACATTCCTTGGTGTGGAATACAACTCTTTCTGCACTTAAGAATTCTCACATGCCTTTTAAAGTTTTACTTAAACATTCTCTCTTGAATGAAGCCTTCCTTAAATCTCTAGTCTGGGTTATTTATACTACACTCACCTCTATTCTGGGGATTATGCATCATATTAATTTCTGTTTTGTATTTGTATCCCCCAATAAACCATGAAAGCTTGGAGAGCAAATTTGTTTTAATTTTTAATCTCTAAGCTGCTCACTGACCAAAAATCTGCCTCATACTCAGTTGTCAAACCACAACTATTTCCTCCTCCTCCTTTCTATCATTCCCCACATCCAGTAAAACATTATGTTATAGTTCTTTTTTTTAATTCTACCTTCTAAACTCTTCTCTAATCTGCCCACTTCTCTTGATCCCCACTGTCATTAGTCTAAAGCCCCATCCTCTCTCACCTGAGCTCCTTCCTGGGTATCATTTTTATATTGTGTTTTTGATCATTATTAATTCATTAAAAATCTGTTTACCAAGTGCAAACAACATGCCAATGAACTGCACTGTGGTTTAGAAACCTACTTGTGTGCACAATACAGCCACTTTCTTCATGAAACTCACAGTCTAGTGGGAAAATCACATCAGTAAACAGGCTATGACTGTCATAAATCCAAGAGTTACAACAAGAGAAGTAGACAAGAAAAGAAATGAGCAGAGTTGAGAGACTCATGACCTAGCAGCACCTAACATGTCATATTAGCACCACTTTTAAAAACTGTTAACTGAAGTTCATATTTTATTTAGATTTTCTTAGTTTTTATCTAATGTTTCTTTCTTGTTCCAGGATTCCATAACAGTTTTAAGGAGTATTGGTTGAGTATTTTGTAGGACACCTCCACTCGAATGTGTCTGGGTTTTTTTCCCTTATAGTTAGACAGAGGTTGTGGACTTTGGGAAGGAAGACCATGGGGGTAAAGCACTGTTTTCATGGAATCAAATCAGGGGTCTACATAATATCAACATAACTTATCACTGTTCATGTTGAACCTGATTGCTTGGCTGAGGTGGTGTTTTTCAGGTTAGTCCACTGTAAAATTACTCTTTCCCTTCCACACTTCATATTGTACCCTTTGGAAAGAAGTCATTCAATGAAGGTAACACTCAACAAGTGGGGACTTATACTCCACCTTCTTGAGGGTGGGGTATCTACAAAAATTATCTGGAATTCTTCTGCCCAAGAGCTTTATTTTTTCTCTTCTATTATTTATGAATTCAACCATTTACAGCAGTATGAACTCATGCATATATGATTTATACTTTGCATTAAAATCCAGTGCTACTTTATTTTTTTGTTGCTAAAATTGTCCCACCTTTAACCCTTGGGAGCAGAATTACTATTCCTTTATGTATCCCTTCATATATCCCCATCAGTATGCACTTTTCCTTTCCCTTTCTTCCTTCCTTCCTTCCTTCCTTCCTTCCTTCCTTCCTTCCTTCCTTCCTTCCTTCCTTCCTTCCTTCCTTCCTCCCTCCCTCCTTCCCTCTCTCTCTCTCTCTTTCCTTCTCTCTTTCTTTCTTTCTTTCTTTCTTTCTTTCTTTCTTTCTTTCTTTCTTTCTTTCTTTCTTTCTTTCTTTCTTTCTTTCTTTCTTTCTTTCTTTCTTTCTTGTACTTTCTTACTTTCTGGAATTATAAAATGCTCCAGGATCGTTTTGTATAATCCCTGCCAGAAGGAGTCACTTCCCCAAGGACCTCTGTTATTTATTTATTTATTTCTCTATATATTCATTTATTTATTTTGGAGAATGGTGTTCAAAAATGAGATCTGAGTGCTGGGCATTAAGCACTATTATTTTCTCATACCTCTCTCTCCATCTGCATTGTGAGATCTCTGCAGGCAGGAAACATATACATCTCTCTATTCTCAGTGCCAATAGAGTGTCTGACAGGGTTGATGTTCAGTACGTGCTGAACTAAATGAAGCTGAAGGACATGATACTAAGATATGAAAGAGCTCAGGCCTTGGCTACTTAGCCAAGTGAAATGGAGGAGAAAAGTCATCATAATAATTAAGATATACTTAAGGACTGGCATGTTTTTGATTCTATTTGTAACTGTATTTTCCCTCTAAGCATATATATGTATGTTAATAATAGTAAAGGCGGGCAAATACTGATTTGATATCCAGTTTATAGTTTTAATAGGAAAAAAATCAGATCCAGTTGGAATACTTGATTTTTTTCTACTTACCTTCATCAAATAAGATAATCTGGTAGATTCCAGGGACATCTTCAACCCTAGAACCACCATGACAGCTGCTGCAAATAAACCATAAAGGGCCCCGACAGACCCCAGAAGTGACTGGAGAGTCAGAGTAGGCAAAGAATCTCTGCAGCAAACACTTCTAAAATTGGGGTTTGAGTCAAAGTTTTTACATATTTAGTTGAAATTTGTTTTCAGAATAAAATTTCTCCAGTGCCCTTATATCTTTCTAGAATAAAGAAGAGGGGGTCACAACCATTCTTTTAAACAACCTTCACTACTTTGATAGCCCATTTATGGCAGTTTCACCTCGGCCAGATTAATCAGGCTTTATTTAATAAAAGTCCATTGGCTGTTTTTTTAATAGAAATTTTATTTGTACAAAAGCACTTTAAAATGTATTGCATTCATTTATTATTGAATATCCTCCATGTGCCTGTGAGGGAAGTTAGAATTATCATTCTCTTCAAATCTCAGCTGAGGAAACCCAGACACATAGAGGGATTGCCTAGGGTCACTAACAAGCTTGTGTCTGAACTAAGATTAGATTAGATCAGATGTGACTGTGAGTACAAAATACCTTCAGAATATTCTTGTTCTGAAGGAGATGAAGGAAAAAAAATCAGTTTTCCTGCCTTCTGCTAACTGAGTGGCATATTCTATTTTGTTCGGCAAGGTTGTTCTTAGACTTTGTGCACTGGCCTTTAGAAAATGGAATAGCCCAACAAACCAAATTCAAATCTGATTAATGTTATTTTTCTTGACAGCCAACAGTCAGGAAGGTCTCCTATATTGATATGTAATTTCTTGCCATTTCGTGCCATTTCCCAAGTGTACTTTGGCTCTTTTGAGATTGGTTTCTTTCTACTTTCTGAAAACATGCCATACCTGATAAAGAAAAAAATGCTGGACTAAATTCCAATTTGTTCAAATCCCTCATGTCTAAATGCATACTGCAATTTGGTGCATGTGAGGATTTCTTTTAAAACTTCACTGTTAGACATACTGTTACCTTATGGTTCATTTCACTTTTGGGCAACACCCTTCAAGTTAGCAAAAATCATTTTGTTCACGCCAGTTAAAAATCACATAGATTGTAAAATGGGCAATTAGTGCTGATAATTAATACTGTGCAACACTTTACCAGCAAGCTATTTGACAACCAACTTAATTTGCTTAAGAAATTAGTTATGCTGAAGTACCAAGGGCAAGCTTGTGTGTTGGCATTTAGGTAGTAGCATCTTCCCCAATGAAATCCAAATTAAAAATCCTATCAGTATCACTGTGATGACAATTGGTATTTGGAAATGAACAAATTCAATTTTCTCCTTGGTAATTTCAGGTAATTTAGAACACTTTTGACAAGTGTAATGCATAAACAAATCGAATAGAAATACTCATTATGATTAATTTCAGAGCTCTATGCCATTGTCAGTAGGTGGTCAGTTTAAAGCTTTTTTATTATTTCTTTTTGGTGGGGAAAAAATGGAAATTATGAAGTCACATAAAAGAAAAAAGGAAACATCTTTTTAAGGAAGGTAATTGTGGTCACTGTCTCTTCATACTCTCATCAGCTTTAATATCTGGATCTAGGAAGGCTGCTATATTACCTCTCACTTTACCTGCCACGTGAAAACATTGAAGCTATTTGAGCGTACAGTCTTAGCTGTGATATCACCTAAGGAACACATGAATAGACTTAAGTTTCTTTCCCTTAAAGTACTGAACTGCCAGATTTCACTTATTTTGTCTCCTTTTCAGTATATTCTGATCCTTCAGCAAATTCCCACTTAGTGGAATTCTGTTCTTTTGGAAGACACTTACCTGAGTCATAACTTCCAAATTCACTTTCACCTTATTCCTCTAACCTTATTCAAGAAGTAAAATATTTCCATTAGCACATTATTAAGAAGTGACCTGTTAGACAAGAAGGGGTATTAGGCAGCTGCCCATGTGATTTGCTTACCTATGTCTGGTATCTCTGTTTCTAGGGTGCACAAGGTATCCGCGAGTAGCAAGTAAAAGCAAATAGAGAGGCATCAGTTTCATTCAACAAGCCATATCTCACCAGGCACGCCTATTCCTAACTCAGCTTATGGCTATCAGAAAGACTCCACAGGTGTCATTTAGTCAGTTATGCAAGCCAAAATTGACCTAGTCCCTCCTGGTTTCTCCTCCTAAAATGGTATTAAGGTGATTGAACATCCTGTTTGGTGGGTGGACAAAGGTCTAAAGTGGTTTTTTTGTTGTTGTTTTTGTTTCTTTGTTTGTTTTCAAAGAGTCCTCTCTGGTCCTGACTGGATAGCTCTCTGTTCATTAGAGCATAGTCCCGAAGCGCAGAGGTTGCTGGTTTGATCCCAGTCAGGGCACATACAGGAATAGATCGAAGTTCCTGTCTCTCTCTCTCTCTCTCTCTCCCTACCTCTCTCTCTACAATCAAAAAAATAAACATTAGAAAAAGCTCATTCTGGACTATTTTTTATCAGAATCACTTGGGTTGTTGCCACATGTGTGGGGTCCTGGAGCTCTTCCCATCATACTGAATCAGATTTTGAGGTGGCAGTAAAAGCTAGGAATTGTATGTTTAACAAACTCAGCTGGTGATGCTGACACAGAATAAGGTTTAAAGACCACTGGGTTAAGGTTTGAGGAAGTAGTCACTGCAAAGGGTCTGACCATTCTGGACCCTGTTTGGAAAGTCCCCTTATCAAAATTTTAAATCGCCATTTCATTATCAAGTCTTACGTGCCATCAGGCATCCCAAACTTGTCCCTAAGACATTTATATAATCTAAATGACAAGGACATCTCTTGTATACATTAGTATATCACTCAAAAATATTAAAAAAGTAACAAATTTAAAGTATAAAGGTTTTCTTTCAGACCATGACAGGATGTCCCTGGCATCAGAATAGCTTCAATAAAACATCACTCACACCAACTGCTAGGGCAGCATGTGTTCCAAGTATTCATGCTCCCAGGAGGCAACTGGAGCAGGTTAAACAGAACTGTCAGGTCAAAAGAAGCAGAACACATTGGGGGCTCCTGCACTGTGAGCCATGTGGCACAAGGTATTGCCTAAGGTATTTCACTCTGGGACCTGGTATGAGGCTTCTCACAAAGGGAGTGTAGTCTGTGACAAGCCTGACTTTGGGTCAAATCTGCTCAGAATTAAAAAGCTATAATCATCTGTGAATATAGTCATTTTAATTTTAAAATCCTTTTAAACCTAGCCCTTATGTCATTTTGAAAAACATAAAGATAACAAATCTTTTTATTTTAACTAGAAAATGTTCTTATTCTTCAGAATGTCAGGGAAAGAAGAAAGGACACAAAATGATTTCATTTGAAGCTGTCTGCTACTACTGACCCAACGTTCTTTAAAGAGAATATTCCCAGGATGTTACTAGATGGGCCACAGGTCAGGCTGCACTGACTTTTCTGTTTTCCCTACCTGCCTCGAAAGGGCAGGTAACCTGTGGGCTGACACAAAAAGCCAAAAGGTGTGAGGGGGAGCTCTGATTAGAAACCAGGCCTCAGGCAGTTGAACCTTTTTGAGTTTCTTTGTCTCTGGACACTTGCTTGTTTTTGTGGCCTTGAAATTACAGGGTTAGTGTGCCGGAGGCTGGCTCTAATCACTGTTACATGGTCGATTCTCCTGAAGGAAGTTGAATTGTGAAAGTACTAGAATGACCTCATTAAACATGATTTTATCCACACTGGTCTCATGGCACAGAACCATTTCTGTGGCTACACAGGGTTTTGAAATTCTTAGGTGACGGCACAGAGAGGGGAGAGGGATGGTTTGACTTTCCAGCAGCTGCTTATGATCCTGCCAATACTGTCACTCCGAATTTGGAAAGATGTCCCATATTATGCAGAGCAGCTTCTCTCATTAACATCTCAGAGGGAGGAAGTGAAAATGACAGAATTTATTTCCAGTATGTGACCTTGTACTGTCTTAGAACGACTTTTAGTTAAGGATTTAGGATAAGGTCACCACCAGAGTCACTCTGCTGTCTAGTTGGCCATTGCCTTCTGTTGAGGTGCTGGTGTGTGAGCCCCTCACGTGGGCTCGGCCTATCTGTGCTATTGCCACTCGGTGATTGACTGACTTGAAGCTTGCCATGAGTTAAGAGGAGAAAGGAGTGGAACTCCAAATCTTTTTAGAGCAACACATTCTCCTCATGGTAGGATCTTGAACTTGATCTTTGATTTTGTTTAGGATTTACATGATTAAAGTGGCCATCTATCATTTTTTAATACATTTGATCAAGATATAATTCACATACATAAAATTTGCCCTTCTAAAATCTACAATTCAGTAGTTTCTAGTACTGTATATTCATAGAGTTGTGCAACCACTGCCATCATCCAATTCCACAACATTTTCATCATCTCCCAAAGAAACCCTGTACCATTAACAGTCATTCCCCACTCACCACCACCTTCAGCTCAAGGCAGCCACTAATCTGTTTTCTGTCTCTATGGATTTGATTATTTGGATAGTTCATGTAAATGTAATCATAGCATAGGTATCCTTTTGTGTTTGGCTTCTTTCATGTAGCATGATGTTCAACCTATTTTATCTATATCTATATCTATACCTATATCTATCTATAGATATATATGTATAGATAGATATATAGATGTATATATATATATATGTATAGATAAATAGATAGATATAATGTGTGGGATGAAGAAAGAGAGACTATGCCAACTTTGAAGTTGCTGTCTAGTGACCTGGCATCATGAGAGTTTGCTTGACTTGCTCTGTGGTACTTGTAATACTTGACTTGTTCATCATGTTATTCTCAACTTCTTTCCTTAATACTTAGCCACAGATATTTGATGTCAAAGAACAGATATTCCTCTGTCTTCACACCTATGACAGTTTATCAGGGGAAAAGGGAAGAAAGTGGCTTTGGATTGCCTCAGATGCTAACATTTGTCACTACTGAGTAGGTTTCATGAAGGCAGATTTTGGTTCAATATAAGAAAGAATTTTCAACAGAGCACTCCGAAGATGCTGTTTGCCATCTAGAGAGGTAGTTAAGTTTCCTGGTATTGAAGGAGATCAAACAAAGTAGAGATGATCAACTGTCAGAAAAGTGGCAGGCACTGTGTCATACCAGATATATCTATGAACTCTTCTAATGCTAAGCTTATAAATCTGTGATGTCCTTTTTGTGTTACAGAAATATATTTGTGGGCATAAAACTTTAACATGGAAGCAAATCGCTAGAGATACCCACACTTAAACTAGAAATGACTCTATCTTTTAAAAAAATATTTTAGAGAATGTTTTTTTGACTCTCTCTTAAGTTTAATTGCATGATATTATAAGTTCTCCTTTTTCATTACCTTACCTCAAATTCCCAGTGGAAGGAAGCACTAAGATGTTTACATCCTGGAATATTGCTAATAATAATGTCATAACTGACTTTCCTATATCTTCCTTATTCAGCCAGTGATGGACCAGCTAGATGAAGTAAATGACTGGCAACCAATGAAAGGAAATTATTTTTGAGGTCATATGAAAGAAACTCAATTTGGTACAGTTTAGATCACTAGCACTGTGTTGGAAAAAAAACAAAACTACAGTCTACCAATCTTGGAAATGTCAAGGAGCATCTGAAATTGTTCAGTGTGGCCCAATATGGGACACAGGATAGAAGAGAAAGAAATCTAAGGGAACATCTAGTACAGAGGTCGGGAACCTTTTTGGCTGAGAGAGCCATGAACGCCACATATTTTAAAATGTAATTCTGTGAGAGTCATACAACAACCCATGTACTTTATGCATTATCCAATAAAAGTTTAGTGTTGTCCCGGAGGACAGCTGTGATTGGCTCTGGCCACCCGCAACCATGAACATGAGTGGTAGGAAATGAATGGATTGTAATACATGAGAATGTTTTATATTTTTAACGTTATTACTTTTTTTTATTAAAGATTTGTCTGCGAGCCAGATGCAACCATTAAAAGAGCCACATCTGGCTCGCGAGCCATAGGTTCCTGATGCCTGATCTAGTAGGAGCAAGCTTTACGTCCTTTCAAAATGTCATCAAATTTTGGGCTGAGTATTACACATCTGTGGATCCTTAAAACAAGTGAAATTGTATAAGACATGTAAGAGGATGCTCAAATATTAACTTGAAGTCAATTTTATAGATAGGGAAGTGGAGATCAGAGTAGTTAAGTTATATGATGAATAACCTGGCAAAGAGTAAAGACATAGCACATTCTCCATCCCTTTCTGTGATAAGCTATTGACAATATTGCTCTTCTATTTAATGTTTTAAATGCAACAAATAACATAATGAAAACATTAGTCTGTGTTTCCAAGGAAACAGATGACTCAACCAAGTAAAATAAATTATATGCGTGTGAGGGGCAATTATATGAACTGATTTGAACAAATATCTAACATAAAATGAAATGTCTACCTACATACAGTAAAACTCAATAAAAATTATGGTTTTTAAGATAGAAAAATCTTATTTCATCAACTAGTTTTAAGAAGTTTAAATCTGCAATAGTTCTAAAGCAAATGTATCAATTCAACAGGAAAAATGCGATGTGCACAGTATTGGCTACTGATTAGGATAATACTTAAAAAAACTGAATCTAATAAGAACTATATTAGTTCCTGAGTAAACATGACAGATAATGTTTGCTGATATAAACCGGTTTGACGGTTTTGACTATTGTCAAACAGTTAGGGAGTTACCTGTCAATTAGGTCAAAATGATCATTCATATTCAGTCATTTCATTTCTCTGATGGCCAATTACAGAGTGTTTTTTCTCCTTGAACCTAATGCATAGAATCTTACACACGAGTCTATAAAAGTTGCTGGATGGGGGAGGGAAGATGCAACAAAAGAGAGAAAATATGTGACCTCTGGAAATTACATTTGTAATTTTGGGTGAATCTATCTTTTTTTCTGGGGAAGGGGCCCATAGCCTTCAATAGAGGGGTAAGAAAAAGTTTATAGTTGTTCTTATGGGACAATGTATAATACAACTATAAATCATAATACAAGAACAAGCTCTGTGTTTCATATACTCACAACTGTAAACCTACCTTTGCCTACCCCTGTAGATTCTCAAAGGGATCATGGAAATTAAAAACAAAAAGTGAAGAACTGCTCTAGAGGATGTTAGCTCAGAAGAGTCAGTGAGGGAGACTCAGGCTAAGTGAGAGCACCTGGGTGTGTGTGCTCAAGGTGTGTGTACGCACCGTGTTTTGAAGAGCTGTGATAATGAGAGAGAACAGTGCTGTGGTGTGAGACTGAATAAAGGGATTGGACGATACTGCACTGTCAGAAACTAATTTTTGTTTATACTAAGAAAATTGCTTGGCAATTAGGGTTCAAGTTATTCTGTTTTATTCTTCAAATGACTTTGTGTTGAAGGTCATAAGGTGCTTTGGACTAAAATGCAAATTGTAAACTGTTAAGAATCCTTGACCAAGGGAGAATCTCATCAATGAATGACAATAGCTCCACCTCAGGTAAATTTGCATTTAAATTACAATAAAAAGGACTAAACTTAGCTGAGTGTTCTTTATAGTAATATTTTCTTTGTTTCTATACATAATCTTATGGGTTTTTTTCCTTTGAGTAATTGGCTATATAGCCTTAGCTTTATAGGGTTTTCTATAGAGGCTCAGCAAAACAAGGTCTCTGTCTACCTGACCGCCCATATATGTATGACCGGAAATATTCAGATAGAGAATGAATTGTTAATTTTTCCATCTATATTTTGTGTCATGTAAACAGAACATCCCTAGGATTTTGAAAACAGTCTAGAATGTTGTATAAATCATTTTCAAATCCAGGCATACAACCAACCTGGCCTTCCTCATTGACTTTCCAGTAAGTAGTTGCCCAGAGAGATATACTGCTGGAATTGACAAGTCCCTGTGAAGAGTGACATCCTGAGGTATGGGAACATTTGATTAAGGCAGGATGGTATCTTTAGATGTGCTTTATCTTTATAGAACCTTAATTTTACAGTCTCTTTTTTTATTAGCCAAGGGATTTAACAGCTTTCTTCTCTATGACAGCGTTTGCAATTATAATTAAGGAATGTATTAAAACTGGAGTGAATTAATGTGAAAAATAGATGGGGGCATGGGATTAGAAGATTTCCCTAGCTAGGGTGTAAAGGACTAACTTCGTCTGAGAAAAGGGAGGTAGATTCCAAAGCAAGCACAATAATCTGGAAAATTTTGAGGGATGTGCAAATATATTCAAATTTCCATGCATGTGTGAACATAAGTGTTAACTGAAAATGACCCAAGACTTTTCATATGTCTTTACTGACCTTGATGGTGCTCTGTACATATACAGGTTATTCCATCAGTGTCTCTGCTGTCCCAGTCACTATTTTTGGGGGTCAATGAGGTGGTGCCTGAGGCAACAGTTATTTCAAGCACTAGCTTATAGGCTCAAAATATATTATAGCATCAAAATCTTCTGGAACACAGAGAAACTTTCAGCCTAATGTTCTATAAGTGTGTGTCAAAGATTAAGCTACCACAACCAATAGAAAGGAGTTACCAATTTACCCATGGAAGAAAACAGGTTTGTGTATCCCTGCTGGCATGGAGGTGGATGCTCTCTTTTCCTAAGACCCCAGAGGGCATAAATTTGCATCTTATAACCACAAAAAGGGACAAATAACGCTGATTTAATCATGTCAGTAGTTTTCAACCACCGGTCTGTGGACCCATGCTGGTCTGACAGAAATTCCATGCAGGGCCTCAAAAGAGTTAATCATCCTGATGTTGTATGAAGATTATAGACTCAATGACCTTAGCTGAATTCGGTTATGCTCAGGGTGATCTCTGCCTTAGAGGTCCCCAAAATAACTTTCCTATTTTTACTAGTGCCCAAGAGTAAAAAGGTTGAAAACCACTGGTTACATAGTTGTAATCTTTGTGTAACTTCAGAATATCAAATACCAAAAGATATGAATTCCTTTCAAGGTGTGTCAAAATACTTTTTACTTTCAAGAAAATTCCTAGAACAGATTAAGAAACTCTAAAGATGAATGCTTTAATCATTTTTTTCACCATGGAATAGAGCTTTTAAGAGTAAAAACCTTATTTTTCCTTCTTTATCATGCCGTGCAAACACAGATTTCCATTTTATTTTATGTGAAGTGACCACTTCAAAAGATTATACCTGAAGAACTTCGATAATTTAGCCTCTTGGATCTGGTAATACTTGTATGTGCTAGAATGGAACAGATATTTTTTATCAGTCTTTGTAGTGGCCAGAAGGGACTGAGTCGCTTACCTGAGCACTTGGAAGTATTGAGATCCATGTCAGTGATGGTAATGCACACAGGGAAAGCCACACATGCGGGTATGTCAACGCTATCTGGTTCTCCAAAGCAATGCTCAAAGTTTCCTTTAAGTTGGGGGAGTAGGCATGCTGACCTACATCCTCTGTCCCTAATTCTTGCACCTTATTTCAGCGCCACAATATGGGCAACTGTATGCCCTGCTCCTTCTGCAATGCCTTGTCTCTTCATGTTATCTCTTTCTTGCTTTTTCCTTATCCACTAAGCACAGAGATTAGAAGGAGACTTACCTTAATTCCAAAATATTAACAGAGTTTCCTGAGGGAAAGATTCGCCTAACAAAATTGAAGTCACCAACATACACACTGCCATCAGGGCCAGAAGCTAAGGCAACAGGAGCAAAGAGTTTGTTGTTGTGGGCCGGGCCATTGCAGTTGGTGCAGGCTACACTCCGTTGGTGTCCATTACCCATTATGGTTGATATGATTGGGGGCTGCTGGGAAATAAAAATATTCTCTCCATTTCCTTTATGTATGATTCCTAGATCCAAGAAAAAGAAAGAGAAGAAAACAAAAACAATTACCACATAATGTTCTCAGTGACACTTGAGTTTTTCTCTCATTGTTTAAAGCAAGAAGGAGCTTTGGCAAAAATCCTGGAGAGTGCAACACACCACCCTTGGTTTTGTTGAACTGTAGAGCCACCAGTTTGCCTCAGTTTGTCCATATATAAAATGGGTTACTACACCCACTCTTTTTACTGCTGATTCTAAATGTCCAAGAAAGAATTTGATGACTAACTTCTAATGATGTCCTATTCACTATGAGCTCTGTGAATCCTCTGTGGCTTAGTTTTCATCTCTATCTGACTTTCTCTTGATGCTTGGCACACAGATGTCTGACTTCAAATTACCCTCACTATGCAACTGGTTCCTGGAAAAGGAATAGCAGTTGATTTTAATATTAATCTTAGCAAAACACAATCAGGAAGGTAATCTACTTTTGTGAAAAGAAATCAAAACTCTAGAATGCACTTCAATGATATAAGAAAGAGACTTGAATTATCCACTCTTTTGGACCATAGCTCACTATCATCAGTGCAGGAAATAGAGACATTGACTTATGAAAATTCTGGAAAATCTTGTGCAATCACTATCGCTGGGAAATTTCATCCATTCTCATGGCTTTAACTCCCATCTCTATATTCCCCTGTCCCCAGTTCTCACCTGATGTGCAGTTACCTGCGAGATCTTTTTACTTGGATCCCCACAAGTACTTCAAACTCAACAAGTTCAAAACAAACTAATCATTTTTTGAACCTTTTACCAAACTCTGCTCTTCCTCCTGTGTTGTTATTCGGTCATCTCATAAGTGGTGTCACTGCATGTATTTACCTAAGTTGGAAATGTGAGCATCACCATGGCTCTTCTTGTCCTCATTTTCTAAACAGAATTATTAACATCCAATTGGGTCTACCTCTTAAAATGAATTGAACCGGTTTTTTCATCTTCATTCATACTACTGTGCTTGAGTTCAGTTTTTCTTAACTTCTTGGTCTCTTGGTCTCCGTGCACACCTATTTCCAAACCATCATCCACACACCTGACATAAAATTATTTCATTGTGTGGTTTAAAACCTTTCAATAGTTCTGTATCCTATATGGGATAAAGGGCACATTCCCTATTATTAAGGTATACATGATTTTCCATGGTATGGTCTTTGCCGACTTCTCCGGTCTTTCCTCTTGTCACTCTCTCACTTGTACACTGAATTTTAGCTATAATGGACTATTTACAATTACTTTCACATAGTTCTATTCCTCTTGCTTGGGTACATGCCATTCTTTTCCTTTTATTCTGAATGTCCTCATCTTGTCTTCTTGAGAAACTCTAACCTGTCCTTTGGAGCTCAGCTCAGTTCTCCCCCAATGTTCTGTCCTGGCAGAATTAGTTACCCCTCGTGTGCACACACTGTTTTGCATAGCTCTATTATTACAGTTGCCGCTCGATAGGATGCACTTTTCATTACTCCTCTATCTTCCCCATTACAACATGAGCTCCTTGAAGGCAGACACTCTGTCTTACTCCTTTTTGAATTTTAGTGACAATCATTGTGGCCACATCATTATCAGTGCTTAGTAAATGTTGAAAAGAGGCTTTGCGTCTCTTGCACTTTCCTGGTCCAAATCCCAGTGATTTTGCAAACCTGCTAAGCCTGGGTAGATAATCGAAGCAACAGGTACTGCTGTGCTAAATAAATAGCTCAAGTCCACTCCGAATGAGCCAGGGCAGGTAAAGCATCCACACTGTGAGAAGCATACCAATGTGTCAGACCGAAATAACTGACAGCAAAAGAATGACTGCAGTTATCTTGTACAGGCTTATTTTTTTCTCCCATGACCCATGCTATCTATCTCAGACTGCCTTTTACCCTCCCTAAACATTTCCTAAAATGTCCTCTTCAATTTTCTTCCAATATTTGCTCCCATCATCCTACAGTAGAAACTACTGATCACTCTGAAGTAGGAACATTGTTGGCAAAAATAAAGAGGGTAAAACACACACAACACAATGGCACCAAATATGTACTTAGAAAAGGCCTTTCAAAAAACAGAAATCCCATACATCATCTAGCCTTTGAATTTCATAGCAAAGTACTTTTACTTTCTCTCCCAAGGTGATTTCTGGCTACTTTTTTCAACACATGATCTGCAGAAATAGTTATGAGTTTATGCTCCAACAAATTGGCCTTTTATTGCAGAACTTATGAGATATTTTGAAGATCACCACTTTATTAATTTTATTAATAAATTTATTAGGCAGTAAAAAATTCTTAAGATTTAGAATAGTTAATTAAGTAAGATTAATAAGACTGAATCCCATTTCCCCAAAACACTTAATTGCAGTGTGATCGATACTGTAATTTAAATGAATTGGGTGGAAATGAATGAGAACTGGAGTGACAGTTGTACAACATTAGTGAAAAGAAATCTCCTGATGATCACTAACTGAATATCCTACCAGTGAGGCTATGATATGTACTCTAATAAATGAGGAAACCAACTATTTCAGCAATGCACTATAGGGTATATCATTCAAAAATATTTCCCATTATTGGCTTGGAAATATCAGATTTGCTATTAACACCTATTTTCACAGGTAGATCTCTATTTTTTTTTAATATCAATGTAACGGTATAGTTAACAATTACCTTCAAAATGACATGTTATTACCTGGCTCCTGGCAATTTAGAAACTAAACATGGCTATTTTAAACTATTCTCTAAGCCTGCAATTCTAAACCTCCCCTTTTCTATTAGAAAGCCTAGCACTCCATCCATGAAGAAGAATGATTAACGGAAATAAAACATAAGGCAATGTACTTTCTGATTACATCTCAACAATTGATGTCTTGCTTTCATACAAGGTACTAAAGTGCCCGTGTACTGAAATTACCATTCCTGTTTAAAGCTGAAGCAATCAAAACAAAAATGGGCAAACCCTTTTTGTATTGCCCTGGAAAAAATAGATCATTTTGAAGGGTGTTTTTGTTGTTTCAAGAATCTGTTTAACCTTCCATTACATAGAACCAGTGCATACCATCTAGCAACATTGATTTAACACCAATTCTTCTGCAAAAGGTGGCTTTGGAAATATTTTGTTTATGTTCCTGGAAACCTTGACCAATTACTGCTGCCTCCCTTCCAGTTTATTCTGCCATACATGCTCATTTTGAAAACAGAATCAAATGATCCTAGAACAACATGCATTATTTACATGAAGACCAACTTCCTGCTAAGGACTAGGTGTCTTGATAACAGTCAACAAAGAAACCGCACCAATTAGAGCCTACTGTACATTTTCTCTCCTAAGTTCCTCTTTCCTCTGTCCCCAAAGCCAAGTCTGTTGTGTAATAAATTAAACATATTTTTAAACACACTACTCATATCCTCCTGCTACCTTGCTCAGAACTTCTTTTGAAGCTTATAAATAAATTTGAAATAAAAATTCCCCCTGGAAGCCAGTTGGTGGTGCTTTACACTGATTTCAAAGAAGAAACCATTTTTCAAACTTATGAACAACAAGGGACATAATACATATTTCTCTTAGGACTTGACTGAGAGGATATGAACACAAACTGGGAGAGGTGCCAGTGTGATCAATGGAAATTTACTTCTCCTCCCAGTCAAACCATTTGCTGACACACTACTGGCTTAGCTTGGAGGCCAAGTTAAAAGAAATTCTTCATCCATTTCAGACAGATGACAAGACCCAATTAGTACACTGGATTGTTCTTTGGAATAATTTTTAACAGTCAACTTGCAGGAAACATGAGGGGATACATTTGATATAAAGATATACTATAACAAATAGCTTGGCTCTGCAATAGGTGATCCATATATACATTTTTATTTCACAGAATTTTAAAGAACTGATTTATCTTAAAATATGCAATCTCTGTAATCATCAAGAAGATGTATTTTGAAAGAATAATACTAAACACAAGTTCTTGGTGTATATCTCAGTGAAAGTAGGAACCATATTATACATACAAATGTATGTATAAGGCATAATATTTGGAAACAGTTCTCCACATCCAGAGGTTAATTGTCAAGTAAATATAATTGCTGCAACTGAAATGACAAATGATCTGAAAACACTGCCTGTGAGAAACTACCCAGTGCATAATGATCGTGGAGCTCAGGAAAGACTGAAGAATTGAGTGGCAGCAGACATCCAATCTAATTACAGGTGTCTTTTTAACCAGTGGGAAGAAACTGGGAGAAGATAGATTCTTGTTTCTAATCTGCTATCTGTCTCAGATCAGAAAAATCCAGGTGCCTAAAGAGTTCAGCTGTTTCCAGAAAAAAGTGGAGTGGGGGAATCTGGAGAGACGACACTCTCACCTTAATCAGTCAGAAAAGATGGTCTGACCTGAGGGGAAAAGAGCATTGCTTTTCTAAATTGCTCTTCCCAAAGCTGTTCCCTCACACTTATCATTCCTGTTTCTACAATTGCCTTTGTGGGTGATATTTAGATTTCAAAATTGTCCCAAGAGAGGTGTTCGAGTCCCAGGTCAGGCGACAAGGTGGTGGCAGACTTGGGTTCAGATCTGTTCTTGGCAAGTGTGATCAGTTTTCGGTTAGAGGTACAATGTGCCTATGAAGGAGATGATCAAATGAACCATTGTTCCTTTAAAAAAAAGATTATCCAAAGTAAAATTTTTCTCTCAGTGTAAAATTCTCAGACAGAAAGCAGATTCAGTGGGGTTGGGGTGAGCACAGGTATCTTTTTGGGGTGATAAAAACATTCTGATACTGTGTTGTGATGGTTATGCAACTCAGTGATTTACTAAAAATCATTTAAATGTACAGTTAAAATGGGTGGTGTTAATGGTGTATAAATTATACTTTAATAAAGTTGTTAAAAAGATTATCAGAGCTCTGACTGGATAGTTTGGTCTGTTAGAGCACTGTCCCAAGCGCAGAGGTGACTGATTAAATCCCTGGTCAGGGCACATACAGAAATAGGTATCTTTCCCTTCCTCATACTCCAAAAATCAATAAAACAAACACTTAAAAAAAGATTCTCAGAAATTAAATGGCACCTGTTACCTAAAAACTAATTCTTGGTGAATAAGTGGTACAGAAAATATTTTTGTGGAAATGGGAGGGGCCCTCAGCCAGCTTTCTGAACGGCTCCCCTGTGTTCTGCATTTTTAAGCCTGTGTGAAGCAAATGGTAAGAGGATGCTGGACTGGGTGCACAGCTGGGGGCTGGCTCGATGGAGGTCATTTCCCATTTTGTGTTTAATGTCAACGGCAGGCATTCGAAAGAGACAATCCATAGGAGCCAATAAAAATGAGTGGAAAAGAAACGGCTGCTTAAAATGTCAAACTCTTTCAAATCAAAACAGAAAACCTAATAATTTAATAAGTAGCATCTGCCCTTTCGTTTTTGTACTTTTAAAACTGTGATTCTCCTTTTGACAACAGAAAAAAGAAGTTGACATTTTATATCTGTGCCTGAACCTTTTCTCTTAAAAAATAAACAATTTGAAATAGAATTTAGAATCTTTCTTGAAAGAAAGGGGGAAGACGGGATGGTGGAGAGAGCTGGCAATGGACTCATTCAAGTTCAGAATCCCACACTGTGACTATGGTAGGTGGTCTCATTTTATGGTTGAAGCAGACCTGGTTCACTTTGCCAATCAAAATTTCCCAGCTTATGTGGCTCTTTGGCTCAGCTGATCCAACTGTGGTGCAAACAGTAAGATCATAGGTTTGATTTCTAAATGGACCTCTTAGCCTTGGTTAATTTGTGGCCTTATAAGATAACCGAACATTAGCCAGCTGCTCCACGAAGGTAAGATGGATACAAGGATAGCTGAATTCAAGAGTGTAGCTGCCCCCGTATTTTCGCATCCCAAATAACCCAAAGTACATATTATGCTGAAGGCTGCTCAGAATCTGCCTCTTCAGATGAAAAGAAATGTGATTTCATAGTGAGAATGTACCAGCACATGTTCAAACGAAAGCTGAATGGACAGCTGAAAGACTGGTTTCCCAGTAGAATGCAAAATGACATGGAAGAACTGGGATAGAGTGTTTACGCCTAGGGTAGCAAAATTAGTTTGTGTAAGAGACATATGGGTGCAAGGGTCAACTGTGGTCCCTTCTCCTGATTTATTTAACATTGATGTTATAAACTGGGAGAAAGTGACAGCAGGAAATATGGTTCAAAGTAGGCATAGGCTGAAAATGAGAGTGTCTGGTTCTCATTACTCTTTCCTTTTCCTTAAGTCCAGGATTCAGGAGCCTTCGAACTAAGTGAAGTTCAGGACTCTTTCTTCTTTGACCCATCACTGCCCCTCTATCCCCAGCTTCTTATTGGATATACTGGCATTTATGTAGACAAACAACTATGGTGTAGGAGGAAAAGCATGTGGCTCTAGCCACTTGCTGACTGTGCATGCTGAGGGACGGTCATAGGACCATCTAAGTCTCAGACTCTTGATCTTTTAAATGCAATTAATGCCACTTTGCAGGGTTGCTGTGTTTAAAATGGGACAGAGATCACTGAACCCTTTGAAAATGTATTACAGAGATGATTATTTCATTCTAAGGTATACTTTTTGCTTTATGTTTAAACATCTCTGAAACAAATATGTATCTTGTGATCAATGCATGTCACAATTCAATTAGCATTTTCGTAAAATAATGGTGTACTTATAATTGATGGTGTCTTATATTATGGGAAATATGCCGATTATTATTTCACTTTTAAAATATTGGTTACAATGTCAGATAAACTTAATCACTTGGGATAGAGCAATACTATAGTAAAACCCAGTTTCATAAAACTTTGTGATGAAGAGGTCCCACTGTTTTAGCACTAACTGGAAATCAGATTATTGTATTTGAAAGGAAATAAACTAATGTGGTCATCTCCAGCTGGTGAACATACAGGTAATTTTTTCCCTTGTAATTTTACATTTTTTTCAATGACTATATATTACATATGTATCTGTATACATGTAAATAGCATTAGGAAAACAGTATTAGTGAATATTTTAAAAGTTGCTTACCACTTTGAGTATTCAAAATATGATGTTTATTTAATGACCAGCCTCCTAGGTTAGAAGCATCCATCTCAAAACCTTGTAAGATGACTGTCCTTTTCTCCCAGAGAATAAAGTCAGGGCAGGTTTCATATTCATATCCCACAGATACTGCAAACAAAGTGTTAATAAGACATCAGAAACATTTTAAAATTTGTTTCTTTTTTTGGCCATTTTTTAAATGGAACTTACTGGGATGATATTGGTTAATACAATTATACGGGTTTCAAGTGTACAATTCTACAACACATTTTCTGTACATTGTGCTGTGTGTTCATCACTCCAGGTCAAGTTTTCCTCCATCACCATCTATCCCCCCTACTCTTCTTGAACCTTCCACCCCCTTTCCCTTCTGCAATCCCCTTTCCCTTCTGCAATCCCCACACTGTTGTGGCTATAAGTTTTTTGTTTTTTAGTTAATCCCTTCACCTTTTTCACCCAGCCCCCAGTCCCCATTTCCTCTGACAGCTGTCAGTCTGTTCTCTGTATCTATGAGTCTGTTTCTATATTTTGTTTATTTATTTTGTTCACTAGATTGTACATATAAGTGAAAACATATGGTATTTGTATTTCTTTCACTGGCTTATTTCACTTAACATACGGTAATCATCTCCAGGTCTATTCATGCTGTTGCAAAAGGTAAGCTTTCCTTCCTTTTTATGGCTGAGCAGTATTCCATTGTATAAACAAAGCACAGGTACCACTCATCTACCTATGGACACTTGGGTACTTCAAAATCTTGGCTATTGAAAATAATGCTGCAATGAACACAGAGGTGCATATATTATTTAAAAAATATTTTATTTAGAAAATTAAATTTAACAGGGTGACATTGATCAATAAGAGTGCATAGGTTTCAGGTTGACTTTGGGTGCATAATTCTTTTGAATCAGTGTTTCATATTTCTTCAGATATATTCCCAGAAGTGGAGTTGTTGGTTCATAAGGCAGTTCCATTTTTACCCTGGTTGATAATTCTGTGGAGATTGCATTTGTTACTGAATTGTGACTTGGGTTGAGATCTGACTGCAAATGCCATTAACCTAGCACAGTACAGCATAGCACCTAGCATGGCATTGGGATTCTAAAGGTGATCAGTTCATGCATATTGGATAAGCAGATGAATAAGTGAACAAGTGTTGTCATTAGGTATGTACCATATGTTTATAGACATTGAGCTTTAGCATAAGCTCTTGGGTTGAAGGTTGTGTTTTAAAAGTAGAGGAATAAGCTCTCTGAAATCTTAAGCTGTGGTGACAACATTTCTTTCTTTACCTTTGTAGAAGAAATGTGGGGGGGTTGTTTTTTTCTCTTTCTAAACTGCAAAATGCACTTAGGAAGTTGGTTTGGGGCTACTGAGTCTCTCATACAAAAACTGACTACGTGAGACTAATACAAACTGATTTGCCCAATTGGTATTTTCTACTGCACTAACTGGCTTTCAGTTTATTGAGAGTTCTGAGTTTGTTTAGAGCATTGCAAGTGCTTCCAGTGTAAATTTCATGTTGTGCACATTATATTTTGGTTTCCGCATATAGCTAACCAGTGAAACATCATCCAACATTTGGCTTCAACTCCTAGGAAGCACAGATGTTGTGCATTAAACTGGGAACCCTGGTAAGCCACTAAAACAAGTCGTGTGCAATGTGGTAGCTAGGGTGACAACTGAAATATGCATAGCTCAAGTATACCAAGCCTCAGCCACAGTCGCTGTTGGCAAACCTGCTTATCTATTGGAACTGCAAATTTCTGGTTCTTAAATTTATTTTTTTTTTCTCACACTGCTCGAAACCTGAGACCACTGGCTCATTACAGTGCATACCTGGAAGCTTCATTTCCTTTTTATGAACACTTAAATATGGTCATCTGACATTGCCTATGAGTACCTGCTTCTACCTAACTCTTTAGATGGCCTGAATAACTTTTTCTTTGTTTTATCATTTGGTATGGAAACTGGTAATAAATATATGTGCTTAAACACAGCACAGTAACCCAAAGACAAAAAATTAAAGTAAGCCAGTTTTTGTTTTTGGCATTAGATGATGGGAAAAGATGATGTTTTTAGTCAAACTGATTTATGTGTGCATGTGCATGTGTGTGTGTGAGCACATGCATACATAAACCAAAAAGTCCTTATGATTCTGAATATACAACCCTCTAACTTTGTGGATCAACTGTGGCCAATTTTAAATCAAATTGCTTTGCCCTGGTTGGGTGGCTTAGTAAATAAAGCATAGACTCAGTGCACCAGATGTTGCAGGTTCGATCCCCAAAGCACATGTGAGAAGCAATCAATGAGTGCTCAACTAAATAGAAAAACTAAGTGAAACAGCAAATTGTTGATTCTCTCTCCCTTTCTCCTTCCACTCCCCATTCCTTTCTCTCTCTTTCTCAAATCAATGGAAAAATTAAAACATTCAAAAAAATATTTGTAAATAGCTCCACCAAAGCCTTAATGGAGATCAGGGCCATCTGCTTGGGTGTGTGAGCTTTGCAGTCTCACAGGGGCCCACACTTAGAAGCACCCCACACTGGGTTTAATGCTTTGCTGTCACTGTCTTGAAATTGTTAATAATTTTTTAACAAGAGGTTCTGTATTTTCGTTTTACACTGGGTCTTGCAAATTACATAGCTGTTCCTGACAAAGATGCCCTCCTATCCTATCATCAGCTGGGAAAGCTCATGGAATGCAAACTTGTTTTAAAGTTAGCCCTAACCAAGCACTATTAGCAAGCCAGATCAATGGAGAGTTGGAAAAACTAATCCTGAAATAGAAATCATTTCTAAATGGAAATTAATTTAGGATCATCTGTGTCAATGCTGTTCTCTATTAAGGTGAATGGAAAAACAGAATTTCAGTGGATAAAAAGATCTCAGGGTAATCTAGCTCATGTTACGCTCACACAAGTTGTTGCTGTCTAAAATCTACTTGGTATCTTATCATGGTTCTGGTGCTTATCAAAACAACTCTGATATAGTGGAGTTGGTTTCAGACCTAGAATCAGAAAAGACTCCATTAGCTTAGCTGTGTGTCCTTGGGCAAATTATTCTTCATCCCCGAGAGTTGTGTTCTTCATTAGTAACAAAGTGTGTATATGTGTGGCGGGGAGCAGAGTATGGACTAAAATTAGTGGTTCTTAGACCTTTTTGGGTCAGTGAACCTTTTATTATGAATTTGATCTAAGTTATTAATCTTCTTGGAAAAATGCATATGTACACAAAATTTTATATATAATTTTAGGAAGGTGTTCACTGGTCTATTGAAATGAAGATGCCAGATTAAAGACCTTTGTACTAGATTATTTTCATAATCCCCTTTAGTACTAATGCTATGATTCTAAAGTGCAGTCTTTCTTTTTTTTAAAAAAAATATTTATTTATTTATTTATTCATTTTAGAGAGGAGAGAGAATGAGAGGGAGAGAGAAAGGGGGGAGGGGCAGGAAGCATCAACTCCCATATGTGACTTGACCAGACAAATGCAGGGTTTTCAACTGGCAACCTCAGTGCTCAAGGTTGACACTTTATCCACTGTGCCACCACAGGTCAGGCCGAGTCTTTCAAGATTGTATTTGACCAGTTCAAGTTGGAGAATCAAACCAAAAAGTCAAAGACAGCACTGTATCTCATGTTTGCAATATCAGGTGAGAAAGCACACTTAGGGCCATGTTGATCTGTAGAACAACATAGTTTCTGCTTATCTTGTGAGCATTTATATGTCTTGATTGATAAATAATCACATAACAATAATCACAGGTTCATTTAAAGCCATCAACTCTTTCCTTACCATTTCTAGGATCTACCTCTTGTACATTGTAAACCTGGTGAGCTCCCCTACAATTCTTTTTCTGGAAGGTTACTGTGTAGTTCTGTGAATAAGTAATATGTCCTGGTGACCTCCTGTAGTGGTTTGGAGCCTACTTTTCCACTCTTAGTAAGTTAAAGATCTTCCCAACTCTGTGGCAGGAAATGCTTACATAAAGTATCAATTAAAGAGTTCTCCATGAAGTGGAAACGAGACATACCCTTTTCACCTCTGCATATTTGCTGTCTGAATTGTTCTCTAGTCTACAACAAAAAAGTATATTGGCTGCAAACCCCAAACTTATATTATATGAGAAGTATCTCCTTTGACTTTCAAAAGTATCGTGGTTTGAATCATGAATCATACGGTCACCCAATATTGAAGAGATTATCTCTATAATGCCTTGACACAAGTTGGTAGAAAAGGCTGGGAGGCAAGAACAGTCATAAATCCTGAATTGGAATATAAGCCATACGGTTTGTTTGGTAAACTATTTAATTTTTCTGTCTCTTGAGTATATCATCTTTCCAATAATTTTTAAATTGTTATGCCCTTAAAGCCATTTAATTGTGACCTAGCATTCACATGGGGAGGCATCCACACAAACATATACATACAAATGAAACAAAATTTTTCAAAACTATACTCTTTCTCTTTTTTCTTTTTCTTTCTTTCTTTCTTTCTTTTTTTTTTTTTTTGGACAGAGACAGACAGAGAGAGTGAGAGAGAGGGACAGATAAGGACAGACAGACAGGAAGGGAGAGAGATGAGAAGCATCAATTCTTCACTGCAGCACCTTAGGTGTTCATTGATTGATTTCTCATATGTGCCTTGATGGGGGCTACAGCAGACTGAGTAACCCCTTGCTCAAGCCAGCAACCTTGGGCTCAAGCCAGTGACCATGAGGTCATGCCTATGATCCCATGTTTAAACCAGAGACACCGCACTCAAGCTGGTGAGCCTGTGCTCAAGCTGGAAACCTTAGAGCTTCGAATCTGGGTCCTCTGGGTCCCAGTCTGATGCTCTATCCACTGCACCACTGCCTGATCAGGCAAAATTTCTCAAAACAATACTCTCTTGATAGTGTTACATTTCACTATTTTCTATTCTGTTTATTTTTGTCCTATCACATTCCATTACATTTTATTCCATTTAAAAAAAAATACTCGGCCCTGGCCGGTTGGCTCAGCGGTAGAGCGTCGGCCTGGCATGCGGGGCACCCGGGTTCGATTCCCGGCCAGGGCACACAGGAGAAGTGCCCATTTGCTTCTCCACCCCCCCTCCTTCCTCTCTGTCTCTCTCTTCCCCTCCTGCAGCCGAGGCTCCATTGGAGCAAAGATGGCCTGGACGCTGGGGATGGCTCCTTGGCCTCGCCCCAGGCGCTAGAGTGGCTCTGGTCGCGGCAGAGCGTCGCCCCTGGTGGGCGTGCCGGGTGGATCCCGGTCGGGCGCATGCGGGAGTCTGTCTGACTGTCTCTCCCCGTTTCCAGCTTCAGAAAAATACAAAAAAAAAATACTTGATTGACTCACCAAATGGATTTTGCAATCTACTAATGGGTGTTACTACCAGCTTGAAATGGGCACAGGCTGCTTACCAGACAGAGTATCAGTTAGAGTCATTAAGAAATACTGGTAGCACCTGACCAGGCGGTGGCGCAGTGGATAGAGCATTGGACTGGAATGCAGAAGGACCCAGGTTCGAGACCCCAGGGTTGCCAACTTGAGCGCGGGCTCATCTGGCTTGAGCAAAGCTCACCAGCTTGGACCCAAGGTCGCTGGCTCAAGCAAGGGGTTACTTGGTCTGCTGAAGGCCCGCAGTCAAGGCACATATGAGAAAGTAATCAATGAACAACTAAGGTGTCGCAATGAAAAACTGATGGTTGATGCGTCTCATCTCTCTCCGTTCCTGTCTGTCTGTCCCTATCTATCCCTCTCTCTGACTCTCTCTCTGTTCCTGTAAAAAATTAAAAAAAAAAGAGATGATGTCAGAGTAATGGCGGGGTAGGAAGCGATTCCGATAAATCTCCCCCAAAACTCAACAAGATCTTCAACCAGAAACAGTAAAACCTATACTTGGAGCCTCCAGATGCTTCGCAATATACCCAAAGGTATGGTCGAGTGAAAAATTGGCTAAATATATAACCAAACCCCGAAGGAAATAGGGAGTAAGAAATGCTCCGCCTTCCTCACTAACCTAAACAGGGCAGCTTTCTCTGGTAACTGTGAATATAGAAACTGAGGCAGGCAAAGGGTGTGAATAGATTCAGGCCACGGCACAAACGGCTGAACCAGGCTGTGGCACGGAGATCCAAGCCGAGGAAAAACTGATCCTGTGGCAACCCGAGCAATACAAGCTAACACTCGCGCCAAACCCAAACAAAGAAAGACAAGCGGGGCGGCCATTTTACCCGGTCTCCTGGTTGGTGCGCAGTTAGTGGGCGAGAGATTTCTTCCTAGGCCCCGAGAGTGGGTGCCCGTGTTGCCCCACGGAGAGGCAGGGTCAGAGGCCTTTCTGTGGGCCGAGGGCAGAGTCTCTGGGCAGCCCCAGCGCCCTGGGAAAGCCACGCACAGGAGGGAGTGAGAACTAATTCCAACGGTGGAAATTTTCCGTGCTGCTGGGGGTTTCACTCAGAGGGAAACGCGGCCGGCCTCATATCCGGGTTTGCGCACGCAGATAGTGAATGAGAGATTCCTCCGAGTGCCTCGGCAGTGCGCGCCCGTGTTATCGCACAGAGGGGCAGAGTCAGGGGCCTTTGTGTGGGCCAAAGCGGAATCTCGGGCCGCCCCAGCGCCTTGCAAAAGCCGCACACGGGGATGGAGCGAGACTCAATTCCAACGCTGCAACTTTTCCCTGCGGTTGGGGGTTTCACTCAGAGCGTGAGACTGCTGGCCGGATATCCTGGTCTGCGTGCGCAGCCAGTGAGTGAGAGATTCCTCCAAGCGCCCCGGAAGTGGGCGCCCGCCTGTGTTACCGGACAGAGTGGCAGACAGAACCAGAGGTCTTTGAGTGGGCGGAAAGCCTGCCTGATTATGCTAGCAGCTCTGACTGACTGAGCCTTACCCAGAGCCCTGTGCTGAGTGGAAATAGAGTGGGGAGTTTCCAGCTCTTTGAGCCTCTTACTATCCAGGCAGAGGCAGCAGCAACCCCATAGCTGGATTATCAGGCTACTAATTGAGGAAGGAAAGACTAGGAGAAAGGCTCCAGGAACACGGACTCTCTCACTGTCGGAGCCTATAAATGCTAATAGCCTCGACTGTCAACGAGACTAAAGCACAATACATGACATTGCCATAGGGACTTATCAACTGCAAACCTCTACCTGAGCGTGCCAAAGGGGCAGAACCCGGGGTACAGAGTCACCGACCAGGAAGAGGGAGAGAAAAGAAAAAGCAAGAAGATAACTTCTCAAAATCAAGAATAATCTGCAGACTTTATAACCTATCCCATTTTATGATATTTGTTCGTTTGTTTCTCTTATCTTCATTCTTGATACTTTTTTTCCTCCTCCAATTTGGCCGATTAACTCTCTACCTGTCTTACTCTCTCCTCTCCTTGAACTACACTACCCATAAGTGTTACATCTCCCATTATCTTTTCTCTCCTCTTCCTTTCTCTCTATGAGGGTTGCACTCCAAAACCCTTAACTCTCTCTCTCTCTCTCTCTCCTTTCTTTTTTCTTCTATTAGTGGTTCCCTCTTTTTTTTTCTCTCTCTCTTTCTTTTCTCCCTCTATATTAGTTTCTTCCTTTCTCCTTTACATCTCCTCTCATTCAAACCTCAATAACAAACAAATTATCTTATCTGGGTCTCAAACTTATGTTTGTGGCATTTTGGGGGGTTTTTACTTCACCTTTTTAACTCACTAGCTGTGCTCCCATCCCTGGCTCTCCATTTTATCTAGTTCTTGTTCCACTAAATACAATAGTAATTTTTTAATTTGTCTCCCCATTTTTCCGTTTTCCTCTTATTCCTCTCATCATAACTCTTAGACAACCAACACCTAAAAGCAAATCATTTTATTCTTGACCCAAATTTTTTCCTTATTTGCTTTTTGTGGGTCCATACGCTCTTTTTTTTTCTTTTTTTTTTCTTTTTCCCGTTTTTCTTTTTTTTTTTCTTTTCTTTTCTTTTTTTTTTTTGCCCCTTTATTACTTTTCCCCAATTCAGGCCCTCCATCACAGGCATTGTTTGTTATAATTCACAGTTCACCACAAGATTTTCTCAAGAAAGAGGGGAGAGGAGAGGAGAGGAAAAAAGGAGGGGGGGAATAATTTCCTTTTTTAAAAAATTTTTATTTTATTTTATTTTTCTTTATTTCATTATTAATTTTTTTTTAAAAAAACTATTTTTTATTTTTTATTTTTTTAATTATTTTTTTAACTTTTTATTCTTTATTAAATCTCATTAATACTATCAACAAAACCACCCTCAGATGCCATTAAGGAAGAGAAAATCAAATATCATGGATACAAAAGAAAGAGAGGTAACACAGCTAGATGAGGAAAAATGTATGGAGAAAAAATTTAATATATTGGAAACCTTGGAGCTAAATGACAGAGAATTCAAGATAGAAATCCTAAAAATCCTCCGAGATATACAAGAAAACACAGAAAGACAATTTAGGGAGCTCAGAAAACAACTCAATGAACACAAAGAATATATGTCCAAGGAAATTGAAACTATAAAAACAAATCAAACAGAGATGAAAAACTCAATTCACGAGCTGAAAAACGAAGTAACAAGCTTAGCTAATAGAACAGGTCAGATAGAAGAGAGGATTAGTGAAATAGAAGACAAGCAACTTGAGGCACAGCAGAGAGAAGAAGAAAGAGACTCAAAAATTAAAAAAAAAAATGAGATAGCCCTACAAGAATTATCTGACTCCATCAAAAAGAATAACATAAGAATAATAGGTATAACAGAGGGATAAGAGAGAGAAAATGGAATGGAGAACATACTCAAACAAATAATAGATGAGAACTTCCCAAGCCTGTGGAAAGAACTAAAGCCTCAAGTTCAAGAAGCAAACAGAACTCTGAGTTTTCTTAACCCCAACAAACCTACTCCAAGGCATATCATCATGAAATTGACACAAACCAACAGCAAAGAAAAAATTCTCAAGGCAGCCAGGGAAAAGAAGAATACAACATATAAAGGAAGGCCCATTAGATTATCATCAGATTTCTCAGCAGAAACTCTACAAGCTAGAAGAGAGTGGACCCCAATATTTAAAGTCCTGAAAGAGAGGAACTTTCAGCCATGAATACTATACCCATCAAAGCTATCCTTCAAATATGAAGGAGAAATAAAAACATTCACAGATACAGAAAAGATGAGGGAATTTATCGTCAGAAAACCCCCACTCCAGGAATTACTAAACGGGGTTCTCCAATCAGATACAAAGAACAAATTAAAACAGAGCCACAAGTAAAAGCTCCAAGAAGAACACAATAAAACCAAATTTAAACTGTGACAACAAAAAGAAAGAGGGGGAGAAGATGGAGATTATCAGTAGCAAAGGACGATGGAGTGCAAAAGTACTCACAAAATAGTTCGCTACAATGAACAGGGTAGGGACCCTTTTCATTACTCAAAGGTAACCACCATTGAAAAAACCACCACAGAAGCACATGAGATAAAAAAGATAGCAACAGAGGAAAGATGTATGGAATACAACCAAATAAAAACAAAAGATAGAAAAATGAAAGAGAAGGATCAAACAAGACACAAAACTAACAGAAAGCAAGATATAAAATGGCAATAGGGAACACACAAGTATCAATAATTACACTAAATGTAAACGGCTTAAACTCACCAATAAAAAGGCACAGAGTAGCAGAATGGATTAAAAAAGAAAATCCAACTGTATGCTGCCTACAGGAAACTCATCTAAGTAACAAGGATAAAAACAAATTCAAAGTGAAAGGCTGGAAAACAATACTCCAAGCAAATAACATCCAAAAAAAAGTAGGTGTAGCAATACTCATATCGGATAATGCTGACTACAAGACAGGAAAAGTACTCAGAGACAAAAATGGACATTTCATAATGGCTAAGGGGACACTGAATCAAGAAGACATAACAATTCTTAATATATATGCACCAAACCAAGGAGCACCAAAATATATAAGACAGCTACTTATTGATCTTAAAACAAAAACTGACAAAAACACAATCATACTTGGAGACCTCAATACACCGCTGACGGCTCTAGATTGGTCATCCAAACAGAGAATCAACAAAGACATAGTGGCCTTAAACAAAACACTAGAGCACCTGGATATGATAGACATCTACAGGACATTTCATCCCAAAGTGACTGAGTATACATTTTTCTCCAGTGTACATGGATCATTCTCAAGAATTGACCATATGTTGGGCCACAAAAACAACATCAGCAAATTCAGAAAAATCGAAGTTGTACCAAGCATATTTTCTGATCATAAAGCCTTGAAACTAGAAATCAACTGCAAAAAAGAGGAAAAAAATCCCACAAAAATGTGGAAACTAAACAACATACTTTTAAAAAATGAATGGGTCAAAGAAGAAATAAGCGCAGAGATCAAAAGATATATACAGACTAATGAAAATGACAATACGACATATCAGAATCTATGGGATGCAGCAAAAGCAGTGATAAGAGGGAAGTTCATATCACTTCAGGCATATATGAACAAACAAGAGAGAGCCCAAGTGAACCACTTAACTTCCCACCTTAAGGAACTAGAAAAAGAAGAACAAAGACAACCCAAAACCAGCCGAAGAAAGGAGATAATAAAAATCAGAGCAGAAATAAATGAATTAGAGAACAGAAAAACTATAGAAAAAATTAATAGAACAAGAAGCTGGTTCTTTGAAAAGATCAACAAAATTGTCAAACCCTTGGCAAGACTTACCAAGGAAAAAAGAGAAAGAACTCATATAAACAAAATCCAAAATGAAAGAGGAGAAATCACCACGGACACCGTAGATATACAAAGAATTATTGTAGAATACTATGAAAAACTTTATGCCACTAAATTCAACAACCTAGAAGAAATGGATAAGTTCCTAGAACAATACAACCTTCCTAGACTGAGTCAAGAAGAAGCAGAAAGCCTAAACAGACCTATCAGTAAAGAAGAAATAGAAAAAACTATTAAAAACCTCCCCAAAAATAAAAGTCCAGGCCCTGACGGCTATACCAGCGAATTTTATCAAACATTCAAAGAAGACTTGGTTCCTATTCTACTCAAAGTCTTCCAAAAAATTGAAGAAGAAGCAATACTTCCAAACACATTTTATGAGGCCAGCATAACCCTCATACCAAAACCAGGCAAGGATGGCACAAAAAAAGAAAACTACAGACCAATATCTCTAATGAATACAGATGCTAAAATACTAAACAAAATACTAGCAAATCGAATACAACAACATATTAAAAAAATAATACATCATGATCAAGTGGGATTCATCCCAGAATCTCAAGGATGGTTCAACATACGTAAAACGGTTAACGTAATACACCATATCAACAAAACAAAGAACAAAAACCACATGATCTTATCAATAGACGCAGAAAAGGCTTTCGATAAAATACAACACAATTTTATGTTTAAGACTCTCAACAAAATGGGTATAGAAGGATAATATCTCAACATGATAAAGACCATATATGATAAACCATCAGCCAACATCATATTAAATGGCACTAAACTGAAGGCTTTCCCCCTTAAATCAGGAACAAGACAGGGTTGTCCACTCTCTCCACTCTTATTTAATGTGGTACTAGAAGTTCTAGCCAGAGCAATCAGACAAGACAAAGAAATAAAAGGCATCCATATCGGAAAAGAAGAAGTAAAGGTATCACTTTTTGCAGATGATATGATCCTATACATCGAAAACCCCAAAGAATCCACAAAAAGACTACTAGAAACAATAAGCCAATACAGTAAGGTCGCAGGATACAAAATTAACATACAGAAGTCAATAGCCTTTCTATATGCCAAGAATGAAACAACTGAGAAGGAACTCAAAAGAATAATCCCTTTCACGATTGCAACAAAAAAAATAAAATACTTAGGAATAAACATAACAAAGAATGTAAAGGACTTATATAATGAAAACTATAAACCATTGTTAAGGGAAATAGAAAAAGATATAATGAGATGGAAGAATATACCTTGTTCTTGGCTAGGAAGAATAAATATAATCAAGATGGCTATATTACCCAAAGCAATATACAAATTTAATGCAATTTCCATCAAACTTCCAATGACGTTTTTTAAGGAAATAGAGCAAAAAATCATCAGATTTATATGGAACTATAAAAAACCCCGAATAGCCAAAGCAATCCTAAAGAAAAAGAATGAAGCTGGGGGCATTACAATACCTGACTTCAAACTATATTATAGGGCCACAACAATCAAAACAGCGTGGTATTGGCAGAAAAATAGACACTCAGACCAATGGAACAGAATAGAAAGTCCAGAAATAAAACCACATATATATAGTCAAATAATTTTTGATAAAGGGGCCAACAACACACAATGGAGAAAAGAAAGCCTCTTCAATAAATGGTGCTGGGAAAACTGGAAAGCCACATGTAAAAGAATGAAACTGGGCTACAGTCTCTCCCCCTGTACAAAAATTAACTCAAAATGGATCAAAGATCTAAACATAAGACCTGAAACAATTAAGTACATAGAAGAAGACATAGGTACTCAACTCATGGACCTGGGTTTTAAAGAGCATTTTATGAATTTGACTCCACAGGCAAGAGAAGTGAAGGCAAAAATTAATGAATGGGACTACATCAGACTAAGAAGTTTTTGCTCAGCAAGAGAAACTGATAACAAAATAAACAGAAAGCCAACTAAATGGGAAATGATATTTTCAAACAACAGCTCAGATAAGGGCCTAATATCCAAAATATACAAAGAACTCATAAAACTCAACAACAAACAAACAAACAATCCAATAAAAAAATGGGAAGAGGATATGAATAGACACTTCTCCCAGGAAGAAATACAAATGGCCAACAGATATATGAAAAGATGCTCATCTTCTTTAACTATTAGAGAAATGCAAATCAAAACTGCAATGAGATACCACCTCACACCTGTTCGATTAGCTGTTATTAGCAAGACAGGTAATAGCAAATGTTGGAGAGGCTGTGGAGAAAAAGGAACCCTCATACACTGTTGGTGGGAATGTAAAGTAGTACAACCATTATGGAAGAAAGTATGGTGGTTCCTCAAAAAACTGAAAATAGAACTACCTTATGACCCAGCAATCCCTCTCCTGGGTATATATCCCCAAAACTCAGAAACATTGATACGTAAAGACACATGCAGCCCCATGTTTATTGCAGCATTGTTCACAGTGGCCAGGACATGGAAACAACCAAAAAGCCCATCAATAGATGACTGGATAAAGAAGATGTGGCACATATACACTATGGAATACTACTCAGCCATAAGAAATGATGACATCGGAACATTTACAGCAAAATGGTGGAATCTTGATAACATGATACGAAGCAAAATAAATAAATCAGAAAAAACCAGGAACTGTATTATTCCATACGTAGGTGGGACATAATAGTGAAACTAAGAGACATTGATAAGAGTGTGGTGGTTACGGGGGGGAGGGGGGAATGGGAGAGGGAAAGGGGGTGGGGAGGGGCACAAAGAAAACAAGATAGAAGGTGACAGAGGACAATCTGACTTTGGGTGGTGGGTATGCAACATAATTAAACGACAAGATAACCTGGACTTGTTATCTTTGAATATATGTATCCTGATTTATTGATGTCACCCCATTAAAAAAATAAAATTATTATTAAAAAAAATTAAAAAAAAGCAAACAAAAAGAAATCCTGGTAGGAACTGGCACTTTCACTTTCAAGGTGCTGTCTCATATCTTATCAGACATATTAAAAGGATACAACCCACAACCCATATTCTACATTAAACATATTTCATATTTAAGTGTGAAAAGTGAGTTGCAGTTGACTGCCTGACATAATGCTCCATTTTGCTTTATTTAAACAGTTACTAATGTTGACTTTCTGGTTTTCTTTTCATATTTTAGGCCAACAAAGTTACTTTTTGAGTGGCAAATATTTTTTGCAGGTCCTTGAAAGATTTGTATCCCTGGTGCTGTGCCTGTAAAGCAGAATGGATAAAACAGCCCTACTCACAGTTAATGATTATGAATTCATGAGTGGAGAGAAATGATGAAAGATTATTATCTCTGCTAGCTTCTTTGACAGAAAGCCACTAAGGTGTTGAATTGGATACTTGGTAAGGTGGGTTGGTCACTTTACTGAAGAGAGGCAGCAGTGAAAGACATACACGACTCAGGACTGGAAGACCCGAGTTTGAAGTCCTGCTCTGAACAGGACTCTAAGCAAGTCACTTGCTCTTTTTGTTCCTCAGTGTCCCCTTCTGTGAAATGAAGATCAGCTTAATCATGCCATGCTAACCAGGCAGGAATATCATAAGGATTAAAATGAACTAAGGTATGTGAAAGTACTTTGCAAGTTGTAAAGCACTGCCCACTCATTATTAAAATATTCAGTGGATGCTATTTTTTGACTTCCCAGACTGCTTAGGTTGTACTGAAGGGAAATTTATGAACACTGAAGCATCATTCTCAGGGATGTTTTGTGTGCACAAAGCAATGGTAACTTAGCACCTGTTATTATTAATGTTCTCCTGTTTCTCTCTAACACAATTCAGACAGACTCATATGCATTGTGAACCTTTAGGAAGTCTAGTTCTCCCTGAAACACTAATGCATTGTGAACCTTTAGGAAGTCTAGTTCTCCCTGAAACACTACTCTTTCTTGCAGAACTACTGTACTAAATTATTATGCAATTGTTGTTGCCAATAACCTTGAAGAAAAATAGAATTGTTTATAGCAGTGCTATTAAAGGCGGATGGCTGATTTCCTGAACTTCCACAAGTCCACACCGTTGCAATTTAATTTAATTAAAATGAAGACCAGGCAGAATGCATTATTACATACTTATAATGTATGCAGACACAGGCCGACATAGGGAATTATTTTGACAAAATTCATATAATGGATGCAGATGAGAGGCCCTGAACAAGCCAGTTTGTCAAATTAAAT